>NC_133331.1:47267482-47867482 GCF_042186555.1 Aquarana catesbeiana | reverse complement strand
ACAAAGATCAAGTCTTTCCTTTTCATCTTCTACAACAATTACTTACTACAAGCAATTTAAAAGCGCTTAAATGCAACATAATAGTGCAATAACGAGTCTGTGGGGAAAAAAATAGTTTTAAAATATACTTACCTTTCCCTGACTTCCATAGTGGAGAGGATAACATCACTCTTCTGCCAACAAAATCCCTCACTAGCCCAAATATGACAAGAAGAGGCTACAGCAACGTTCAGGATTGTCTTTTTTATGGGTTATTGGGATAAAAAAAATTCTGAGACCTGGCTGGGAAAAGGATGAGGTCACCTTTGCTCAGGTTCAATTTGAGGCAGCAGGGAATGGTAAGTTTATTATCTAACCTTGTCTGCAATTTATCCCAGCATTTTAAGGAAGAAGGCACCCTGAACAAGGAGATCTTGTCACTGGGGTGCATGGTCCAATTTAACTGGAGAATTGCTTTACACAGATATTAAATGGAGTTTCTATACACAGACTATTGTTAGTGTTAGAAGCAGGGCTGCAGATAGAAATCGTGGGGCCCCGTACAGACTACCTGACAGGGCCACCCCCAAAGAAAATATTAAAGCTATATTTTGCTAAAAAATACAATAACCTCATTATTAGCAGACACAAATATAACATAACTCACAGAATTCCTGCTAAATCTAAAAGATAAAACTGAGTTAATAAATAAAAATGACGATGAGATTAAAAAATATACAGGCTGGGCAGTTGAAAGCTCCGGGAGCAGAGAAACAGAGGGAGAGAAAGAAACTCTGGTGCACAGCTAACATTAGAGCCAGCACTGGGGGGGGGGCACAGGGAGGGGGATTAGTGAGCATATAAAAGCTTGCAGCAGGGAGAGGGGGAGAGACCAGCTTTTAGCTGCTGGGGGAAGAGTTCTGTAATTGTCCTGTAGCGGTACCCCCGTAGCGGCTGCTAAGTGATGTGGTCCACCTGTCACCCTGCCCAGCCCAACGTTCACTCCTCAGTCACTCTCAGGCAGAAAACAGTCCATGTGTTTGTTTTTGTTAATTTTGTTAGGGAATTTAACTTGAATAGGGTAAGGGAAATATGGGATGCCCAGTGAATTATATATCAGTCAATTGGTAGATTGTATATCAATTAATTGGGACTACTATATACACTTCTCTGTACAAGTTACCACTTCAGTCTCCTCCAGCACTTTCTTTGCTTGCAGACTATTCCTCTTCCTTCCTCCTGCACAACTCTACTCCTAGGAGCAGCTAGCACATTTAAAGTTAGGTCTGACGCTGGCTCAGTCAGGCCTTAGCAATTGCCTTTTGCAGGCAGGGACTGCGGGCCCTTATGATGTAGCAAGAAATGAAAAGTCTTTAGTCTGCAGCTGCCTGACTTTACTGCCCATGACATTGCAGTCCTCGCTACTGGCTCCGCACCCATCTCTGACTGCATGCTCCCAGTCCTCTCAGGCATGCCTCCCCAGTCCTCCTAATTGCACGTCACTCACCTCCTGGCTGCAACCGGTGGTTCGCTACTGAAAACTTGACCGGCAGTACTAGCTCCTTCTGTCCTCTCTTGCTCTTCCTGTGCTTCCTGTTCCTGCTTCCTGACTCTAGGTATTTAAGGAGGCATGCCCCCTGCCAATCCAAGTTGGGGATTGGTTAAGGCTCCTTAGAACATCCAGGCAGCTCCACCTCTCCTCTCCTTCTAGAATCCTCCAGAAGAAAGAGGGAGGTCTCAGTGAGGCTGCCTGTGAGTCACCAGCTGCTAAACTCCAAGCCACTCCCACCCACACAAAGGCCTGCCTAACTCACAAAAAATAATCCCAATCTAGCCTATGTAGAGGGTGTTACAGTCATACACCACTAATCCCTCTCCCTGTGTGGGCCCCCCCTTTGTGCTTGGGCCCCCTACAAGAGGACCGGTGCCCCCCCCCCCATCAGCGGCCCTGGTCAGAAGAGTTTTTTCCTTCATACAAGTCAACAGGTGAAAAAGTCGCTCAACTGAAGGTTAGGTGTAGCTCAGAAAGGGGTCATAAGCAGCTCAGGAGCAGGTCAAAAGCTTCTCAGATAGGGGTCAGAAGCAGCTCAGGATTACGGTCTGCACATACCCCAGTGGCCCCGCTTTCTGGCACTTCCCTGTTCCCTCCTTGTTTACAGCCCAACAGATTTGGTTGGTGGGTGAACAAGGGACTATACCGTATAGGCGACTACCTTGACCACAGAGGAATATGTCCTCCCTCGCACTACACAGGCAGTTTGGGGATGCCCCCTGTGGAGAGCTTCCACTTACAAATTCAACACTTTCTTCAATTACTACGGAAAGACGGGTCTGACCTGGCAGTACACAGCCTGTTCAAAAACAGGTGCATGCAGGATGCTGCCCTCCGAGGGGGCATCTCCGTGCTCTATAAACAGTTTACTATCCCTCTAACCAGGCTATCTAACAGGTGGCATGGGAGAGGGATCTGGAAATAAGCCCTGAGGCAGAAGACTGGTGCAAATTGAGCACACAAATCCACAAAGGCATCCTCAATGTTGCCCTGATTGAGGTGGGATAAAAAGTATATGCCAGGTGGTACCTGGTACCAGAGCGCCTCTCCAAAATGTATCCAGGGACCTCGGGCTCTTGCTTAAGGGGTTGTGGACAGGTGGGTTCACCACTGCATTGTACGGTGAACATGCCCCAAGGTTCCTCGCTTCTGGATGAGGGTTCACTCATTCATATTCTCGATTTCAATGGTCAATATTGTTAAAGACGCTAGTGTCGCCCTACTGAATAAATCAGTGGAAAATATCCCTAGACATAATCAGACTTTAATATACTATATATTCTTGGCGGCCAAAATTGCCATTGCGTCAGCTTGGAAAAGCCCTATTATAGACATAGACAGAAGCAGCTCAGGATGAGGTCAGCGACTGAGACATACCCCATCCCACAGCTGCATGTACACAAAGTCATAGAGAAAGAGGACACAATGACACTTTGAGGTCCCTGAACAAGGCCCCACTGACACCTGGGGGTCTGAGAACACTGATACACTGAATTGGGGATCCCAGAACAATAACACTTGAGACTATGAGGTTCCCAGAAAGACAAACTGACATTTGGTGGTCCGAGAACAAAGGCACGCTGACACTTGGGGATCCCAGTACAACACTTGGGTGTCCCAGAATAAGGAAACAATGAAACTTGAAAAAAAAACTGAAAAATAACACTTTGGACTTGGGGGTCCTGGAATGTTGACACACTGACACTTGTGGGTCCCAAAACAATGACCTGTTTATACTTGGGGGTCCGAGAATAAGGACACAAGAACACTTGGGGATACCAGAAGAAAGGCACACTGACACTTAGAGGTCCTAGAAAGAGGACAAACTGACACTTGGAGATCTCAGAACAAGACACTTGGATAGCCCAAAATAGGGACACACTGCTTCTTGGGGGTCCGAGAACAATGGCACATTGACACTTGGGGATTTGCTATCCAAGAATAAGGACACTTGGGACCTGGAGGGCTCAGAACAATGACACATTTGTACTCGGGGGTCTGAGAATAAGGACACAGGGACACTTGGGGATCCTAGAAGAATGGCACACTGACACTTAGAGATCCCAGAAAGAGGACAAACTGACACCTGGAGATCCCAGAATGGGCACACACTGGAGCTTGGAGGTCCCAGAACAATGGCACACTGACACCTGGAGCTCCCAGAACAAGGACTCGCTGACACTTGGGGATCCCAGAACAGTAACACTTGGAACCTGGGGTTCCCAGAAGAGGGACACACTGACACTTGGGAGTCCCAGAATAAGGACACATTGACACTTTAGGGGTCCACAACAATGACACACTGACACTTGGGGGATTCCAGAATCCCCTGGTATGGTATCTGGTGGTCCAAGAACAATGATGCACTGACACTTGGGTACCCCAGAGCAATAACACTTTGGACTTGGGAATCCCAGAATGAGGACACTCTGATACTTTCGGGTCCCAGAACAATGCCACACTGATACTCAGGAGTCTAAGATTAGGGACACACGGACACTTGGGGATCCCAGAACAATAGCACACTGACACCTGGAGAATAAGGGCACAATGACACTTGGAGATCTTAGAGTGAGCACACACTGAGGCTTGGAGACCTCATTACAATGGCGACCTGACACCTGGAGGTCCCAGAACAAAGACACACTGACACCTGGAGGTCCAAAAACACTTATACACTGAGACTACATTTGGATGTCCCAGAACAATGGCACACTGACACCTAGGGGCCCGAATACACTTATACATTGAGACTTCACATGGGGATCCAAAACAATAAAACTTGAGAATTTGGGGATCCCAGAAGATGGTCACACTGACACTTAGGGATCCAACAATAGGGACACACTGCTATTTGGTGGTCCAAGAACAATGACACACTGACACTTGGGGAACCCAGAATAAGGACACATTGACACTTGGGGGTCCCAGAGCAATAACACTTAGGATGGTGATCCCAGAAGATGGACACACTGACACTAGGGGGTCCCAGAATGAAGACAAATGGACCCTTGGAGGTCCCAGAACACTGACACCTGGGGGTCCGAAAACACTTATACACTGTAACTACACTTGGGGATCCCAGAACAATAACACTAGGGACTTTGGGAATCCCAAAAGAAGAGAAAACTGACACTAACACCTAGTACACACTAGTATTTTTTTTTTTTTTTACGGTTAACCCAGCAGGGCTGAATGGTAAAAAAAAACTGACAGCTTAGGAGGAGCCGCTGTACTCACTATCCGATGTTAGTACAGGGATCTCCCCTGCTGATCTATTGTGTTCTGACAGGGGGATGGCCCCCCGCCAGAACACTCTGGTCAACGCTCTCAGCCATTGGCTGAGAGTGCTGAGCGGCAGACCTTTTTTGGTCATGCCCCTTCAACAGAAGCCGGCCATTTACTGCAGTACACGCAGGCGGGAATGTCAGCCGGTTTCTTTTAAACCAGCCGATGCCACCCGACATTCGGCCCATGTGTACTAGGCTTAAGTGTACCAGGATAATGACACAATAGGATTGCCAGAATAATACCTATAACAATGATGTACTGACCCTGAGGGTCCCAGAAACAATGACACACTGATACCTGGAGGTCCCAGAACGATTACACACAGACACTGGAAGGAAGAGAGGAAAGATCCCTGGTGCCGCACATCCACGGAGTCCTATGGTGGTATGGGAGAGACAACCTCAGCCTAGGCTCTTGCCAGGCCACGCTCCAACACCTTTCACTCCGCCCCCCGGAGCTTAGTCGATAACACACAGACATTTGGGGTTCCCAGAACAATGACATGCTGACACTTAAGAAATTTGCCCCAAAGTTTCCTATTTTTATGTAATGCCTCTTTTAAAATATACTTTTTGGAGTGCTGGGCAATGGAGTGACTTGCACAATACACGTCAAGTATCACAAATGTCTGTAGCTGAAGAGTTTCCGCTGCTGATCTTTTCTTCTTCATCTCCAGAAGACGAAAGACAATATCCTGTTGGCTGCTTGGAGACCCTCACTGCTCCATTGTCAGGCCAAGAAAATTAAGATGGCATTATGCCAGTCTGGAAAATAGCAGAGACACTCCAGATTGAGCTCCAGAGCCAACAAGTCAACAGCTGTAACATTGGTGAGGGTTAAGTAGGAAGGAGAAGAGGGGACAAGACAGAGCGAAAAAGCTTTCTTCTAAAGTATATGGAGAATAGGAAAAGAAACATTTGGAAAAAAAATGAATGCCCCTCTTACTAATGGTGGCACGTCTCAGCAGATGAACGCAATCCATTGTGAGCATAATAATGCACTCCTGCAAGCTTTTATCATTGGCGCACAGAATGCAGGGAGACCGTGACCCCTCTACACCTCATCTCCAGGTATCTCTGCTTAATGAAAACAGCACACACAGTGGCAGTACCCTGTGGCCAGCCCCCCATGCTTACCTTGAATTACCTACCTTGCAACTCCATGACCCCATTAAAGCTGAACAGGCAGCACAAATCCTCCCAACGTGCTGAAGAATTCACTTAACAGGCTGTATTATTCCCAGGACAAACAGCTGCTCCTCCATCGTGTCTCTGGCAATCTGTCAGCCTTTTCTGCGTGGCTTCTATAGGCAAGGCCGCAGCTTTTCCCCGCAGACAATAAGCATTTAGCACTTGGCTGATAAATAATATCGGCTTGTTTCGCCAATGGCTTAAAAACTTTATATCTAGTTGACATATTTACGAAAGGAAGCAACGCGGCCACGTGTGAAGCAGAGAGATTGCTCTGTCATCTCAACACAAGAAGCGGTATTGTGAGTGAATTGTCTGCGCAGATTAGAAAAGAATCCATTAGAGGAAGAGAATGGATGAGATCAGTGGAGCAAGTTGTTGATTGCCTCTGTAATCGTTTAAAGTGTTTTGCCGATTAACAAAGGAAAAGAGCACATATGTTTCCAGTATTTGTGTACATATTATATATATAATAGGCTGCGTGTTTGGCCATTGAGCTGACAAAGGTCAAGTCTTTTCTTTTCATCTCCTACAACAATTGCTTACCACAGACAATTTAAAAGTGGACCTTGCTCTTCAGGCAAGGTCTGCTTATTCAATGTGGCCCCCTCCCCCTTGCTTAAATTCAGTATAATAGTGCAATAATGAATCTGTGGGGGGAAAATAGTTATATAATATACTCGCCTTTCCCTGACTTCCATATTGCAGAGGATGACATCACTCTCCTGGCAACAAAGGGTTTGATTTACTAAAACGGAAGCATGCAAAATCTAGCACATCTGTGCATGGTAGCCGCTCAGCTTCTAACTTCAGCTTGTTTTTTTTTCTGGAAGCCCTTATGAAGAGGTGGGGCTTGTCTCCAGAAACACTTTGGTTTCTGTTAATTATTTGGGGGCCGACAATTCTTTGCCGTTTGTATGCAGGACAAATTCCAGGCACGCACCTTCGGACAAAAGTCCAAGGTTTTGTCTGCGGAAAATCCCATTGTGTGTGCGAGGCTTTAGAACCCATACACACTATTAGATTTTCTGCAGATTTTTGTCTTCAGATTTACTAAAACCATATAATATGAGGTCAAACCTTAAGAGTTTTGATTTGTATGCAATCAGGCAGGCCCTTGCACTACATGGTTTTGGTAAATCTGAAGACAAAAATCTGCAGAAAATCTAATAGTGTGTATGAGGTATAACTCTGGCCATACATTATACAATTTTCTTGTTCAATTTCCTTTAGATTGACCTTTCACTAAAGGCTCTTTCACACGGACGTGTCCGTGTACGGAGCCCGCTCTGCTCAGTGGGGGATCACTCCGTCAATCCCCGCTGAGCAGGCAGATGACAGGTCCGTTGCTGCACACTGTGCAGGGACAGAGCGCCGCTCTCCCCTATGGGGGATCGGATGATGACGGACCGTAGAGTTATCGTCACCCGATCCGATCCGCAAACGGATGGAAAAGTAGGTTTTTCCTCCGTTACACTTTTTCAGATCAGAGCGGGTCGGATGTCAGCGGACATGTCACCGCTGACATCCGACGTTTCATAGAGGTCTATGGAGGGTCCGTTCAGGTCCGCCTAAAAAACTGACAGGCGGACCTGAACGGATTGTTCGTGTGAAAGAGCTCTATGTAGTACAAGGGCCTGCCTGATTGCAAACAAATTGAACGTGTTTAGGTTTGACCTCATATTATATGGTTTTGGTAAATCTAAAGGAAAATTGTATAATGTATGGACAACCTTAAGGCCCGTACACACGATCAGAAAATCTAAAGTTCAGGTGAACAAATAAAGTGCTCTATAAGTCCCGATAGTTAAAGAGGAGGTCCACCCGCCCCTTTAAAAATTAAAAGTCAGCAGCTACACATACTGTAGCTGCTGACTTTTAACATTAGGACACTTACCTGTCCTGGAGTTCAGCGATGTGGGCACTGCAGGCGATCTTCGAATCGGCTGGTGGCATGCTGCTGTGGCCATTGCTTCTAAGGGAACCCGGCAGGGTAGCCTTTCGGCTTCATGGCTGAGTCCCTACTGCGCATGCATGAAGCGTGCTGTGCTCTTTCACTGGCCGGCAGAAAAGGAGGAGAGGGGCTAAGCTGCTGATGTAGATTGTCCCAGCAAGGTCTCCTGGAAGTGGGGTATCAAATCCATTGAACGGATAAGTGCTTCAGTGCAAAATAGTGACTTTAAACTTCCTTTAGTCTGCACAGTACTTCATACGTGTGTGTGGTATACACCTCGGTTCTCCCCCCATTAGGTGTGTGCTCACCTCAGATCGTGTGACCTCGCATTTAAGTTTGGTCAAAAACAGTTTTTTAGTCTCTCAGGACTAATAGAGCGTATCTTCCTCCTTCCCATAGTGTCTATCAGCTGTTGCTCAGAGTTCTTGCAGTGCCTTGGATTCATATACAGTGGAACCTTGTTTTACGAGTAACGAGCGTTTTGAAAGGCGAGCAACTTTTTTTTTAAATTCTGACTCCGTTTGCGAGTGTTGTCTCGCAAAACGAGCAGAATTCAAGCTAATGGGGTGTGCAGTACCGCATTTGGCCAGAGGTGCGGGGGCGCCGGAGACACTCGGAACGGTTTGGAGCCGTTCGGAAATACTCTGAACCACTTGGAAATACTCGGAAATACTTCATTCCTGAGTGTTTCCACACCTTTCCGAGTTCAGCCGAGCTGTCCCCGAGTATTTCCGAGACCATCCGAGCCCATCCGGCGCCCCCCCCCCCCCACCTCTGGCCACATGCGGTATTGCATGTAATAGAAGTCAATGCGGAAAGACTTATCTTCCTTTCCATTGACTTCTATGGGGAAACTCGCTTTGATATGCGAGTGCTTTGGATTACAAGCATTCTCTTGGAACGGATTATGCTCAAAATCCAAGGTTCCACCGTATTAAAGACGCTGTATATAGTTGGTGCACTGGAGCACCCACCAAATGGGAGTGTGATTTTTTTAATAAATATATGGTTTTAAAGATATAAGCACTACTTGGAGCTCCTCTCTTTTGCATATATTTACTGAGCAACGACTGATAGACGCTGACAGGACAGGAAGGAGGAAGATACACTCTATTACTCCTGGGAGACAGAAAAGCTGGTTTAATTATCGGCAATTATAGAGCACTTTATTTGTTCACCTGAGCACATATGATATAAAAAAACTCACGGCAAGAGAGCAGTGGTATGTTTATTTATGTTTACGAGAAAAGCATGTGTATATATATTTTTTTATGTTATTTTATTTTAGAAGTTAACACACAGCGCAGCATAACTTTACTTTATTATATGTTTTTGCACATTTATATTGGGAGTGTGTTAAAATACTGCCAGCTTAGTCTATAAATTGTATTTATCGGCACATTGTTATAGTTGCTCACAAGATCTTATCTGAGAGTCTTCCTATGGGTTATTGGGTTATACAAATTCTCTGAGATCCGACTGGAAAGAGGATGTCACCTTCGCTGAGGCTCAATTTGAGGAAGCCAGGAAAAGGTAAGTACTGTATATGATATAACTTTGTTTTTGCAGTTTCCAGACATTTTAGGGAAAAAGGCACCTTAATCAAGGGGACCATGTCACTCAGGTGCATGGTCCACTTTAGATGGAGCATTCCATTACACAGATATTAAGTTAGAGCTTTTACACACATATAATGGTTAGCATTAGAAGAGTTTTTCCATCCATACAAGTCAACAGGTGAAAAAGTAGGTTAAGAGAAGGTTAGGTGTAGCTCAGAAAGAGGTCAGAAGCATCTCAGGATGGGGTCAGAAACAGCTCAGGAGTTAGTCAAAAGCAACTCTGGAGCGTCTCAGATAGAGGTCAGAAGCAGCTCAGATAAAAGCCTGAAGCAAAAGGGAGGTCAAAAGCAGTTCAGGAGTAGTGATGAACATCAGTTTAGTCCAAAATTGGGTTTGGCTGAACTGGACCAGCAGCGACTGAGACATACCCCACCCCGCAGTTGCACACAGACAAAGTGGCAGAGATGCTCCTTACATTATTGACCTAATATAGCAATGTGGGCAAGGTTCAAATTTCAAGGCTGTCAACTTCTTCCTTCCTCCTGGATCACCTGATGCTTGTCACGGGTCAATGACTGCTCAATCAAAGTGCTGATTCAATGAAAGTGTTTTTCTAACTAGATTTATCCTTACGTATATTTATTATTCCTGCAAGGCTTTGGGCTGAGAAATGATTGACAGTGTTTTTCTCTGTGACCCATTGGTTAGACAAAAAACATCCAACTCCTGAATATTTTTCAGCAAGGGCACCCCAAGGAGTCCCTGGAAAGTGTTTGTAGGGTACTGGAAGAATGAGAGCACCACACTAAATGATTCAGTCCAGTATTGTTTTTTTATTAGATACAAAAGAAAAAATCCAATGCGTTTTCAGCATCTCATAGATCCCCCTTCATCAGGGTATGTATGCAGACAATGAAAACAAATCTGTACTGGACCTGTGTCATGAGATCTTAGAAGCATTTTTCTTTCCCATCACAACAACCAGCCTCCTCTTGCTCTAACTACAAGCATGCCCTACTGCAATCTTATCAGCACAGTTTCAGTTGTGAATCTTGTTGCAGGAAATGGCCATGTGTTCCTGGATTTGGGTTATACCATTGCTGTTGGGACAGATAACTTTAAATTCCTTGGCTTTATCAGATTGTAATAAATTAGGAGCCAATCCTAGCCAATGCACAGGGGAACCCATGGAGGTCAAATGGGCTTCGGCTGCCCTGAGCTCCCTGAACCCACAGGAGTACCGCCTCTTTCCATCCATCAAATTATAAAGCAGTCACTCCCACTGGGAGCCTGATCTTACCTTTGAGCTGGTGTGTCAGTTAATGCATTGACACACTTCAGGTTATTAACACGGAATGGATCAGTAAAGAATTTTGTGACTTTTATAGGAAGATGTAGAAGTGGATGAAAACATAATTTTATATACAGTATGTGTCCATGCATCTTCCCTTCACACTAGTGCGATTACAGATGCAACTTGAGTCCCACAAAATTTTATGACAATAAAAATCACATTGTTTTCAATGGTGTCCATTAATATCAATGAAACTCAGCACAAATCGATTTTTAAAAAGCTTCCTGTACTACTTTGGTGCAATTCCAGTGCAATTTTGGCCACATTTAATATGCAAACCACATCCAGGCTGCATCCAAGTTTCAATACATAATCGCACTGAAAAATTGAATGGAAATCAGATTGCAGCATTGTGAAACTAGTCACACCCAAGAATCTGTTTACATACTGTTTATAAATATACCCCACCAGAACACTGCCCAGGATTGCAATGACCCATATGTGTATCATGTGGCCCTCTCCTAAGATATCTGGGTGGAGACACAAATATTCTCCAACTAGAAGTCTCAGCCAACCACTAAGTGAGTTTGGACCAGTTTATTAGGAACTGGCTGAAATTCAAAAAGTGACTGGCCAACTTTACTCCTTCCATTTACAGCAGCCTGATCATCACAAAAAATAGTAGCCTCTGTTTTTTGGCGAAAGCCATTGAATAGAATGAGATACCTGGAATTTAGGTGGATGGGCAAGTGTTTTTTCTCAATGACCCTCAGCTAAGACTGTTCACTATTGAACAGGATGCTGGCAAAGTGGAGCCTCACAAGGCCACCCATGTAGGCACTGAAATGGGGGCAAAGTCTGCATCTGAGGTTCTGTGTAAATTTAATAATAATTTGTTAATGTGGGTGTAAAGGGGCCATATGATAAAGGCACCAGTTATTCTTTAAAGCACACCTACAATCCCACATTATTGCATGTATCCCGCTTACCCATTGTTTTGAATGATGCCAATTTGCATCTGTGCAATGCCTTGGCGCATGGTGTCTGTTTTTTAGTGCATTGAAGTGTGTTATAGGGCCTATGGCAGCACTTTCAAATGCATGATTGTTGACAAAAACAAAAAAGGCATGAAAACAAATACTACATAAAAATAGTTTAAACGATATCACACTATCTAGTTTCCTCTGTTATACTTATATGTGGAAAACGTACCAGCAATCAGCCCAGGATACCATTATAGACACTGAACCCAGAGGAGGTTCATATGCGTGTTTTGACCAAGCTTAACGGCAAGGTCACACGCTCTAAGGTGAGCGCATACACTGAAGGGGGGAGACCTGAGTGTACATGAGAACAAGCTTGTTATCACCACTATTTTTTGGATCTGATTATTGATTTTTGGAATGGACTTTATATTTATTATTTTTTTATCAACGCATGTCTTCACATGAATTTTTCAACATAGAACTTTGCACGTAGCACTTCAGTGCACTGGAACACTTTATTGTATAGTATTTGAGCACTCAAATAAGGATTTTTTTTATTATATATGATGATATGAGTTTACGCGTTGCATTATATTGTTGCACAGAGTCACTCTATTGTCATTAGGGCACTTTGTGTATTAGGTATATCTGTAATATTTAAATATATAATTTACAGTGATTTGTGGAAGTACACATGGAAATTGAAATTTAGCTTGGTTATCACATGCCAAGATTAAGATAGTGCAGCAGTTTCCTCTGTATTTTATAGTGCACTATTTGAAGCTTTAGGCCGTGCTCTCATATTGACTATACTGTGTTAAAGCGGAGTTCCACACAAAAATGGAACTTCCGCTTTTCGGAACCCTCCCCCCCTCTGGTGTCACATTTGGCACCTTTCAGGGGGGAGGGGGGTGCAGATACCTGTCTAAGACAGGTATTTGCACCCACTTCCGGCATAGACTCCCATGGGAGTCTACGCCTCTTCCCGTCCCCACCGCGCTGTCTGCTGGGAACACACAGCTCCCAGGAGAGAGCGGGGACCACTTGGGACGCGCAGCGCGACTCGGGCATGCGCAGTAGGGAACCGGGAAGTGAAGCCGCAACGCTTCACTTCCTGATTCCCTCACCTAGGATGGCGGCGGCAGCTGCCGAGAACCGAGCGGGTTCTCGGCGTCCCCTGCCGACATCGCTGGACCCTGGGACAGGTAAGTGGCCATGTATTAAAAGTCAGCAGCTGCAGTATTTGTAGCTGCTGGCTTTTAATATTATTTTTTTTTGGCGGTGTGGGTGGACCCCCGCTTTAAGCATGTTCTCATGTTTTATGGTGTTACAGTTATGTTCCTATTAATCTTAATCATCTTAAAATCACAGGTCCAGCGTCTCTTCATTCCTACACTTAGCTGAATCTCTATAGATCTGTAAAGAGGTTGGAGGTATCTCTAAGGAATTTTGAATTGTATTTGTCCATTTCACCCACCCCTCAAACATACAACAAAGACTTTAGCCATTTTTTAAGTAATTCCTACTTTGCTTGATACTGTACAGAGTCTTTCAGAGTTGCTTGTCACCAAATATGAACCATGCATTGAAAACAGTTATATTTTCAACTTGAAGTCTTCCTAACACAGTCTAAAATGGTGGCTGAGGACCACAGCTTACAGGCTCTTAAGTCATCACCTAGAAAATACATTAAGGTCCCTACAAAAATGGCTGCGAAGCTTGTGATTGCAGACATTGACGTTTGTTTTATAGCTTCTCATGGCTCCTTCTAATGACTATTTCCATGGAGTCTTGAGAGTAAAAGTTATGGTAGATCTCTGTATCACCAAGTTAAATGGCTTTACAGTACAGAACCAGTGATGCATACCAGTGAAGAAAAGACCATGACAATTCTGCATCTTGAGGCCTTGGTTACCTTAGAGATGTTCATTTGGAAGTGTTTCCTAAAAGTGAATGGCAGAAGCTGTCTAAATTTATGTACTGCACACTCAGCTCTACCAACACTGTATCACTGCCAGCAGTTTGATGTTTTATCATAACTGAATTCCTATCCCTATTAGTCTCTGAGCTAATTAATGGAATGATAAATTGAAGATAGACTTTAATATTCAAAAAAAAAAAAAAAATTACTTTTATCATATTTTAATAGATATGCCCCAGTGGAGTACAGACTACCCTGAGGCAGAATCCTACATGACAAGCCTCAATATTCCGCTCAGCAGAAGTCATTTTATATGTCAGCAGTGATGATATCTGTTTATATCTTTTTGTGCCAAACTTCACAAAACTGGGCCAGATTAACTCTAAACCTTAAATGCATCAGTGATAAAACCAATATATTTAGATTTGCATTTGTAACTTAGCATCTGAAAGCCCCATGATATAACACAACTCTTTAAAAAAATGTGCTTTTCATTTTGATACACATGGCTCAATTTTGTCTTATTTTCTTCTGTTTCTTTATAAACATGCAATTCAAAGATTAAAAAAAAATAACTTGCTCCTCAATTTATCTTTTTTACAAATTAGCTAATAGAATAGAAACAAAGAATAAGAACTTGCTCTATAATGATATAACCTGGAACTGTACAACATTGGGAAAGTTGGCTAGGGAAACACCATAAACCAACCATCTCAATGGTAAGGCCATCATCAAGGAAGCCCTCGGTCACTCTTTGGCTATTCTCTGACCCATAATGCCCCAACCTTCTGCTTTTCTATGAGTGTGGAACACTAAAATCTTTAAATATAACAGCAGATCAGCTGCACACACAATCACACACCCATACAATTAGCAGATAGCACAGACACAGGAATACGAAGCGTTTCACATTGAATTGTGTATTTATTGTTTGCAGGAAGTCAGGGGATGCGGGCTCTGATGTAAACTTTACAGGCACGGTTGTGTGTTAAATAAACAAGAGAGACCATATTGTGGCTTGTACTGCCCTCCCAGGGCTGTGTGCGACACAGAAAATGGACAGTCAGTCTGACATTCAAAGTGTCAACGTCATCCCTGAACGGGCTGAAAATTTCATCTTAATAAAAATCTGGATTTGCAGAACTTCACAGTTGTAAATAGACCCCCAATACCGCGTCTCAAATGACGCAATATCATGAGTGATAACCAGGAGAGTGGGGAGAAAAAACATACAGAGCATAAAACCATAACGGTAAAAATAAACATATGTACATTATACAATCATTATATATATATACACAAAATTATATATAATAGAAATGCCCCATAAGGCTCGGGGAGGGCAAATAAAAAGGTTCCTTTGGCTCACAAAACCTGAAAAATTCTTAAAAATACATCAGCTAAACAATCTGCGTGTTCTGTAAAAATAAAGATTAAGCGTTTAGTAAGCAACAGCAGCCAATCAAAATTTAGCATTCATAAGCCTGGAGTGTTCTCTACTGGGCTAAGTTTTGGGGGTGTCTGTTTTTCTACATTATTACTAAATATCTTCCAGTGAGCCCCTTAAGGGTTACGCTGTAAGCGTCTGACTACCATGGCCGTACCTCAAACATATGACTCGCCAAAGTGTCCGGCAAAGTCTGGAGGACCAGGGTTCGATAGCTAAGAGGTCACCTAACTTTAAAATGCTAAGTCCACCCACTAACTGGGGTACCAGGAGCTCGATTCACCCAGCAGCACCTCCCCTGAGGCTCTGGATCCTCCCCAAAATAGAGAAAGATTGTCAGGCTCCTCCCCCTGCCTTCTTCATTTATTCTTGTACAAACTCCGTGGGAAGGAAAGTGACAACCAGAAGACAGAGACAATATCCACAGGGAGGTGGGGATCTGGGGCTTCACATCTCTCAAAGGCATAGAAGAAAATATATTAGTTTTGGGTGGACTGAAGCTTTAAGGTTTAGATTTTCATCTAGCTTCTTTTCTTAAAATCCTAAATTTCATAGACATTGCCGTACATTAAGGCCAGATTTCCAGCCAAAATACATTCTCTCTTTACGGTCAGTGAGGACGGTGTTGAAGCATTTGCACTATTGAAGCTATGCGGCGCACAGTAAGCAAGTTATAGAGTCTTAGGGTGAGTACCGTGAGTATCTGTAGGGGCCCCGGGAGGAGGAGAGTGCTATAGAAATGGGGGGGGGGGGGGAGTCATGCTTTATTGCACAGTTGAAGGATTGGTTGAACGTGTGTGGAGTGCCTATTTTTTTAGTAGCAGCTAAAGTTGGGATTGGTTCGTCATCCACCATGGATCGTGGCTCTAATTTACACAATGGTGACTCGGTTAACTGGGCCTAGAGGTCAGATGATCCCTTTGTGTGTGTGTGGGGGGGGGGTTCTCTTTTTTTCCAGGGCTCATCTCCTGGGGGGGTTCAAGGCTCAGCTACTGGAGGGAATATTCTCTTTTTTGAAGGCTCAGCTACTGGAAGGGGTATTCTCTTTTTCAAGGCTCAGCTCTCCTGGAGAGGGTATTTTCTTTTTCAAGACTCAGATCCTGGATGGGGTATTATTTTTTCTGGGCTCAGCTCCTGGAGAGGTTATTTTCTTTTTTAAGGCTCAACTCTTGGAGGGGATATTCTCTTTTTCAAGGTTCAGCTACTGGAGGGGATGTTTTCTATTCAAGGCTCAGCTCCTGGAAAGTTTTTTCCTTTTTTTTCAGGACTCAGCTCCTGGAGGGGGGTATTCTCTTTTTTCAAGGTTCAGCTATTGGAAGGGTTTTTTTTTAATTTTTTCAGGACATAGCTCCTGGATGGGGTATTATCCTTTTCAAGGCTCAGCTACTGGTAGGGTTTTTTTTTTTTTTTTTTTTCAGGATTTGGCTCCTGGAATGGGTATTTTCTTTTTCATTGCTGATTCCTGTCTAGTAACTTCAATGGAAGACATTGCTGGAGCATCTTTAGTTTGGGCTGTACACTCATATCTGTGAAATGGGTTTGCAGCTTATTATATAATTAACAAACTTGTACTTTAGGATTACTGGTCCTTTAAAGGACAGACAAAAATCTCCATGTAGATCAGTTTAACATTTTAACCAAGCAGAGTTCATCTCCTATTTATTCGATTTCAGTAATTTGGTACAATTTGTTTGCTCTGGGTTCTGGCAGTCTGTGCACTCACCATCTCCTGTATGAATGCTGTGCAGTGTGTCTTTGGTTATACAGTATTCTTACCTACAGGGATCTTATATAAAAAGGTCTGACATAACCTATTATACTCAATAAATTGCTTGAAGATGGCAGCTCAGTAATGAACTCCTGGGCGTAGCTCGTGTTTAAATCTTAATATACATATGGACTTATATTAAAAAAAAATTTAGATTTCGTTGTTGATCTATAAAGAATTTGCATAGCCAATCGCATCTGGTCACTAGATAAAACTAAGTATTATACGAAATTCCTATGATAAGTACTTGAATAAAGAAAAATAATGTGGCGCATATTCAGTGTAAATAACTATAAAGTGCAATATTCAAAACAAAAGTGCAATGTTCAAAAGTACAGTGATCAAAAGACGTTCATAGATAATCTTGCATATTCCCCAATAGTTGTATGCAAGACTATCTATGAACTTCTTTTGATCACTGCACTTTTGAACATTGCACTTTTGAATATTGCACTTTATAGTTATTTATTATTGTTTACACTGAATATGCGCCACATTATTTTTCTTTATTCATTTATGCAGTGTGAGAGCACCTTGTGATGTTGGCAGCTATTCGCTAGTTTAGATCTTTCCCTGAATATCGGTTTGCGCATAAGTACTGCCATCTAGTGGCCAAATGCAGTATGTTCCATTTGAAATTAATGTTTTACATTCAAACAGCACAGGAAAAAGCCTATTTGCATATTTTTTGCACAGAGCACAGAACACATACACTTTAATTGGGTGAATGACTATGCAAATTCTTTGTAAATCAACCCCCAAGTGTCTTATATAAAGCAGTTTAGTAAAAGAGGAGTTTTAATAAATAATAAGTCCTGTTTCAGGAATTTCATCCCACAGCGTACATATAATGCAATATTATTATTACATTACAGAAAATATTAACAGGGTAACACCATTCAGAAGTGGTATTTCAGTATTTGGAGGATTCTGGAGAGTTACCGGGTCTGCGTGCATTATAAAGTGTTCTCACCATCCCTGTGCTGAGCTCCTGGACAGAGCTCCACACTTGTCCATTATAAGGGCTCTCACTATTGCTTCTGAAGCTGTGATAAGAAGACCTCCCCAGTGAAGGTTTCATGGGACGTAAGAAGCCAAACAATTAGACTCCACCTTTTACTGAAATATCACAAACCCAGCTCATTGCAAATGTCTATTGCTGTAATTAACTTTCCTTTCCAATCCAGTTTATGCTTTCATTTGCCACTGGAGAGCAAAAATCTCCTTCTGGGAAAATGTGGAGAAATAAATCTTTAGATAAATCTAGATGAGGCAGGGTGCCCTATTGGTTATATTTGTTCATCAGGATCCTACAAATATAATACATATAGAGTAATTTTACCTGCCACACAAACTGTCATTATCAGTATACATCATTAAAATATATTCAGGCCACACTCACACCTATAGGGGATGCATTATATTGCCAATTTTCATGTGCCAACACACATTGGTCAAACCCATTCTACATTCATAATTTTTTTTTTCTGCATGTGCACCTCCATTTCCTATTGGTCTTCAATACACAGCAATGCATCAAAAATGTATACAGTATAAACATGACCTTTCTATTCAACATGGCACACATATACTTGTACCTATGTTGCAATGGAAAAATGGGGTCCTGTGTATTTTTGGAATCGTGAATGTACGTTGAAGGCTCACAGGAAGTGAATAAAATACACATAGAAGAACAAGTGGAGATGCGGATTACATTATACATGCCTAGGTGTGAATGCTCCCTTTGTTTTTTTTTCTTCTTTTTGGTGTGCCAGATTACTGCAACTTGGAGACACTTAAAGGGCTGCAGAATATTTTCTGATCTTCTCAGCAGCAAAATAAAAAAGTCTTAATGGCTTTTGAACCGTAAAGGAAACCTGTGAGGACCAATATGGAAGCTGCCATTGACTTTTTTTAAGAGTGGGCTCTCAGACCTCATCCTCATCCCCAGTTTCACAACCCAAAGTGATTGACCAGCACCATGAAAAATGGGCACTTAGACTTTTCAAGATAGGCAGGTGTCCAGATTAATAAGTGGTAACGCGGGTTCAGGATGAGGAGTATACTCCCAGAGCCAGTATCATTAACAAGCAAGTTAGCCTTGGCAGTTCTTGTATGTTAGTCTTCACAGGTTCTGTTGTACAACACGTTTGAGCCTCATTCATTGAGACCGTCTGAGGAGTCAGAGGACCACAGGCAGCATAACGTATAAAATACACATTGACACACCTGGGTCAGATGTTTGCTGCTTGAGCAATATAGGAGAAGCTTGAAGGAGAGCTCCACCAGTGGTCAACCTGCTGGCCTCCAACAACTGAGGAATTACAACTCCCAAATGGCTTCCAGGTTCTCTTATGCTGATGGTTGTAGGATGGCGCTAATCCCAAAAATTAGCTGCTTGATATAATCGGGTCCCGGGACTGTCAGGATACAGAAGAGCTGGGGCTATGTCTCCGGAAGCTGGGCAAGCGCCGACAGGGAATACAGGATGGTGGAGTTCTAGTTTAAGAAATCGATGCTAACTTTTACGCTTTTTGAGGTGGTGATGTCAAGGGCGGTGGCTTTAATCTCAGTGTCCCCAAACTGCATGATGGTTTGGATCTCCCTGCGTGTTGGGACCGGCGTGCTGTCCACCCCAGTCAGGTCGAGCTTCAAGGTGCCGCACTTCCGTACGCCGGGGTCAGTGATGAAGTTGACGTCTTCTTGCTCAGAGCAGTAAACATTGATGATGATGAGCAGTTGGGAAGGTTTGGCTGGCGTGTAGCTGCGTTTCACCGTCTCCCCCAGAGCCACCGACTGATCAGTCAGAATGAATTTATCCAGCACATCTGTGCACCACCGTGTGCCATCCTTCAGCAAAAGCTTCTCCGCTGGGTGTTTCCCCTCTACATAGCGGTTGAGGACTCCAACTCCGTACGTCATAGGTGAGCGGCGAACTTTGATGACAGCCGGATCTAGACCGAACAAGACAGCTCCCTTCAAGATGGTCAAACCCACATCATGGGGGATGATCACGCGACACTGATTACCGAACGCCTGCTGCACAGCTACCTGGAGTAATGGAGATTCTGCAAACCCGCCAACCAAAAAGAGGAACTTTACTCCGCTCACCTCCGGCTTCTCGAACAGGTTGGCTGAAAGACAAAAAAAATGGCCGTCAGGCTTTAAAGAGAAAAAAACCCAGTAATCCTTTTGTGAATTAAAATACTACAGGCATACTATAAACAGAAGTCATTTGCACTGCCAAGGGAAAGTTAAAAGCCTTTTAGAATTACCTATGTAAAAAAAATTCACTTACCGTTAATCATATTTCTGCACTTTCCATTGCCCCAGACTGTCTTTTATAGAAATGGGGCCAATGGTGGGTGGGACTATCCTGAGCTTGCAAGTCACCCCAATATAAGGTGCAGGCCAAAGATAATCTACAGCTCACTTGCGCCCTATGCAAATCAGGTGTGTGCTATTGAGCACAGAGCTCTAGCAGGATCAACAAGTATTTAGCAGGATTTGTAGTTGGAAGGACAAAATAAAAAATACACATAGGTGTAACTTGTTATGCCAAACAACGTATCGTATTTTTCCTATAGTTCTATCTTAACCTTTACTTTCAAAATAACTCGAAAATCAATATTATGAGGCACACAAGAAAAATTAAACACATATAGCTGAATGAGGCAGAGAAGGGATCCCTACCCCTCCAGAGTGACCCCTCCTTCCAAATTTTCATCAGACAGCAGTACAGCGTTGCAAAAATAGAGAAACCGTCAGAAAGGCAAACAGCTTCTGTTTAGAAAAGCTATAGTGCTTTGTGAATCTTATGTCATATGTATTCCAAGTATCAAATGTTTATTTGTAAATCAAAGATCCAAATGGTAAAAACAGATATAAATCAACAGTTTAAAATGTATGAACTATAAAAATAAAAACTATTAAATACACCTAAAAATGATTGTAGCTGAAATACTCTGTCGCTTAACATTGTCTTTATTTTAGCTCCCCCCTTTAACATCGCCCCGGACTTACACAAGTGTTCAATTATGTGGTCCGTGGTTGGCTTGAATAGGGCGTTCATTGCGTCGGGGTTCATTCTCAACATTCCCTGCGAGGACCACTTGACAAAATCCACACTGCGCGGGAGAAGAGGTGTCAGCAAAGAATTTTGCAATATCTGCACAAAACATTCAATATTCAAGGTCACATTTTTTACATAGTTCTGAGCTGGAGGCCCCCTGATTATACCTGAGACTGTTTATACAATTCTAAAATGTGCCAGCTGTGATAACATGCTGTGTCTGGGTCTATATAGGAGGAAGTGGGTAATGTGGGGGTGGAATCCCTGGATATCATGATTGGAATTCTGGATCAAGAAAAGTGTAGGGTGCTCAACATGCAATAAAATGGAGCACACAATGCCAGCTTAACAGGAAACATGTTTATCAACATTCCTTCCTCCCCATCATAAGAACAGTACAGGGCTATCATTCCTAAACTCCTTCCAGAAATGTTAGTTGCCTGGCTGACATACAAATCCTTCAATAATTTGAGCCACTAATCCAGAACAAGTATGAAGATCAGCCATTCTCAACCAGGTTTCCATGGAACCTGAAGGTTCCTTCGGAGGTTGCTAGGGGTTCCACAAGCTGTGGTGGATTGACCTCTCATCTGTCTCCACAGTGCAAGGGCCAATGTTACGTGGCAGAACCAACTGCAGGGCACCCATGAAGCCTCTCTTGTCTTTCAGATGACCTACCAGTAAGAGGTGGATTATGCCTACTGACCTTCAGTTTAAGGTCATTCTTTGCACTGACCACCGATGGAAGGGGACTCCACACCTGAGTGAAAGAGCATTACGCTGATCACTAACGTAAGGGGCCCTGTCTTCATTTCCTTTTTTAATGATTTTGATGGATTGTAAGCTTTAACAAGCAGGGCCATCTGATCGCTCCTGTATTGATTTGTATTGTAAGTGTACTGTCTGCCCTCATGTTGTAAAGCACTGTGCAAACTGTTTGCGCTATATAAATCCTGTATAATAATAATAATAATGATAGAGAAGAGGGATGTTAAAAAAATGATCCAACCTGGTAGTCAAATACTTTACGATTGCAATATCTACATTTTATCTTACTGATCATGTCAATGTACCATGTGCTGCCAAGGTTGCTCAACCTGTGGCCCTCCAGCTGTTGCAGAACTACAAGTCCAATGAGGCATTGCAAGGCTGACAGTTACAAGCATGCCTCCCAAAGGCAGAAGCATGATGGACCTGGGTTAGTGGTTCAAAGTATTGAAGACAGAGGATTCATGACATCCAGGCAATGCATTAGAGATGTGCATGGCAGAAAAAATAGTTTTGTTTCGGTTTCATTCGTTAAGTAAATCATTTAGGTTTGACATAATAGTTTTCAGAAAGTTTTAGTTATTTCAGAAGAGTATATACTTGTTCTGAATCTATTCGTATTTTCGGAAGTTCAGTTATTCTTTCCTTATTTCGAAAGATTGACTATATTTGTTTTAATATGTTGATTTTTTATTTTGGGAGATTACTTCTGCTTGTCCACCCCACAAAGAGAAATGGATTGAGTTGATTGGACTAAATTAAGTGGAGTCACGTGCATCTGAAAGTAATGAATGGAACGAATTTCGGATTTATTTGCTATGTTATGATTCAGAGATTCTGATGGATCCATCTCCATCCAACCCAAACACAATAAGTAGGATTCATCTTATTTCACTTTTACACTTTACTGTATTGCAATATGTTTCATGTGTAGTGCATTTTTAATATTAATGAAAAATGTTAATGCAAAAATTATTTTTCTGATTATCCAAGAGTCAAAGGATTAATTCAACTTAATAACATGATGAATGAATGTGTATTAATATGGATTCATTTGTTTTATTTGGATGAGAGCGACACAGTAGTGCCGCTCTCATCCAAATAAAACAAATGAATCCAAATTATTACGCATTAATTCGTCATGTTATTAAGTTGAATTTATTTCCCCATTCCCAACTGACTTTGTTTGTTGGGCTGCGCACATGCAAATTGAACAAATGGTCTCTCAAGTTCAGCCCCAATATAAAAAGAATCTTCTTAGAATATTCATGCTACGCTCACTAGCATACAAATGAATGGACTCAGATCATTTGTAATGCCGTTACATTATTTCAGATGCTACAAACATTAACAAAAGGCCCAAACCATCACATCGTTTCATCGGAATGAATACAAACGAATTTGTTGTTTTTGGTATAATTTACTTCAAATTCATTGAAATTTATTAACATTTTGATTTGGAGATTTGGATGCATCTGAATCTCTGAATCATGCAAATTTCATCTGAATTTCGATTAGTAAAGAAAAATCTCATGTGTCTGCAACGCACATCTTTAAAATATACAACACATCACCAAAGCAAATGACGGACTCTGAAGTTATCCAAGACAATCTGCAGTGCATAAAGAAAAGATCCACCCCCCCCCTTTAAAATAATCACATTTTGTTGCTTTGTAGCCTGAAATGAGGATAGACACGATTTTTGTTTTATCCAGCTGTATTTATTAGTGTGACTTATAACATCTAAGTGAAAGATATAACACCAACATGTCAGAAAAAAAAAATTCAAAAACAGAATCACTGAGTTGGAAAAAGAATCCCCCCATTGTGGCAGTGCTTTGTTGAATTACCTTTTGCTTTAACCACTTCCTACCCGCCATATAGCAATATGAAGTGTGCAAAGTGGCTCTGTTATTCTGACCGGACGTCATATGACGTCATCAGCTGACCCACCATCGTGCGCCGGCGGGGGCGTGCAAAGCGGCGATCGTTGATGTAGTGTGTCAATCTGACAGAGACTCTTTACTACGTGATCAGCTATGTCCAATCACGGCTGATCACAGTGTAAACAGGAAGAGCCATTTATCAGCTTTTCCTCTACTCGCGTCTGACAGACGCAAGTAGAGGAGAGCCAATCGGCTGCTCTCCTGACAGGGATTTTTTATCAGGGCAGCTCCCCCGAGGATGTTCACCCAGGACCACCAGGGATGCCACCCATGGCCACCAGGGATGCTGACCATGGATGCCCACCCAGGGCCATCAGGGATGCCACCCAGGACCACCAGGTATTAACTTTAAAGGTGCCAGTCAGTACCCATTCTAGATGCCAATCAGTGCCTAGTAGTAAAGCCTGCCAGTGCTGCCTATCAGAGCCATCTATCAGTACCACCCATCAGTGCCACCTATGAGTGCCCATCAGTGCCGCCTATCAATTCCACCTATCAGTGCTGCATATTAGTGACTCATCATCAGTGCCACCTTATCCGTGCCTGTCAGTGAAGGAGAAAAAAATACCTTATTTATCGGCATATAACACGCACTTTTTTCCTCTGAAAATAGCGGGTAAACCGTGCCTGCTTGTTATACACCGATATATATATTTTTTAACAGGGTGGGGTCGGTCGGTCCTCCCCGGGTGCCACCAATTTGGAGGGTGTCAGGCCGGCCACCCCACCTCTCTTGGCCCTGGGATGGCGCTGCCATACTTTGAAAACTTTAGAAAACATTACTGCCAGCCCTTTCTCATAAAACGCTTTAGAAAACATTACTGCCAACCCTCTCTCATAAAACGCTCCTCCTGTGTCACCCTCAATATAAATGGAAGCCTGTAATACCTCTAGTAACGCCGCTCGTTCTGGCTGCTCTCCTCCTCACGCCCTGCCTCCTCCTCAACTGTAGCTTTTGATTGGAGGAGGAGAGCTGTCATGTGACCATCAATGAAACAGCCGAGGAGAGTCTCATGACCGTGTCCACGAGAGAGTGGCGTTAATTGAGGTATATAGAAGCCTTGATTTACAATGAGAGTGACACAGGTTGAGAGGTGTATGAGAAGGGGCTGACAGTGATGTTTTCTCAACTTTAGAGTATGCTGTCCCAGGAGACTGGGGGTCTCCTGGGAGTGCGGGGGGGGCTTTATAACGAAAGGGTTCCGTGTGCTGTGCAGGGGGTCCGTGTACAGTGCTGTGCAGGGGTCTGTGTGCTGTGCGGGGAATCCGTGTGCTGTGCAGGGGTCAGTGTGCTGTGCGGAGGGGTCCGTGTGTGGAAAGTTTTTTCCTGAAACCTCCCTCTTAAAATGAGGGTGCGTGTTATACACCTGTGCGTGTTATATGCCAATAAATACGGTATTTACAAAATTTAAAATAAAGAAAAACTTGTTGGTTTTTTTTTTTTTTAAATTGGGTCTTTTTTTATTTGTTTAGGAAAAAAAAACCCCAGTGGTGATCAAATAGGACCAAAAGAAAGCTTCATTTGTGGGAACAAAACGATAAAAAATTTGTTTGGGTACAACGCAGCATGACCGCACAATTGTCATTCAAAATGCAACAGCGCTGAAAGCTGAAAATTGGTCTGGGCAGGAAGGGGGGAAAGTGCCCGGTATTGAAGTGGTTAATTCCAGCCTTTAGTCTGTTGGGATTTGTCTCTACTAACTTTCCACATTTAGACTTTGCAATATTTGCAAAATTTGATGGTGACCGTTTGTGGACTGCAGTCTTCAAGTCATTCCACAGATTTTCAATGGGGTTTAAGTCTGGGCTCTGACTAGGCCATGAAAGAACATTCCACTTTTTCTCCTTCAACCTCTGTGTGGTCATTTTTGCTGTGTGCTTTGGATCATTGTCATGTTGGAAGGTAAATCTTTCCACTGACAACTTTCTGGCAGAGGGCAACAGATTTTACTCAAGAATTTGATGGTATTTTGCCCTGTCCATTTTTCCTTTTATCCTGACAAGTACTCCAGTCCCTGCTGCAGAGAAACACCCCCATAACACGAAATTACCCCCTCCATGCTTTACTGTAGGAATGGTGTTATTTGGATGGTGAGCTGTATTGGATTTCCACCAGACATATAGTTTGGTGCTGAGGCCAAATAATTCAATTTTACATCTATATAAAGCAACAAAAATCAAGCAGTTCTTTAGATATTGTCCATTTACATCAGTCCTTACCTTCAATGAGCTTATAATCTAAAATCCCTATCTAACATGCCTATACTAGGGCCAGTTTAGACAGGAACCACAGAGGAAAGCCACACAAGCACAACATGTAAACTCCATGCAGACAGTGTCATGGATGGAATGCAAACCAAGGGCCCCGGGTGCTGCAAGGCAGGGGTGCTAACCACTAGGCCACTGTATGGACCGTACACAATACATTACAATGTGATCCAAGCAGAGACAACAGCATTGTGTCTCATTATCCTCTGATTCCTCTTGTATTGAATTGTATTGTAACTGTAATGTCTGCCTTCATGTTGTAAAGCGCTGCGCAAACTAATGTGGCTATGTAAATCCTGTATAATAATAATAATTATAGCAGAGCTATCATTGACAGACAGCAAGGAATGGACAGATGGTTGCACCCCCCCCCCCCACTTTTATTATCTGCCTTACTTATAAATAGCGCCATGGTCACACCATATGATCCAGAGTGGGCAGATTTTAGGGCCTCTGCATTGCGGTAACATATGGTAAAATGTAATTTAGACAGGCACCACAAGGCACAACTACAGTACCTGCAACACAACACAATGCACATGCAAATTATTGTGATGCTGCATTAAAACAAAAGCAAGGAAGACAAGAAACAGGTCTGTTTTTTTGCATGTTAAGGAGCACCTACAGCCCCTATAAAAAGAAAGCTCTGGAATCCGATTGCATGCAGCCTGTTCATTCCTGTTCAGTCTTTCTCTTTTAGGAAAATGCATTATAATGCAACCAGGCATCCTGTATACTTCCCATTCACTCAGGGCCAGGACAAGATAGGGGCGGGAGGGGTGGCTGCCCTGGGCGTTATTTGTTTATTCTAAACAAATAAATGAATACAATGAAAATGACTATGTGTTCATAAAAACAGGTTACAATATTTTCATTTGATAAAATAGTGGAAATGATTAAAAAACCCATGCAAGGGCGTAGGCTGAATCAATGACTAACGCTTTTCGAGGGGATTCCTCTTCATTAGAGCCTTGGAAGACAGAAAATGGTCTGTATCATGTGGATTTATATAGAGAGTGATGACTCTGTGGGAGATGTGTCACATAACAGATGGTGGTCTCCCCTTTGTTCTAGTGGTGTTCCCATCCACATCACAACGCTCTCGGTTCCGTTGATCGCTGATCCTCCTGTCAGAATGCTGTAGTGTGCTGAATCTGACCCTATGATGGTCTCCAGCCATGGCTGTATGGCTGGAGACCATCATAGGGTCAGATCGCAGGGTCAGCCAATGATCGATCCAGACCTGTAGCCATTTTATACAAGCTGCTACTTCTTCACCAGCTGGTGTGCAGGTCCAGATGACCAACATGAACAACTAATGAACTACAATTACCGTACATACCATACGGAACCGAGAGCGTTGTGATGCGGATGGGAACACCACTAGAACAGAGGAAAGTTCACCATCTGTCATGAGACACATCTCCCAAATAGTCATCTCTCTCTATATAAATCCACCACATGATACAGACCATTTTGTGTTTTCAAAGGCTCTGATGAAGAGGAATCCCCTCGAAACGCGTTAGCCATTGATTCAGCCTATACCCTTGCATGGGTTTTTTAATCATTTCCACTATTTTATCAAATGAGAATATTGTAACCTGTTTTTATGAACACGTAGTAATTTTCGTTGTATTCATTTATTTGTTTAGAGTAAACTTTATTTATCTACTTGATTCATGCGTTAGGTCACGTGCCTCCCTTCTCCCTCATCACTGACTGCTGGGTGTGGGATCCCCTAAGCTTGCACATCATGAAAGGGAGAGGGGGGCGCAGTTTGGCATCTTTGCCCTGGGCACTGGATGATCTTGTCCCGTCACTGCATTCACTAATGGTATTACACCTACTCTCGTTTCTGAACAAAAGCTAAAATAGTGTATTTGGCTTCTTACAAGATCCCCTATCAAATATTTTCCTGTAAATAGATATTTTTGGTCTGTACAGGAGTGGCATATTCTTAGTCTTCCAGTAACAGGGAATTGCAAGAAATGCCTAATTCCTACAACACAGACAGGTGGACTTACTTGCTCTTGCGCAGTGCATGCTCCACACTGTGTCCCCGGAACTTCTTGTAATAATCGATGAAGGAAAAGGGTAAGGTGATATTTAGTGGGTTGGTCCTGTCCGGCGCGGCGGCTCTTTTGCGGGACTCGAAGGCAATCATGAGATCTACCCAGGCAGCCGGGCGCTTCACCTTAAACTGATCGATGAAATCATCTCCAAATATTTTACAGAGGAGCTTCTCAAACTCGTAGTCAACTCCAAGAGAACCATAAGGCCCCCCTGTGATAGAAAAGTTGCGTTATTCATTATTCTATTCACAAGTTTTATTGTTAGACAATTATAATTATAGTTTAATTATTACAGAGATGAGAGCACAACGACACAGCTATTCAAGGATATTTCATATATTACCTTTAGTCGCTCACTCAGATCCCATCTGCAACATTTTATAACATTTAAATTCATAATCTAAATTATATACTAATTACTATTTAAATACATGTGTCATTCTTTTTATTTTCAGCAGGCATATAACTGTCACTGAAAATGGATCTATCTAGAACTGATGCACGGCACCATAATTTTCAAGTCCAGATATACTTTTTTTTTTTCCAAAGACTAATGCCGGTACACACGATCGGATTTTCCGACAACAAAACTGTGGATTTTTGTTCGAAAGATGTTGGCTCAAACTTGTCTTGCATACACACGGTCACACAAATGTTGGCCAAAAATTCCGAACGTGAGAACACGGTGACATACAAGACGTATGACGAGCCGAGAAAAAGGAAGTTTAATAGCCAATGTGGCTCCTTCTGCTTGATTCCGAGCATGTGTGAACTTTTGTGCAACAGACTTGTGTACACACGATCGGACTTTCCGACAACAAGTTTTGTTGGCAGAAAATTTGAGAACCTGCTATCAAACATTTGTTGGCGGAAATTCCGACAGCAAATGTTCAATGGAGCATACACACGGTCGGACTTTCTGACAACAAGCTCACATCCAACATTTCCCGTCAGAAAATCCGACCTTGTGTACGCGGCATTAGGGGTTTATTTACAAAAGATTTGCTGTGTGAATGTCCAAACATTTGCATATCAGCTATGAATAATCCCCATGTTTGATTTACTAAAATTGGAGAGTGCTGAATCTGGTGCAGCTCTGCATAGAAACCAATCGGCTTCCAGTTTTTTTGTCAAAGCTTAATTGAACAAGTTAGAAGATGATTGGCTACCATGCAGAGCTACACCAGATTTTGCACTCTCCAGTTATAGCAATTCAAACCCAATGTGTCTAATATGATTATTTTCTACGATCATCAACGTCATCTAGTGGCCATATGGTGATATTTTCCTGAAATACTCAGGAATCAGGAAAATACCACATTATGGCCTCTAGATGGAGTTGATGGCTATAGGAAAAAAAAAAAACATATTAAACATGGCTGAGTCATTCACACAGCAATTTATTTTATAAATAGAAACCAAAGCGCTTACAGCAATAAGCCCCACCTCTTCATCGGAGCTTGAAGAAAAAAGAAACAATGTATAGAGACTCTAATATTGATAAGTAATTGGGTGTTATGATGGCAGTTGAATTGTTACAGCACTGAACCAGCTGCTGGCGACTGCTGTGCAAATTCAACCAATCATAACACCCAACTACTTATCAATCCCGAGTCTGCATTGTTTCCTATTACTCAAGCCCTAACGAAGGGTGGCACTTAGCGCCTGAAGCATGTTGCCTTCTGTTACATATTTATCTTTGGAATAAACTTCATCTTTAATATCTGGACTCAACTATCACAGTCTGGTGCTTCACTTATTAGACATATTCATCTTCACTGCACACTAGGCATTTAGCTGCGGGCTAAGGGCACAGTTGTGTCATCCAGCCCTGCTGTTGGCAGCCTGTTAAACACTATGAGAGCCTGACAGCGGCCGCAGCTGGACGGGACTGGGCAGTATACTGTACATTTAGGGCGGCATGTGCCCAGGACAAATACCCATAACACAAGGAGTCTACATTCCAGGCATTCATCCCTTACACATACTGTACTGCCCTAAATATACGTAGTGTAGTGCACTGTCCAGCCTCAGCAGCTCTCAGAAGCAGATAGAATTTAACAGGCCAGTGGGGCTGGACAGCGCACCCACCTGTGGCTATATGCCAGAGCCCCATACACCGGATCTAATCACCTATGTGAATAATGTCCCCCACCATCAAATCACATCATCCAGTGATGTAAATCCTTGTCAACCATAACAATCTGCTGCCAGAAGAGGTTTCCTCACCAGATGATGATGTTTCCCTTCCACACTACTACCACAAATGACAGATCCCCAGTGCTGTGGGAATGTAAACCAGGGATCCTGGTTAACATCGTTGACTAAATATGGTCATGGCCATATTTGGTTAAAGATGTCTTGGTTGGGATCCCCAGTTCTTTGTTTACATTATAGCAGTCAGGAATTTGGGTTGGAGTTCTGGCCAATTAGGGCAAATTTGTTCAGTGAATGGTCAACAGGTTGGGTTCCGGTCGAAAGCCAATCTAATCTTTAAGGGTCAGGTGTTTATCTACTTTTCAAATAGATAAAACAAAGGGTGCAAAAGCTTAGTGCATTGCCAACAGGTCAACTCATCAATGGAACTCCCCTGGTTCAAATGGATGTTCTAAAACCAACTGACGCGTTTCGGGGGACATAGCCCCTTCCTCAGAAGAAGTCTTGCTCCGAGGAAAGGGGGCATGTCACCAATCCCACGTCAGCTGGTTTTAGGACATCCATTTGAACCAGAGCAGTTCCATCGATGGGCTGACCTTTGGGTTACTGGGTTCTTTACAACACTGTTATTCACAATTCCTTTGTGAGTATATATCATTTTTCTTATCTTTTAATAAAATGCTGTGGGTAATACACTAGGCGTTTGCACCCTTTGTTTTATCTGTTTGTACAGTCCAATTCTAAAAGGGCAGCATTGTCCACATCATCCCGTCTGGATTTCATAAGTGGCTTTTTTTTACTTGAAGAATTTAGCTCAGATTCTCCTGGCGCTAATGTGTCTAGTTGGTTTTTTTTTTGTTTTTTGGGGGTTTTTTTATACGAAGTTTACCAACTTTTGGCAATCAATTGTAGGCAACAATTTGACATAGCAAAGGTTATAGTTAGTATGTAGAATACAATGACATATTAATGTAGTGAACCCACCATAAAACATTTCTTTATTACCCCCCCCCCACATACTTCTCCCACACGGATCTCTTCCTGCTCTGTACCTGACGCTTTGTAGAGCTCCTTCAGGTGACCTTCTGGTAAGCGGATCTGATGCACCGTAAGGTCTACAGTTCCTCCGCCGCAATCTACCACCACGTACTTGTCACCTAGAAGAGGCAAATCACAAAGATGTTCAATAAACACCAACAATTTTAGACCGCTTCTTTTATATGCATACCTCCCAACTTTGTGAGATGGCAATGAAGGACACCTATTAATCAAAGTATGTAGACATAGGACAGTAGGATACACCCTCTGCCATTCCGCCAGGAGGGAGAATTGTACAAAAAAAAAAAGATTGGTTAAACCCACAGGTGCTTTTTTACCACTACTATTCCTTTATATTGGCTTTTAGAATTTACAAATGCTGCCATTTAGAAATTGGATGAAAAGTTTAGCACTGGGAAACACTTTTTGATAGATAAATAGTGCATGTTATATACAACTATATAGATCAGACCAAAATGAGGGATAGTTGAGGAGTAAAAAGGGAAAGACTTTGTTTCAACTGAGGGACAGTCCCTCAAAATCAGGGACAGTTGGGAGCTATGCATATGACACATCAGTTGGACACAGCTACCTGAGCTATTAACACATTCCTTTTATCATAACAAGTGCCCTCAGCATAAATTATTACACCTGCCAGACAGTGTGGCTGAGCTAAATACACTTCCATTCTATTCGCATTTTTTTCACAGTCTATTCTGCGTGGATAAATCGTTGTATGGCCAGGAACAGGAGCACTATATGCAAAAACACATTTCATTTTTATTGTTATTATAATGCTTTCCTATGTGCCATTGTTGCCTGGATAAATGGACAGGTTGTGTCTGAACTATACAGACATTCTCTTTTCATGATTTAATTTCCAAAATGTTACTTCAGCCCAAGTAACCCATTATAAAACCAGGCATGGGGGGACATTATCAAAGGTATCTAGGCACCAGGTTCAGGTCAGTGCACACACACAGTACAGCCCCTCTGACCATCTTCTGGGCCTTGTAAATGACAAGGAGGTGCACAACTGGCGCCTGTACTGCAGCTCACACATACATTTCAGGTAGGAAATCTGAACTTGATGAAACTGCTGTAAAGTTGGCTCCGACCTCCAGAAGCCAGTGTGGATTGTTTGGTGAGTGGTGGCATTATTATACTGGCCATTGTCAGGGAAGGTGAGTGTTGATTTTACCTTCCTCCAGCTCTGACCATAACTCTCCAATCACGTTCTCCACCATAAATATTCGGCTCTGCCGGTTCTTCCGCGTGTGGTCCTTAGCTGAGCACACAGGAGAGAAGAGACAACATCAGCACCTTCAATGTATACTCCCAGTAAAGGCAAAGTGAATACAGAATGTATTTCACTAATTGGCTGCTTTTATTTTCCTTTTATCTCACTGCAAGGAAATATGACCCTGTGATTTGTGCCAAGTAGCAGTAGGGAACATGATTGTGATCCTGAGCCTCCAGGATCGAAAGAACTGAATGATTGTAAATTAAATTTTTTCATTAAAAAAAAAGAACAAACATGTTATCCTTACCTGCTCTGTGTAATGGTTTTGCACAGAGCAGTCCTGATCTTACTATTCTTGGGTCCCTCCACCGGCGCTCTGGGCACCTCCCCCTTGCCGAGTGCCCCTATTGCAAGTCGCTTGCTGTGGGGCACTCATGCGGGCTCGCTCCCAAGCCGGGTCTCTGCATCCATAAGACACAGAGCGCAGCTCAGCCCCGTCCCCTCCTCCCAGCTCACTGGCTGTGATTGGCAGCAGCAGGAGCCCTCCTGCTGCTGCATCTCAACCAATCAGGAGGGAGGATCTAACAGGTCGAAATCAGGCTTAGGCAAGTATTAGGGGGGCTGAGGAGGGAGCTGCACACTGAAGGTTTTCTACCTTCATGCATAGAATGCCTTTAAAACCACTTGAAATTCATTGAATGAAAAGGGCGGGCGAGGGAAAGATATGCTGGACATCCTCCAGCCAGGAAATGAGGCAGGCTCTATCAGGCTTACTGCAGCTTCTAATGCACATTGTGAGACACTCAAAGTGTGCAGTGAAAGTAAGCAATTTCAGTACAGGAGAGGAGCCGTTACAACTGTGCAAGACTGAAGGGATGACTGGAGTTCCGTTTTAACTGTGACTTAAAGTGGCTCTACAGACTTAAAAAGTACAGCCAAAGCTTGTTTGGCTGTACTTTTCTTGTGGGTCACAGGAGTGCAGTTTGTTTTGCACTCCTGTGACCCGTTTTCAGCAGAGAGCGGGATGAAGTCCGCTCTCTGCTGATGTTACACAGTCGGTCCAGGCTCCGTGTCATCACGACCATGGAGTCAGGATCCGCCTAGATCCCTAGACCAACACCCAGCTCAGGGTTTCAGCGAACCGCTGAGAGCCTGAGCTGGCTGCTCCCACCCCCTCCACAGCCCAGCACTCCAGTGAGCGAGGAGGGGGCACAGCAGTGAGCTGTGACTGACAGTCAGCAGCTCTCTGCTCGGGGAGCTGTGAGAACCAATCGATCAGTGGTGTTCGATCACTCAGTTCTCAGTGTAGAGGCGCGGGGGGACAGATGCAGCATCGAATCAATGCTGCATCCACCTAGGTATTTATAAATACACAAAAAAAAATACTTTTCTTTTAAGGTTTTTTTTATCTTAATGCATTCTCTGCAACATGTTATAAGAATCCCCCCAGCACCCCCTTACCTGAGCCCATTCTTGATCCAGTGCTATGCTCAAGACCTGCAGCTCTCCCTCCTCACAGCACAGAGAGGTAGCAGCGCAAATCATTGATTCCTGCTGCTGTCAATTAAATCCTGTGACGAGGGAGAAGGGGCGGGCCAAGCAGCGCTGTCTGTGTTTATGGACACAGGCAGCACGGGTCGGGATCGAGCCTCCATGAGTGCCCCAGAGCAATCGGCTTGTGATGGAGCACTATAAAAGAATAGGGGCCAGGAGTGCAGGTGGGGGATCCCAAAAGAGAAGGATCAGGGCTGCTCTATGCAAAATCATTGCATAGAGCAGGTAAGTTTAACATGTTTATTATTTATAATAACAAAAATGTAAGCATTAGAATCACTTTAAAGCATGCACAATTTACAACACCCACAATTAGAATCGGCACATTCAAAACCAACATTGAAGTTTCCGGTAGATGCTGCATTTTTTTTTTTAATATACATCTTAAGATCTGGTAATAAGATCTCAAAGTTCCCAGAAGAGCCACCAAGGTCATTACATGGAGCTCTCACCTTCCCTGCTGAATTATCTTTTACAATAGAGAATGCAACAAGAAGCAACTCTCCTTGCTGCAGCAGAAAGGATGAGTCTCCAAGATGAGAGCCAGGACTTATTGTTCAGATCTGAGTCATCTGACCACTGATGTTTTCAGCAAATACAAGAAGCCTGCAGTAGATTCACTCTTTCCAGTTTCTGCCAGATACTGAAATGTCACTTTTTCATGGCGTGGTCCTTTAACTTCACATTTAAAGATTTGTAACAAGGCAGAGATAACGCATCATAGAGGGTTTAGAGAACTTGTACAGGAGTCTAGGGCATGATTGTATTTGGACAATGCAAAAGAGAAGTATGGAAAAAAAAGCCACAAGGTAGTTTAGTAACAAAATCTGATAAATGACGACACCTTCTGGAATCTGTTACCTCTCAATAAAATTATCTCTAATTTAATTTCCTGACTTAATTATGTAATTACAACCTATGATTTCTCTACTACCGCTGAGACATTTTAATTGACAGATTGCAGGTACAGGCACATAGTATAAATACCACTTAGTGCATTTGTACCTTTGCACCATTTTACTGCTAAACAGTAGATTTACTATTCAGACAGCAGATGGCGCTCTGAACATACTAATAGGACCCAGAGCTGGGACTGCACAATGATTGGAGTCAGCTCACTATCATTACTATTATTATTATTATTATTATTATACAGGATTTATACAGCACGACAGTTTGTGCAACTCTTTACAAATCTTATTAAAGAAGACTTTACTCTGAGCTATGGTAGGATATATGTCACACATGCAGTCCTGTGCCTGTTGTCTGTCCTCACATTCAGCATCACCAGCTGGGGGCAGAGATAGAACATAACAGAGACCACAAAGCCAGCGACATCAAATTCTGCAACCTGTAATTACCTTAAAGCGTCACATAGGGGGCTTTTGGTGTGTGTAGAATGCCAAACACCGCCTTGTCCTGTCTGTATATGGAGTGGCATTAGCTGGTAACATGAGGGTTGATTTGCTAAAGGCAAAATGACTGTGCACTTTGCAAAGTGCAGTTGCTCCAGAGCTTAGTAAATGAGCAGAAGCTCTGCTGACTTCCATCATCCAATCATATGCAAGCAAAAATGCTTTTCTTTTTTCCTTGCACGTGATTGGATATTCTTTGCAAAGTGAAGCCTTACCTCATTTACTAGGCTCTGGAGTAACTGCACATGCAGAGTGCACACTCATTTTGCCTTTAGTAAATCAACCCCATGGTATTAGATATTGAGGAATATAGAAGCTCTAATGCTAAAAAAAAACAGGTGATCTCCAAGCACTGTAGTAGTCACATGGCTTAGCTGATCAACAAATAGTTAGAGTTAGTGTTGAGGTTAATTTTACTTTTGGCTATCTTCATCAAAAAAGGCACTGATCACTATATCAGCACTGCCATGGCATTAAGGCCATGGCATCATGGCATTTCGAAAAGCAAAGCTCCTTTAAATTACATCCTTGGATCCTTGGGGGATGCCCTTAAAGCAGAGCTCCACCTAAAAGGGGAAGCTCCGCTTGTTCGCACCCTCTACTGCCACATTTGGAACTTTTTTTTTGAGGGGGGGGGTGCAGATACCTAGTTTTGACAGGTACCAGCTCCCACTTCCCCACACACTGAGGTCCTAGAAGACGGCAGGACCATTCAGAAAGCGCAATGCGACTTGGGCATGCGCAGTAGGAAACAGGCTGTGAAGCCACAAGGCTTTACTTCCTGTTTCCCTTACTACAGACGAATCGGCTAGGAATGCCGACATCGCGGAAACCCTGGACAGGTAAGTGTCCTTATATTAAAAGTCAGCAGTTACAAATAGTACTAAGTGGTGCATCTGTACAACATATACAACCTACTACTGCCAAGATGAACTCATTGATTTACCAGTTTCAAAAAACAGTTACATTCCTGGCATGTGTCGGGAATAGAACTGTCACTTTTGCTTGTGTTCTCAACCAACCTGTCAAACCCTCAAAAGTCTGGTGTCATAACTGATCACATGTGCAGCACCATGGCAGTTGAATATCAGACAGAGGGTAAGATTGCAGCTTCCTTGGCTTAAAAGGATAGGAGGGTTTATTTCCACTTTAAATTGCCAGTAAAAATCTAAACTGACCCGCTCCAAGCTGCTTACTTATGTTTGTAAACAAATAACCCTTCAGCTATACCAAACTCTTATGCTGGCAATACAATATACGAAAAATCGTTCAAACCCATTTTCTAACAACAAACATTCGGCCATGAGAGCAAACAATAGTTCCATCATGTAATGACCGATAAATCGTTCAGTGGACATAAATTAATCAATTTTTTGTTTGTTTTCTCACATAAACCTAGTGCAAACAGTTTGGATGGGAAACACATTAACCTTTCAATTTATTGTTCATTCGGCAGAAAATTTCCAAACTTGTCCTTCGTTTTTTTCGGCTCAAAAACGTCCCAACTGATTATCGATTTGTGGCAGAAAAACTAACTGTCTAAATGACCGAATTTCGGATGATTTTTCATATAGTGTATGGACAGCATTAGGCTCCATTCACACCTGATCGCGGAAGGAATTGCTGCCCGTGATTTTAAATTGCAGCAAAACACAATTGCAATGACAAAATGGCATCGCAAACACATCCCACATTTTGCAGTGATTTGGAAACGTTTGCGGAATTGCGGTGATTCCGCCCGAGATCAGATTTGAATGGAGCCTTATCCTAGATGAGGGTCTGGTATAGATGCAGATGTTGGTTTTCTCCGTCCACCAAAAAAAAAACAAAAACAGTGTTGAGTTCCCCTTAAAAAACACAAACAGACCTTTAACCCTGATAAAGGTCTAGTATGGATGTCAAAGGGGACAAAAAAGGTGTGGGGTCCCCCCAAATTCCTTACCAGACCCTTCAGTGGTCTCTTCCCTACAGCCCTGACCTGGAGGTCTTGGGGGTCAGTGGGTGGGGGGTAGGGTTATCAGAATCTGGAAGCCCCCCTTGTAAAAATAAGGGGGTTACCAACTCATTTCTAGCAGATTTTTTTCATTCAGCACAGTAGCATTATTAGCCCTGAGCACTGGGATTTTATGTAAACCCCAAAATGAGGGAAAAGGAGGCAGAATGGAAGATGATCCTGGATTGGTTGATAGGTGGTACAGGGCAGGAGGGGCACTGTGGTTTTATGTGGGGTGGGGGGCACCACAAGGAGATTTTTGTTGGGAGGGAGGGGGTATTTGTGGGAAATTTGGGGGGGGGGGTTAAGAACTGTTCTAGGAGGGCATTTGTGTTGGGAGTGGGAAGAGGATTTGTGGTGGGGGGGGGGGGGGGATTTATGCTATAAAAGTAATATGGTAGAGGTTTTTTTTTTTTGGGGGGGGGGTGGATTTGTGCTAGTGGGGATGATTGTGGGATTTGTGCCAGGATTGGGGGAGGATCCTCTGTGCTGGAAGGGGGGAGGGGGTTGGAGTGGGGAAAGATGATTCGTGATCAGAGGGTAGAGGGGTTCTAGAGGGTTGGGGTTTTTTTTGGGGGGGGGGGGGGATTTGTGTTGGGGGCATATAGGGTGAGAGAGGATTTGAGCTGGGGGACAAAGATTTGTGCTGGGAGGGGGGGTTTTAGCAGGAGGCACATAATGCTCATACATCTTGGGGAGGGGGGGGGGGCAATTTGGCATGTTCGCCCTGTGCTCTGGATGACCTTGTTCTGGCACTGAGGTGGTAGTTAGTGGTGTCCTGGGGGTATGGTGAAGGTGGAGTGGAGGCAAAAGAACAGCTAATTACAGAACATCCGTGGACAAGATACAACTAGAGCCTTTTTTTTAAAAGATATGGCGTACATTTCTATACCAAATAAGGTTAAGAGGGATTGTGATGCTGTACAGACCTGGATCAGTAGGGCTGACCCCGTTAATGGCGGCCTTATTGCTGAGGTCGATCATCTGATGAAGGCGCAGTTTTCGGCAGTAGATGGATGCCCCTTCAGGTTCCAGTGCAATGATGAGCTGCTCCGGGTTATCAGGATACGCCAGTCCGGCCTGTCAATGGAGAAGGGCAGTAGTTATAGCAGGACATTATGACATCACATAGGATTAGTAAGTCTGTACCATAGGCTTCTCTCTGTAATGTCGATAACCAAACCTGTATGGGGAGGGACAAGAGAACTGGCACTTCCGACCTCATTTTGAAATACTAATTGGAAGTCCCTCGCCCAACCCAGCCCCCCCGTGGTGCATGCTGCAAGTGAAATCTGATTGTCAGAGTGGGCAGCATGCTTGTACTGGTTCAGCGACTTGAGAAAATATTGAATCAGCGAAGGGGTGGGGTGAAGGGCCACCATTTTATTTTTGTGGAATGTGCACCATTCACAACAGATGGAGCACTGGTATGTACTATTCAGAGGATATAGAATTACATAGAAGGATTTTTTTCAAAAATCTTCCTGAAGGTGAAGTGAACTGTGATGGCCTATATTAGTAACTACAGAGCAGAAGCAAGTAAGAATCTGTAAAAAAAAATACCCCCCACCCAAAGTGACTCCTGTCACAGGTGAATTAGATTGACTTTTGTCTTTTTTCAACCAGACTAACTATGGAACTATAGTGTGCACTTCTCTCAATTATCCACTTCTGCTCTGGAAGATTTACCCCTACTCCCCTTCATGTCCAGGCCATTTTTTGCGATACGGCACTGCGTTACTTTAACTGCCAATTGCGTAGTCATGCGACGCTGTACCCAAATACAAAATGTATTTCTTTATTTTTCCTACAAATAGAGCTTTCTTTTGGTAGTATTTGATCACCACTGCCTTTTTTATTTTTTGCGCTATAAACAAAAAAAGACCCACTATTTTGAAGAAAAAAAATTTTTTTTTTACTTTTTGCTATAAAACATATCCAATAAAAATGTAAAAAATCAAATTTCTTCATAAATTTAGGCCAATATGTATTCTGCTGCATATTGGTAGTAAAAAAAAATCCTAATAAGCGTATATTGATTGGTTTGCGCAAAAGTTATAACATCTACAAACTATGGGATGTATTTATGGAGATGTTATTTATTTATTTATTTATTTATTTATGTTTTACTAGTAATGGTGGCGATCAGCATACTTATAGCGGGACTGCGATATTGCAGCAGACAAATCGGACACTAACACTTTTGACGCTTTTTGGAGACCAGTGACAATAAAAAAATTTGCACTGTTACTGTACTAATGACACTGGCTGGGAAGGGGTTAACACCAGGGGCGATCAATGGGGTTAACTGTGTGCCTAATCAGTGTTTTATGTGGGAGGTACTTTTACTATGGGAAGACATTGATCCAGGTCACTGCTTCGCAGGGACACAGGATCCATGCCTTTTCTACTGACAGAACGGTGATCTGCCTTGTTTACATAGGCAGACTGCCGTTCTGCCTCTCTACAGGATGATCGGCAGGTGGCGGCGGACATTGAGTCGTACTCGCCGATCGGCTCCCACTGTGTACAGTGCCTTGGAAAAGTATTCATACCCCTTGAAATTTTCCACATTTTGTCATGTTACAACCAGAAACGTAAATGTATTTTATTGGGATTTTATGTGATAGACCGTAGGTGTGTGCAGCCTATTGCATTAGGGTGTGCACCTCACAGCTCAAACACACATGCCTGCGTGTGTGTGTATATATATTATATATATATATATATATATATATATATATATATATATATACACACATACACACACGCAGACACACACTTTTATAAATAAATATGAACAAACATTTTAAAATGTATTAAAACATTTTTTAACATTTATCAATGTTAAAAAAAATGATTAAAACACTTAATTTTTTTTACTTATTAAAACATTTATTTGTTTACACTAGTGGTTGAGGGGCAGTAAAACTCTGCGGCTGAGCCATTCTTTTACCACCGCTCAATGACTACCACCTTTTAGCTGTAGAGGCAGTGACTGGGCATGTTCACATGCCGCAGATGCAATTATACCTCTGTTGCTTTCAGCAGGTGTAGCACCCACTGACTGTGACCCATTTAAGTGAATGGCAGCACTCTGCAAGTGCCCTGCAACTGTGTGCAGTGTGGAGTTCAAGGAGGTAAAGAAGGTGGTGTGGAGGCAATACAACGCCTCCTCACCGCCTCTCAAATGCTCTCTGAAGAGTGATCCATTTGTTAATCGTTCTTCAGAAATCAAAGCATTTGTGAATGAGCCCCCACATATTCCACAGTGCCCCCCTCACATCTGAGTTCTCCTTTGCATCAGAGTTAACATTCCCCCTTACACCAGAGTCAATACTGTTACATCTTATATCACAGTTCCCCCTTAAATCAGGGTTCCCAGTGAGCCTTCCTTACATCAGAATCCCCAGAGTTTCCCTTTACACTGGGAAATCTGATGTAAAGAATGTTGTGGACTCTGGTTTTAAAGGGGAACTTTGATATAAGGGGGTCTCTGGTCACCAGAGTCCCCCCTTACATCAGAGTTCCCAGCATTCCCTTTTATATCAGGGTTCCCAGAGTCCCCACTTACATCAGAGTCCTCTTTTATATACACTGTAAGGGGGGGGACTCTGGTGTAAGAGGGAATGCTGGAAACTCTGATGTAAGGGGGGACTCCGGTGATCAGAGACCCCTTACATCAAGGTCCCCCTTTATATACACTGTAAGGGGGGACTCTGACACAGAAGGGATCTCTGCAGACTGCGATGTAAGGGGGGCCTCTGATGTGAGGGGGTCTCTGGTTACCACAGAGATCCCACTTACATCAGAGTTCCAGTTCACTGCCACTGCTAGAGTCTGTGCCCCCACCCTCTCCTTACCAGTGACACGTCCTGAGTCCCAAGTCCCTGCGGGTCCCCAACACCTCAGTTGGTTCCATTGTAGGCAGAGCAGAAGCCGGGAGGCGGGGGAATTCGGAGACGGAGCAGAGAGGAGAAAGTTACATCCTCCTCCTCTGCCAGGGGCGGTCCTAGCAACCAATAGTTTCCTCAGAGGTGGACACGATGATATTCAGCTGTCAGGGATGCTGTAGCTGCAACTATAGAGGTAGCATCAGAAAATGCAGCCACCTGCCTGCTTACTCCGTGGACAGTGGCTGCACTCACAAGAGTTACACAACCAACTGAATAATAGTCCCATTCGCAGAGTTGCCATTGTCCAGTAGCAGAGGTGCCGAAATGGAGATCCTGCACATTCCGCCAGGAAAAAAGCCCTGGGGTGTGCTGGATGTGCCTGGGCATTAGGGGGGTGCCCAGGCACACCCCATGCACACGCCTATGTGATAGACCAACACAAAGTGGCGCATAATTCTGAAGTGGAAGGAAAATAATAAATGGTTTTCAATTGTTTTTTTACAAATAAATAAGTGAAAAGTGTCTTTTTGGGGATGTCTCTACCAGCTTTGCACATCTAGAGAGGGACATTTTTGCCCATCATTCTTTGCAAAATAGCTCAAGTTCTGTCAGATTGGATGGAGAGCGTCTGAACAGCAATTTTCAAGTCTTGTCACAGATTATCATTTGGATTTAGGTCTGGACTATGACTGGGCCATTCTAACACATGAATATGCTTTGATCTAAACCATTCCATTTTAGCTCTGCCTGTATGTTTAGGGTCGTTGTCCTGCTGGAAGGTGAACCTCTACCCCAGTCTCAAGTCTTTTGTAGACTCAGGTTTTCTTCTAAGATTGCCCTGTATTTGGCTCCATCCATCTTCCTATCAACTTTGACCAGCTTTGCTGTCCAGAGTGAAGAAAAGCATCCCCACAACATGATGCTGCCACCACCATGTTTCACGGTGGGGATGGTGTGTTCAGGGTGATGTGCAGTGTTTTCCCCCACACATAGCGTTTTGCTTTTAGGTGAAAAAGTTACATTTTGATCTCATCTAACCAGAGCACCTTCTTCCACATGTTTGCTGTGTCCCCCACATGGCTTCTCGCAAACTGCAAACGGGACTTCTTATGGCTTTCTTTCAGCAATGTCTTTCTTCTTGCTACTCTTCTATAAAGGCCAGATTTGTGGAGTGCACGACTAATAGTTGTCCTGTGGACAGATTCTCCCACCTGAGCTGTGGATCTCTGCAGCTCCTCCAGAGTTACCATGGACCTCTTGGCTGCTTCTCTGATGAATGCTCTCCTTGCCTGGCCTGTCAGTTTAGGTGGACGGCCATGTTTTGGTAGGTTTGCAGTTGGGCCATACTCTTTTCATTTTCGGATGGTGGATTGAACAGTGCTCAGTGAGATGTTCAAAGCTTGGGATATTTTTTTTTTTTTTTTTATAACCTAACCCCAGTTTATACTTCTCCACAACTTTTCACAGAACAGCAGTATTTATACTGAGATTAAATTACACACAGGTGGACTCTATTTACTAATTAGGTGACTTCTGAAGGCAATTGGTTCCATGATTGGATGATGGAAGTCAGCAGAACTTCTGCTCATTTACTAAGCTCTGGAGCAACTGCAAAGTGCACAGTCTATTTGCCTTTAGTAAATCAGCCCTCAAGAGTAATTTCTGTCTGCTGCCTCCTTCCTCTGGTATCAGCATGAATCGCTTCTGATAAGTTTTCCTGACACCAAGAGAAAAAAGGTGACAGGTGAGGGAGCTCCAGCACACAGCCTGTGATTGGCAGCCTCAGCTCTGCTCCTGTGTAAAAAGGGGGGGGGGGGGGGGGGTGAATGTAATTTCAGCTCTCCGCCCCCTTTTTTATGACAAAACTTAGACAAGCTTTATAAATTCTGGACTTTGAACAAATGTAGAGAAGCAAAGACTACAGACAGATACAATTTATGTAGGAGGATTTGTTCCATATCTGTATATCACCTGAAGCCAGTCACTTCACTGGGTATATGTAAGGGTTTACAACCACTTTAACCTTTTTTCTTTTTTAACTTTATTGAAATGTCACATGCAATTGTTCTCTATGTGCCTTTGCAGAGACCTATGTTGGTGTAGAAAACTGCCGGTCACCACACATAGTATGAAGGAACGTTTAGATGTCATCAGCTGAGTACACGGGGATCGTTTGCGGTATCCTGCCGAGATCGCTCCCCTAAGTCGCAGACCCTGCAGTCCATGTCTGGCTCAGTGGACTCCCATTGTAGAGCTCTTTACACTCTTTTCCATATTATTATTGATATCTTTTAGCACTTAAGCAATTTAGCTCTTCACTCTCTTTTCTACAATTTTCAGGATAAAATAAAAAAGAAAAACCCCACACAGTAATCTTGAGCCTGTAATTGGTGTCTGGAGTAAGAGGTTTTCGAGGGTCATTGTCAGAGACAGTGGAAACGGCGCTGTCTTGTTTACATCAGGGGAATTAAGTGTCACATTGTGTTCATGACACGCTCGGAGCGCATTACATCCGGGGAAGCTTCCAGTGCAGAGAGTGCGCTCATTGTCTGCGCCGCTCTCACAAGCCATTAGTCCCCGTTTGGCTCCTGTCTGGAGGGGGCTGTCAATGTGAGGCTTGTTTGATGCAGATGAGGCTTTGAAAGGGAGACACAGCATAAATCCGGATAATAAAAGCCTCTTCCAGCACCTAATGAGAAGGGGATGCTGGGGCCATTCGGGGAATGCTCGGAGGCTTCCATTAAGCTCTTCACCAAGGGAGGAAAATAAAAAAAACAGTAAAAATCGATTCTGATCATTGTGATGACTTGTTATATAAGCAAGCAGACTTGCACTATGTAACATTATCTCTGGAGGGATGATTCCGTCAAGTGGTGATACTTGAGGTACAGGTGGAGGCTTGGGTCACACAGCGGTTTCTTATATCTCTTGGTGAGTTCTGTGCTCAGCTTTGCTCCTGTCTGCTTATCCTGCCACCAGGGCTGGCCTGAGGGGGTAGGCACAAGATTCAGCTGCCTTGGGCACTCACAGGGGCGGGGCGGTGCAAAAGGGGCAGAACCTACAACCTATACTGCTAAAGCAGTTCTTTGCCCATGGTGCACACTGACCGTTTAAGCGCTTCACCCCCGGAAGATTTGGCTGCTGAATGACCAGGCCATTTTTTGCGATTTGGCACTGCATCACTTTAACTGACAAGTGTGCGGTCGTGCGGAGCTGCACCCAAACAAAATTGATGTCCTTTTTTTCCCACAAATAGAGCTTTCTTTTGGTGGTATTTGATCATCTCTGCGGTTTTTATTTTTGCGCTATAAACAAAAAAGCGTCCATTTTGGAAAAAAAAAACACAATATTTTGTACTTTTTGCTATAATAAATATCCCCATTAAAAAAAAAAAAAAAAGCCTATTTTTTTCTCAGTTTAGGCCGATATATATTCTTCTACATATTTTTGGTAATAAGCATATATTGGTTGGTTTGCGCAAAAGTTATAGCGTCTACAAATTAGGGGATAGATTTATAGCATTTAAGTTTTTTTTTAATTAATAATGGGGGCGATCTGCAATTTTTTCGGGACTGCGAGATTATGGCGGACACATCGGACACTTTTGACACATTTTTGGGACCATTGGCATTTATACAGCGATCAGTGCTATAAAAATGCACTGATTACTGTAAAAATGTCACTGGCAGGGAAGGGGTTAACACTAGGGGGCAATCAAGGTGTTAATTGTGTTCCCTCTCTGTGTTCTAATTGAAGGGGGAGGGGACTGTCTAGGGGAGATGACAGATCGCTGTTCGTACTTTGTATGAACAGACGATCAGTCTCTTCTCCCCTCAGATCCTGGTTCTCGGTGAGGCTCCGGGGGCGAGCAGCGGGCGGGTGCGCGCGCGCCACCTAAAGGCCACAGGGCGAAACGACGTTACATAACGTCGTTTCGCCCAGCTGTGCCATTCTGCCGTAGTAAACCACTTGCGGCGGCTGGTCGGCGAGTGGTTAAAATTCCAAAAGGGTGACACTGTGATCCTAGGACATCCCCCGGGGCATAGAATTACCAGGACTAATTTGGGGAACTGTCCTAAAAAATCTGGGAAAGTTGGTATCTACAGTATGTAGTGCAGTACCCTTCTGACACCCCAATGGCAGGATAGCACCTCCAGAGGTAGGGGTGGACTAGCATTTCACCCCAAGGTTGAGTCCATGGCTAAAATATGGCGACTAAGAAATTATATTGTCACTTTTTCTATTTAAAGTTTAAGGCCCCATTCACACATAGGCATTTTGAATAGTGGGCAGAATCTCTGTGATCTCAAAATACATGTCAAATCGCACATCAGCGCGTTCAGGTGCCATTCATTTCAATGACACCTAAAAATGCGGTGCAATTCTGCCACCATTGTCGTGAGACAAATCGCGTTGCCGTCTCGCAAACCAAATCAAGTGTCGCCCCACAAAAGTTCTAGAACTTCTTTTGGGCGACGTGCATCGTACAATTTGGTTTGTGCGATTGCAGCACAATTTGTCGCATGACAACCGCGTCAGAATCACACCACGTTTTTAGGTGCCATTGAAATGAATGGCACCTCAACACACTGATGTGCGATTCCGCCCGCGATTCACAACAACTATGTGGGAATGGAGCCCTATTGCAGAATGGTTAAGGAGGTGGGGGTTAGGGGTCCTAGACACCATAGCTGATCACTTACAGACTCTCCAGATCAATGTCGAGCTTCACAGTATCAGAACCATAGCTCCCAACTGTCCCTGATTTTGAGGGACTGTCCCTGATTTGGAACAAAGTCCCCCTGTCCCTCTTTCCTCCTCATGTGTCCCTCATTTTGGTCTGATCTAGATAGCTGTATATAAAATGCACTTTTTATCTATCAAAAAGTGTTTTCCAGCGCTAAACCTGTCATCTGATTTCTAAATTGCTGCATTTGTAAATTCCAAAAGCCAATATAAAGGAATAGTAGTGGTAAAAAAAAGCACTTGTGGGTTTAACCAATCTTGTTTTTTTTTGTACAATTCTCCTTTAAGGGGGCGTGGCAATGGGGGCGTGTCCTATGCCTGAATACTTTTGCTGATAGGTGTCCCTCATTCCCATCTCAAAAAATTGGAAGGTATGTCAGAACCTTTATACCGACACAGCAACACTGTAAACGTGTTCCCAAATTCCCAAAGTGAGTCACCAGGTCCTTTTGAGAGATTGGGCTTCTTCCTGGCTCTCTCCAGCAAAGGGCCTCCCCGGGGTCTCCTCTTTGGCACAGCTTCCTCCAGACCATGCAGGACAGTTTCAGGACCACTGCAGCACACGGTTACGGGCCTAACAGCAGAGTTCCATCCAGCAGCACCTCCCTAGGCCTCAGCACAGGAGAAGAAAGAGAGCACATGGCCTGTCCCGAATAATTATATCCTCCCCCAGCATGCACCAGTGACATAAACCTCCTACTGGATTGGCTTGGCTAAAGCAATATAAATATTAATAACTTAGTTTGGTTTGTGAAATCTCATACTATGACCAGTGACATCTACTGGCAACAGTGAGAAATCACAAGCAAATTTAAGCTTAGGGGAAAAAAAAACCAGGTGAAAAAGTATGCAATCAGTCTGTACTAACTACAAAACAGTAAAATCTGGTGCAGCTATGCATGGTAGCCAATCAACTTCTAAGTTCAGCTTGTTCAATCAAATTTTGACAAAAAAAAAACCTGGAAGCTGATTGGTTTCTATGCAGAGCTGCACCAGATTGTGCACTCTCCAGTTTTAGTAAATCAACCCTCAATACCCCTGTCCCTCCTGTGATATACATTATATGTACAGCCTTCTCTATCATATCTCTCCTTGAAACTTCCTTTGCAACTGTGTAATGGCTGAAGGGGCCCCCAGGGGCCGCACAATATCTGCCAGCTTCTCCACTAAGCATGGCCTGTTAATGGTGGTCTGTACATTACATTACAGACGAGCCTCTCGCAGACTCCGCGGCCAGTGGATTATAAATCTCTGCTAATCAATTTATATCCCCCACCTGAGACCGGGGTTAATGTATCGGATGGTGGCTGAGCGCCTCTAAGAGATTTCCTGGCAAGGGGAGAGCCGCATAATAAGGACAGGACGCAGCTCCACCATCAACCAATAAAATAGCAGAATTTGATCATATCACTGAGATCAGCATATTTATGGTCACTTTATTTATGGTGGTCAGATAGGTAAGCGGAATGGTGGAGATGAGAGAAGATGTTGGCAGATGCTTTGTGACTGCAAAAATGCTGAGATAGTGGTGAGAAAACTAAGCAGAGACATAAAGATCCACCCCATTCTAAAAGATTATCACTTCACCTCCAAACTGCCAGGTTTAACTGTTCAGATATTCCAGCTGAACAGTTAAACCTGGCAGTTTTTTTCTTTTTCTCAGAAGCTCTGCTGGTGAAATCCCTGAGCTGAGGTCCTGGGTCTGGACACCCGTTGTGCCACTCTGAGGGGTTCCCACCATCCCTGTGCTGAGTTCCTGGGTCTGGACACTCACTGTGCCCCTTACGAGGGATTTTCGCCATCCCTGTGCCAAGTTCTCGGGTCTGTTCACCCGCTGTGCCCCTTACGAGGTGTTCCCACTGTCCCTGTGCTGAGTTCCTGGGTCTGGATACACTCTGTGCCCATGAGGGCTTCCCACCATCCCTGCAATGAGTTCCCAGGCCTACGCACCTGTTGTGCCCATTATGAGAAGTTCCCACCATTCCTGTGTTGAGTTGATCTGCTGTGTACCTGCTGCGCCCATTATGAGGGGTTCACACCATCCCTGTGCTGAGTTCCTGGGTCTGGACACTCACTGTGCCCCTTACAAGGGGTTTTCGCCATCCCTGTGCCAAGTTCTCGGGTCTGTGCACTCGCTGTGCCCCTTACGAGGGGTTCCCACCATCCCTGTGCTGAGTTCCTGGGTCTGGACACTCACTGTGCCCCTTACGAGGGATTTTCGCCATCCCTGTGCTAAGTTCTCGGGTCTGTTCACCCGCTGTGCCCATTACGAGGGGTTCCCACTGTCCCTGTGCTGAGTTCCTGGGTATGGACACACTCTGTGCCCATGAGGGCTTCCCGCCATCCCTGCAATGAGTTCCCAGGCCTACACACCTGTTGTGCCCATTATGAGAAGTTCCCACCATTCCTGTGTTGAGTTGATCTGCTGTGTACCTTCTGCGCCCATTATGAGGGGTTCCTACCATCCTGACACTTCACTATAGATAACAAGGGTATCCTTCTCCACCTTTTATCATTATTCACTTGCCGACCCACTCATAGTAAATATACTGCGAGCAGGGGCAGGCCCGGCAACGTACACTGCCGGCTTTCTTCTGGGTTTGGGCTAAATTTATGAAGAAATTTGATTTTTTTTTTTTTTTTTTATTGGATGTGTTTTATTACAGAAAGTAGAAAATATTGTTTTGGGTTTTTTTCAACATTTTCGTTGTTTTTTTGTTTATATAATAAAAAAAAAACAAGTGGTGATCAAATACCACCAAAAGAAAGCTTTATTTGTGTGAAAAAAATGATATAAATTTCAATTGCGTACAGTGCTGCATGGCTGAGCAATGGCCAGTTAAAATAGCACAGTGCTTAATAGGAAAAAATGTCCTGGTCATGAAAGGGGGTAAAACCTTCCGGACGTCAAGTAGTTAAAAATCCATCCTTGAGCTCTAATCGGTGACTATGCCTAGGCTGAGATGATGTCATCAGTCTGCTGCAGGCAGGAGGAAGCATTTCCTCAGTTTGCTCTCCCCCAGTAATCAGACTGCAACACTGCAACTTTGTAGCAAATCACAAGGTGAGAGGGTGATTCTGGATGATGCCTGAACAAAGATGGTGCTTTTCCTTTTGTAGAGAAAAGCAGATGAAGGCATTGTCAGAGGGGGTGAATGTGATCTCTGGGAGACGGTTAAAGACCTGGAAGGGTTACACTGCTCTAAGATTACTGAACTTTGAATGCCATTTCTGCTCTCAGCGCTCAGCAAGCCGTCTGTCCTGCTATGATAATCCGTAATGTGCTATAACCCCAAACAGGATCCATTTCCTCCTCACGGAATATGATTGAAATATGATTCCAATAAGATTAAAGATGGCGACTCGGCATGCTCTTGCGATTTATACATGTATAAAATACAAAAAGATTATAACGTGTTTCGGCTTGAGGTTCCTCATGAGGAAGGCTGCAAAAGCCGAAACACGTTAGATCTTTTGTATCATGCTTTTATACACGAGGCCAATAAAGATTTTTTTTTTTTTTGCAAGAGCACTCCGAGTCGCCTGCTTTCATCTTATTAAAATCTACTACCTTGGGAGTTAAACGCCCCAGCCAGAGCACCGGACTGCAGCTCCTGGATATAAAATATAGTGGTTGAGCTTGGGTAAAACTTTTATATTTATCATGAAATGTGATTGGTTATTATGGGGTGTCAGCACATTACACGTGATGTGGTGCCATTCATCTTTCCTGGTGGTGGCAGCATAAACAGGAGAGTCTCCTGAACCCCCCCCCCCCACACACACACACACACACTACACACAATCCTCAATCCCCTCCAGCCATTGTCATCCGGGACTCACCTTGTACGCCGCCTGTCTCATGAACTGCTTGGCCGGCTGCTTCCAGATGGCGGGGACGGTGATGACCCATCGGACTTCGCTGTTCTCCATCTCACACCCGGCCTGGTCACTCAGCTCCTACGGGAAGAGGAGAGAGGGTGAGGCCTGGAATGATGTGTGGACCCCAACCTAATGTTTCATTTATTTCCAATATTTATATAGTCATCATGAATCATTACTGAAAAATATAGCTTCTCATAGCTTGGATTAGAAGCTGCAGCAAGCCAGAGCCCACCTCATTTTCTGGTTGGAGGACACCCAGCATCATCTAGCACTTTACTACCCAGCCCGAATGTCCCTTGCCCGCCCCTTTCATTCATTGAATTTTAGTTCTTTCAATCATAGAGGCTCAGCATCACATGTGGGTGTTACCTTAGCTGATGCAAATACAGTCTGTTTTGGAACGCCAACTTTTCCAAACTGGCTTGTGCTCATCAAGGCATTTTAATATTTACATAACTCCTCCCATGTGCCTTCCCACTGCGTAAATTATGGCTGAGAGAAGTACTGAGGCACGGTGCTGTGATGTTTTCAGGATATCCACAGCATCCTGCTCTGCCCTCCTACCTACCAGTTATGATCTGCCTGCATTGCATATAGAAGCACAGAGAGCCACTGATAACATCACTGGATCTTAAAGTATTTAGGAAAGATTTTATTAAAAAAATAATTATTAGCATGTCGATGATGGTGAAGGCAGGAACCAGGGAGGGCAAAGTATAAGCAGATTAATCTTCAGCTTTAAAGTGTATATCCAGCCATAAATATAAATGTTCACCCTCTCTATTTGTCCACTATTGTCACCGAGACAGAAAGTGATGGAAAATTCTAAATTTGAGGGCTGGTTCACACCAGATGCAGTCCAGAGCGTTTTTTTATTCTGTATCAAAAGCACATTTCTCTCAGTGGCCGGGCCCTGACGCTGAACAGCCGCATGTTTGCGTGCAATAGTGCCAATAGAGCTGTGCCGAGAGCGTGTGCAATGCACGCTTCGGGCACAGTGACCGGCGGCTAATGAAAACCTCCGGATCGCTGCTTGCGGCGGTGGGAGCCGGCGCCAAGGGGTTAATATGGATTTCAAAGGCCCTAGTTCACACCAGTGCAGGGTGTTCCAGTGCAGTCAACAAAAATAGAATATGTTGCATTTTTTCTGTATGAAATGTATCGGGAACGCTGCAAAACGCATAAAAAATGCACATGCAGAAACGCATCCAGAATGCAGAAATTGTGGTGTGAACCGTCCCATACAGTTATCACCAGAACAGGAATAGAAGGGACATCTTCTGATGGGGGCACTATTCTGGTGACAATTGTCTAAGAGGGATTTCCCCAAACTTTAAAATTTAAATGAGTTTTGCCCAATATATAGGATGCTCATGCTGAGAAAAATAAGGGTTCTACTTTAGGGATCTCCTACTGAAAAATAAACACCAGTTTCCTGGCCATAGAGAATACAAGAGCACATGAACTGCTTACTTGTTGCAGACCAGTGACACAGAGGGGTTGATTTAGTAAAGGCAAATGGACTGTGCACATTGCAAGTGCAGTTGCTCCTGAGCTAAGTAAATGAGGCAAAGCTTCACTTTACAAAGAATACCCAATCACATGCAAGGAAAATAAAACATTATTTTTGCTTGCACGTGATTGGATGATGGAAGTCAGCAGAACTTCCTCTCATTTACTAAGCTCTGGAGAAAATGCACTTGCAAAGTGTAGAGGCTATTTGACTTTAGTAAATCAACACTGAAAGTATAGGGCAGCCAGGAAACCAGGGTACCCCCTTCCCTCCTATTAATTGAAGTAAGGTATATATGGATGGGGGCTCCTCTCACCTTCAGTGCCTGCTCCTTGAAGTACTGCAGCGCGTAGGCGAAGATCTCCAGAGCTTTCACTTTCTTGCCGTTGGCGGCAATCAGATCGGTTTCCATAGTGAGATCCTGTGTGGGGGGGGAAAAAGCTGTTATATGACGTGTGCAGAGTCAGATTAATATATCTGAAATTATAACTCTTCTTCGTAATTCTTATTACAATAAGACTTTGTACATCTAAACTGTCACAATGTCTGTAGTGGTTGGTCCTGGGAAGAAGTAACTCCCTGGGGGGTTGGGGGGGGTAACAGTAGATGTGATGGATGAAGAGTAGAGGTGTATGGGAAAGGATTAGAAATACATGGGGGGGGGGAGAATGAATAGGAGTGGTATTGAAGTGTTTATAAAGAGTAGAGGTATATAGGGGGAAGGATGAAAAGTAGAGGTATATGGAGATGGATGAAGAGTACAGGGATATGGAGCTGGATGAAGAGTAGAGGTATATGGGTCTGGATGAAAAGAAGAGGTATATGGGGAATGGATGAAGAGCAGAGGTACATGGGGCTGGATGAAAAGAAGAGGTACAGTATATGGGGAATGGGTGAAGAGAAGAAGTATATGGTAAATGGATAAAGAGTAGAGGTATATGGAGATGGATGAAGAGTAGTTATATGGGGGCTGGATGAAGAGTAGAGGTATATAGGGAATGGATGAACAGTAGAGTTACTGTATATAAGGGTGGATGAGCAGTAGAGTTATAAGAGGGTGGGTGAACAGTAGAGTTATATAGGGATGGTTGAACGGTAGAGTTATTTGAGGGATGAATGAAGAGTAGAGGTATATGGGGATGGTTCAAGTGTAGAGGTATATGGGGGTGGATGAAGAGGAGAGGTATATGGAGGATGGATGAAGAGGAGAGCTATATGGGATGGATGAAGAGGAGCGGTATATAGAGATGGATGAAGAGTAGAGGTATATGGGGATGGATGAAGAGTAGAGGTATATAGAGATGGATGAAGAGTAGAGGTATATGGAGATGGATGAAGAGTAGAGTTATATGGCGGTGGATGAAGAGTAGAAGTATATGGAGGTGGAAGTAGAGTAGAGGTACAGATGAAGAACAGATGTATATGGGGAACAGATGATGAACAGAGGAATACAGGAGATGGATGAAGAGTAGAGGAATACAGGGAGATGAATGAAGAGTAGAGGATTACAGGGAGATGGATGAAGAGTGGAGGAGTACAGGGAGGTGGATGAAGAGGTATATGGGGATGGATGAAGAGTAGAGGAATATAGGGAGATGGATGAAGAGTGGAGGTATATGGAGATGGATGAAGAGTGGAGGTATATGGAGATGGATCAAGAGTAGAGGTATATGGAGATGGATGAAGAGTAGAGGTATATGGAGATGGATGAAGAGTAGAGGTATATGGAGATGGATAAAGAGTAGAGGTATATGGAGATGGATGAAGAGTAGATGTATATGGGGATAGATGAAGAGAAGAGGTATATGGGGATGGAAGAAGAACAGATGTATATGGGGAACAGATGAAGAGTAGAGGAATACAGGGAGATGGATGAAGATTAGAGGTTTATGGAGATGAATGAAGAGTAGAGGTATATAGGAATGGATGAAGAGTGGAGGTATATGGGGGATGGATGAAGAGTAGAGGAATACAGGGATATGGATGAAGAGTAGAGTTATATGGCAGATGGATGAACAGTAGAGGAATACAGGGAGATAGATAAAGAGTAGAGGTATATGGAGATGGCTGAAGTATAGTAGAAGTATATGGGGATGGATGAAGAGTAGAGGTATATGGGAGACAGATGAAGAGTAGAAGAATACAAGGAGATGGATGAAGAGTAGAGGTATATGAGGGTTGGACAAAGAGTAGAGAAATACAGGGAAGATGGATGAAGAGTAGAGGTATATGTGGGATGGATGAAGTAGATGGGTATAACGTGGAACAGATGTAGAGATGTCCCCTGTCCATGTCATTGACCACTCACGGTACTGCTGTGCAGTTTCATCTTGAACTTCTCGAAGTACAGCCAGTGTTTGGACTCGCTGGGGTCCAGGTCATGGTAGAAATCTCTAGCGGCAAACCCAAAGCTATGAAACTTTCTGTCCGGCATAAGAAGTATTGTGGTTGGGGTCTTCTGATTGGAAACTCCGGGGTCTCCACCCTCCCACCGCCTGCAGACAAGGTAAGAATTTTCCATCAGTCTACAACACCATAAGGTCAATTTACTAAGTTATAGAGCTCATTTCTCTGCACATTGATGACATTTTTTAAGCAAAAAAAAATATTCTTGTTTTACAGAAGGTTTTGTTGCTCAGGTCAGGAATATTTATTACTGACTAAATTCACAAAGCTCTACGCCGGGGTAGGGGTCTATATTTTCACCTATGTGACTGTCACATTTCTTAGCTTAGCGTGGGATGAAATCCTAAACTGAGTTTTTCTGCTGAATAAAAGCTAAAAAAAAAAAAAAAATCTACAATTTCATTGACATATCTTTTGGCCCTTTTTTAGGTGTTTTTGTTGGTGTTTCACTTTAATCGTCTCATGTTTTCCATGCCAGGGTCACAAGAAAAGAACACCTGTCACCTCCCACCTCTATCATCCATCAGCCAACCTGCAGCTTTGGTCACCACTGTGGAAACTGCCTTGGACTGGGGCAGTTGGCGCCCCTTGCAGGCTGGTTTGGGTGATGTGGAGGATTTTATTTTAAATTATTTCTTTAATGGCCAGAGGGACATAATAAAGCTGAGGAAATTGATTCGTCCGAAGGATGGCCGGACAATGGGGCCATTGAAAAGCTTTTAATCGATCAGCGAAAGGTGGGTGAGTGCCCCATCCCTGTTCCTAACATTTCCCCTGTGACTAATGTCTGACCCTCCCCCAGACTGACTGCACCTTTCCTACCCATTCATAACCGTGACCTGATAAAATCAGCTTCCTTGTGTGGTCAGAGTGATCACTGACCTATCACAAGGTCACAGAGGCCATATCATTTTCTGCCTCCCCGCAATATATTTCTGCATTGTGCCAAGATCAGAATGTTCCTCCTGTCATAGTGTAGAAAAGGCTTTGTGACAATCTAGAAATTCGCCAAAAGCCTGCACAGCTATAGTATGCCTAACCTCTGAAAAATGCTACTTGCCTGGCCAGGAACAAGCATGCAGCCAGTGAAGTAAAATCAGAGTCCACCTGAATAGGACAATAATGTATGATGTACTAAAGCCATTGGATAAGCCAGACAAGCAGCAAAGGCAGTTTGTTTTCTTTTCCTTTATTTTCACCTGGTGATCCTGCCAGTAACATACTTCTTGTTCTAGGGTGACAACACTCCTTGTACCGTATCTATAGAGTAGCAGGGTTGTCCCCCCAAGACAGGAGATGTTTTGGGCCTACAGAACACCTCTCCTTCTCCTCATCTCAATCACATAGAGGGAAGGTGGTCTGTAGATCATGGAGAGAAGTAGGCTGATAACTCTTCTTGAGATTTCAGTATAGGAAGCGACAAAGACACTGGATTTCTGGCAGGATCAATAGGGATTATTCTCTACTTGTTGCCACATTTAAGGACTGTCAGTTTATTAAATTGTTGTTTTGGGGTTTAGATGTTCCTTAGGCTTCATGCACATGGCCGTACAACAGGCAGAGACTGCTAAATGCCCATTGGGGTACATTAGGAGATGTGTCTCACTGCGGTCACATGACCGGGAACCAGTCCCGCTGGCTCCCTATTAGGAGCCTTGTCGGTGACAGCTCGGTCTGTGCGCTCATAACCTCCTGCCGTCACGGGCTCACAGGTGCGGCAGCAGCACATTAAAGCCCACCTGTGTATGCATTATGCAGTCAGCATGAAATAATGGGGTCTAGTTAATTATCATTTTCAACCAAAGTGGCAAAAAAAAAAAAGGAAGGAGCAAGATGGAATTTTTTTTTCAAATTACAAAATTCTTTAGACAGCAACAGACAGGCGAGAGGAGGCCATGTATCCCCTCCTCACTGCCTGCTTTAAACCCTAAAATACCGGACAACTGATTGTGCGGGGTTGCAGCACGGCTCCATTCACTTGTATGGGTTGCACTCGGCAGGTAAGAGTGACAGGGGGTATTATTCCTGCTGCAGCTGCAAAGCATCATGGTCACAGCATGTGTACACCCAGACCCTCAGCAGCAAAAGGGGTGAAAAAATGTAGCTCAACCACTGGGATTTACTGCTCCCCAATTGCAAGTGTAAACGAGCCCTCACAGTAAGTGTTGTTTTAGACGTGCTTAAAATTTTATAAACCATGAAATCCCATTGCTATGCCTATCTCCTTAAAATGCATTATTGACATGTTTTACGCATAGTTTTTGATGAACTGCATAGAATAATGCTGGCCATGCCCCTCCTTGTCTCCTTTTGTATGAATTCTTGTATTATCTCGGGTAGTAATGCTGTCTAAACGCATATTATACACCGCAGGGGCGTTTGTGGCACGCTTCCGTTGACATGAATGGAGGCACTTGGGGAGCATAAAGCCAGCCATACATACTGGACACATTTTGGTGCAACGCAAAGTGCTATGAAGGGGATCAATGTGAACAACACTGCCACAATAGACATCATTGGTACAGGGCGTTGATGGGCATTCAAGAGGCTTTGGGCCTGATTCACACCTTTGCAGTTTGCACATTCCAGGTGCATTTTGCGTTTTTCAGTACATGTTTTCGATCCATTGAAGTCTATGGAACCAAAAAAACAGAAAAAAGTCCCCTAGACCTTTCTATAAAATGCACAGATGTGAACTACATCCATAGGAAACCATGTTAAATGGACTGTAGTGTGTTTCTGCAAAACTGAAAACGCGCTCAAAAATGCAAAGGTGTGAACCGGGCCTTAGTCTAGGTTCACTCATATGTGGCTCTGCACGCCACGTTTTGCGCGGGCATGGCAGCCCATTTATTTGAATGGGCTGCCGTGCCTCCTGAAATGCAGGGAAAAGGTCCCTGCGGCATTGTAGGAATCGTAGCCCGCAAGGGAATCACAAGTGCAGTAAGGTTTCCAGTGCGGGTGCGATTTCCAGTCTGTGCAGCGTGCCATTAGGATGAATGGCACCCGCACGCATCCAGCGTGTTTTTCTGTTTGGGTGATTGTGGCTGCAGGAACAAGTGCGGACCCACAGCGGAAACCACCTGCTCAGATGTTAAACGAGCCTTAAAAAAGCGGATGCCTGTTGTTGGCACACATGTAAACTTAGTCTGAATGCGGTTTTCATTTGGAAAATTCAATTGGTTCCAAAATCAAATGTTAAAGGGGAACTCCACTTTCATATTTTTTTATTACTAATTTTACAGTGGTGACACAAGTCATATTTAATGTTATTCAAAATTCCCTTTCCTTTTCAATCTGCAGTGCTGTAATTTTCTGTAAAATGCAATATGACAACCTAGAGGTGCTCTATACACAGTTGGTATACAGAATGCCCCCCAGATATGTCATTTCCTGCTTGTGTGATTGGCTCACTGATTTTTACAGAAGTCTGCACTAAGGTACAAATCAGATTTCAGGCATCCCCTGCAACAAAAATTTCATTTTTGTTAAGATACTCCCAATGGGAAATCACGTCTAAAGGGATTCAGGTCTTGCCACTTTCCTCATTAGAGCCCTGCAGGTGCAGCAGCTGATTGATAATTATAAAATCACTACCATACAGATTCACAGTGCAAATGGACACAGACAAGCCAACAGATATTTCTTCAGAACAACAGAAGGTAGGAATCTGCAACATAGTTTGTTAAAATCCTTATAATGTACATAGTACACCCAGAGGGGAATGTTTTTTTTTTCTTAACAAAAGTGGAGTTAAGCTTTAAATGCAAATCAAATTTTAAAGTCCTTTTGAATGACATTCATCAAGTCTCTTATGGCATTCTGGAATGTACTGAAGGGATCTTTCGCACCTTCCAATATTGTCAATTGAAACGCACCAGAAAAAGCACCACCATTCGTTTTTGGTGCATTTTTTGAGTCACATTCTCATTTTTCTTCAGGTGACCAGAGATGAAAACGCATGCAAAACACATCTTGAAGGCATATTCGTTGCGTCCAATTTGAACGCAATGCTTTAACATGCGATATGCATGTTTGAAAACTGCATACCGCGTTAAATGCTGATGTTAAAGTCATGAAGGATCCTCATGTAGTAATCGCAGAGCAATCACAGACACGTGGCGCCCCTCCCTCTCCGCTCCAGCAGAGATGTGACACCAATTGTGTCCTGTCCTGCCGGCTGCAGATGGTACAAATCCCCCTCCCCCCTCGCCGGTGCTGCACTGCAGTTATTACCTCATGATATGAATACATTCCGGCTCCTTGGCGAAGCTGAAGGCGTATCCGCTGGAAGTCGTGCCAAAATCAATGGCCACCACCACCGAGAAGTTCTGTTCATCCACCGAGCCGGCATCTGAATCCTTCTGTAACAGCAAATCAGGAGAGGTTAACCCCTTCATCACTGCCATCCCACCCATCTGTACCCCTATGGCGTTCCTGATCACCGAGCTGCATCCCCTCCTCCCTATTAACCAATTAAGGACCGGAAGGGTTTGCCCCCTTAATAACCAGGCCATTTTTTGCGATACGGCACTGCATTAATTTAGCTGACAACTGCGTGGTCGTGCGACGTTGTATGCAAACAAAATTTATGTACTTTTTTTCCCACAAATAGAGCTTTCTTTTCGTGGCATTTGATCACCTCTATGGTTTTTATTTTTTGCGCTATAAACAAAAAAGTTTTTACTATTTGCTATAATAAATATCCCCCCAAAAATGTAAAAACACTAATTTCTTCTTCTACATATATTTGGTAAAAAAAATTGCAATAAGCGTATATTGATTGGTTTGTGCAAAAGGTATAGCGTCTACAAAATAGGGAATAGATTTATGGCATTTTTATTATTATTATCTTTTTTTTTACTAATAATGGCAGCGACCTGTGATTTTTAGTGGGACTGCAACATTGTGGCGGACAGATCAGACACTTTTGACACTTTTTTGGGACCATTGACATTTATACAGTGATCAGAGCTAAAAATAGCCACTGATTACTGTATAAATGGCACTGGCAGGGAAGGGGTTAACACTAGGGGGCGATCAAGGGGTTAAGTGTTCCCTAGGGAGGTGTTTCTAACTGTAGGGGGAGGGGACTGACTGGAGGAGGAGAGAGATCTTGTTCCTGATCACTAGGAACAGCAGATCTCTCTCTACTTCCCCGACAGAACGAGGATCTGTCTGTTTACATTGACAGATCCCCGTTCAGGCTCTCTGAGGAGTGATCGCGGGTCGCCGGTGGAGATCGTGGCCGCCGGCCACACGCATCAGTGTTGCTCCACGGCGCGCCCCCTAGAGTTTATAAAACGCCCGTGTACACCTACAGTGATTTGTGCAGCCGTGCCAACCTGCCGCTGTATAGTGATGGCGGCTGGTCGGCAAGCAGTTAAAGTGGACCTGTCACTAATTTTACAAGCCGACATGTCACATTATACAGCAACAGTATAATTTGTCAGAAAGTCTCAACCTTTTATCATTATAAAGCCAGCCTTAACCTCCAGACAGTGACTCTACTTAGGCTGAAATGATGTCATCAATCTGTTGCAGGTAGGAGGAAGCATTTACCCAGTCTGCGCCCCCCCCCAGTGGTCAGACTTTCCTTTATAACTTTGTAGTAAGTCACAAAGTGAGAGGTTACAGCAGAGGGCTGATTGTGTCCAACATTTGTGAACACAGCCAAGAACTGCAGAGGCATTTACATGATTGTGTCATCTATGAACCGGCATCTCTGCCCAGTAGAAGTAGATGGTGACCCTGGATGGGATGCCTGAACAAATATAGCGCTATCCTTCTGCAGAGAAAAGCATAGTCAGGGGGAATACTGTGATCTCAGTGAGAGGTTATAATACCTGGATGTGTTACCCAGTACTGAGCATAAAAAAATATATCTGATGACAGGTCCACTTCAGCACCTTCCAACTTAACAGCCAATAATTCTCTTTTTTTTTCAGGCAGCGGACTGCGGAGGGACTCAAGGGGTGCATGTAAGGTAACAGAATAAATAATAAATATTTGATGCTATTGTAAGTTTTTTTTTATTACTTTTGCTAAATTAATTAATCAATTAAAATTTCACAAATTCTGTAAACTGACCCCAGTGACAGACATGAGATGTCCATCATCCAATCTGATTGCATTTGGATGAATTGAACATTATGGTTGTGTCTATGGGGGGGGGAGACCCCCGCTGGCCGGTCTTCCTCAGCTGGTCGGGGCAATGGAGGGAAAATGCATGTTTTGCCGCTATGACATTGCACAATATTCGCAGCAGAATTGGCAGTAAGAATAATGGTACCTAAACACGTGTCGTGTGTTTTGCCATGATTTGGAATCGCAGGCAAAATCACTGCAATTCTGCCCACCATTCCAAATAGCGTAATGTGACCGGCACCATGTGTGGGTGCATGTGTATGTGTAGGGCAGCCCATTCATTTAGTTTTAAAAATCACACCACGCCTGGTTTGGTGTGCGAATAATGATTAATGGCACCCACGTGCGTTTCCTAAAGGGCAGCGCATCGGTAAAGCGAGCGATTTGCAAGCGTTCCTGACATGTATAGATGTAAATTGTTAGGACCATTGGATTCAACCTGAAAAAATCCTGACCTGATTCCGAGGTAGGCAGGAAGGCCTATGCATAGAGGACGCTCCAATGTACTCCATCAGGGAAAAAGGAGCCATATAAAGCACATTGCACTGACCTCCAGCCTTCCCTTCAGTTTCCTCTTCTCTACTGAAATTGCTTTCAGTGCACACTATGATCTTCTCACCAAGGAAAATGTCCAGAATGTAATAACTATATAATCTTCTGTAAGTTGTATGGAGACAAACCACAAAAAAAAGTGACTTACCGCAGCGATGTGAGACGGGGAGAGCGGCGTAATTCCTGGATCCCCCAAACTCCGCGCTGGTGAGGAGTACGCGGAGGTGGAGACCCTCTCTGCAACAGAGAACAAAGACAGACTGTCAGCTCTTGGGACCAGCACTCTCAGGGACTCTGCCATACCTCCTACCTATAGCTTCTAGCCCTCGCTGACCATGATTAGGGAGTAATTTTCCCAGGTCCACCCCCTCTCTGACCAAAATAGGAGAGTTGTGTTCCCAGCTCTACCTCCTCTCTATCCATAAAAAGAGAATCTTGTTCCCAGCTCCGCCCCCTTTTTGACCATCAAAAGGGAGTCATGTTTCTGTATAATGTATGGAAAGACGGGGTTTGGGACTTTAAATGAGGAATGCATGAAGGGACCCAGGGATAAGACAATGTAGTACGGATGTGTTTATTAGTATAAAACACCCAGCAGAGCGTGCATTTGAAAATACATACATAGTAGTAGGCATACATAATAGTAGACATATATAACAAAGCATGATGCAGGAAACCATAAAACACAGTAAAGCGACTACTCAATCGCATTGTATACAATCCTTTCACGAGTGAAAACATAAAAACCAAGGTGGTTCCTAGAATAAAATCATGCAGAGTGCGAAAATGTGCGTGCGAGTCGGAGCACATTTTTTGACACATCCCTACTGCTGGGTTTTGTGTCTCCTTGGGGCAATCCAGGTACATATACATTTTTTGTACATTTTTTGTTCATGTTTCTACTGGGATTGGGGGTGTTTGGTCCACTTCCAATCAATCTATTTGGTCACTCATGACTTTTATTATTTATTTAGATTGGAGCCCCTGCATTTTCCACCTGTCAGGTGGACATCTGCCCACCTGGAAATATGTCCATGGTTGTTGTTTTCCACTGGCCCCACTTCAGCTCCCGGTCTGCAGACCATTCGGTGGCCCATGTGCTCCGACTCGCACGCACATTTTCGCACTCTGCAATTGAGTAAGTTGGTTGGAGCTGGATTAATTTTCATCTCTATTTGTAGTTTCCCTTAGTTATTGGGTGATATGACCATAATTACACGCTATATTTATGTCCTTTTGCAGATTTTACGTAATTATGCATCCGCCCCTGAAGATTGGCTGGTACGCCATGAAACGCGTCGGGCACATACAGATGCAACATGATTTTATTCTAGGACCCACCTTGGTTTTTATGTTTTCACTCGTGAAAGGATTGTATAGCAATGCGATTGAGTAGTCGCTTTACTGTGTTTTATGGTTTCCTGCATCATGCTTTGTTATATATGTCTACTATTATGTATGCCTACTGCTATGTATGTATTTTCAAATGCACGCTCTGCTGGATGTTTTATTCTAATAAACACATCCGTACTACATTGTCTTATCCCTGGGTCCCTTCATGCATTCCTCATTTAAAATCCCAAACCCTGTCTTTCAATTCAATTAATAGGGATGGAGATTATGTTCTCATAAATCTCATCTAAAGTCCCGCACCCCCTTCCATGTCTCTGTATAATGTATGTACCCACTCTCTGACCATGATAAGGGAGTCATGTTCCCAGCTCTGCCCCCTCCTTTCGGGTTAAAAGCACCCCGCTACCGCCCGAAAAGCGCTGACCCCTAATGCTGGCACCACCCCAGTGTGAAAGTACCCTAATAAGAGAGTCATGTTCCCAGCTTCACACCCTCTCTGACCATGATAAAGGAGTCATGTCCCTACCTCTGCCCCTTTCTGGCAGTACAAACAAATGGCCACTGCCCCGCCTATAACTGGCCTTTTCAGCAAGGAGCACATGCAAGGGCAAAGCATGCAAAACAAAACCAGAGAAATTTCCCAGCTCAACTTACCGACCAGCCTGCAACCAACCAAATTGTCCTGTCTAACAGTATGCGTTAAAAAACAGGGGTTTTTGCATACATTTGCAAATACATACATAAGCTGCAGAGCCACTTCACGGCACCCCAGTATTACCTGCAGTCCTAACTTTAAATTTTGAGAGCCTGCACAATGGAAGCACAAGCATTATAATGGATAGGCAGAGGGCAGATGAGCCTGGAGGGAGCCCACCCTTCCTTAAAGGCACAGGGCCCACTGGACACTCAGCATATAGCACCTTCGCTGCCATTGTGCTATATGCTGGGTGTTCAGTGCACCCCGGGGAGTCATGTTCCCAGCTCCGCCCCTTCTCTGCTCCCACCTAGAACACCAATTAAGTTTCTAGGTGTTCCGTAAGAGTGGGACCCCCCCAAAAGGGTTGCAGCAGATGGGTGGGGCTGGGAACTCACTACTGCTATCTACCAGAGATATTTTGTGATATTGCAATAAAGCTTGCTGAATATTAAGCAACAAACAGCGGATGTGCAGCCTGTTTGTATCAGGATCTGTATAAGAAACTGTGAGGTGGTTTAGGTCGCCATCACTCATGCATTAATATATCAGTTTTCGGTGGAGTTAGCCTTTAATATATTTTCTATTCCTTAGATCACTGTCCACCCCCCAGGATGTCTCAGTAGCAGATTTGGTGTTTTACTATTTTGGAGTTGTGATGTTTTTTATACTATGAGAGAGGAATTCCTGCACTGACCTATCACTGTCCTCCATCACTCAGAACCCTGCAGAAGGGAGATCAGACGGGTGATAAGTGGCGGCTCTCTGGGAGTCTCTTGTACAGCTCAACATTCATTCTGTGTGTAAATACAATATTTCACATTCCATTCCTGACTGACACTTCCTGTCCATGTGGAATATAACTTTGCTATTTTCGTAATGAGACCACTTACAGCAATTCCATCATCTGACCCTTTACAGTGATCCCATCATCTGACTGCATACAGTGATCCCATCATCTGACTGCATACAGTGATCCCATCATCTGACTGCATACAGTGATCCCATCATCTGACCCTTTACAGCAGTGGTTCTCAACCAGGGGGTTGAATGACGATTTGCCAGGGGTCACCGAATCTTGGGCTGTTCCTGAAGCCCACACCGCTCTCCCAGCCTTTTCGCAGCCGCCCATCAGGACTGTCCCTGGAGCCCGCGGCCATCCACTCAGCCTCTTTGAAGCTGCCCATTCAGTTCACGGCATGGCTTAGGGCAGAGACTAGAGGTCAGCTGACTGGTGAGGAATGTGAAGTGGGAGGGGCTGGAGGAGACCCTATCTCCTGATTTCGGCATACGTGTCACTGCTACGAGACACCACAAAGTCGGAGACATAGTGAGTAACACTACCTGGGATTATAGTTGCCATTAAAAGTCCCCACTACAGTTCTCAGAGCAGCAGATGACCTTGATCAAGAGCACGTAAGTTGGCTGATCAGAACTCCCCCCAGCACTGCCACTTATCCCAACTCAACACCCATCCCCCCCCCCCAACCCCCCCCCCCCCCCCCCCCCCGCCGCCGCCGCCAACCAAGGAGTAAGAGAAAGAATAAAAATAGAGAATACATGGAAGGGAGAGGAAAAGGGGGGGGGCTAAGAAAAAGGGAGAGAAAGGACAAGAAAGATGGCTAGAGAGAGGGATGGGGGAAAAAAAACAAGAAATTAGGATAGAGAGAGATAAAGGGGAAAGAAAGGAGAACAAAGAGAAAGAGTGGTACATCCTAAAATGTACCATAAGGGGTTTTATTACTGTACGAGTGGAAGGGACTCAGGGAGCGCTAAATGTCTGCGTGTTAGGGGCGCAAATAACTTGTCTTGCCTTGGGTGCTGACAACCCACGCTACGAAAATTATTTTACTGTTAGGGGTGCCCACAACTTGGGAAATTTTATCAAGGGATCAAGACACTAGTAGGGTTGAGAAACACTGCTTTACAGTGACCCCATCATCTGACCACTTACAGCGATTCCATCATCTGACCCTTTACAGCGAATCCATCATCTGATACTTTACAGCGATCCCACGATCTGACCACTCACAGCGATTCCATCATCTGACCCTTTACAGCGATTCCATCATCTGATACTTTACAGCGATCCCACGATCTGACCACTCACAGCGATTCCATCATCTGACCCTTTACAGCGATTCCATCATCTGATACTTTACAGCGATCCCACGATCTGACCACTCACAGCGATTCCATCATCTGATTCTGACCTCTTACAGCGATCCCATCATCTGACTCTTTACAGTGATCCTGTCACATGATCACAAGATATGTATCTGGGCATATTCTGGTGCAGAGACTCCCAGCACAGCCCCCCATTTGTGCTAATCTGTATACTGCAACAATGTATGCAGAGGACAGTCCGATCCGTATATTCTACAACAATGTATCCAGGGACAGTCCGATCTGTATATATTGCAGGAATGTATCTGGGGGACAGTGCAATCTGTATACACTGCAGCAATGTATCCAGGCACAGTCTGATTTGTATACACTGCAACAATGTATCCAGGGACAGTCAATCTGTGTATACAGCAGCAATGTATCCAGGGACAGTCGATCTGTATATACAGCAGCAATGTATCTGCGGGTCAGTGCAATCTGTATACACTACAACAATGTATTTGGGGACAGCCTGATCTGTATATTTTTACATTTTTGTAGGATAACACAGAATTAGAATTTCTCTGTCAATGCTGAGTAAATAGTTAGTGGCCCCAATGGGCGGCTCGTGGCGATGCTGATCAGACTCCAGTGCTGCAGATAACACCGACCACAGACATTTCAGCTGGGTTGTCCCCGCCGATCCCTGGAAATAACAGAACCCCCTGAACATTGTGGGTGGAGGAGATCAGTGATTGTGGGACTCCAGCTGGCGGAGATGCAATCACACAGCGGCCCTTTCAATCTCTCATGCATCTTATTTTAGCTCTCGGGGGCTCTTTGATGTCGGCAGAATCATCACACATGGCGCAGAGGAATCCAGAATAAACAGAACTTGTCTGGAGAGAAACTACAAAGGAACAGAATTGCCAAACTCCACTAAAAATGCCAGTTTCCTGGATGTCATACTGATCCTCTGGGCTCAGAACTCTGAGCCATCACCCAGAAAACCAATATACAGATTTAAGAGTTCAGATTTCACGCTTGACTTGCTGCAGGCTTGTTCGGGGTCAGTGAACCGGGGATGGTCAAAATCTGGGAGACAGCCAGGCAAACAGTATTTTCAAAGTCTGATTATTAATGGCATCCCCTTCATTTAATGCATAAAAACTGAAATGTGTGAACCTGTCTGACATTTTCTGCCCAAATAGAGGAAGCATAATGACCTTCCCGTACGCCTCTCCCATTCAGGTTTTACATAGGCTTCCTATTCATGTATGTATAGGAGACAGTGCTGGCGTAGACACAACGTACTTACCAACATTTCAGTCCCAGTATTCGGGACACAGTTAACCCCACCCCCAGTCTGACCTAGGCCCTCCCTATGACTGGGTGGCCCCGCCCACTTAACAGTGTGGCCCACTCAAACCCCACCTCTAATTATTTGGGGTCCACCTATTTGTGGCCCCTGACCACTGTACTTAATGCCTTACTCTGTTATGGTGTATCACCCAGGACACAGCATCTTCCAGACTGGGAACTAAGATAAAGGACTGTCCCAGGCAATCTGTTCCACTTGGCGTCTGCACGCAGTGCCATGGATAAGGGGGTACCACTGGTCCTCCTGTACGGGGCCTGGGCCAGCAGGGGGGCCCAGGCAGCAAGGTGAATCAGATGTGGGCAGGGAGGGTTATTGTTGCGGCAGGGGGGGGCACTTACTGAAACCAATCCCCTGTATGGCTCTCTCTGCAGCAGCTGAAAGCTGGCTTCTTCTCCTCTCCCTCCCATTGGCTTTCAGCTGCTGCACAGAGAGCTATACAGGGGATCGGTTCCAGTAATTGCCCCCCCAACGCCACACTAATCGCCCACCCGACCCCCACAGTGCTTCCGACCCCCACAGTGCTTCCGGCTTCCCTCCTCTCCTTTCCAACGGCAGCTGCAAGCACACAATAGGATCCTTCAATGTGGAGAATGGGGGAAGGGTCCAGTAAATATGTCATATTTACCAGCCCCTTCCTTCCCTGAGTGAACACAGTGAGTGATCTGTACTGATCACTCACTGTGTTCATTCATAACTGAAGCCTTGGCTGTATGGGGCCCCTTTTCAGGTTGTCTGTACTGGGCCCTGCGGTTTCTAACAGCAGCCCTGTCTGCAAGTAGAATACATTTCTTCTGAAGGTCAGGGTGACTTCCACCCATAATAATCAGGTTAAACCTTCCCATATACTTGGGGTGGTTGTCGACCCAAACCTATCCAAAGCTTACTATACATGTGACAATTTTTTGTACAATCTCCTTCATATTAACCATAGCTATGGGATTCTGCTTATAAATCAGGTAAATAGCAGTAATCAGGTAAATAACACTTTATGACCACTAGATGGAGCTGATGACCACAGGAAATGCACATATTAGTCACATTATGGAGATTATTTGTTACGGCTGTGCGAATGTAGACCCCTACATAACATATCGACCTGCCTATACAATCCTCCTAAAGCGCTATTAAACCCACAACTAAGAATGTCACCTATTGCATATTACCAATCGTTAGATGTGGTGGCTGCATTTGTTTTCTTTTTTAGGCTTTTTCCCTCTGTTTTCACCTGGTGAGTTGGCCAGTAACACACCTCTTGTATTAGAACGCCCTCCACTCTGGATGAAGGAGCACATGGGGCACCTTTGGACAGCAGCATTGTCAGTCTGGGTGGAGAGGAGTGTTAGCAGATTTAGATACACTAACAAATTGAAGCCAAACTCCAGTTCACACTGTGTAATCAGTTACAGCAAACAGTTTTTTTTCCTTTTGGGAGAAAGGTTTTACATAAATGTAAAAAAAAAGCCGATTTTTGTAAGCACCCTTGATGGTGGGAAATACTTTGTCTTATCCCTGTAAATGTAAGTTCTTTTGAAAAACAACAGACTTACTGGCTGGTTCACCAGATGAAAATAGAAGAAAGAAAGCCTAAAAAAGAAAACGAATGCAGCCATCACATCTAGGGATTGGCAAGCTGCAATATAAGAAATGTTTCCTTATGGGTTTAATACCGCTTTAATTGTATCCAATCAGACAGGCCCTGGTATTACACAGTTTGTTGGTGGATCTAAAGTAGATTGTACAGTCAGATTGTATTACATGTGGAGAAATTAATATAGATCGATCAGGGGTCTCCAAACTTTCTAAATAAAGAACCAGTTTACTGTCCTTCAGTCTTTTGGGGAGGCAGACTGCGGCCATTGGGAGTAGAAAAGGTCTCAACATCAGTGGGGAAAAAAAATGCCATCTTTGGTGTTAGTGGGAGGAAGTGTGCCCCATCATTGGTGTCATTGGGCCCAATTGTTGGTGTCATTGGGAGGAAGTGTGCCCCATCATTGGTGTCATTGGGCCCAATTGTTGGTGTCATTGGGAGGAAGTGTGCCCCATCATTGGTGTCATTGGGCCCAATTGTTGTGTCATTGGGAGGAAGTATGCCCCTTCAACGGGGTCCAGTGGGGGGGTGGGGGGAATTATGCCCCATAGTGGGTATCAGTGGATGAAATAGTGCCCCAAGGGCCAGATAAAAGGAAGCGAAGGGCCACATCTGGCCCCCAGGTGGCAGTTTAGAGACCACTGATATAGAGCATCGTACAATGACGGTCTATACAGCGGCAGTGGATTAGGTTGGCGTTTGCCTCTCTGGGTATTGCATTGTATCAGGTGGCATGTCCGCAATCTTGATGCGATTATCCCAGACAGAAGACAATGATATGGGAACACCCTCACTGGGCCCCCCTATAACCAGGGGAAGAATATTCCGAGCGGTGGAGGGACATTTAGAATTCACGACCCAGATGGTGTTCCCGGGGACACTGACCTCCCGCGTATGGAGGATCTGTGTCATGGAGTGAGGACAGGAAAAGACATAAATGATGTTTTGTCCCATCTGTCCCGGCGACACACAGATCCCGGCTTGTCCTCCTGCGTCCGCTGGGAGCGGTGGGGTTACAAGTTCCACCCATAATGAATGAACGCTTTCCATCTGCTGCTATTAACGCTTCCCGTCCCAGACCCCTGCCATCGTTTCCCGACTCCCACTACCACTGGAGTTAGTTTTCTCTGTGCACCGTGTTTTGGAAACACTTGTCAATTGTTTGAATGAAACTTCCTTTTTTTTTTATCCTTTATTACCTCTGAGTGCTGCTGATCGCCTGCAGCTTCTTTGCAGCCCCTTCCCGCCTACACGTACTCCAGCGATGGGCAGCATGGCATTTCTGAGGGCAGGTTCCCTGCTGGTGACAACAGTGGACCATGCCTGCATAACTGGGTCACTGACAAACCATTGAAGCCAGGGGATCACCACGACAGCCAGGCAGCTGGTCATTTTAGGAGAGCTCAGCAATGGCAGCCTCCATGTTACTTTTGTAACCGGTTTGCTTCAAGCCATTTAAGTAAATGTAAACCCTAAGGCTCCATTTCCACTAGTGTCACTTGTCATGTGACTTTGGACACATAAAGTTGCATGACAAGTCACAGCCCATTGATTTCAATGGCACCTGTTTCCATCTATGCGACTTAAAGTTGCAGTGACTTTGAAAATGTTCCTGCACTACTTTGATACGACTTTTGATGCAACTTTGATCCAGAGACTGTAAAGTTGGATCAAGGCTGCACTCAAAGTCGCATTCTAAATCGCGCGACTTTGGGGTCGCAATAGTGGAAACGTAGTCTAACCGGATGACATTTCATTTGCTCTGTGCACCGTGTATTATATGCAATTGTCTTTTTTCCTTTTTTTTTTCTCATCCTTTGTTACATATTATTGCTGCTGATCCCCATGTAGCCCTTTTGCTGCCACTTCCTATCTCAATGCACTCCAGCGATGGCTGCGTGGCATTTCCCAGGGCGGGTTGCCCGATGGTGATGGTGGTGCCTACGTAACTGGGTCAGTGACAAACAATTGAAGACAGAAGGTCACTGACAGCCAGGAAACTGGTATTTTTAATAGAGCTCAACTATGGTAGCCTCCATGTTACTCCTATCCTTTGTTAGATCTGCATGCTGCTGATCTCCTTTCTGCCCCTTTGCAGCCACTTCCTATATAAATGTACTCAAGCAAAGGCTGCATGGCAGTTCTCAGGTAGAGAGATCATAGAGTGATATATTTTTCTGCTTGTAGACCTTTATACAGTCTCCTGAGCTTCACCTTAATGTCATTCATTTATTTATATAGAAATTGTGTATGATCTTTATGTCTAGACATTCAAGCAAGTCATGTGATTGTATTCACCCAATCCAATCTCCTGGTTTTTCAGCCCTTGTGATTGGTCCTTCTCTAAATAATTTTATTATATATATTTGGCAACTTGGAGTGAGTGGTCTATGCCCCTGTTGAAGACCCCTAGGTCGAAACGCGTCGGGTACATACACCACTCTCTTTGTTGCCCATTCGTTTTTATCCACCGTGATCACGCTTTTATTTGTGTATGGTCGTTTTTGTCAATAAAAACACCCTTTTTTATCTGCACCATGTGGAGGCACATTCTTTTTGTTTCCACATTTACCGCATGAGATCCAGTCCCTCCAACTGCTCCTTTCGGGGGACCGTTTGTGAAACTTCTGATGCACGCTGGGACGGTTCGGTGTGAGGACGGTTCGTTGTGAGGACCCATCCGGTTGCCGGCCGAGATCCATACAGACCACAATCCAAGAGATTGGCGATTCCTGAGCTCCCATTCCACGTCATTTGTGACAAACTGCGCATGCGATTCCCTGTCGCTGACATGGGAATCCACAGGATCTAGTAAGAGGCTTTTTTGCACTTTCTCTGAATGACCCATTGGGACCCAGTTTCTCGGTTGGGAAGTCGCTGTATGATGCCAGGTGTTTTCTGACAACCATCAGACCATCACCACCCCTTGGAGTACTTATTCCTCCTGTGCGGTTGGACATTTACATCCATCTATGGACGTTTGTGTTTCAAGGCACCTGTGGTCAATTAGTTATTTCTTGACTGTTTCACCATTTTAAAGACCTATATTCATTTGTACATGCGCTGCATTTTTCCATATGCCTATTTTGTTGCTTTTGTCAAACTGTATGCAGCAGCTTTCATTCATTTTACTGGTTAGCGCGGTGTTTTCTATTTACCTCTGGGATACCTGATAGTGATAACATTGTCCATAACTGTGTAACGCTTTGCTGCCAACTGTCCTGGATCTTGCGGGACAGTCCCCCATCTTGGACCTCAGTACTAATGATGCTGTGTCCTGGGTTATGTCCTGGGCTCAGTGTCACCTTTTTTTCTGTTACTGCACATGTGCAGTAACTCAATAAGGCATCTATTGTAGTGCTCAGGGGTGGGGCAGGTGGTCCCTGCATAATTAGTGGGCGGGTATGAGTAGAACACTTAAGTTAAGTTGGCGGGCCCAAGGAAGACTGGGGGTGGGGTTAATGGATTCCTGGAGACTGAAATGTTGAAACACTTTAGCGGCGCACAGCAATTTTTTTTTTTTATATACATCTATTTTGCTAATAAATAACATTTCTAATCATATGAAGTTAATCACAAGAGTCCCCCTTTACATCAGAGTCCACAGAGTTCACCTTTTACATCTGAACTCGCAGAGTTCCCTTTCACAGGGGGGACTCTGCAGACTCTGATGTAAGGGAGAACTCTGGGGACTCTAACATAAGGGATGCTCTGGGAACCCTGATTTAAGGGGGAACTGAGAACTCTGATGTATGGAGAGGACTCTGATGTAAGAGGGAACACTGTGGTCTCTGGTGTAAAGGGGACCTCTGATGTAAGGGGTGCTCTGAGAACCCTGATTTATCTTATTGTACTCACTCAGAGGCAGAAGAGTGAAGGGGGGAGACTTCGGTCACAGACAGGGATGGATGGTGAGCTCACTCACCCCTTGGCAGTCTTCACCTCTCATCCAGATGTATCTGAGGCTGCTGGACTTCACATTTCAGGCCCCCACTTTCCTTTTCAGAGGCACAGCGCTGGGGATTGAAGTGTGGGCAAACACAGAGGGGTAGGGGTGGGAGGAAGAGGTGTAGATTGGGCCCTCTCTCCGGCTGTGTGTGTATTTGGGGGGTATTGTTAGTGTTGGCTTTGGGCAGCATGAAGATGAGCAGACACTCTCAGCTTAGACAACTGCAGCCAGCAACCCTGCTGGGAAGCCATAGTCCAGTCTGAATAATGTGTCTGGGTTTCAGGCAGTCTGAAACCCGGATGCATGATTCCAAACTCGAACTGTCCGGGTGAATCCCGGACAGGTGGCAACCCTAGCTCGGCCGTGTTCGGATCGTACCCGCCATGAAGCTGTCACTGCACATCACCAATCATAGGCAATGAGGCATTTCCTGACCGGCAGCTGCATACACACGCTGCCTCTGATTGGTGATGTGCAGTGCCGGATTCCTGGCGGATTCGATCTGAACACGCCCGAGCCCATTCTTATTGGTAAGTAGGGTAATGTAATGCGTGTTGTAATTATCAATGGTAGTCTTGGAAGTAGAGTGACAGTGCAGGAGCACGATTGGGAGACAGGGATGCCACCCTATACCAGGAAGTGCTTGAACAAGTACCTCCATGGCAGGATCACCAAGGGATCTCATTACTGCGCTCCTATTGAAAATGCTAGTTGCCTGGCTACTGATCCTCTGGCTCATGTGACCTGGACTGGTACTGATAGGGTTCTGGTTTCAATTGCTGCATCCTCATTCCGTGTCAGTGACTCCGATCCATCACAACAGATAAGATCGAAGAAGCCGGGCTCCATAATGATCAGTAAGGGACGATGAATAAGGATGACGATGATGTTCAGAAACAGCAGCAGAAATACTGTGTTTATTTCCAACAGGAACTGACCAATAAGAGCACAGCGGGGGGGCACAGAGGACGATGCCGCTGTAATGAGCCCCCATTGTTCAGATATAGACATCCCTCCACCATATCCCACCTGCTGCACCGAAATCCTGCTACACTCACACATTCTATTTATACGCCGCCCTCCCCTCCTCCACCCACAGTTATTTCCTGTATATATTCTGTACATTATCCAGAGCCCAGCGCCAGTGATTGCTGCATAGTACAGCTAAAGGAGACCGAGGATCTACTATTACTGGATACATTATAACTGTATATGGTGAAATCTCTAATATAACTTATATCTGGAGAGCGGTGGTGTCACTGCTGTTAAATAAACCTTATATCTGGAGAGTGGTGATGTCATTCTTGTATAATATAACTTATATCTGGAGAGCGGTGATGTCACTCCTGCATAATATAACTAATATCTGGACAGTGGTGATGTCACTCCTGAATAATATAACTTATATCTGGAGAGTGGTGATGTCACTCCTGAATAAAATAACTTATATCTGGAGAGTGGTGATGTCACTCCTGAATAAAATAACTTATATCTGGAGAGCGGTGATGTCATTCTTGTATAATATAACTTATATCTGGAGAGTAGGGATGTCACTCCTATATAATATAACTTATATCTGGACAATGGTGATGTCATTCTTGTATAATATAACTTTTTGCAATATATATACTGCATTAATATATAAATAATACATGTATGTAGTAGGGAAGCTACATACATGAGTAATATTGGGTTAGTCAGAGAGGTAATATGCAGCTATTATTTTTTGTTGCCCAGATGTCCGGGGGGCTGTCCGTTGGGGCCTCATGCGGGATCAGATTAATGATCACTTTCCCAGGGGGGGTATTTTGGGGCACAGAGAAAACATTAACCCTTTAGCTGACATTGCTGCTCCATCTGTCAGGCCTCTCCAATTCCTCAGAGGGTAAGATATTGGCTTTGATGTATTGAGCTTACATACAAATAATTGTTGAGATGACAGCAATGACATCCCCGGCCTTTTCCTGTACCAGGCCAATCACAGTCTTTGTGACTTTAGTACATTTGGAAATGGTTGGCCTTTCCTATATTACTGACAGATATAAAAAATAAAAACAGTATCACGAACAGTACTCAATTGTCTCTGTTGCAAGTGCACTAATACAGCTACAATCACCTCAAGCATGACAGAAAAAGGGAAATAGATGCACACAGTAGGCCTGGCATTGATCAAATGGAAACTACAGGGCACTGCAGAAGATGGTGAGGTTGGCACAGCCATGGTCGTTGATGCGCATACCGGTATGATCAAATTCTGCCTATATAAACTGCCCGGAGGAAGAAAAATCCTTTCAAGTCGCCTGACAAGTCGCGTTCCGCCCTGTACAATGGAACCGCTCTAATAGGAACGACTCAAGTCGCTCCGACTTAGAAAAAGGTTCTTGTACTACTTTTGGGGCTACTTCAGGCGACTTGCATTGACTTCTATACAGAAGTCATTTTGCAAGTCACCTCTTTGAGTCGCGCTGCAAGTCATGCTGCCCCTGTGTGAACCGGCTCTTAAGGTTTGTGGAAGGTGCGAAAATCATTGTTGCCAAGTGCCGATAGAGAACATTAAAGTGTATGTAAACTCAGAATGTAAATTTTACTATGTTTGCAATCATATTTCACTGCATGCAGTTGTCTAAAAGAAATAATATTTTGCGAATCTGGTGCAAAGTTAATTATCTGGAGATCCTGCCAGTAACAACACTTCCAGATTCAGGCTGACAACACCAAGGGCAATATCAAATGCTCTCAGACTATATTCTGTGCAATTTGAATATGTAAATGTGCAAAATACCAAAATTATGGCCACTAGTTGGTGCTGAGGAGCATAACTATGTCCTTTGAGAGTCAGCACCATCTAAGGGCAATGATGTACAGTATCTCACAAAAGTGAGTACACCCCTCACATTTTTATAAATATTTTATATACTTTCATGTGACAACACTGAAGAAATGACACTTTGCTACAATGTAAAGTAGTGAGTGTACAGCTTGTATAACAGTGTAAATTTGCTGTCCCCTCAAAATAACTCAACACACAGACATTAATGTCTAGACCACTGGCAACAAAAGTGAGTACACCCCTAAGTGCAAATGTCCAAATTGGGCCCAATTAGCCATTTTCCCACCCCAATGTCACATGACTCGTTAGTGTTACAAGGTCTCAGGTGTGAATGGGGAGCAGGTGTGTTAAATTTGGTGTTATCCCTCTCAATCTCTCATATTGGACACTGGAAGTTCAACATGGTACCTCATGGCAAAGAACTCTCTGAGGATCTGAAAAAAAAGAATTGTCGCTCTACATAAAGATGGCCTAGGCTATAGGAAGATTGCCAAGACCTTAAACTGAGCTGCCGCATGGTGGCCAAGACCATACAGCGGTTTAACAAGACAGGTTCCACTCAGAACAGGCCTCGCCATGGTCGACCAAAGAAGTTGAGTGCACGTGCTCAGCGTCATATCCAGAGGTTGTCTTTGGGAAATAGACATATGAGTGCTGCCAGCATTGCTGCAGAGGTTGAAGGGTTGGGGGGTCAGCCTGTCAGTGCTCAGACCATACTCCGCACACTGCATAAAATTGGTTTGCATAGCTGTCATCCCATAAGGAAGCCTTTTCTAAAGATGATGCACAAGAAAGCCCGCAAACATTTTGCTGAAGGCAAGCAGACTAAGGACATGGATTACTGGAACCATGTCCTGTGGTCTGATGAGACCAAGATAAACTTATTTGGTTCAGATGGTGTCAAGCATGTGTGGCGGCAACCAGGTGAGGAGTACAAAGACAAGTGTGTCTTGCCTACAGTCAAGCATGGTGGTGGGAGTGTCATGGTCTGGGGCCTCATGAGTGCTGCCAGCACTGGAGAGCTACAGTTCATTGAGGGAACCATGAATGCCAACATGTACTGTGACATACTGAAGCAGAGCATGATCCCCTCCCTTCAGAGACTGGGCTGCAGGGCAATATTCCAAAATGATAACGACCCCAAACACACCTTCAAGATGACCACTGCCTTGCTAAAGAAGCTGAGGGTAAAGGTAATGGACTGGCCAAGTCTCCAAACCTAAACACTATTGAGCATCTGTGGGGCATCCTCAAATGGAAGGTGGAGGAGAGCATACTCTCTAACATCCACCAGCTCCGTGATGTCGTCATGGAGGAGTGGAAGAGGAGTCCAGTGGCAACCTGTGAAGCTCTGGTGAATTCCATGCCCGAGAGGGTTAAGGCAGTGCTGGAAAATAATGGTTGCCACACAAAATATTGACACTTTGGGCCCAATTTGGACATTTCCCCTTAGGGGTGTGCTTACTTTTGTTGCCAGCGGTTTAGACATTAATGGCTGTGTGTTGAGTTATTTTGAGGGGGCAGCAAATTTACACTGTTATACAAGCTGTACACTCACTACTTTACATTGTAACAAAGTGTCATTTCTTTAGTGTTGTCACATGAAAAGATAGAAGAAAATAGTTACAAAAATGTGAGGCGTGTATTCACTTTTGTGAGATACTGTACGTGCATTTTTAAAAGAAAAACAGCTATGCAAAGTTTTTATCAATACGCCCTTAAGACACTGCCTTACAATTAGCAGCAGCATTGTCAGGCTGCCATGTTAGATCAATTAGTTGGTCGTTGGGCTTCCTACGTACTGTATGTGTCTAACTTGGAAGGCCATTGGCCAACTGAAGAGTGCACAAAGCAATAGCACTTCCTGTTGATGGGTGACAACACTAGGCCAGCAACAGGAAGTGCTGCTACTGGCAGGATCTCCAAGGAGGACAATTGTACACGTTGAGGTATGAAATTTAGGGTTTACATTCCACAAATGATGTGCGGGAAGAACTAGAATGAAAGAGTAAGTGCTTTTTTGCAAGAAAATGTATGCAGTAATCTACAGGACGCACATATGTATAGACCAGAGAGCGTCTTTCATTGGATCTTACCCCTAAATTAAATCAAGCAATGAGAACTATTTTGCACAAAATATATAATCAGCAAACAACAGAGAAAACACTTATTTCACAGCAAGGAAGACAAGAATCTCCTCTGTGTCCTGTCACTCTGTTTATCCAATCACTGATTGATGACCGGAACAAAAACACAGGCCAACCGAAAATAAAAATCAGCGCTGTAATTACCAATCACTGAGGGTCGTATAAACCGCTCTGCCCGGAATAACACTCCGACAATAAAACGCCCATTATAATATTCCTACCAGGAAATCATTAACCAGCAATCACATTATGTTAGGGAGCACAAGGGACGTCTAATGCATCCCAAAATGATCCCATGAAATCAGCAAGATGGTGATAACAGGACAGAGGTGATACAATGGGGTGATGGGATGGAGGTAACAGAATAGGGGTAACAGTATTGAAGGAATTTCTTTGGTGAGCACCCTGCTCATGGGGGCACTCTTAGGTAGGCGGGCACTAGGTGGTGTGTGATATCACGAGCCATACCACACAATTAGTTTGGTATATGCGATTGTTATTTTGCATGCTTTGTAAATCAACTACTAATCTGTTGCCAATTACTGAAATTTTGTTTTTGTATCCATTGTTATTAGAGCCATTGTCTCACACTGGTAATTACAAAGAAGAAGACAATGTTTGACGAAACATGTAGGGATTCGCTACCAGTCACTACTACAGGATACTCTGGTCAGTATTAGTTACTATATGTTACTCTGTTTTTTAAGCACCTATGATTGTTTTGTTATACTTGTTTTGTAATAAAATATTATACATTTTAAACATATCTACATTTCTATATATAATGTTGGACACTGTCAATTTCCAATTTCCCTATTTTCTATTATGTAATATGTATTGTTATTACTTTACAGTGCTATTGTTTTAATGCAATATTATAATGATTAATAATAATTTATAAAAAATATAACATTTTGTCAATGTGGTAATTTTAGACAGTACAATCCCTGCACTTTAGCACATCTGGGATCTTGTTTCATACAGTGTGCTGTGTTTTATGAACTATATGAAGACATTCTCACTTATAAAATGTTATACCATCATAATATCAGATAGTGTTGCGGTAATACTAGGTTAATGTATTTAAAGCTCAGGTTTACTCTGCCTATACAGTGTCTTAAAAAAGTGTTCATACCCCTTGAAGTTTTACACATTTTGTCATGTTACAAACAAAAACGTAGATGTATTTTATTGGGATTTTATGTGATAGACCAACACAAAGTGGCACATAATTGTGAAGTGGAAGAAAAATGATAAATGGTTTTCAAACTTTTTTACCAATAAATATCGGAAAAGTGTGGCGTGCATTTGTATTCAGCCCCCTTTACTCTGATACCCCTAACTAAAATCTAGTGGAACCAATTGCCTTCAGAAGTCACCTAATTAGTAGAGTCCACCTGTGTGTAATATAATCTCAGTATAAATACAGCTGTTCTGTGAAGCCCTCAGAGGTTTGTTAGAGAACCTTAGTGAACAAACAGCTTCATGAAGGCCAAGGAACAAACCAGACAGATCAGGGATAAAGGTGTGGAGAAGTTTAAAGCAGGGTTAGGTGGGGATGCTTTTCTTTAGCAGGAACAGGGAAGCTGGTCAGAGTTGATGGGAAGATGGATGGAGCCAAATACAGGGCAATCTTAGAAGAAAACCTGTTATGCCCCGTATACACGGTCGGATTTTCCGATGGAAAATGTCCGATCAGAGCGTGTTGTCGGAAATTCCGACCGTGTGTGGGCTCCATCGGACATTTTCCATCGGATTTTCCGACACACAAAGTTGGAGAGCAGGAGATAAAATTTTCCGACAACAAAATCCGTTGTTGGAAATTCCGATCGTGTGTACACAAATCCAATGGACAAAGTGCCACGCATGCTCAGAATAAATAAAGAGATGAAAGCTATTGGCCACTGCCCCGTTTATAGTCCCGAGGTACATGTTTTACGTCACCGCGTTTAGAACGATCAGATTTTCCGACAACTTTGTGCGACCGTGTGTAGACAAAACAAGTTTGAGCCAACATCCGTCAGAAAAAATCCTAGGATTTTGTTGTCGGAATGTCCGAACAAAGTCCGACCGTGTGTACGCCCTATTAGAGTCTGCAAAAGACTTGAGACTGGGGCGGAGGTTCACCTTCCAGCAGGACAACGACCCTAAACATACAGCCAGAGCTACAATGGAATGGTTTAGATCAAAGCATATTCATGTGTTAGAATGACCCAGTCAAAGTCCAGACCTAAATCCAATTGAGAATCTGTGGAAAGACTTGAAAATTGCTGTTCACAGATGCTCTCCATCCAATATGACAGAGCTTGAGCTATATTGCAAAGAAGAATGGGCAAAAATGTCCCTCTCTAGATGTGCAAAGCTGGTGGAGACATCTGGTAGAGAAAAAGACTTTTAGCTGTAATTGCAGTGAAAGGAGGTTCTACAAAGTATTGACTCCGGGGGGCTGAATACAAATGCACGCCACACTTTTCACATATTTGTAAAAAAGTTTGAAAACCATTTATCATTTTTCTTCCACTTTACAATTATGTGGCACTTTGTGTTGGTCTATCACATAAAAATACCAATAAAATACATTTATGTTTTTGGTTGTAACATGACAAAATGTGAAAAATTTCAAGGGGTGTGAATACTTTTTCAAGGCACTGTAAATATGTGAAAAGTGTGGCGTGCATTTGTATTCAATACTTTGTACAACCATCTTTCAACTTCCCTGTCCCTGCTGAAGAAAAGCATCCCCACAACATGATGTTGTCACCACCATGTTTCACGGTGGGGATGACGTGTTCAGTTTTCCGCCACACATAGCGTTTTGCTTTTAGGCCGAAAAGTAAAATTTTGGTCTCATCTGACCAGAGCACCTTCTTCCACATGTTTGCTGTGTCCCCCACATGGCTTCTCACAAACTGAAAACAGGACTTCTTATGGCTTTCTTTCAACAATGGCTTTCTTCTTGCCACTCTTCCATAAAGGCCAGATTTGTGAAGTGCACGACTAATGCCCCGTACACACGGTCGGATTTTCCGATGGAAAATGTCCGATCGGAGCGTGTTGTCGGAAATTCCGACCGTGTGTGGGCTCCATCGGACATTTTCCATCGGATTTTCCGACACACAAAGTTGGAGAGCAGGAGATAAAATTTTCCGACAACAAAATCCGTTGTCGGAAATTCCTATCGTGTGTACACAAATCCGACGGACAAAGTGCCACGCATGCTCAGAATAAATAAAGAGATGAAAGTCCCGATGTACGTGTTTTACGTCACCGCGTATAGAACGATCGGATTTTCCGACAACTTTGTGTGACCGTGTGTATGCAAGACAAGTTTGAGCCAACATCCGTCGGAAAAAATCCTAGGATTTTGTTGTCGGAATGTCCGATCAATGTCCGACCGTGTGTACAGGGCATAATAGTTGTCCTGTGGACAGATTCTCCCACCTGAGCTGTGGATCTCTGCAGCTCCTCCGGAGTTACCATGGGGCTCTGGGCTGCTCCTCTGATTAATGCTCTCCTTACTTGGTCTCTCAGTTTAGGTGGACGGCCCAGTCTTGGTAGGTTTGCAGTTGTGCCATATTCTTTCCATTTTCGGATGATGGATTGAACAGTGCTCCGTGAGATGTTCAAAGCTTGGGATATTTTTTTATAACCTAACCCTGCTTTAAACTTCTCCACAACTTTATCCCTGACCTGCCTGGTGTGTTCCTTGGCCTTTATGAAGCTGCTTGTGTACTAAGGTTCTTTAACAAACCTCTGAGGGCTTCACAGAACAGCTGTATTTATACTGAGGATAAATTACACACAGGTGGACTCTATTTACTAATTAGGTGACTTCTGAAGGCAATTGGTTCTACTAGATTTTAATTAGGAGTATCAGAGTAAAGGAGGCTGAATACAAATACACACCACACTTTTCACATATTTATTTGTAAAAAAATTGAAAACCATTTATCATTTTCCTTCCACTTCACAATTATGTGCCACTTTGTGTTGGTTGATCTCATAAAATCCCAATAATATACATTTACGTTTTTGGTTGTAACATGACAAAATGTGGAAATTTTCATGGAGTGTGGGTATGTATTTTGCCCATCCAGCTTCCTCCCTTCCCCTTCATCAACAGGAAAGTCATTTTTTTTAATAAAACTTGTTTTCATTATATACATTATTTCAGACCCAGTGATCTCATCACTGGGCCTCTATGCTTCTCTATGCAATGCAGGCAGATCATGGCTAGTGGGAGGGGTCAGCAGGGTGCTGTACATAGCTTCCTTAAACATCAGAGCACCCCGCCTCAGTACTGTACTCAAGGGCTTTCACCCTTGATGCAAGCAGTGGGTTGGCTCTTAGGAGGAGGTATGCAAATATCAAAATACTTTGAGTGGGTGTTAGTCTGAAAAAATGGGCGTATCTAGGAAGACTGCATTAGCATGCCAACCGTCCTAGGTAACGTACATGTGATGCTGCCCCTTCATAACGGAAATCTAATAATGAAAGAGGCAGTCCGTGACATTCAGGCCGGGAGGAAAGCTCTAAATGATGCTGGGCATCCTCCAGCTGGGAAATGAGGCGTGCTCTGTGTGACTTGCTCCGGATTCTAAGAAGCTTACAGTGTGTAGTGAAATCTGAGTACGCATTTAAGACTAAAGAGAAGGCTGTACTTAAGCTTTTATATACTGACGTTTTTGGGGTTTTTTTTACAGCCCTGATGAAGCGGGTGAGTTTAAACCCCACCAAATGAGTTGGCTTTTTCTTTACAATAAAGTGGATCCGTCCAAATTTATTTTGGTGCTCCACATACAACCTGGATTTGTCATAATCCAGCCCTTACATTGGTGGTCAGTGTGGGTGAGAGATCAGTCCACCATTGCTCACTACTCAAGGAATCCCTAGAAAGCTCAGGAGGAACCTGGGTGAGAAACATTGGTTTAGAGCAGGGGTCTCCAAACTTTCTAAACAAAGGGACTGTTTACTGTGCTTCAGATTTAAGGGGGGCCGGACCGTGTCCAGAATGTCCCCTCTTGAGTATTATGGGAATTATTAGTGCTGAATCATTAGTATCAGTGGGAGGAGTAGTGCCCTATCATTGGTGTCAGTAGGTGGAATAGTGCCCCATTGCTGGTGTTAGTGGGAAGAATAGTGCCACATCATTGGTGTCAGTAGGTGGAATAGGGCCCCATCATTGGTGTCAGTGGGAAGAATAGTGCCCCATTGTTTATGTCAGTGGGAGGAATAGTGACCCATTGTTGGTGTCAGAGGAAGGAATAGTGCCCCACCATTGGTGTCAGTGGGAGGAATAGTGCCCCATTGCTGGTATTGGTGGTAAGAATAGTGCCCCATTGCTGGTGTCAGTGGAAAGAATAGTGCCCCATCGTTGGTGTCAGTGGAAAGAATAGTGCCCCACCATTGGTGTCAGTGGGAAGAATAGTGCCCCACCATTGGTGTCAGTGGGAGGAATAGGGCCCCACCATTGGTGTCAGTGGGAGGAAAAGTGCCTCTTGGTGATGTCAGTGCAGGAATTGTTGCACTTTTGTTGGTGTCAGTGGGAGGAAAAATGCCTTATATCAATGGGAGGAATTGTACCCCTACTACTGGTTTAGGGTCATTCATAACCATCTAAAAGAGGATTTCTCAACCAGGGTTCCTCCAGAAGTTGCTAAGGGTTCCTTGAGCAATTTCTGCCTCTGAGATAAGTTCCCTCTGACACCAACAATCTTTTTAGCTATCTGTAAGGGGGTAATTCTTCCCACTGACCATCACACCAATGTATCATGAGTTGTAGATATAGCAATTTTTAGCAGGGGTTCCCTAAAATCAGAAAGTCATTTCAGTGGTTCCTCTGTGTTGAAAATGTTGAGAAAAGCTAATCTAAGATATCTGTCAATACATAAATCACTTCAAATAATACTATAACCTGGAGCCGTCACCTATATTGGATTCGGTTTAAAGTGGTGTTCCGGCCGAAATTATACTATTTACATAAAAATACCCCTATAATACACAAGCTTAAAGTATTCTAGTAAAGTTAGTCTGTAAACTAAGGTCTGTTTTGTTAGTTTATAGCAGTAGTTTGTTATTTTATAAACTTACAGCAGGCCGTGGCCATCTTAAGTGTGGGCATCTGAAGCCAGACTGTATTTCTTGCTGGATCTCATCCTTGCAGATCTCGCACATGCTCGGTGCAGCACAAGCAGTGTAATAGGTTTCAGGTCAGGTTTCCATAGCAACGGCAGTGTCAGAGGAAGTTGCCGCCCTTCCCAGAAGGCATTGCAAACAGGAAATGATGCGATGGGCCACAGCCAGGGAGGAGGAAGTGAAAAATGAAAAAATGTAAAAATATCCAATTCGTTTACAATGCACAGTTTAGTGAGGGATGCTGAAGAGTTGTAAAAGCGGGTGGAACTCCACTTTAATGAAGAAAAATTGTGAAGTTACACCAAATTCAGAATGGCTGAAACCAGAAGACATCAGATGGATCATGCCCCCCCTTATAAAGGGGCCATGATGTGGAAGGGATCAGTGGCGGAACTACCAGGGTTGCAAGGGTCCCTGGTAGTAAAATAAAGGGCGTTCTGGGATCATTGGGAAGGTCCTTGGAACTGACGGAAAGGGCCTCGGCAGTCAGGGGGGCCCTTAAGGCTCAGGTTACGCCTCTGGAAGGGATGACAGATCAGTTTCCTCTTCTGTGATTGAATAATAGCTGCAGGAATATAGAGTGGGAGATCTAGTAGATTCTTCGCCAATTGCAACCTCCAGAGTGCACGGATCCCACAAACTGTCATCAGAGAAAAGAGAATGTGGGAGGCTGACAGACATGTCCCTGGGGGAACGCCAGACTTACGGGAGTGGGAGGTGGAACACTGACATGTCTGTTTTGGGTGGAATGATTTAAAATATAAAAATGCTATCACCCTGCGGCAGCAAATGGCAGATTGGTAGGGGTATAACAGGTGTGACTCCCAGCAGCCACTAGACAGCAGGTAGTGGTCCCTTTAAAGACCAATCCATTGGGCTTCCTTTTGTCAGATCATCATTGGTGGTGTTCACTAATGTCCTCCATTGTGAATGTGGAGGAGATCTCTGAGTGGTCAGAGGACTCTCTTCACTCACCTGCACTCTGCATTATGTGTTCATTCACTGTATGAATGGATCTTTCCTATGGCAGCTCTAGATTAGGGATATTGGTGGGGCGGGCAAGTTGACCAGATATGGCGCTGCAGCAGCAATTAATACACAAGGTTGTGTGTCCTCCATGTATGGAAGGTTCACGTTGGTGGAAGAGCACTGGATCCCAAACTAAAGGCAGAATTTTAGTGGCATCTCTCATTGGTGCTATGTCAGAGGGTTCCTGGAGCAGTCTATAGAACATTATAAGGATGAAAGTTCCACAAAGCTTTAGAAAGTAATGGGTGGGGTCGGGTCAAGTTGACCAGATATGGCAGTGCAGCAGCAATTAAGACATGAGCTTGTGTGTCCCCCATGTATGAAAGATACACTATATTATCAAAAGTATTGAATTTACACGCTCACACATGAACTTTAATGTCATCCCAGTCTTAGTCCGTAGGATTCAATATTGAGTTGGCCCACCCTTTGCAGCTATAACAGCTTCAACTCTTCTGGAAGGCTGTCCACAAGGTTTAGGAGTGTGTGTATGGGAATGTTTGACCATTCTTCCAGAAGCGCCTTTGTGAGGTCAGGCACCGATGTGGACGAGAAGGCCTGGCTCACAGTCTCTACTCTAATTCATCCCAAAGGTGTTCTATCGGGTTGAGGTCAGGACTCTGTGCAGGCCAGTCAAGTATCTCAACCCCAAACTCGCTCAACCATGTCTTTATAGACCTTGCTTTGTGCACTGGTCAAAATCATTTAGTGGAGGAGGGATTATGGTGTGGGATTGTTTTTTCAGGGGTTGGGCTTGGCCCCTTAGTTCCAGTGGAGGAAACTCTTAAGGTGTCAGCATACCAAGACATTTTGGACAATTTCATGCTCCCAACTTTGTGGGAACAGTTTGGGGAAAGCCCCTTCCAGTTCCAACATTACTATATATGGCACAACAACAGTAATAACAGCAACGCAAGACATTTGAGCTTTATACCATAACCAAGATAGTATATGCAATAGCCGAGAATATCATCATCAAGGCGTAACACTCAATGTGAAAATGACTCAGAGAAATGGACTATACAGAGACTATGAACATTCTCCACAGCTGCAAGCTCTATTGACCACTTGGGCGGGCCTGACAGATTATAAGGGATGACACCTACGAAAATGGAGTCTGATTTAAAATGACTATCAAGGCCACCTTTTCCAAGAAATGTGGGGGAAACAGAAAAGGAGTATAGTAAAGAATAGAGGAAAAAGGAGTATGCGGGAGAGAGAGAATCAGATAGGGAGGGTGTCAGATGGGGGGGTCAACCAAACATACCACTGGGCCTGTATCTACTGTCCCAGAAATGGCAATAGCTGTGGAGGATCAGAAAATTCTATCCATTTAACTCTGCTATGGCCGGTCCTAAGCCTGTGCTGCAAAGGAGGAGGGTTGAGTCCTGGGAAAGCAAATCACTCGAATACCTCGTATGTTGCAAAAATTGTGAAGTAAAAAAAAAGAAAGTATTAGAATTTTATTTCACGACACAAAAATAAAAAAACATTGCGTTAAGGGAGCTCAAAATTCCACTGTTATAACCACAGTAATTGCCACCCAACCAGGATGGTGACAGAAATAACTTACTGTATTTACTGCCCCCCGGGTGGGACCATCTTTACCCTTGAAACCAATACAAGCCATTAATAACCAAAAAGAACAAAGAGAAACAGTTCACTTATATTGTAAAATACTTCTTGTTTCCCCCCCCATACACAGCAACCAGTAGACAGCTGCCTGTTGTGCCTCCGTGGTAAATAAGTCTCTGACACAGACAGTAGATAAAGCCACACACACACTGTGTGTCTCCGGGTGGTGGCGATGTTTTATTAATGAGCTGCGCAGCCATTAAACATGTTTGATTTATATCCTGCAGCAGCCGAAATCCAGAACATAGTCTGTAGGGTAAAGGTGATCTTGGAGACTTTGTGATGCGCTGATTACAGCATAACGGAGACACACTCAGCGATTGGCTGTGAATATACGGGCTGTATCATCCAGCCAATCAGATCACTGAGAGATAGGGACAACCCTGTGGACTGAGGTATGGCCTGATTCAATTAACAGAAATAAAAAAAGTATTAGCTGCATTTGCAGAATCTGTGAGCTGGCCAGGACATGCTGGGAGTTGTAGCTCTGCAGAAGTTTAAATTTTTAATTTGGCGATAAGTACGTCACAATTCAAATAACCAAATAGCATGTGCGATGTGGAGTTGGTGGTCTTCCTTATATGCTTACCCCTCCCCCCCCCCCCCCCCCCCCAAACACTGGGAGTAAAAAAATGAATGTAAATCAGTGGTCTCCAAACTGCCTCCCACGGCCTGATGTGGCCCTTTGCTTGATTTTATCGTGGCCTTATGGCACTATTCCTCCCACTGACACCAACAATTGGGCACTATTCCTCCCATTGATACCAACAATAGGACACTTATTCCTCCCACTGACACCAACTATAGGGCAATAATTTCTGCACTAACGCCAACAGTGGGGCACTATTCCTCCCACTGACACCAACGATGGAGATTCTTTTTCCAACTACTACCAACAACTCCTACTGCCCACAGGTGTTATGAAATTATTTTACCCCCCACTGACCACCAAGTCTGAGGCATTTGCTACTCCCACTGGCCACAATCCAGCCCTCGTAAAGTCTGAAGGACAGTAAACTGGCCCTTTGCTTAAAAAGCTTGGAGAACCCTGATGTAGATGTAAACCCAATCACTAAAATCATATAGAAGCTTTAATATGTTAACCTCCCACCGCCCACATAGCGCATATGTGCTGCAAAGAGCATGCATATGCATCCATGGGTGCCTGAGGTCGCTGTACTCCCAGCACTGTGACCGAGCTGTCATAGACAGCTCCTGATCTAGAGTAATGATTGGGCGCTGGCAGGACTGGCTCTTGATCCTGTGACAGACAATCACAATAAAATGTACATATTTGCCAGCACACTACGGATCATAAATTACATCCAAATCTTTATTAAAGAATGATCACATCACAGAAGACATAGTGCAATGTTTCGGAGCCACGCAGGACCCCTTTGTCAGGCATGTGATGGTCCCAATGGTCACATGATCACACAGTATTGCCTATTCCCTGGGCATAAAGACCCTGCGGGCGGGAAGGGGTTAATGGTATTTCAAAAGTCTTTCATGAACTACTTAAAGACCTCCACCGCATATATACTGCGGTAGGTCGGCTCTATTGCGCGAAACGACTTACCTGTAGGTCATTTTGTGCAATGAATAGCAGGGGCACACGCGACCTGCCGATCATTCCCCAGAGATGAGAATGGTGATCAGCCTATGTAAACAACGTAGATCCCCGTTCTGACAGGGAAGAACACAGTGATCTCTGTGTCCTCAGTCCATCCCCCACACAGTTAGAAAGCACTCCCTAAGGACACACTCACCCTTTGATCACCCCTGATGTTAACCCCTTCCCTGCCAGTGACATTAGTACAGCAACAGTGCATATTTTTAGCACTGATCACTGTATTGGTGTCACTGGTTCCCAAAAAAGTGTCAGTTAGTGTCCGATTTGTCCGCTGCAGTGTCGCAGTCCCGCTAATAATCGCTGATCGCTGCCATTACTAGTAAACAAAAGAATAACTAAAAATGCAAAATATCCCATAGTTTGTAGGCGCAATAACTTTTGTGCAAACCAATCAATATACGCTTTTTGGGATTTTATTTACCAAAAATATGTAGAAGAATACATATTGGCCTAAACTGATGAAGAAATTTGATTTTTTTTACATTTTTTTTTTTTTATTGGATATGTTTTATAGCAGAAAGTAAAAAATGTTGTTTATTTTCACAATTGTCGCTCTTTTTTTGTTTATAGTGCAAAAAATAAAAACCGCAGAGGTGATCAAATACCACCAAAAGAAAGCTCTATTTGTGGGAAAAAAAGGAAATTAATTTTAATTGGGTACAGCGTCGCAGGACCGCGCAATTGTCAGTTAAAATAACGCAGTGCCGTATTGCAAAAAATGGCCTGGTCATGTAGGGGGTAAAGCTTTCCAGGGCTGAAGTGGTTAAAATATTCCCTGGATATTCTGCCATGAATGTGCTTGTTCAGGCACTTCCTGTTATAAGGTGACAATGCATTGCCCCTGATGTGCTCCTGTGTTGTCACCCCTTCCTGTCACCCTTTTCTGATGGAGACTACAAGTGGCGGTCTCAGCACACATTACATAGACAGGGTCCACTGCTGTCACCATCAGGAAACCCCCCTGAGGAATGCCATGCAGCCAGTGTGGAGTGTGGCTGCACATAGGCTGCAGGAGATCTGCAGAACAAAGAGGGAGAAAAGGGAAAACAAGGAATTTGTTAAAAAAAAAAAAAAAAAAACCTGACAATTGTTCAAAATGCATTTATATTTCCTTCTTTATTTATTTTATTTTATTATTTTCTTGCTTTATTTTCCTTTTATTTTTTCTGGTTATTTTGTACAATTGTGAAAATTCAATGCAAATTTTGCAACAAAAAAAAAATGCATAGCGCAAACTAAAGCTCAGTTCACATTAATGCTAATTGGATGCGTTGTTAACGACATACAATGCGCATACCATCGGACCAGCTTTTGATGTGTGGTGGTGCGGCCGCAGCGCAGTTTTAAAAAGGGTCCTGTGCGTTTTTGGGTCCCACACGGGACCCTTTGGGTCGAATTCAGGTAAAAATTTGCACCTGAATCTCACCTGAAACAGTGAACAGAACCGCACCGGACTTGCTGCACCAAAACTGTGGCTGCACATATGTGTGAACCCAACCTAAACGTCATCCGGTTAATGGTCTACATCTGTTTAAATCTGCCATGACTCAAGTAACAAGGAGGCTGCCATTGCTGAGCTCTCCTGAAAATACTAGCTGCCTGGCTGTCACGGTGATCCTCTAGCTTCAACTGTTTGTCACTGACCCAGAACAAGTATGCAACAAAGGATTCTGACTTTTCTCTGACTTTCTTTATCTGTATACTTGTCAGTGACAGGATGGGGACGACAGTGAGTGCGCGAGGGAGGCAAGACTGAAGAAGTGATAGGGAGGAGTGTGTGCGGAGGCATCCAACTGTCAACTTTTACAAGCAAAGTTGTGTGCGGAGGGGGGGTTCCAGGTGTGCCTGGGCACACCCTAATCACTCTGTGCAGTGCCAACTACCCCTACTGCCTGGGCTCTCCCCTCACCCATGTTATTCCCCCCCCCCCCTTCCTGCAATGCTGCTGGCTTCCCTCCTCTTCCCTTGGCTGCTGCGGGGGATGTTTCAGGATGGAGAGCATAGGTAAGGGCTACTCAATATGAATTTACTGGTCTCTTACTTTTCTAAATGAACACACTCACTCACTGTGTTCATTCATAACTGAAGCGTAGTAAACTGTGTTTACTATGCTTCAGTTTGTGAATGAACAGGAAGCCACTCAGCACAGAGCACTTCCCATTCATTCACTGTCCAGTGCAGCTGAGGCTGCAGAGAAAGGCATGTGTGTTTGAACTTTGGGGTGCACACACTAATGCAATAGGCTGCGCACACCTATGAGCCCAAGGTTATCAATGAATCAAGGATTCTGATTGGTTGCTGTGGGCTCTGTTAGGACCTATTCGGACGGGCTTGTTTCAGTGACATCAGTTTAAGATCGTTCAGAATTCCCTGTGATTGACCTGCTGGCGACTTTCTTTTTGACCTGCTTCAAGCGGGTTTATCACCCCCATAGACTTGTATGGAAACCCAACACAAGTCCATTGACAAGGGCCCTTGGGGGCCCCTGAGGAGCGGAGGTGCTCTGTTCCTGTACAGAATCGCCTTGTAAGCCATCTGTCCCCTAATGATAAGTGATGGAAGTCTCCATAGTGCCAGCCGGGCCCCCATCCTCTATAGAGTCTGTCTGGAGGGGCTCCGGCTGTGTATTATCTCTCTGGAAGGTCACCCTGGAAGAAGGATCACTTCCTGCCATCCTCACATTACAGGGACGTCTAAGCTGCAGAGTGCTGCTGTCACACTGACCTTCATAGCGAGGAGAAGGTCGCCCGTCTCGGGGACGTCTCCCGGCCTGTATCCCGAGACAGCGTGAGAGCAGCGATGGGCAAGATGCATTTCAATGAAATCGGTCTGTGCCCTTCTGTGATACGCAGTCTGCTGGTGTCAGCTTCAGGGCTTGCTCACACCTGGTGCGGTGCAGAAACGCTTGCAAAATTGTGCATTTTCCTGCACCAAAAAATAAATAAATTGCTCTGCTTTTTTCAGATTTGTACGAGTGCTATTAAATCCTAATGGCACCCTCACGCATCTAGCAAGCACATGCACATTTAAAACTGGCAAAACGCATGGTAGCATGCGTTTTGGTGTGGCACAATTTTATAAATTGCTCCTTCATCTTTTTTTAGGCATTTTATGCACATAGGGCATCCCATTGAAATGAATAAGCTTCCCTAAAACGTGATGCGCAGGAACGCACAAAAAAAGCATGCATGCTCAGATGCACCTCCTAGTGTGAATGAGCCCTCAAGACTGTTCTGTGACTCTCTGGGGCGGGTAATGTGCAGGTAATACACATAGGGGGTGTGTTGGACAATGGTCACCCCCATTTTTATAAAAGTTTTATGGGACCCATGACTAATGCCCCGTACACACGATCTGATTTTCCGACAAGAAATGTTGGATGTGAGCTTGTTGGCGGAGAGTCCAACCGTGTGTATGCTCCATCGAACATTTGTTGTCGGACTTTCCGCCAACAAATATTGGTTAGCAGGTTCTCAAATTTTCCGCCAACAAATTTTTGTTGTCGGACTTTCCGAGCGTGTGTACACAAGTCTGTCGCACATAAGTCCACGCATGCTCGGAATCAAGTACAAGCCGGTAGCGCTCGGTCTTGTAAAACTAGCGTTCGTAATGGAGATATCACATAACTATTGAACTTCCTTTTTATCGACTCGCCGTACGTCTTGTACGTGACTACGTTCAAAATTTTTGGCCAACATTTGTGTGACTGTGTGCATGCAAGAAAAGTTGGAGCCAACAACCTTCAAACGAAATTCCACGGTTTTGTTGACAGAAAGTCCGATCGTGTGTACGAGGCATAAGGCTCTGTTCACACATAGGTGATTCTGCCTGCAATTAAAAAAAAACTCCTGCTGATTGGCTCCCAATGGCATCAGGGAAGAAAATGGCGGTCCAGGATCCAGCATAGGGCAGCGGAACGTGGATCAGAGCAGGTCAATGCTGCATTTTTTGGGCGGTGAGTATGTGAATTGAGGACAACTCAACTTTTGTCAAGAGGGGATGAAAAAATCAAATGGAGAAGGTAGGTGAAGTTCCTCTTTAATTATGTCTGAAGGGACTGCAGCTTCCCTCATCAGAACACTGAGATTGCACCAGGTGGTTATAATGAGGCCGACCCTCCCAGAGAGGACATGGTGAAACCAACAGCTAAAGCATCTCACAAAAGTGAGTACACCTCTCACATTTTTGTAAATATTTTATTATATCTTTTCATGTGCAACACTGAAGAAATTACACTTTGCTACAATGTAAAGTAGTGAGTGTACAGCTTGTATAACATTGTAAATTTGCTGTCCCCTCAAAATAACTCAACACACAGCCATTAATGTCTAAACCGCTGGCAACAAAAGTGAGTACAACCCTAAGTGAAAATGTCCAAATTGGGCCCAATTAGCCATTTTCCCTCCCCGGTGTCATGTAACTTATTAGTGTTACAAGGTCTCAGGTGTTAATGGGGAGCAGGTGTGTTAAATTTGGTGTTATCGCTCTCACTCTCTCATACTGGTCACTGGAAGTTCAACATGGCACCTCATGGCAAAAAACTCTCTGAGGATCTGAAAAAAAGAATTGTTGCTCTACATAAAGATGGCCTAGGCTATAAGAAGATTACCAAGACCCTGAAACTGAGCTGCATCACGGTGGCCAAGACCATACAGCGGTTTAACAGGACAGGTTCCACTCAGAACAGGCCTCGCCACTCATAGACATATGAGTGCTGCCAGCATGCTGCAGAGGTTGAAGGGGTGGGAGGTCAGCCTGTCAGTGCTCAGACCATTTGCCGCACACTGCATCAAATTGGTCTGCATGGTTGTCATCCCAGAAGGAAGCCTCTTCTAAAATGAATGCACAAGAATGCTGAAGACAAGCAGACTAAGGACATGGATTACTGGAACCATGTCCTGTGGTCTGATGAGACCAAGATAAACTTATTTGGTTCAGATGGTGTCAAGCATGTGTGGCGGCAACCAGGTGAGGAGTACAAAGACAAGTGTATCTTGCATACAGTCAAGCATGAAGGTGGGAGTGTCATGGTCTGGGGCTGCATGAGTGTCGCCAGCACTGGGGAGCTACAGTTCATTGAGGGAACCATGAATGGCAACATGTACTGTGACATACTGAAGCAGGGCATGATCCCCTCCCTATGGAGATTGGGCCGCAGGGCAGCATTCCAACATAACGACCCCAAACACACTTCCAAGACCACCACTGCCTTGCTAAAGAAGCTGAGGGTAAAGGTGATGGACTGGCCAAACATGTCTTCAGACCTAAACCCTATTGAGCATCTGTGGGGCATCCTCAATCGGAAGGTGGAGGAGCGCAAGGTCTCTAACATCCACCAGCTCCGTGATGTCGTCATGGAGGAGTGGAAGAGGACTCCAGTGGCAACCTGTGAAGCTCTGGTGAACTCCATACCCAAGAGGGTTAAGACAGTGCTGGAAAATAATGGTGGCCACACAAAATATTTACACTTTAGGCCCAATTTGGACATTTTCACTTAGGGGTGCACTCACTTTTGTAGCCAGCGGTTTAGACATTAATGGCTGTGTGTTGGGTTATTTTGAGGGGACAGTAAATTTACATTTACAGCAAAGTGTCATTGCTTCTGTGTTGTCACATGAAAAGATATAATAAAACATTTACAAAAATGTGAGGGGTGTACTCACTTTTGTGATATACTGTATTTCTTCAAAACACAAAATGGTAAGTTTTGATAAAATCTCTGCAATGTGTAGAAAGGGTTACATGAACTTTTTCCTTTATTAGAATGGTGGAGATGTTCCTTTTGGCACTCCAACGGCAGATCTCCATTTGGCTAAGGAGGCCTGATAAACCCAGATAATACTGTACATCGGGGTGTATACCCCCAAGTGCTGGCTGTCCCAGGGACAGGGCAGGGAGCCGACCACAGGGATCGAGCAGTGATCACCGAATCCAGCAATGGTATCTAATTGCTGCTTTGCTATAAAATTGGCCCGAGACAGACAGATAACTGACCATGCAGTGGTTAAGCATGCTGTGACTCTGTGTTGTATGATGAATATGGAATGTTGGGGGCCACACACAGATTTGCTGCAGTTCTGGGACCCCAGAATGCAGAATACCCCCCCATCCCCCAGCACTCCCTCCGCTGCGTGACTCTGCTACAGACTCAGCACACTGCAGTATATTTGGGAGGCTCCCTGCAGCCAGCAGGACATGTGCTGGAGGAGAAGAGGCAACCGGACACTTTATAATCATGAAATCTCCAGAGAGTTATAATATTGATTCATAATGTGCTGTCCGCCTGCAGCCTCTTCCTCCTCGCCCAGCGTGCTGCCAGCCAGCGTGCCATGACCTGAGTACAATCTGCTGCAGTGGAAGCTGTGAGCTTATCATAATGCAGAGATCTGCCCGGCACCAACCACTGAGGGCTGCGCAGACCAGAACCCGCTGGACTCTGAGGACTACAACTCCCAGCAGGCCATGACAGGCAAAGGAAGAGCACATAACAGCCCATCACCCGAGAACTGCCCTTCTATTATACTTAAATCCCCTCTACTGTACCCCAGTAACCCCTCTAACATACCCCAGAACACTTATGGCCTATTAAACCCCAATCCCCTCTCTGTCCCTCTACTGTACCCCAATCCCCCCTCTGTCCCTCTATATTACCCCCAATACTACCTATGTCCCTCTATTATACCCCCAACCCCAATGCCACCTCTGTCCCTTTATTATACCCCCAATGCCACCTCTGCCCCTCTATTATACCCCCAATGCCACCTCTGTCCCTCTATTGTACCCCGATGCTCCCTCTGTCTCTCTATTGTACCCCACTCCCCCCTCTGTCCCTCTATTTTTATCCCAACCCCCCCTCTGTTCTTCCATTACACCCCAATCCCCCCTCTGTCCCTTTATTATGCCCCCTCTGTCCCTCTATTTTACCCCAATCCCCCATCTGTCCCTGTATTGTACCCCTCTATTTTACCCTAATCCCCTGTCTGTCCCTCTATTATACCTGAAACACCCTATGGCCTTCTATTGTACTCTATTCCCCCCTTGGTCCCTCTATTGTACCCCAATCCTCCATCTGTTCGTCTATTGTACCCTAATCCTAGATTGTAAGCTCCAATTAACAGGGCCCTCTAAACCCTCCTGTATTGATTTGTATTGTAACTGTAATGTCTGCCCTCATGTTGTAAAGCGCTGCACAAACTGTTGGCACTATATAAATCCTGTATAATAATAATAATAATAATAATAATAATCTGTCCCTCTATTATACCTCAAACACCCTATGGCCTTCTATTGTACTCTTATCCCCCCTTTGTCCTCCTATTATACCCCAATCCCCCCTCTGTCCCTTCATTATACCCCAGCCCCCCCTCTGTCCCTCTATTGTACTCCAATACCCCCACTGTCCTCTATTATGCCCCAATCCCCCCTTTGCCGCTCTAGTATACCCCAATCCTCCCTTCTGTCCCTTTATTATTCCCCAAACCCCCCTTTATTCCTCTATTTTACCCCAATTCCTCCTCTTTCCCTTTATTATACTCCAATCCTTTCTGTGTCCCTGCACTGTACCCCAGTCACCCCTCTTTCCCTCTACTGTACCCAGGCCCCCTCTCTCCTTCACATTCGCCCCCCTCTTAGGCCTGTCAAGTGTCTTTCTATTGCCCTCATCTAATGTCAGACTCCACCCTGGAAATACAAGGGAAATTTGTGATGTTGCCTTCAGAAATATTTATTTTAATGTTCAAACCCTAGAATCAATCTTTGACATCAATAATCACTGGAATGTGGAGCGATGTGTGATCTGGTGGTGATGACGGCCGGTATCTGGAAATGGATAGCAGTGCCTATTGCTGGTCCTCTATGTGAATGATGGGAGGATAGTCGGAGTGGTGGGGACATCTTCTAATCTACACCAATGACGGCACTAAGATGAGTCCCTCTGTGATATGGGAAGGGGGGGCTCTATGTCCTTTGGCAGTCCATCCATCACATGTTTACATTAGTACATTTCTCATGGATCGGACATCTGTTCTGTCATAGGAAATCTTATGAAATTCCTTTAAGTAACAGAAGAAAGATTGTCTATAACTGATGACATTTTGGGGTCCCGTATCAGTTGTCTTTTTAGGGTACAGACCAACATAATGAGCCTTCTGTATATAGACGGTGTCACCTCTAGTGACCTGATCTCCCTGCTGATTGGACACAATGGTCCCTCTGTAGTGATTGGTAGCTAGAGGTCATGTGATCTAATATGCCAAGCAGGGCCTGGGACAAGGAGTGGGCAGGAGGGTCAGCTGCCTTGGGCGCAGACGAGCAAGGAGGCACAGAACAGACGCAGGGTGGTACGTCCATTCTATTGCATGTATTAACAGTGAGGGGGGGGGGGGGGGGGCAATTCTGGATCCTTGCCCTGGGCGACCCTGTCCCGGTATCGGTGCCAAGGCAGGGAAATAGGAACAATATTCCATGTTTATTATGAGAAAGTCAGACTTTTCCAATCAATATAATAATGTGATTTGGTAATGCTGACATCACCGATGTATGAGAATTGTATTCATCGCTCCACTTTAGGCATCACTATGTCGGTTACAAATGGGCAATCAATTGGCAAAACCAAAGTTGCTGAGTCAGTTATTAGCAATTTTATGTTTCAAATTAAAGTAGAAGCGCAGGAAAAACTTTATGTTCTTTTTTCATAGAGTAAAGGTGTTTTTATTTTATTTGCCATCTGTGTCCCATTGTGGAGTTTTCCCTTCACTTCCTGTCCCAAAGCCAAACAGGAAATGAGAGGAAATCCCCAGTAAGCACCAGAACTGGTGTCCCCATTTGAAGGTTTGCTCTCTCTTCCTGTTCTGGTAACTACCCAAAATGTAAGATCTTCTTTCACTTTTGGTGATAACTGTCATCAGGACAAATAAAGAGGGTCAATTTCCCTAACGAGGGGGGGGGGGGGGGGGGTTGGGGGTGCACAGACAGCAATAAAATCCTGACAGGTGTTCTAATCCGTCCCACTCTATCCATAACTTTAAAAAAAAAAAGGTTTATACTTTAAGCCCCCGTTCACATTGAGTGCGGTTTTAAATTTCACCTGAAATTGCACGATTTCAAAGCTGCATCTCAGTGCGACTTTGAAGGCATCTGGGCGGCTTCATGCACAGATATCTATTGAAATTGCACCCAAAATCACCAAAAGTAGTGCAAGTACTGCTTTTAGTATTTTAAGTATTACTTTGTCAGTTACAATTGGTCTCTTCCCAGATAAGGCGTTCAAATAAAAAAAAAAAACAATTTTGCTGAGTCAGATTTGAATCATTTTGTGGTTTGGATGATACCATGTCCATAGCTAAACCTTTTTTATTCTACTTAAGAATGGAGTGGGGAAAGGTTAGAGCCCCTGTCAGGTTTTACTGCTATCCGAGGCTCGGGAGACTTTCCCTCATCTTCTGTTCTGGTGACACCGTTTTACCAAACAGGGAGTGGGGGAAAATCTGGAACAGAAAAATGGACAACAATAAAAAAAAAAAAGAACAGAGGTTCTAGCATTTCCCCATTTAACTTAAAGTATAACTGCAGGCAAAACCTTTTTTTATTTTTTTTAACTTTTGGAGAGGGATTAGAACTACTGTCAGGTTTTTATTGCTGTCTGTGTCCCCATTAGAGAGATTCACCCTATTTGTCTGGAAACCGAAAAAGTGAAAGGAAATCCCCAAATTTGAGTTGTCACTAGAAGGGGAATTGAGGAGAAATCTTCCAATGGAACACTAGTTCTGATGACAACCAGAGATTCCTTCATTTTGCTGGGATTTCCTCTCACTTCCTGTTTTGGCTATGGGACAGGAAGTGAAGAGAAATCTCCCCAATGAGACACAGATGGCAAAAAAAAAAAAAAACCTGACAGGGGCTTTAATGCATACACTAGCAGAATTGAATTCAGAATTGTAATTCTAAGAAAGCTGATCTGATTTTTTTTTTTTAATCGTTAGTGATGTCAAATCGATGTTTCAGATGGCGAAAAAAACCTCACAGGGGTTATAATTAGGCCTAATTTAGACTTGTGACAAGATTGCCACACCCCTGAAAAGCCATCCATGTTCAGATGGCTCTTCACAGACACTGACAGGCAGTGAGGAGGTGATATGTCTTTTTTTAACCTCGTAAATGCCACACCATCGCACATGCACTGCACATGGCTGCGGTGCGATCGTATCGGCTTAAATAGGTTGCATTCAGCAGCGCTAGTGGCCGCCGAATGCAACAAGGGGGAATCACTTATGCTGTGGCATGTGAACACCTTCGTCCGCTGCCTTTGCTGCTTGGGGTTGGGGGCAGTTAGGCGGGGGTAATAAAAATGCGGCCCAGCCACGTGTTTTTGCGCCATCCCCCTCAACCACAAGTCTAGAGGAGCCAAAAAAAAAGTTTTGCCTGCCGTTTACTTCTGTCTGTGTTGCCATTGAAGAGTTTCCCTCACTTCCTTTCTGGTGGAAAGTGTGTCACCAGAACAGGAAGTGAGGGTGAATCTCTTTAATGGAGTCCTATATAGCAGTAAGCCCTCATTCACATTGAATGCTGCTTTGAAATCGCGCGACTTCATCTGAAATTTCGAAGCCACGTGTCAGTGCGACTTTGAAGACATTTGTGCGGCTTCACGCATACATGTCTGTTCAAGTGGCACCCGGAATCGCCAAAAGTAGTACAAGAACTACTTTTTCAAATTACAGCAAAGTTGGCGTCGCATTGATTTGAACATGACGATTGCCGATGATATGGTGCGACGTTTCATGCGATTTGATCTGTCAAAATCGCATGACAAGTGGCTCCAAAGTGAACGAGGGCTGAATCCTGACGGGGGTTCCAACCCTTACCCTCCCGTTCCAGATCTAGAAAAAAATGGCTACAAATACGCTTTGATGTAAATTCAGGAATCCTGATGTGTGTATCGTTCAGTTATCGGCACAGTTTGGTTACGTTGGTGGTAATCCGCCAGTGTGATTTCACGAATGACGCCAGGCCGGGTCGGACTTGCCTCGCACGCTGGCCGGTGGTATATAAAGTGTGAAAACTGTCACACCTTCAGCACAATGTCGGGCACAAACCTCGTCTGTTCTCATCGCTGAAAATATGAGAATTATTTTCTGCCTCTAACACACATCGGGGGTCCGAAAACCCCAACTGACACCGCTGAGCCCCCTTAATACTCCTCATAGATAGAAATGCCCGTCGGGTCGTTCTGGACATCAGATTGCCGGGCCGGGACCGATCGCATAAATAAAAAAATTTAAATAAAAAATCAGGAAGAACTTTTCTCATGCTAATTTTCTCTTTTGATGATTGTAAATACAATATACTGTAAGTGATTGTAGCAATCTCCCTGAAATGATACAAGTGCAACCAGCGATCTGATACCCCAAACCACACTATCATCCAATCACAGCGTACCATATCCCAATAAATGGCCACGCTTGCTACAACCTGATTGTACAATCTCTATAGGATGTACCACCTTCCACCTGACCAATCCTTCCATTTGTATCCAATCAGCCTGGCACTCACACTATCTGCAGGAGACTGTACAATCATATTGTCAGGTGTGTGGCTAGCTTCAGACAGTGTTTACCATCATTTATACATCATGAATTATAATGAAATACACAGAGATCTATAGGACCCCATTAGGCCCGTACATTCAGCGATGTGGCAGATGGGCCATTTGTACTCGCCAGATTTGTCCCTGGGGGGGGACGTTGCCGGCTCACGACCAGCTCCTCGGCGGCATTATGGCCGCTGCGCTCTGCTGAGATGACATTTCTCAGCCAATAAATTCAACCGCAGCCCCAAACTGCATCGCTCAGTCATGGCGGATGAGGGTCACATGACAGAACCCGGCATACGCATATATTACTGTCTGAGGACCCCCAAAACTTACAGCCCCCCCACTTCATATGGATGACCTTGCAGAGAAGCTGAGCAAGTAAAACTGCCCAGTAAGCTGCAAGGGTGAGAGGGCAGAGGGGGCAATTCCCAGTGTCTGGGCCCAGGAGAACTACAAGTCCCAGCATTACTGCACAACTCCCTTCCCAAACTATCCTGATATGACAACTGTATCCCCCCTCCCCCCATTCCATCCTGCTAGAACAGTTGTGTCCTCCCCAGTCCATTTCAATAGGACAGCTACAGCTATGTCTCCCCCCCACTCGTTATATCCTGATCACAGCTATTTCTCCCCCATTCCACCCTATATGACAACTGTGTCCCCCCGCCCGCCCCCATTCCATCCTGATAGGACAGCAATGTGTCCCCCAGTTAATTTTAATAGGATAGCTGCCCCTCCCCCCACCCCTTATTCTGTTGTAATTTCTGTTGTGTCTCCTCTATTCCATCCCGATGGGACAGCTGTATCCATCCTAAATGATAACTGTACCCCCCCCCCCATCCTGTTAGGACAGCAAACCCCCCCCCCACAAACACACACACACAGTCCATCCCGATAGGACATTTGTCACCCCCATTCCATCCTATATGACAGCTATGACACCCCACTCCAACTTGATAGGACAGCTGTGTCCCCCCAGTTCCACCCTATATAATAACTGTTCCCCCCAATCCTGATAGGACAGTTGCCACCCCCATTTCTCCTGACAGCTGCCTCCCCCACATTCTATCTCGATATGTCAGCTATATCCCCCCCCCCCCATACCATGCTGATATGACAGCTGTACCCCCCCCCCCTTCTATCCTGATATGACAGCTACCTCTACACCCCAATCCCCATTTCATCTTGATATGACAGCTGTCACCTCCAGATGTTCTCCCTCTTCTATCCAATGACAGTTCTGCCCCCCAGATGTCCCCTATTACAGCTGTGCCTCCTGCACAGTCCTACCTGCAGCCTGGACCTCTCGGATGGACATGCTGGATGCTGCGTCTGCTGATTCTGCTGCTGATCACACTCCAGGCAGAGCCATTGCAGCACAGAGGAGAGTGTGACGTGTGTGCAGAGCTCTCATCCCAGCACACTGCACCCCCCACCACCCCGCATCCGCCCCTTCCTGCCTCTCCCCCCACTGCAGTGCTGGATCTTCCCCCTGATCCTAGTCCCAGGACCCCCATCCTGCACACACCGCAGTGCTGGACCAGCCCCCCTCCCTCAATATACTCATCACACCATTATATAGATCATAGAGCACTCAATGCCAATCTGCAGCTTCTACAGCCAGACAGATACTTGGTGTATATAAGAGGTCTGGACCCCGGAGAGGGGGACCTGGTCTGCCCTGCATGAGAAAACCTCGTCTGGGAGATGCAGTTCAGTTTGGGGCACCAGATCATAAAAAAGGATATTATAGAGAACTGATAGGAGGCATGGAGGAGATCCATGATCGTTCAATGCTGGAAAACTTTTGTCGATCAGCCAATGATCAGTGTATTTTGACAGCACCGGTTTATCCCGGTGTCCCGACCGCGGGGATTGCTCCGTCCTCCTCGCTTGTGTGGATCGTATAATCTGTTGGCTGAAACAAATAAAAGAAAAAAGCACATACATTAGTAGATGTTCAAACGAACGTTTATATGAAGATTCTCAGATTCCGCAACTTGATGAATGTCATTTGAAAATCTCATTTGCATTCAACAATCAATTTTCGAACAAATGGACTTTCCTGAACGAAGGCGACATTCATTGTTAGGAATTTAGTTGTTCGATAAAAGTTTTCCATCCTGCTACTTCAAATTTTCTCATCACTGTGGTTGAAAACGGACATCGATTTCACTAATGATTAGAAAATTTTACAAAATTTTACTGGTGTATGGCCAGCTTAACCACTTCAGCTCTGGAAGATTTTCCCCCCCTTCATGGCCAGGTAATTTTTTGCGATACGGCACTACGCTACTTTGACAATTGCGCGGTCGGGCGACGCTGTACCCAAATAACATTGATGTCCTTTTTTTCCCCCACAAATAGAGCTTTCTTTTGGTGGTATTTGATCACCTCTGCGGTTTTTATTTTTTGCGCTATAAACAAAAAAAGACCGACAATTTTGGAAAATGTACTTTCTGCTATAAAATATATCCAATAAAAACATTTTAAAAATCAAGTTTCTTCATCAATTCAGGCCAATTCTTTTTCTGCTACATATTTTTGGTAAACAAAATCCCAATAAGCGTATATTGATTGGTTTGTGCAAAAGTTATAGTGTCTACAAACTATGGGATATTTTATGGAGTTTTAAATTTAATCTGTACTAGTAAGGGTGGAGATCAACGACTTATAGCGGGACTGAGATATTGTGACGGTCAAATCGGACACCTCACACTTTTTTGAGGACCAGTGACACCAATACAGTGATCAGTGCTGAAAATATGCACTGTTACTGCGCTAGTGACACTGGCAGGGAAGGGATTAACAGGGCGATCAAAGAGTTAACTGTGTGCCTAGCCAGTGTTTGTGTACTGTGGGGGAGGTGCTTTTACTAGGGGAAGAGATGTATCCATGTCCCTGCTTTGCAGGAACACAAGATCCATGACTTCCCTACTGACAAAACGGCAATCTGCCTTGTTTACATAGACAGGCTGCAGTTCTGCCAGTGTACCGAACGATCAATGGGTGCTGGCAGACATAGAGTCCACAGTACCTGCTGATCGGCTCCCGCTGTGCATAATCACAGCAGGAGCGAGCTGCCGATAGCGCACACTTGCCCCCGCTACCCGGAAGTGCAGAATCACATATATATATATATATATATATATATATATGTGTGTATATATATATATGTGTGTGTGTGTATATGTGTATATATATATATATATATATATATATATATATATATATATATATATATATATATATGTGATTCTGCACACAGCAGCCGCCCTGTTTATAGCGCAAAAAATAAAAAGGGCAGAGGATTAAATACCACCAAAAGGAAGCTCTATTTGTGGGACAAAAAAGGACATAAATTTTGTTTGGGTATAACGTCGCACGACTGCGCAATTGTCAGTTAAAGCGACGCAGTGCCATATCGCAAAAAATGGCCTGGTCAGGAAGGGAGTAAAACCTTCCAGGGCTGAAACAGGCAAAGTATAACTAAAGACATTTGGGGGATCCACTCTCTCTAAATGTCTATCACCGGGAATGAATGTGAGGGTAAAGCTGACAAAAAGAAAACGGTCGAACTTCTAAAAATCTGTCGATCGTGCATGCGATAACAACATCATTGTATCAATAGATGTTGCCCAATTATTGATTAAAACAACATAAATGGTAGATTTTTCGTCAGTTGTTTACACAATCTGGGGTTACACTTTAACACGCACATGCACTGTAGATTTGTTTGAACTTTTTTTGATCTATTCCACTACTAATGTTTCAAAAATTGTTAATTTAGGCTCAAAAAACCTGGCATGTTGGTTTTGTTTTTTTGGCATTTCGCAAATCAAAATTAGCCCACTAATGTTTTAAAGTTGAACGATCGAGCGCATTGAATGCTTTTTTGAACAATTTACTAACCGTGTAATGGCCAGCTTAAGTTCTAGTTCATTCCACAAAAACGCAATCCAGATCTGTTCCAGATGCATTTTTGCATGTGTGTCTTTAACGCGTTTCTGGATGCATTCCAGATGCTTATTTTCCTGTTTTGTTTTTTTACTGTACTGGGGTCCGGTGTGTTTTTGATGCATTTTACCGCTTTCCACCGCAGTCCAGTGCAGGAAGAATGCATCCTACTTTTTTCCTGGCACTGGAACATTCTGGAACTGCAAGCACTGGTTTGATCTATGCTATTGTAAACCATATAACTTACTTTTCATGCGTTTTTGATGCAGAGAAAAAATGCACTGGACTGCATGTGGTGTGAATTGGCCTTAACCACTTAAGGACAAGAAGGATTTACCCCCTTTTTTTGTGATACGGCACTGCGTCCGCTGCAGGCTCTGCCACATAAACTGAAAGGGGGGGATCCCACGCAGTCCGGGGATCCCACGCAGTCCTCAGTTGGTCTCCTTTCTCCCCCCTCTCCCCGGCCGCCGCCATGATGGTCCTACACATGCGTGCAGGGGGGCACGCTTTTACGGCGGGGAAGGAGGGGGGGCATGGTTGTGGCGCCGTGCACGTGTGGTTTGCGCCAGTGCGCATGCGCAAAGCAGCCGTTTTTTAAAGCCCAAGGCACCAGACCTCCTGTAAGCAGTGGGACACAGAGCTGTGGACAGTAAGCATCTCAGTGGATCGGATCCTGGCAAACCTAAGACACCTACTCGGCATCAGGTTGTGCAGTTTGTAGCTAATGTTTATATTGTAAGACTATAGCACAACAGTGATTGTACTTTACACTAGTACCTCTGCTTTGCAGCTTAGGACTATGTCTCCTCGTAAGAGGGCTTCAGGGGGGGATAAAAGAGGCACCAGAAAATCAATGCCTACATCTAGGGGTTCTGGAAATGCCTGCAGGATACCATCCCCCCTGCAAGACTGGAGGCAGCCTCACAGGATGAGTCTGTGCCCCTGTCAGGTTTTGCAGCCTCTCCCAATGTTTCAGTCCCTGTTTATGTCACAGAAGACACTTTGAAGGCTGCATTGGTTGGTTTAGAAGGAAGGATTACTACCTTTGTCACAGCTTCCTTAAAAAATTGCAGAAAAAGGGGTAGATCCCCTCCCTCTGCTTTGGGTTCCCTAGCGGATAAGCATTCTGATAATGAGCCCCTGGAGCCTCATCCTCCAGGCAGTGGCGACGGCTTCCCCAATCAAATACTAGGGGAAAGGTCCAAAGTGAAGCACAAGAGCAAAAGAAACCTTGGGGTCCAAGATCTGGTAAACAGAACCCCAAAGCCTCCCTATAAAGGGGTGCCCCCCGCTCGGCCAAGTAGGGGGAAGGCTGCTGCAGTTTGCAGGCGCCTGGCGGGAAGAGATTCAGGACAGATGGGTAGCCTCCACAGTGTCTCTGGGCTACAAGCTAGAGTTCCGGGAGCTTCCGCCATCTCGTTTTCTAAGGTCAAGAGTCTCCAGGGATCCAGAGAAAAGAAGGCCCTTACTTCTGGCCTTAGAACGTCTGTTTTCCTGAGGGGTAATTATAGATGTGGCCCCGGAAGAGCAAGGTTTAAGGTTCTACTCAAACCTCTTTACGGTTCCAAAACAAAACGGAGATGTCAGACCAATTCTGGATCTAAAACAACTGAATCAATTTCTAGACATTCGTCCTTCCGCATGGAGTCTATCCGCTCAGTGGTCTCCACCCATCAGGGGGGAGAATTACTGGCATCAATAGACATCAAAGATGCATATTTGCATGTGCCAATATTTCCCGCTCACCAAAGATTCCTAAGGTTTGCGGTGGATCGTCGCCACTTTCAATTTGTGGCCCTTCCTTTTGGTCTTGCTACCGCTCCTCCAGTGTTCACAAAAGTTCTAGCCCCACCCCTGGCAAATCTAAGGGCTCAGGGCATAATTGTGACAGCTTATCTGGACGATTTGCTACTCATAGAACAGTCCGTAACACGCCTAAGCCACAATGTGCTCTGCACAGTAAGGTACTTAAGAGTACCTAGGCTGGGTCCTCAATCTAGAGAAATCCTCCTTGCAGCCCCCAAAAAGGCTGGAGTATTTGTGCATGGTCATAGACACAGTCCAAAGCAGAGTGTTCTTACCCAGATCAAAAGCCAGGGCCATAAAAGATTTGGTCCGGGTAGTCTCAGCAAGGAGAAATCCCTCCATCCGACTATGTATGAGACTATTGGGGAAAATGGACGCCTCTTTCGAGGCTGTCCCTTACGCCTAGTTTCACTCAAGGTCTTTACAAAGCAGCATCCTCTCTGCCTGGAACAAGAGGGTTCAAGCCTTGAACCTTCCAATGTGCCTATCCCCAGGGGTGCGCCAGAGCCTCAATTGGTGGTTACTGACCAAGAATCTTCTAAAAGGAAAGTCCTTTGTCCCAGTTACTTGCAAACTCATAACCACAGATGCTAGCCTAATAGGCTGGGAAGCAGTTCTGGAAAAAGCCTCCACCCAGGGAAGATGGTCCAGAGCCGAAAGGCTCTTGCCCATCAACATTCTGGAAATTCGGATAATTCATCTAGCCCTCAAGGTCTGGACTTTCAGACTACAGGGTCATCCTGTCTGGATACAGTCCGACAATGCCACTGCTGTGGCTTATATCAATCACCAAGGAGGCACCAGGAGCCTGGATGCCCAAAAGGAGGTGAATCACATTTTTTCTGGGCAGAAAGGCATATTCCTTGTCTGTCTGCGGTCTTTATTCCAGGGGTAGAAAATTGGCAGGCGGATTTTTTAAGCTGCCAGCAGCTGTCCAGGAGAGTGGTCTCTACACCCTGACATATTTCAGACCATATGTCAAAATTGGGGTACCCCGGATGTAGACCTGTTTGCGTCCAGGTTCTACAACAAAATGGACAGCTTTGTGTCAAGAATAAAAGACCTGTTAGCACAAGGGTCAGATGCCTTAACGATTCCATGGGATTGGATGGGATTGGTACTCTCTTATCTTTGCCTTTCCTCCAATTCCGCTTCTTCTGCGGTTCCTTCAGAGGGTCAAAAGGGAAGCAAAGTCGGTCATTCTGGTGGCCCCGACTTGGCCCAGACGACCTTGGTATGCAGAGATCATAAAGATGACAGTGGGAAGACCTTGGGTTCTTCCGCTGCGTCCAGATCTACTCATACAAGGTCTAATATTCCATCCTGCCTTACAAAGTCTGAATTTGACGGTTTGGCTGCTGAGACCCACATTCTGAAAAGCCGTGGGCTCTCGGAATCAGTCCTTTTCACTCTGGTTAATTCTAAGAAGCCGGCCTCCAGGCTCATCTACTACAGAATCTGGAAGGCATATGTTTCCTGATGTGAACCCAGGGGGTGGCATCCTAGAAAGTATGCCATTAGCAGGATTCTTGCTTTTCTTCAACTAGGCATTAAAATGAGGCTGGCTTTGAGCACTATCAAGGTCCAGATCTCTGCCTTATCAGTATTCTTTCAAAGGCCACTTGCCTCACATTCCCTGGTCCGGGCCTTTGTTCAGGGGGCACTGCGCCTGAATCCGCCAGTCAAACCTCCTGTGTGCCCATGGGATCTGAATTTGGTTTTGTCCGTTTTGCAAGAACAACCCTTTGAACCATTGCACCATGCTTCTTTAGTTCATCTGACAAAAAAACTGGTCTTTTTGGTAGGCATTTCCTCGGCTAGAAGGGTATCAGAATTAGCAGCTCTTTCTTGCAAAGAGCCATATTTGATTATTCACAAAGACAGGGTGGTGTTGCGTCCTCACCCAACTTTTTTACCTAAAGTGGTTTCAGGATTCCATCTGAATCAAGATGTGGTCCTACCGTCCTTTTTTCCAGATCCGCAGTCCACGGAAGAGGAGTTTTTACACTCTCTAGATGTTGTAAGAGCAGTTAGTATCTATCTGCAGGCAACTGCTCAGATACGAAAGACTGATTGTCTGTTTATTCTGCCAGAAGGCCCCAGAAAGGGCCAGGCAGCGTCGAAATCCACTATTTCCAGATGGATTCGTTATTATTCAGGTATATGGTATAAAGAAGAAGATTCCTCCTTTTCAGGTTAAAGCACACTCAACTAGAGCGATTAGTGCTTCATGGGCAGTGCATCACCAGGCCTCCATGCTCAGATCTGCAAGGCAACTTGATCTTCAGTCCATACATTCACTAGATTCTATCAGGTGGATGTGAGAGGGCATGAGGATGCCGCCTTCGGGCCCAGTGTGCTGCAGGCAGCAGTATAGACCCTCTTGTCCATTGGCGGTCTGTGTATTTTCTGATCTGTGTCTCCCTCCCCTCAATTTGGGCATTGCTTTAGGACATCCCACTAAGTAATTACCAAGCCTCTGTGTCCCGTGATGTATGAACAAGAAAATAAGATTTTGAAATACAGCTTACCTGTAAAATCCTTTTCTTGGGAATACATCACGGGACACAGAGCTCCCGCCCCTCTTCGGGATTATACGTTGGGGTACTTATTGCTTTGCTACAAAAACTGAGGTACTCTCCATATGGGAGGGGTTATATAGGGGAGGGATTCACCTTGTAATTAGGGTTACCAGTGTCCAATCACCTGATGGTACTATCTAACTCACTAAGTAATTACCAAGCCTCTGTGTCCCGTGATGTATTCCCAAGAAAAGGATTTTACAGGTAAGCTGTATTTAAAAATCCTATTTTACTATCCAAAGTTAAAACGACAAGGGCAGAAGATTTAATAGATGGAAAGATGAAAAAATGACTGAAGTTCCGCTTTTGTTTCAACATTTTCATTTGCCATCAGAACAGGAATGGGGAGGACATCTTCCAATGGGCACACCTGTTCATGTGATAACTGTTTAAGGGTCAATTCACACCGCAAAGCAAAGTGGCAGGAGGAGCGATTTACCATGCCAGCCACTCTGTGTTGCTGGCTGCGCTAGGGGGCAGTGTGGTACGCGATTCATCACATTGCTTTTTTTTTTTGTTTGTTTTGTATGTGTTTTATTTGAAGTGTACAAAATGTACACTTGATTCACTGCAATATCTGGTAGTGCGCTGGCTGACACCGCTGCTGGTGTGCTGCGATAGAATGCAGCACAGCGATGGGCTGCGTTGCAGTGTGAATGGGACACATAGAAAACAATTGTTTCCTGTGTATCCCTGTGGTGACAGACATTTTACCATGAGGTACATAGTGTGAATTGGTCCTAAAGCCAGCTTATACACATTTCTATTCCTGATGAACTGGTCAAATTCTCCCCACAGTTGGCCTTCTCCTTCATTACTAGGACATTTGTTATCAGTGCTGTGATAGTTTCACTGACAATTACTCCATCATGCAACACTGTGCCCATATTTTATATAGACCAAAGATTTTGAAAAAACTGTTACATATCTCTAGTCAAACAGTGAAATATATTTTTACATTGTATTTCCATTATTTCTACCCTACTTCTATTCATCTGAATGATCCTGAAGTTTGTAGACTTACTTTGTGAAGATCCCCACACCTTCTGGGATTCCATGACACGTAGTTTCTATACCCTGTGAGTGGGCCCTGCTGTGTCACACATTTTTCAGAGTCTGCCTTCTGAACTACAGAGGTGCTGAGAGGAGGAGTTTCAGGAGGCGGAGTCAGTACAGAAATCACTGCTTCCAGGCAGCAAGGTACCATGGGATATGTAGTCCTTAGAAATGGAAGAGAAGCTGCAAAGCTTGCAGGGAGTCCAGGAAGTTGTGGAAAGAGACATCCAGCAGACAGGCCCAGCTCACTACATGAAGGGAGATTTTTCATGTAGGATTATAAAATTTTGTTGGAAAAAACTATTGTTTGTATTATTACAATGCTTACGTAATAACTATAAATGTGTGCTGTGACCATAGAACTCCTTTAAATACAGATGGGATTGTTTACAGTGATAGCTTTGAAATTATGAAATGGACTCCCTGGGAAGTAGTTCTAATCACCTCTATACTGTACATACTTCCCAACATTTCAGTCCTGGTCCCTGGAACTCAGTTAGCCACACCCACAGCGAGCTTCATGCCCTCCTACTTAGTGAGCCCTGCCCAAACCCTACCTTTATTTATGCAGGAACCACCCACTTGTGGCCCCTGATCACTCGCTGTGTCGTGTCCCTGGTGCAGCATTTGCACTGCATTGTCCCTGTAAATACCTCTTTGCCCCGTCCCTGGCTCAGTATGGTATAGTTCCTGGAGATACCCCTGTGTCCCGTTACTGGCTCAGCAGGGCATTGCACCTAGAAATACCCCTGTGCCCCCATCCCTGTCTCAGCATTGCATTGTCCCTGGAAGTATCCCAGTGTCCCTATCCTTGGCTCAGCAATGCATTGTCCCTGGAAATACCCCTTTACCCCATTCCTGGCTCAGTGATGTCCCTGGAAATACCACTGTGTCCTTGTCACTGGCTCAGCCTTGCATTGTCCCTGTAAGTATCCCTTTGTCCCTGTCCTTGGCTTAGTAATGCATCGTCCCTGGAATTACCCCTTTACCTCAACTCTGGCTTGGCATTGTCCATGGAAATGCCCCTGTGTCCTTGACACTGGCTTGGCATTGCATTGTCTTGGGGAATACCCTTTTACCTCATCCTTGGCTTAGCATTGCATTGTCCCCGGAAATATCCCTGTGTCCCTGTCCTTGGCTTAGTAATGCGTTGTCCCTGGAAATATCCCTTTACCTAGTCCATTGTCCCTGGAAGTATACCTGCCATAGATTCAGAATTCATAGTCCCTGGAAAAAACACTGTACCCCATCCCTGGCTCAGCATTGCATTGCTCCTACAAACAGCCTTGTGTCTCATCCCTGGCTCAGCAATCTCCATGTTTCTATCACTCAGTCAGCATGGATAGGGATGGGGACATATGTTCAGGAATATTGATGGCAACCCTCCTCCATTCTTGTAGGTATCAGGTGTACTATGGCAGTGGGAGGTTTCACTCCCAAAGGGTCACCCATCCCAGGATAGCTGTAAAGTTAGACAGTCCTGATTTAAAGTGACACCCAGTACTCCAGGTTGGGGATCATGTAGGGAGTCTACATCCTTATCACAGCTAAGACTTCACTGGGGTGCTGGGTGAGCTGGGCCTGCCATGGAAATGCTCGCTCACACCGGTGTGTTGAAGTGATGAGCGCACTCACCACAACACAGCGGGATGCAGTAGTTCAGTGTGTTGCAATGCCATTCATTTTAAATCTAATCCCAACACACCAGCACTGCAATACATCACAGAGCAGCCCAAGATGCTAACGTGTGTATACAGCGTGTTCAATACCGCACATACCAACAAGCCAAAGACCACAATGCAATAGTATAATCCATGGCTTAAACATGGATGGGGTGCATAATGCTATAATGCACCTCAACATGTGAAAACATTTCAGTCAGGTGGGCCCCGGAGACGACAGTGCAGTCTACAGAACAATCATTCCATAAACACACATGAGTCTGTGTAATACTGGTCCAGAATGAGTCTTCCCTTTGTAGGGCAACTATAACAAGTCAATTTTATTTTATTTTAATTTTATGTTGATGCATTTCTAAATTAATGACACGTTCTTATTGTTTATATACAAGCTTTGTTTTACAAATAAACATTCATTACAGACCAAAGTATGTCCAGAGCACTGGGGGTGTCAAACAGGATAATGCAATAGTGTATAAAAAGGAAGTAATTAATAAAAATGAATAAAAAACTGATTAATCACTATATCTCAATGGTGAGATTTCCTGCAGTAGTTTGTGCCTCTGCCCCTCCCACAATCATAAGATTTCGCTGCAGTAGTTTGTGCCCCTCCCACACTGATGAGATTTTCCTGCAGTAGGTTGTGTCTCTGCCCCTCCCACAATGGTGAGATTTTCCTGCAGTAGGTTGTGTCTCTGCCCCTCCCACAATGGTGAGATTTCCCTGCAGTAGTTTGTGTCTCTGCCCCTCCCACATATTGTGAGATTTCCCTGTAATAGTTTGTGTCTCTGCTCCTTCCACAATGGTGAGATTTCCCTGCAGTAGTTTGTGCCTCTGCCCCTCCCACAATGGTAAGATTTCCCTGCAGTAGTTTGTGTCTCTGCCCCTCCCACACTGATGAGATTTTCCTGCAGTAGGTTGTGTCTCTGCCCCTCCCACATATTGTGAGATTTCTCTGCAATAGTTTGTGTCTCTGCCCCTCCCACAATGGTTAGATTTCTTGCAGTAGTTTGTCTATCTCCCCCTCCCACAATGTGAGATTTCCTGCAGTAATTTGTGTCTCTGCTCCTCCCACAATGGTGAGATTTCCTGCAGTAGTTTGTGTCTCTGCCCCTCCCACAATGGTGAGATTTCCTGCAGTAGTTTGTGTCTCTGCCCTTCCCACAATGGTGAGATTTCCTGCAGTAGTTTGTGTCTCTGCCCCTCCCACAATGGTTGGGTTCTGATTAGTTGCAATGGTTATTGCACATCAAACTGAGCTTGCTACAACTTTTACTGAACTGTCACTGTTGGTCTCAGTAGCCAACCATATCCCAGCTATCACCCTGTTATCAGGTGAATGTCCCAAAAATTGTGTGTAAATATTTTTATGACAATACATTTTGAACTCAACATAAAACAAAATTCCCCGATAATTTCCTCCAATTTGTAACAATTTCCTAAACACAGGAGGCAGAGCACTGCTGGAGAATCCGCAGACTTGGAATGAATCTTCCCTCTGGGTGAATCTGTGCACTGGGCACAGACCTGTCATAGATGGGGGCTGCCATTGCTGACTCATTTTCATAATGTTAATGTAGCAAAGTCTTTTACCTCTCCCAAACTAATGAGAACCTTCAAGGCCAAAGACCGCTGACATCCTTCAATATGTAGTGGGTTGTGAGGCATAGTGGGTGCAAAGATGGTGAAAATCATTGGGCACCAGACACTTCTTGGATGCAAAAGAGGTTTTATTTATTTTAACAGTCCTTTTTATATTTTGCAAAGGATAGAGGGTTGGGGCCTTGAGTAGTAACAATTTCAATTGGCAGACTCCGAGACTTCAATAGGAGAACAGCCGTACAGAGTAGGGCCCAGCAAGGTGCCACTTCTGCACATGCAGGTTTGCTGTCTCCTACGGTAACAGTTCCTAACACAAAGTTCAACAGTTCTCTCAGTTACCCTACAATGTCCACTTCAGCCCCTTGAGCTCCCGGTCTCTCACTGGACTCTCTGATTCACTGACTCTGTATCCCGTGAGCTCCTCAAGGCTTTTGCGGTGGTATCTCCCTCAATCGTCACCCACGCTTCCCTACTGGGTCCCTAGCTTGGCACTCCAGATACTTCTCAAGCTTCACCCCTACTGACCGGCTCGGTCCTTAGCTTGACACACAAGGCTGCTCTGCAAGCATCACCTCCGCTGGCTGGGTCCCTGGCTTGATCACTGCCTGAAGTTTCCAGATTCTCCAACGTACCCCGTTCGCCGAGAATACTGCTCCGGTACTTGCTTCAGTTACTCACTATGGTCCCTGGTAAAGGTGGTTGGTTCCTAGAGGCGACGGCTTCCCCTCTACCTCCGACCACGACAGGTTCTCCGGCCGGCAGAATGGGCAGTGTTGGTTGGACTGCAAGCCGCAGTCCCAACCCTATGCTGCCCTCATACTTCTGGATAGGCCCTCAGACAGTCTAGCAGCCAGATGCCCCCCGGGTAGGCCCACTCTCTGGCCTAGCAGCCCGGGGCATACAACACATGTCCACCCAGACAGCGGTCCAGGTGGCACAGAACACAGATCACCTGACCTCTCCCGAATATATCCAAGAAAACCCCTGCCCATTGGCTGAGATATCCCATATACCCATAACTTGACCTTGAAATGTCCTTCTCACATCTTATGGTACAAGGCCAAACTTAGGGAGAAATCAACGGATCTCTAACAACTATCTACAGTAGCTACTGACAAGGAATTTGGTGAGGAGTTCCCTGACCAAACCCAGGGCGCTACACTAGTTGCCTGGCTGTTTTTATATTTTTTGAAGGTTAGAGACTCAAGTACTGAAGCATGGGGATGAGCATGACAGCCAGGCAGGCAGCATTTTTATTGAGCTAGGGTTCAATATTGCGTTGGCCCACCCATTGCAGCTATAACAGCTTTAACTCTTCTGGGAAGGCTGTCCACAAGGTTTAGGAGTGTGTCTATGGGAATGTTTGACCATTCTTCAGGAAGCGCATTTGTGAGGTCAGGCACTGATGTTTGACGAGAAGGCCTGGCTCTCCGCTCTAATTCATCCCAAAGGTCTTCTATTGGGCTAAGGTCAGGACTCTGTGCAGGCCAGTCAAATTCCTCCACCCTAAACTCACTCATCCATGTCTTTATGGACCTTGCTTTGTGCACTGGTGTGCAGTCATGTTGGAATAGGAAGGGGCCATCCCCAAACTGTTCCCACAAATTTGGGAGCATGAAATTGTCCAAAATGTCTTGGTATGCTGATGCCTTAAGAGTTCCCTTCGTTTGAACTATGGGGTCAAGCCCAACCCCTGAAAAACAACCCCACCCCTTAATCCCCCCTCCACCAAATGATTTGGACCAGTGCACAAAACAAGGTCCATAAAGACACAGATGAGCGAGTTTGGGGTGGAGGAACTTGACTGACCTGCAGAGACTCCCGACCTCAACCCGATAGAACACTTTTGGGATGAATTAGAGTGGAGACTGCGAGCCAAGCCTTCTCATCCAACATCAGTGCCTGACCTCACAAAAGTGTTTCTGGAAGAATGGTCAAACATTCCCATAGACACACTCCTAAGGCTGCTTTCACACTGAAAGCGCTGGCCGCTAGCAGTAAAGCATCACTAGTTTTGTGGCGCTTTTGTGCTGCTTTTTGCAGCACTCCCAAAGATGCTGCTTGAAGGACTTTTCCTAACGTCCCACAATCGCACCACCCCAGTGTGATAAGACACAGTGAAATGAATGGGAGATGGTTTTCAGGCACTATTTAGAGGCTATTTCTAGCGCTAAAATGCCTGAAAACTGCCTCAGTGTGAAAGGGGTCTAAACCTTGTCGCCCAGCATTCCCAGAAGAGTTGAAGTTGTTATAGCTGCAAAGGGTGGGCCAACGCAATATTGAACCCTACAGACTAAGACTGGGATGTAATTGACTGCCTGACGGCCAGGCGGTGCAGCTCTCATACTGGACGGGCGTCATATGACGTCCTCCAAGAACGACCGCTCTCGCGAGCCCCTAGGGCGCACATCGTGGCGATCGGTGGTGCGGTGTGTCAGACACACCGCTACAACGAGCTTGGTAAAGAGCCTCTGACGGAGGCTCTTTACCACATGATCAGCTGTGTCCAATCACGGCTGATCACAATGTAAGCAAGAGCCATTGATCGACTTTTCCTCACTCGCGTCTGACAGAGTAGAGTAGAGGAGAGCCGATCAGCTGCTCTCCTGATGGGGGGGGGTGTGCTGATTGTTTATCAGCACAGCCCCCTCTCGGATGCCCACCCAGTACCACCAGGACCACCAGTGATTGGCACCACCCTGGACCACCATGTATGCCACACTAGACCACCAGGGAAATGCCAATTAGTGCACAGGCAGCTGCCAATCAGTGCCCATCCCAAATGCCTGCCAGTGCAACTGCAATCAGTGATGCCTATCAATGCCATCTATCAGTGCCACCTAGCAGTGCCACCCATGAGTACCCATCAGTGCAGCCTTTCAGTGCCCATCAGTGTTGCCTATCAGTGCCCACCAGAGCCACCCATGAGTGCCCATCAGTGCCGCCTACCAGTGCCCATCAGTACCACCTATCAGTGCCACCTCATTGATGCCGCCTTATCAGTGCCCATCAGTGCCACCTTATCAGTGCCCATCAGTTAAGGAGAAAACATACTTATTTACAAAATTTTATAACAAACAAAAGAAAAACGTTTTTTTTCAAAATTGAACGTCTTTTTTTATTTGTTTAGCAAAAAATAAAAGCCCCAGAGGTGATCAAATACCACCAAAAGAAAGCTCTATTTGTGCAATTCTGTTTGGGTACAACATAGCATGACCGCATAATTATAATTTTTAAACAGACCTGCAAACACAGGAAGCAGGAAATGACTGGAGTCAGGTGTCGGTATCAGCAGAAGCAGGTGAGACTTTGCTAAATGTCTTGCAATGTATAGAAGTGATGGGGGGAATTGTTTCTCTCTAAACAAAAGTGGAGTTACACTTTAAGGAGGGAGAGTCATCCCAGAGTTATATGACTGTCAGTCTCTGTAATGGTATATAAGGGTCAGCGTTAATACTCCCATGGATTAGGGTAGGACCTTGTTGTACAGCAGTACATGGTGTGTGGCTGCCATAGACGCCTCTGAGATCTTTGTTTTTATTATCAGGCATTAATAACATCCCCCTTTATTGGCTGGAAGGGGGATTTTGCTCTGCACAGTGTATTGCCAGTGCTGCAGTTACCATTAGGCATGCATGGTCTCTGACTATGTCGGTTCAGGTACAGGATGCAGCACAAAGCCCGTAAAATTTACCTTTTTTTTTTTTTTTTTTTAAACCGTATTTACCCCGTGTCAGTGACATTGTAGTATATCCAGAAGAAGACCAGTGCGTGAAGGAGATAGAGGCCCCATTTATATTTTTGCTCTGTGGGTGACACTACAATGTTCTTTAATGTTCACGAACTGACTGCACAGCAAAAAAGGGCCTGTTCACAACATGCACTGTGGTAACACATACGTTGGCTGCTTACATTACCGCAATGCACAGAGGATGCATTGGTAAAGTGTAATGCCGTTTATTTTGAATGGCACCCAATGCACTGTGCTAACAGACATGTGTTGCAACACATGCCTTATCGCTTTGCTCTGTATAACGCATGCATGCTGTGTGCATTGTGTGAGGGCTTGCAAAGCGTTGTTACAAAACGCTGTTTACTTTTTTTTTTTACTTTAGTAACATGTCACAGAATAGCACTTCACTCAACTTTGTGTACAACAGTGCGGTGCAAGGGGCATTGGGGTTGATTTACTAAAGGCATATCCACTGTACACTTGGAAGTGCAGTCGCTGTAGATCTGAGGGCAAGATCTAAAATGAGGGGAAGCTCTGCTGATTTCAATCATCCAATCATATGCAAGCAAAAAAATGCTGTTTTTTAATTTTCCCTGCATATCCCCCTCAGATCTACAGCGACTGCACTTCCAAGTGCAAAGTGGATTTGCCTTTAGTAAATAACCCCCTGTAACACATTAGGGTTGATCCAAAGACACGCTGGTAGGTTAATTGGCTCCTATCTAAATTGGCCCTAGTATGTGTATGTATGAATGTGAGGGGCCTTAAATTGTAAGCTCCTTGATGGTAGGGACTGATATAAATGTACAATATATGTATAAAGCGCTGCGTAAAAATTGCCTATCAATGCCATCTATCAGTGAAAAAAAAAAAAATTGGCAGTGCTATATAAGTACATGTAATGATAATTTACTAATAACATAAACTGGAGTGCAAAATCTGGTGCAGCTGTACATGGTAGCCAATCAGCTTCTAACTTCAGCTTGTTCAATTAAGCTTTGGCAGAAAAAAAACTGGTAGCTGATTGGCTACCATGTACAGCTGCACCAGATTTTGCACTCTCCAGTTTTAGTAAATCAACCCCATTGTGTTATGCTCTGTGTATTAAAAAAAATAAATAAATAAACAATTCGGACATGGTGAAATTTTATGCAACTTGCATGTATGATGGGAACAAGGCATAGAAAAAATAACAAAAACATAGAAATTGTTTTTGTCTGTGTCCTGGTATTTATCCTCGGCATCAGTCAACGCAGCTCATCACGTCTCATGTGAATGAACCCTTAATGGGCCCTGAGAGGAGTTTTGAGACTCTGCAGATTAGGCAATATTTCTGGATGTTGGAGCTGATTGGATGGAGTCTGAGCTATTCCCAGCCAGGAGACTTTTCCCCCAGAACCTGCAATCCATTAGGTGGATGTTTGCATTCCAGGGAGGATCAGAAGGCTCTGGCATCTGGTCCCCACCCCCCCAAGGGTTGCCACCTCATCCCTCTAAACCCGAACACATGAATTACACAGGTTCTGAGGCTGATTTAATGCAGATAAGACACCAAGTGAGTTTAATTACCACTTTAATCACCTACAGAACCTGTGTAATTCATGTGTGTTCGGGTTTAGAGGGATAAGGTGTACGACTGTCATCTGTTAGAAGACGGCTGACACATTTCATACACAGAGAGGGTCTGTATCAGAGTTCATATCTGTGGAGGACTATGGCGCTGGGAGAGCTTCCAGCTGGGACTTGTCTTCCTCCCCTATACACATCTGACCAGTCCTGATATCTGGGGCCAGTTATAAGGATACTTTGTATCGTTCATCGCTAGATCTATTCACTGGATTCATCGCTAGATCTATTCCGGGATTCATCTCATAGAATTTGGACAGAGAAAATTCCGATACCAAATAGTAACCGTAAAAAAAAAAGTAAATGTAAAGTTAAAGGAAAAAAAAGCAACTTAAAGGCCTTATGCACACAGGGCGTTTTTACAGCTACTTTTACTAGCATTTGACGTTTTCTTTTTTTTTTTTTGCTGCTTAAAAACGCCTCTCCATGTTGTTCTATGTGTCCATGCACACGTTGGGCTTTTAGGAGCTGTAAGTGGCATAGGCGTTTTCAAGCTGCAAAAAACCCAGGGCCAGCGCCCAAAATCAATGGTTCCCTATGAGAGCCGTCTTAACTGATCCAACTTTGAGCCTATTGATTTGAATGGAAGTTGCATACAAGTCGGATCATCATGATCCGACTTGTGGCATGCGACTCTTGTGCTCTGTGGATTAAAAGGGGAACCCTACGCCAAAATGAAAAAATAAAACGGCGTGGGGTCCCCCTCCAGATCCATACCAGGCACTTTGAGTCTGGTATGGATGTTGAAAGTGAACTGCATGCCAAAATGAAAAACAAAACGTTGTGGGCCCCTGTTAGGGGCAACTCTTAAATAAGTTGCTTTAAGTTTATATTGCTTTGTCAAATTATTGCTTCTATAACGGAGTCAGATTAGTCTGTGTCACAGTCCGGAGCAAGAGAGAACTGCACCCTTTACTTCTTTCAAAGGCCTTTTATAGGCAGCTCTACAAGCAGTAATCTTATCGGCATTACCAAATGAGGTTAAGGTACAAAGAGTTTCTTATCAGCGAACATGTAATGATTATTCAGCAGTTCCAAATTCCATCTAGATACAGATTGATACGTACACAGAAGAGAAAAGCACAAACAATTTAAATAGAACAATTGATACGTACACAGAAGAGAAAAAGCACAAACAATTTAAATAGAACAATTGATACGTACACAGGTAAGAAAAAGCAGAAACAATTAAAGTGGAACTCTAAGTCATTATTTCAACCCTATCAATTTCCCCCTTTGAACATCATCCTCTCCCTGCCCCTGGGTCCTCATGAATAAGTTCTAGTCAGTTTTTCCCCAGAGTCCTTTCCCTGACCGCGAGTTGTCAGAGGGGTAGAACCCATCCCCCTAGGTATTACCAACATCTTAAAATTCAAGAAGAGGAGTTTTATAGGAGTAGGGTGATGTCAATACACATTTATCGGTATGCCCTGTCTATTCTCCTAATTTTCCTATTTATTTTCCTGTATACACATATATTTGTGATTGTAAGTGATATTAATATTAGAATAATAATTACCATTGGACTTAACAACCAGTGAAAGGTATTGGTTGCTGTAGAAGACATTCCACTAAATATATTCCACCAATGTGGTGCAGTATCCTGTTGTATCTGTGAGGAAAGATGTACTAGTCTACCTTTGTCAATAATTGCAGATACAAGGTTATTCTGTAGGGTATGTTCTAGTGTTAATTACCTACATTATAATCCCTATTCATCTCATATCCTGAATCATTTGCTACTTTAGGATCATCTATAGCCCATTCGAAAGTTGTTGTTTCCTCTACTTCAAGTACATTAATACCAGGAGTCCATGCATATATTTGTAAAACAACAATCTTCAACAAAAAATATGTAAGTAGATATTTCATCATGTTGTTTTCTCGGGTTGTTTCTTGCAATGTGATGCGTGTATCCAGGTAGGTTTTCCTTCCAGCTTTACTGAGGTGGCTGTGGTCAAGAGTACTTGGTAAGGACCTTCAAACCTGGGTTCCAATGTCTTTCTGGTGTGTTTCTTTACATATACATAATCCCCTGGTAGCAGCGTATGTGTACCTGTTATTGAATTAGGGTCTTTAAGAGAAGAATACACACTTTTGTGGATCTTAGTTAGACGTTGTTGTAATTGTATCACATATGCAGTCAAACTATCACATTGCAATTGCATACTCTGTGGAAAGTATAAACCTAATCTAGGTGCATTCCCAAAAAGTATTTCGTATGGGGATAATCCTGTTTTTCCTGTTGGAGTGTACCTTATAGAGAATAAAGCCAGAGGCAGGCATTCTGGCCAAGGCTTGTTTAACTCTTGCATGGCTTTTTGTATTTTTAGCTTTATTGTCCCATTTACTCTCTCCACTGATCCTGAACTCTGTGGGTGGTAAGGGGTGTGAAAACTTTGTTGAACCCCTAACATGGTCATTACATTCTGCATGATTTCTCCTGTAAAGTGTGTCCCCCTATCTGATTCTATGGTTTCAGGAAGACCAAACCTAGGTATTAACTCAGTGATCAGTTTCTTAGCTGTGGCTTTAGCTGTAGCTGATTTTACTGGATAACTTTTGGGCCAACCTGAGAATAAATCGATACACACGAGGACAAATTCAAAGGGGCCGCTCTTAGGCATTTGTATGTAATCAATTTGCAGTCTCTGGAAGGGGTATTGGGCCCGGACCTGGTGTTTTCGTGGGGTTTTCACTTTCTGTCCTGGGTTATTCAGGAGACAGATTTGGCAGGCTGCACAGTAGTTTCTTGCAGTGCTACTGAATCCAGGGGCGAGCCATCCTTGGTTCACAATCCTGTACATGGAATTGGAACTGACATGTGTGGGTAAGTGAACTGCCGCTGCCATTGCTGGGTACAGAGAGGCAGGTAGGCATATTTTGCCTCCTTCCCTCCATACATTGTCAAGGTCTGGTGCTGCTCCCATCCTGGCCCACTTATCTTTCTCGCTCTCCCCTGCTTGCTCCTGTAATTTACTCAACTGCTGCCATGTTGGTTCTGGGATACTCACCTCTACCGCTGCTAAGGTCTCAGGGCTTCCTTCCCCTAGAGCTGCCTGTTTTGCAGTCAAATCTGGAAATGCATTTCCTTTTGCCTCAATTGTTTTTGCTCTCGTGTGTGCCGCTATCTTCATAATGGCCACTCGTTTAACCTTTTGAAGATTGTTCAGGACTCTCTTAATCCCTTCTCCATGTTTTACAGGTGTACCTGCTGCTGTCAGATAACCTCTAGCCCTCCATATGTGGCCATAATCGTGCGCTACACCATAAGCGTAAGCGGAGTCAGTGTAAATATTCCCTTCTCGTCCTTTTAAGTATTCTAGGGCTTGTTCTAAAGCTTTCAATTCTGCTTCCTGTGCTGACATGTGGGCTGGTAAGGCCTGTGCTTCAATCACCCGGGTATCAGTCACTACAGCATACCCTGTGTGATATTTACCTTTGTCATCAGCAAACCTGCTGCCACCTATATACAAGGTGTACTCAGCGTTTAAAATTGGTGTATCTGTAACGTGTGGGAATCCCATTGTCTCCTGTTCCATGAGCTGAAAACAATCGTGTTCATCTACTTCTTTAAACAAAAGAGTGTCAGTGTCCTCATTTCTTTTCTCACTAGTACTATTAGTACTATCATTCCCCCTTGCCAAATCTGGTGACTGAAGAGGCAAAAAGGTGGCCAAATTTAAGGTTGTACAGCGCTGAAAAGTGACATTTGGAGGTAAGAGTAAAGTACACTGTAACCTTAATTGCCTAGCCATTGAAATGTGTTTGGGCTGTACCTGAGACAAGATTGCATGTATGTCATGTGTGGTATGCACTACAACTGGATTGTCTAGAACAATCTCTGATGACTTATCTATGATAATTGACACTGCAGCTACCGCCCGTACACAAGACGGTGAACCTCTAGATACTGGATCTAATGCTGCTGAAAAGTAAGCGACTGGTCTTTGTTTTACATGTGCCTGTGTCAGAACACCTGTGGCGTGTCCAGCGATCTCAGCAATGTACAGATTAAATATCTTGGTGTAATCTGGTATACCAATAGCCGGGGCAGAAATCAACAACTTTTTCAAAGTGACAAACGACTCATAAGCTACTTCTGTAAGCATATACGGTACAATTTTCCTTGTCAAAAGAAGTTTATTGAGTATACAATGTTATAAAGATACATAAAGTAAGTTTACAAGGATCTATAAAGTAAGCTCATTGTTTTACAGTAGGGTTTATATAGGTAAATATCATGAAATTTCAAATATTAAACATTGGGTTCACGTAAACCTAAATTAAAGATATATATAATTTCCTTAGTTACTTTTGTAGGTATTTAAATGATTTATACCTACTATACATATTGTTTACAAGTAGAGTGTATATAGGTCAAATAAATTCTGATAATGAGCTTTAATCGTAAGGTGGAGAAAAGGAAAGAGAAAGAAGAAAAAGGGTTGAAAGGTAGAGGTATGGTCCACAAGGTTGTCCCGCTCGTCAGTTTATTAATCTTTTTAGTTCTCTTTGAAGCCTTAGAATGGGTGTCTCTGTAAGTCATTTAATCTGTTACCATGGCAACAGGACAGAGTCATTGAAGTTTGACAGGAACTGTTGTTTTATCCAAGGATGCCAAAGTTTTTCAAATTTTGGAATTTGATTTTGATCGATGGCTACCATCTTAGCATGGGACATTGTATTATTTATTCTGTGAATTGTTTCTGCTAGTACCAATGTAGGAGATTTCCATACCTTGGCCACTGTTTGTTTTGCAGCCGTTATTAGTTGGATCATAAGTTTGAATTGAGAGAGTGTTAACCATTCCGGTTTTAGATTAAGTAAAGTTAAATATGGATCTGGTTGTATTATTTTTTTAAATATTTTAGATGCAATCACGAAGACTTCCTTCCAGAAGGTTTGGATTACTGGGCATGTCCACCATATGTGTAAATATGTGCCTATTTCTGGGCATCCTCGAAAACAAAGAGCTGAGGTATTAGGTGAATATTTTGCCACTCTAGCGGGTACAAGGTACCAGCGAGTTAGGACTTTATAATTTGTCTCCAGTGCTAAGATGTTGGGTGAAGATGACTTAGATGTGAGCCATATGTTAGACCAGTCCGTGTCTTCTAAAGTTCGTCCCAGGTCCTCCTCCCACCTCTGAACGTAAGAGGGTCTATTAAGATTTGCTACTCCATATAATTGATTATAAAGTGATGAAATTGTACCTTTAGCAAATGGATCTTTTGTACAGATTGATTCAAAAATGGATAATTGGGATAATGGTGTATCCCCCTTTAGGAATGGTGTATAGAAATTTTTGATTTGGAGATATCTAAATATCTCAGAGTTTGGTAGATCATATTTTTCTCTAAGCGATGGGAATGAAAGGAATGATTTAGATGCTATGAAGTCATTTAGTGTCTGAATGCCTGATGTTGTCCAAGCTTTAAAAGAATTTGGGTAGATCCATGCCGGATAAAAGGCCGGATTTCTGATAAAAGAAAGGAGAGGATTGTGTGGAGATTGTAACTGATATTTGGTTTTTAGTTTATCCCAGAGAGATAAGAAGTGTTTAGTTATGGGATTATGAATTTTAAAGCGGTCTTTAGGATCAAGCCATAATAAATTTGATATTAATAGAGGGTCATTTTCTGAAGCCTCTATAAATACCCATAATGGGATTTCCTGTTTTGCATGGTATTTGGACAGACTGGCCAAATGTGCTGCTCTGTAGTAGTTAGTAAAATTAGGGTATCCCAGGCCTCCTTTATTTTTGGGAAGATGTAGTGTGTGTATAGGTATACGTGGTTTAGAAGAGCCCCATATAAACGAAGTTGCTCTTTTTTGTACTATTCTCAAAAAATAGGAAGGAATTGGAATAGGGAGGACTCTGAATAGATAAAGCAATTTGGGTAGAATAGTCATTTTGATTGCATTAATCTTCCCTATCCAGGATAAAGGAAGTTGCGACCATTGTTTTATTAGATTTGTGATCTGTCTTAATACAGGAGGATAATTGGTTGAGAATAAGTCAGAATGAGATGCTGTTAAATGAATTCCAAGATATGGGATTGATTTTTCTGCCCATGTGAATGGGAGTGCAGCCCTAGCCGGGATCAATTCCATGTTTGTGAGTGAAATATTAAGCACTAGGCATTTCTTAGGATTAATCATAAGGCCGGATAGGGCTGCAAACCCATCAAGAGCTGGTATTAAGTTAGGACCAGAGACCTGTGGTGATGATAGAAAAAGTAATATATCGTCTGCAAATATACATAATTTGTGTGTAATACCTCCTACTTCAATGCCAGTTATAGTTTGGTTTGTTCTGATGTATTGGGCCATGGGTTCGAGTATAAGGGCAAATAATAAGGGAGATAATGGGCAACCCTGTCGGGTACCTCTTTCGATATTAAAGGCTTCAGATTTGTATCCAGCATATTTTATATAGGCTTTGGGTTTATTATATAATGCTTTGATCCATGTTAAAAAGTGGGGTCCAAAACCCCATTTTTGTAATGAATATTGCATATATTGCCAGGATACTGTGTCAAATGCCCTCTTAATATCGAGAGATAGAAAACATAAAGGGATTTTCCGTTTTTTAGCAATATGTGCCAATAACACTGCCCTGCGTATATTATCGCCTGCCTGTCTATTTGGCATGAAGCCTACTTGATCTCTATGTATTAATTTTCCTATAATGCTATTGAGGCGTTTTGCTATTATTTTTGCTAATAATTTAATATCGAGGTTTAACAGAGAGATAGGCCGATAATTCACACAGGAAGTATCATCAGAAAGGGGTTTTGGGATCATACAAACAATTGCCATTAGTGTTTCTTGCCGAAAAGAATGTCCATCTAGAAGTTTGTTAAAAGTTTCAGTGAGAATGGGAGAGAGTATTTCTGAGAATGTTTTATAGTATAAAGCCGAGTAGCCGTCTGGGCCTGGTCTTTTGTTAAGTTTTAGGTCTTTTATGGCGTTAGCAACTTCATCTATAGTTATAGGCTCATCCAAACTGCTTTTTTGATTCTGAGATAACTCAGGTAAGGTTATTTTTGAGAAGAAGGATTCAGCCTCTGTAGGATTAAATTCATTGTTTGTCTTGTATAAAGTTGCGAGATGTGAGTGAAATTTATGGACTATTTTAACTGGATTACAAGTGTAAACATTTTTTGATAATTTCAAACGTATTGGTTTGAAAGATTTGTTAGTTGAATTTAATGCCCGAGCCAAATATGTACCTGGTTTGTTTGTATTCATGTAGAAATTGTGTTTGGAGCGTTTGAGGGATTTATCAACTGACTCAGTGAGAAATAGATCGTATTCCAATCTAGATTTTTCCAGATGAGATTTTGTACTCTGAGATGGATTATCTTGAAATGATATGTAGGCTGCATTAAAATTGAGTTCTAGTTTTTTTGCTAGATTTTTGCGTTCCCGTTTAAATAGTGCCATTTGTCTTTGTATTGTACCACGCAAGACAGGCTTATGAGCTTCCCACAGTGTTATTGGGGAGATGTCTGTTGTATTATTAATTGATATGTATTCCTTTAAAGCTTGTTCAATGGCCATCTGATGTAGTGGGTGTTTGAGCATTATGTCCGGTAAGTACCACGTTGGGTCATGCGCTTTTGGTATGGCTGAGGCTATAGTAGTGTATACTGCATTATGGTCAGACCACGGAATCGGAATTATATCTGATGCAATAATTTCTGGTATCATTCCTATTGTTAGAAAAATATGATCTATTCTGGTGAAGGTTTGATGAGGGTGCGAGAAATAAGTGAATTTCTTTTTCATTGGGTTACTTTCTCTCCATGAATCTACAAGATTGTATTTGGAAAGAAGTTGAGAATAAGGTAATCTAGAGGTTATTTTGGATGGTGTAAAAGGTGATTTATCTAGAAATGGGAGGAGGACCTGGTTCGAATCCCCACACATTATCACTGTTCCTATTTTGTGTGTATTAATCACTTGTAATATATGTGAGAGGAATGGTGTAGGTTGTTTGTTAGGAGCGTAGTAGGAAATCACAGTGATTGCTGTATCCATTATATAACCCATGAGTATCAGGTATCTACCTTCTGGGTCTTTAATTTCTGATGATAAGGTGAATGGTGTGGATCGGTGAAATGCAATTAGAGTTCCCCTTTGCTTGGTACAGGCAGAAGCCGTGTAAATTTGTTGATAAAAAGGAGAAATATATTTTGGAGTAGAATCTTTGGTGAAGTGTGTTTCTTGAAGGCATACTATGTGAGCCTTCTTGTTATGGAAAGTACGGAAGGCTTTGGTCCTTTTTTGAGGGACATTTATTCCCTGAACATTCAGGGAAAGTATATTCAGTGGTGCCATGGCAATAGATCAAATAGTTTTGACTTACTTTTTGTTATGCAGAGCTGACTGCGCAGATCAACCTGTGTGGGCTGAAGAGATGAATAGATAGAAAAGAAACCAGTGAATTCTGGAGTAAAGAGTAAACAAAAAACATATGAGATTAGATGATACATTGTATAAATTATTTTTTGCAAGTAATCACAATTTACCCGTGAAAGAGAATAAATATCTCTCTCAGGGGAATAAGTGCCTTCGTCACACTCCCACATAATATGGTTGGGAGAATGAGGAGGGCTAATGGGGGTACACGGATCTTCCGCTTACAGGAGAGAAGTGCTATGTCAAAAGACATCAAAATGATGTTTCATTAATTGGAGTGCAGAATATAGTTTTTGTTGAAATTATTTATTCCAGGGTGGTTGTATATGGTTAGTCTTGCCCTAGGCTAAATAATTCAGTTAGAAAGGTACTGTTAATAACTTTGGTATTGATGAAGATAGTTTGAATTATTTTGGGATTTTAACCCTTTTAGAGTAAACAATTACATATTTTATTCATACGTAACTGTTTAGATATGTTAGAATAAACAAAAACATAATTCTAGGAACTAGTTAGGTAATAATATATTTGTTTTAAGAAAAGAAAGAAAAAGCTTCCATTACTTCTGGATTATTGAACATATTTGTCCTAAAAAGTAATAAATCTATTGTTATTACCTGATAATATATAACTGAACAAGAATTTCCTTATTTCACTTATATATTCTAAGGCTATATGAATCAGAAGTAATAAGAAATATAACTGGAATGTAACATGATCCCACACAGTGTGTGACTATCAGAATGCAGTTACATTCAGTTATAAATATAGGTTTTTTTATAGAGAACCATCTCTTAGTATAATAAATGAAGAGATATCAGGAATTAGGATGTCAGTCCATTGAATCTTCTTGGTCCATGGATGATGTGGCATAACAACCTCTTTTGTGAGAATGATGATTCCCATTTTGTTCTGAAATTTTCTGGGTGCTGCCTGAAGGTGAAGATGATGCCATTCTTCTGCGTGTGGGAGTGTTGCTGCTTGTGGGTTCTGTCAGATTTAATTTTAAAAGGGTTTGTTGTAGTTCATCTGCTGATCTGCTTCTGTAAATTGTACCTTGGTAGTTAAATCTGACTGAAAAGGGGAAGCCCCATTGATACATAATGTTGTGGCGTTGCAGTTCCATTAGTTGGGGTTTCATGGATCGTCTTTTAGTAATAGTAAGTTGGGATAGGTCAGCAAAAATTTGATAATTGTGTCCTTGAAAATTAAGTTCCTTTTTTTCTCTTGCAGCAATTAGTATTTGTTCTTTCGTTCTGTAATAATGAAATTTTGTGATTATATCACGTGGGGGTCCATCTTTCTTTTTGGCTGTGAGGGCTCTGTGTACTCTGTCCAGTTCTAAACGTTCAATAGGGATATCTGGCTTTAGTTCTTGTAATAGAGCAGTAATAGTAGATTGCAGGTCTGTCACAGTTTCAGGTATTCCCCTTATGCGTAAGTTTGAACGTCTGGCTCTATTTTCGTAATCTTCGAGCTTAGTTTGAAGTATTAAATTCTCTTTTTTTAATTGTTCCAATTCTGTTATATTTTCTTGGGTTGTAATTTCAATTTCATCCATTTTTATTTCTAAGGCTGCGGTGCGGTTTCCCAGCTCTCTTATTTCTTTGGTTAGGCTTTTTGTTATTTGGTCTGAGGTTTGTTTTAAAGCCTTATGAAGCATCTTTTCAAATTGTAATAATATTACTGGGGATACTGAGGAGGCTTGTGGAGAAGTTTGTGAGAGGATTTGTTCTGTATCTGACTCAAATGGAGAGTCTTGCTGTGACATTTTCTGTCTGTGAGAGCGCCCTGATGCTGTATCTTGTGAGGTGACTGGAGCTGCTTCAGCTGCAGTGAGTGCCTGTGAGCTCTTTGTGAGGTGATTTTTATTTCTGCCACGGTTTCCTCCCAGTACCATATTTCCTGCCCAAACTTTCACAGTTTGTTCCCTGGGGCAAAAAGGTTCAAATGGATACCTTTTGAGCCTGCAGGCTCCGCTTTGTCCTTCTCTTCTCTCCTCAGCGGTGTGGAGCTCTAACAATGCATGTCTGCTCTGTTAGGCTCCGCCTCCTGCCCCTCATACGGTACAATTTTCAAACAATCGTATAATGGCTGCATCAAAGCACTAGCATGTGGTTTCCATTGTCTACAATATGACACAATACCTAAAAACATACGCAATTGTTTGAAATTCCGTGGGGGTAACATTCCCTTTATCACTTGAACCCTCTCCTCAGTGAGATGTCTTGTACCCTGTGATATACAATGTCCCAAAAAGATAACTTTTTCCTGGCACACTTGCAATTTGTTCTTATTAACTTTGCAACCCTTTTCTGCCAAGAAGCGCAACAAATTAAGGGTGGTAGCCAAACAAGTTTCCTTGTCCGGGCAGCATAATAATAAATCATCCACATATTGTAGCAATACACAAGAATCAGGTGGTACCCATTCTCCCAACACCGTTTGCAATGCTTGCGAATACAAGGTAGGTGAATGCGCCATACCCTGAGGTAGGCGTGTCCAGGTTAGTTGCCGATTTTTGAGGGAAAATGCAAACCAAAGTTGGCATTCTTCAGCAAGCGGGACGGAAAAGAAAGCGTTCGCTAAATCTATAACCGTAAAGTACATACTGGTTGATGGTATTTGTGACAGTAATGTATGTGGATTGGGTACTAAAGGTGTCATCGGGGCTAGTATTTTGTTGACCGCTCTAAGGTCTTGGACCATTCTATACTTAACCGGACTACCGGCTACTGATTTCTTTTTAACCGGGTACAAGGGAGTGTTTGCCGGTGATTTTACCTCTTTTAGAACTCCACTTTTTAAGAAGGATTGGACCTGCATTTCTATGGCCGCCTCTTGGGGTGCACTGAGTGGATACTGTTTTTGTTGGGGAAGCACTGCTCCTGGAATCAGCTGTAGGGTAACCGGAGGTATGGGCAAAAGTCCAACATCAGCTGGATGTTTCTCCCATAGTTCTCCTGGAAGGGACGACAAAATCTGATCTAAGTCTGAAGGAGGTGGGCCGGACAATTCCGATTCCTCCTCTAGGTATTGTAACAGGTTACACATCTCCATGTTTTCTTGATTATCCCCTATAGCTAAGGTGACAGTGCCATCTGCAAAAAGTCAGCTCCTAACAAATTAGTGGGGGCTCCTCTGGATACCAGAAAGCGTGAAAGGAACATGTGGTTTCCTACTTTAACTTTCAGAGGTTTTGTAAGCGGGGCGTCGGCTAAAATGCCATCATATCCAGTTATTAGTAAAGTGTCAGGTGATTTTTGGCCAGGGAGTAGTTCAGAATCAGAAAGTAACGAGCGTGAAGCTCCTGTATCGACTAAACAAGAGATTTTCTTATTACCAACCGTTATATTTGTCTTAAGCATTGTTGTTTTGGATTTTTCTAAAACCGGGGCGAGTCATGCTCGTGGACCATCTCCCTGCTGCCTGATATGATTATTTTTGTTGTCCCTGGGTTGGTTCCTTCTCTGATTTAACTGGAGAATCAACACCTTCCTCTCCTTCATCCCTTATTCTTTTCCTACAGTTGCGTCTGATGTGACCAATCTTATTACAGTAGTGACAGGTAAGGGGTTTGCGAAAGGAACCTCTACCTTGCTCTTGGGAACCCCCGAGTGCGATGATAGCATGAGATTTCCTCCCTTTGGTTTCTGCTAAGTCCGCCTCTATGCCTTGCGCTTTTTGTAACAACGTCCCTCTATCTCTAGTTGCCCTCCACTCTGGTGTGCAGGCTTTCAGTCTCTCACTTATCTGTGGAATTAATCCCTCAAATTGTCTATTGAAGGCTCGGATTGTGACTGGCAGGGCCAAGTCCAATCCCTCATCTGCCATCATACTTTCCATAGATAAGAAAAATTCCGATACAGTCTGTCCTGGCATTTGCTTCATGGGTGATATGGACCCCCTCTCCTGTTGTTTTGCTTGACAAAAAGCTTCTAATCTAGCAATAAAAGGGGCCCTTGAGTCTATATGTCTGACATGTCCTGCCTCCAGGTTGCCATCCCCATCAACTTGTCCTGCAGGTCTGTGTGGACCTATTTCTGTCATAAACTGGTTAAACAGGGTCAGTCATTTTGTGTCTGCATAGATCCTCCCCATCCTGCCAGGTCGCTTCATGTGTATTCATTAACTGTGTCACAAATCTACAGAAAGCAGCTGGCTTTGCTACCGGGTCTGGGGCGCTCTGTATTAATGCCATAAGGGTGTCTGCCGACCATGGTGCCCAAATCCTTATTTGCATTCTACGAGTGACAGTAGGCGGGACATTTGGATGGGCTGCTTGTCCAAATTCTGGATTGTTTACCTGAACAATGCGTGTATCAGTGCGTACGGGAGCTACAGTTTCTGGATGAGGTTTTTGTGCCCCACAATGCACACATTCTACTGCCCATTCTGGGTTTTGTGCTCCACAAACCTGACAAACCCATCCTCTCCCCTCAAGTACAGGATATATCTTGTGTGGTTTGCGTTCTACGTCAGTGTATGGGGGTGGGATGGCTGAGCTGGGAGCCTCGACATTTTTTTTTCTTCTATCTTTCATATCCCAACCATCACAATCTGGATTATATTTCCACCCCTCTTCTTTCGCTCTATTTGAGACCTTAATTAAGCATTGAACCTGACGCATCCATTGCTTCTCTAACACCTCTCCTTGTCTGTCCCTTTTTATTTCACTCCATACATCCGGGTCTAAGCCCGCTGCTCCTTTCACCTTAAATTCATGAAGGACATCCTTTAAGTCCTGTGCTTCGGTTTTCCCATAAATGTTCTTAATTATCTGTGGCACCGTATAGTGCGCCACAATTCCCTGACGGGGTTTTGTGTTCCTCTGGCCCATTCTAACAGTCCTGCCTAGGTAGCGTGTGGGACACTTAGTGTACAATATAAAACACTTAGCTAAGTTACACTAGTTCCTCGTTGCCTTCCTCCTAGGGTGCTAGAATACTAAAAACCTCTCCGGAATGAGATTTCTGAAATCGAATTACTTTATATGCTAGCCCAATAACAAATAATTACTTTATATGCTAGCCCAATAACAAACCAGAATGCGGCTACAACATATACAAAAATGCGGCTACAACATATACAAGCATTCCTTTAAGTGGCCAGGTATCCGACTAGATCTCCGGACTTTATGGAGACCTTATTCCCTCCCCGTATCTGGGATCCCTCTCATGCACTCTTATCCCTGCTTTATGGAGCAGACAGGGCTTATACTCTCAACCCGTCTATGGTTTATGAACTAAATTGAATATCAAACTTAAGCGTCAGACCCCCCGGAAGGGCACATTCCGTTGCTCATTGGGATGATATTCTTTCAATTCATACCAACCTTGGCAAGGCTCATTCACTTTCTCAACAAGACAGACAGACAAACAAACAAACAAACAAATAATTCCAGCAATATAAACCAAAATATGCAGTAATTCTAGACTCACCACTACAGAGGCTGGTGTTTTAAAACCAGGAGAACCGTAACTGACAGAACGGATAGGCACAAATCAGGGGAGCACAGAATATAAGAAAAATAAAGCTTTTTCTTACCTGGCCAGGTTTTTGATCTGTGGTTCCCGGAATGCCTGCCTTTTTTTGTTCCGTCAGCCGCGTTCGTCCACCTCTTGTAGTATCATCGGTGAGTCCCTCGTTCGGGCGCCAAAATGTTAGGGGCAACTCCTAAATAAGTTGCTTTAAGTTTATATTGCTTTGTCAAATTATTGCTTCTATAAGAATAATGACACGGAGTCAGATTAGTCTGTGTCACAGTCCGGAGCAAGAGAGAACTGCACCCTTTACTTCTTTCAAAGGCCTTTTATAGGCAGCTCTACAAGCAGTAATCTTATCGGCATTACCAAATGAGGTTAAGGTACAAAGAGTTTCTTATCAGCGAACATGTAATGATTATTCAGCAGTTCCAAAATCCATCTAGATACAGATTGATACGTACACAGAAGAGAAAAGCACAAACAATTTAAATAGAACAATTGATACGTACACAGAAGAGAAAAAGCAGAAACAATTAAAGTGGAACTCTAAGTCATTATTTCAACCCTATCAGCCCCCCCCCCCCCCCAAGACCATACCAGACCCTTATCTGAGCATGAAGCACGGCAGATCAGGAAATGGGGGGGCGTGAGGTCCCCTTCTGGACCAGGCCACATGCCCTCCACATGGGGGGGGGTGCTTTGGGGCAGGGTGGGCTCTGCACCCCCAATGTTGATGGGGACAAGGGCCTCTTCCTGAGAAACCTAGGCAGTGTTTGTGGGGATCTGCAGGCAGGGAGCTTATTGGAATCTGGAAGCCCCCTTTAACAAGGGGGCCCACCCCCCTATGTGAAAGAGTATGGGGTGGGATCTGGGGGCCTCCTTGTTGATGGGGGCTCCCAGATTTTGATAAGCCTCCCGCAGACCCCCTCAACTACCGCACAGGGTTGTTGGGAAGAGACCCTTGTCTCCATCATCATGGGGACAAGTTGCTGCTTCTCCCTTCCTACATCCTTCCATCTCTCCCTCATTCCATCCTTTCACCTTCTATACCCCCTTCTTGCATCCTTCCATTTTGTCATCCTTCCCTTCCTACCCCCTTTCTCCCTTCCTCCATCCTTCTTTCACTTCTCTTCCTCCTCCTTTCCTTTTCTCCTTCTATACCTCCTTCTTGCAACCTTCCCTCCTTTCCTCTTTTCATCCCTACTCACTTCCATCCAGCTCGCTCTCCCTCTTTCATCCATCCCTTCCTCCCTGCTTCTATCTTTCTATCTCTCCCTCTTTCCATTCTTTCCTCCTTCTATACTTCCTTCTTGCTTCCCTCCTTCATTTCACCTTTTTATCTCTGCCTGCTTTCGTCTTTCCCATACTGCCTTCTTTCCATCTCTCCTTCCATCCATCTTTCTTGCATTCTTCCATCTTTTCCTCCTTCCCTTCTATCCACCCCCTCCTTCCCTCCCTTCTTTCCCTCCCTTCGTACACCCTTCTCTCTTTCCACCTTGCCATCTCTTCCTGCTGCCATTTTTTCCTCCTCCTATACTTGGTTCTTGCTTCCTCCTCTCCTTCCATATTTTTATCCCCTCGTCACTCCCTACTTTTCCATCCTTCCACATTTCCTTCCCTCCCGACCTTCCATCTTTCCCTTCCTTTCTTCTTCCTTCTTTCCCTTCCTTTCTTCTTCCTTCCTTCCTTCCCTCTCTCCCTGCTTTCATCCCTTCCTCCTTCTATACTTGGTTTTTACATCCTTTCCTCCTTTCATACATTCATCCCTCCCTTACTTTTCCATCCTTCCATATTTTCATCCCTTTCAGCTTTAATCCTCCCTCCTTCCATCCTTTCCTGATTACCTGTGGCCAGTTTGTTTGCTGCCAAAACTCTGCAGACAAGCCATCCCTGGACATACGTGGTCAGTATTCGCATGTGACCGCTCAAATGTGGCGAGAATTCTTGCCAGCGGCTGCATAGGGACTGTTGTGTGAATATTAACATACACATGAACTACCTTCCACTGCAATTCACAGAGCTAATGCTGCACAATAAGGATCCTTATCTACAGGAAAATGACAGTTATTTTTAAGAAATGTAAAAATGACAGTCGTAGGACTATATGTTTCTGACAGCTTCTGGCAACAAGATCAAACATAGATCTGTGAATTTTATTACCCCCCACCCTTCACTTCACACAAGAACCCAATACACAGGGCTTCTCCATCCCAGCCTTCTTCTCCAGTGCAGTGCTGCCATCTAGTGGCTGAGAGCTGCACAGCTAGTCCTGAGCTTACACACATGGAGGACCTGTCTCCAGGAGAAGAGCACAGGATGTGCAGCAGTTCACGGAACAGATAATGTTACAGGTTGATATTATAACAATAGTCACCGGTGCTGAATAATATCTATCGATTAACCACAAAGTCACCTGTGCTACTTGTCACGTTTTGGCAGTTATTATACAAGGAGAGGAGTCCCATTATTGTCTATGGGCCCTTTCACGCCTCTGCAACGCACTTCTGTGCGACTTGGAGAAAGGTGCTCTGATCATAATTCTAAAATGTAAAAATGATTTCTAGTGTTATTTGTTGGCACTTTTATCTCTTCATCGGTAAATTCTCCACCATGTCTATAAAGCATTGTGTTTGCTTTCTGTGGCGGTTTTGTGTCCTCAGTGTGGTTGCTGCAATCTGCCCCAATGGATGAGCGGCTCTGCTGGAAATCGCAGCACACATGGGGCTTGTTCAAGGCCCATTCACACCATTCACAGGATCACAATGCATGAAAATTAGTTCCCATTAGAATCAATGACGCTTCTCACTTCACGATTACTGCATCAAAGGTTTGCTTTGGTAAAAATGTGCATTTCATTATAGTCAATGACAATGTGTTTCAAGTCATGTGTCCATATTTCCCATGCGCCTGCAGAAAGAAGATGCATGTAAAATGCATACAAAGCATGTCTTGTATTACATTTTATCACAAGGCGTTAAACCACAAAACAAAAAAAAAAGATGTGGTTTGAGGAAAACGTTTTGGTGACGCAGCAGCGTGAACAGGCCCCTATGATGTGTGTCATGGTGCCATTATTTTGAGTTCATTTTGAATGGCACCCCAATGTACTGAGGCAGTGGTCTCCAAACTGCGGCCCGGGGGCCAGATGTGGCCTTTTGCTTGCTTTTATCCGGCCCTCGGGGCACTATTTTCATCTACTGATACCAACAATGGAACATAATTTCCCCCACTGATACCAATGAAGGGGCAGAACTTCTCCCATTACACAAACAATGGGGCCCAATGACACCAATGATGAGGCACAATTCCTCCAAATGACATTAACAATGAGGCACTATTCCTTCCAATGACACCAATGATGGGGCACTATTCCTGCCACCAATGATGGGGCACTGTTTGCTCCCACTGACACCATGACGGGGCACTGTTTTCACCCACTGACACCATGACGGGGCACTGTTTTCACCCACTGACATCAATGACGGGCACTGTTTTCTTCCACTGACATCAGTGATGGGGCACTGTTTTCTCCCACTGACATCAGTGACGGGGCACTGTTTTCTCCCACTGACATCAATGACGGGACACTTTTCTCCCATTGACATCAATGACAGGGCACTGTTTGCTTCCACTGACACCGATGACGGGGCACTGTTTGCTTCCACTGACACCGATGACGGGGCACTGTTTGCTCCCACTGACACCGATGAAGGGGCACTGTTTGCTCCCACTGACACCAATGACGGTGCACTGTTTGCTCCCACTGACACCAATGATGGGGCCCAGTGACACCAATGAAGGGGCACAATTTCTCCCAGTTACACCAACAATAGGGCCCAATGACACCAATGAAGGGGCACAATTTCTCCCAATTACACCAACAATGGGGCCCAATGAAGGGGCACAATTTCTTCCAGTTACACCAACAATGGGGCCCAATGACGCCAATGAAGGGGCACAATGTCTCCCAGTTACACCAACAATGGGGCCCAATGAAGGGGCACAATTTCTCCCAGTTGCACCAAGAATGCGGCCGGATGACGCCAATGAAGGGGCACAATTTCTCCCAGTTACACCAAGAATGGGGTCCAGTGACGCCAATGAAGGGGCACAATTTCTCCCAATTACACCAACAAGGGGGCCCAATGATGCCAATGAAGGGGCACAATGTCTCCCAGTTACACCAACAATGGGGCCCAATGAAGGGGCACAATTTCTCCCAGTTGCACCAAGAATGCGGCCGGATGACGCCAATGAAGGGGCACAATTTCTCCCAGTTACACCAAGAATGGCGCCCAATGACGGGTCACAATTTCTCCCAGTTACACCAACAAGGGGGCCCAATGACGCCAATGAAGGGGCACAATGTCTCCCAGTTACACCAACAATGACGCCAATGAAGAGGCACAATTTTTCCCAGTTACACCAACAATGGGGCCCAATGACGCCAATGAAGGGGCACAATTCCTACAAATAACCCTAACAATGGGGTGCAAAATCCAAATTTTGAAATGCGTTCAACTCTCCAGACATTTTGGTACGTTGGAAGGTTTTATTATTTTCAATGGTCTGCCTTAAGGCAACGCACTGCAGAAATGTAAATGGGGCCCTAATGTGGCCAAGTAACACGCAAACCTAAGAATGTGACTATGGATGAGGGAAGAGAAGTTTGTTTCATAATGTTGCCACAGTGGGAACTTTCTATTTCAGTTACTGAATTACTTAGCAGATTTCTAGGAACCCAAAAAAAAAAATATTTCTTGTACTTGGGCCCCATTCACGCTTGAATGTTTAGGAAGCCTAACGGTGAAACGCGTAGACATACAAGGGCTCACTGCACAATAATCATAGATGCTATATGTTACAATAGCCATTGTTTTTTAGATATTTGTATTTTTCAATAAATTTATATTTTTTATACTGCTATATCTTCTCCACTGTTTCTTAGCCTAAAAAGTCCGCCTCCCTGGTAATACTCAGTACTACCTTTTTTTGTATCCTCAATGTTTAGTAGCTTGAAGCTTCAAAATGCTGAAAGAGAAAAAAAATGAGTTATTCTCTATGGAGACAGTTCACATCTCCACTCCAAGTCACTTGAAGCCAAACGCCTGAAGCTCAAAAAAGTTTTTGAGCCTCTTTTGTAGCTCCCTTCATGTAGATTGGGGCGTTTTATTTACACATTTTTTTCCCTCCATGGAAATGCATTAAAATATGCATTTTTGAGCGTTGTGTGTTTTTCTGCTCATATGCAATAATTAAATAAAAAGTATTATTAATAATAATAAATGCTCTAATAATTAAATTATTCCCTAACCCTAATTCTAACTGCTAACGCTAACAAAAAATTAATAATAACAAATAATAAAATGTAAATAAATGATAATAAATTTAATCAATCTAACCCCTAACATTTGAACTCTAACAAAAATAAATACAGTAATAAATAAAAGTGGATGAAGAGGCTAAAAAAAAGATAGCAACAAATGATAAAACCATTGATATTTTTCTCTATTGGCTAATAACAAAAAAAGCCAAAGCTCAAAAACACTGTACAAAAATGTGAATAAAAACATATGACAAAATGCTCAAAAATGTGTTGCTCTGGTGTGAATGCAGCATGAGGGGGGGCGGGGAGTTATATTTATGGTAGTTTTATTTCATTGTGTTCTTTGTATTTGTGTGGTGTTTTTTTGTTTTGTTTTTTTTTTTAAAACAAATATTACAAGGGGGGAAATTTTGAGATCTGGGACCATGGTGCATTATTGAATGAATAAAAATATTTTTTATTTAAAATCTCAGTGAATCGCAAAATAATACAAAAACAAACCCTAGGGCTCTATAATATACTGTATATATTAAAAAATGACTAAGCCCTGGTTCACACCAGTGCAGCTTTGAAATCGCACTTCTTCAGCGTGATTTCAAAGCCGCAGGCCAGTGCAATTTGCACCTCCCGTTTTCATTGCAGCTTATTACTTCGTTTAAGAGAAGTCTATGCAAGTCGCAATGAAATTGGGAAAAAAGTAGTGCAGGAATCTTTTTCAAAGTCCCTGCGACATGAATGGCAGAGAACGGTTCCGTTGCCAGCAATGGGGTGCGACTTGTCATGTGATTTGGAACTGTCAGATCACCTGACAAATCGTACTAGTGTGAAAGAGGGCTAAAAGTCGCAAACAAAATGTAGATTTAGATTTTTGCAATCTCCAAATATTATGCCCAGTATAGGGGTGAAAACAACACATCAATAATGTATACAGTGTTATATACAGCCTTTATTTATATTGTAAACATTGTATTCATTATTGATGCGTTCTCATCCCCCTATAAGGCTGGGTCCACATTTGTGCGTTGCAGGAATGCACACATAAAATGCACATCCTTTTTATTTATTTTATTTATTTCAGGTACTTATATAGCGCCATCAATTTATGCAGCGCTTTACATATACGTTGTACATTTACATCAGTTCCTACCCTCAAGGAGCTTACACTCTAAGGTCCATAACTCCTATTCATACACACACATACTAGGGGCAATTTGGACAGGATCCAATTAACCTACCAGCATGTCTTTGGAGTGTGGGAGGAAACCGGAGCACCCGGAGGAAACCCACACAGGCACAGGGAGAACATGCAAACTCCAGGCAGGTAGTGTCGTGGTTGGGATTTGAACCAGCAACCCTTTTTACTGTTAGGTGAAAGTGCTATCCACTACACCACTGTGCCGCCCCAATTTTGCAGGCAAGCGGCGGTGTCATCAATTAAGAATTAAAAAAATACCTTCTACCATGCTAATGTATGCAATTTTGCATGAACATGTGCGTTTTGGGATGTGTGATTTAAAAAAAAAAAAAAAAGGGTCATGCACTTCTTTTGTGCAAATTTTCACGTATAGGGCAGTCCATTGAAATGAATGGTCTGCCCTAAACATTACACGTGAACTTGTGCAAAAACACACTTGCATCGTTGCACCTACATAGGTGTGAATAGAGCCTTAGGCCCTAGTGCGATTTCTCCTACATTTGCCATAGTGCTGCAATGCATGAAATGAAAATTGCATTATCATCTATGGTGCCCGTTCACATCAATGCAACATGGTGCAGTGTGATTTTTTTTGTTTTTTTTCTTTTAAAGGCTCCTGTGTGCTTCTTTTGGTGCAGCAAACTGTGTTTTTAGCCCCCATAGACTTCAGTGGGAGTGCGTAAAAACAAAAAAAAAGCACATGTACAGTATATGGGGGGTTTTTTGTGTATTTTTGGCAGGGTTTTGCATATATCCTTCTCCAAAATAATACATGAAGCATAAAAATGCGTGTAAAAAACATGCCCTGAATAAATATGATTATGCAGTAGTATGAGCATAGGCTAAGGGAATACGATGTCGGGAATAATATCTGAGTATCTTCGTTTACACTTGCGGGGGGGTAAAAACAAGTGGTTGAGCTACAATCTTGTCTCCACCCCAACTGTTCCCCACCTAAGTTGAAAAGGGTATACACATGATGCAGCAAAGATGATCCCACTGTTGCATTCAGTGGGTGGTACCGCCCACCAACTGCAAGCTGTATAAGAGAAAAGGGTGGTGGTGTGGGCTTTTAGGGGTTAAAAACAGGCGATGAGGAGGTGAAACAACATCTCCTAAGCACCTGTCGCACCCCTCGGAAAAGTTATCCACTGTGAATCACTCTTCAGAGGTCAAAGTATGTATAAATGAGCCCTCACACTTTTGCATTGTGGGAAAGTGCTCTTTCACATGGGCAGAAAAAAAACGCTGAGTTAAAATTCCGGTACTGAAACCGAAACTTCAGGATGTGCATGGCCAAAAACCAAAATGAACCGTTTTTGTTTTTTTTAAATTAAATTTAATTGATGTGGCTGCCATTTTTGCTGGAAGTCAATGGGATGTGATTTTTGCATTGCAGTCAGTGGGACCCAATTTTTGCTTTGAAGTCAATGGGATGCAGTATGTCATTATCGGCACTTTTTTTTTTTTTTTTTTTTTTTATTGGTAAAACACTGATAACCCTATTTAACCCATCCCTAATTAAAATGTAGCACTATGATAATCGGTGAGCCCATTGAATGTGCTTCTTCTTGAGCCACTCCTTTGTTGCCTTGGCGGTATGTTTTGGGTCATTAACCTTGTGTAGAGCACATCTGAAATTGCCAGACTGCTGGTTGGAAGCTAAACAGTGGGGACCTTGAGTGGAGAGTGAACAAGTCTTGCTTTTTGATTGCTGGCTTGCATTTTTAGGTTCTTTTTGGGCTTTTCCTTGTAGCTTTTTAACACCCTTTTCCTGACACTTTTTAAACAGCTTTTTTTTTTTTTCCTTCCTTCACACTCAGTTCACACAGGGGCGACTTGTCAGGCGCCTTACCCGCCTGACAAGTCGCGTCCTGTTCTGTACAATGGAACCGTTCTAATAGGAGCGACTCAAGTCGCTCCGACTTAGAAAAAGGTTCCTGTACTACTTTTGGGGCGATTTCAGGCGCCTTGCATTGACTTCTATACAGAAATCGTTTTGCAAGTCGCCGCTGAAGTCATGTGCAGGTCGTCTCAGAGTTAGTGGAACTGGTCTAAGTGGTTAAAAACCAGAGTTTAAAACAAGAGGTTATAACAGGGGTCATAGTACCTGTGTAGTGTGAGTACCTGAGTGTTGTCTGAGTAGTGCGTGGATCGTTAGTACTTGTGTGCTGTGTATTGTGAGTGCACGTAGGTCTGCAAGTCCCTTTGTATTGTCTTGTTGTGTACCTGTGTATTGTCTTGTTGAGTATTAGTGTCAGGAAGCTAGTTGTTAGGTAATTTGGACAGCGTATATTCCCCAATCCCCATTAAATGTAATAGGTATGATGCCCGGCGGGTGTGGAGAGGCGACTCGTTGTACATCTTGCAGCATGTATGTGTTCCTTGATCATCCGATCAAGGGTGAATACTGCTGTGCAAAATGTAAGCGCATTGTTTCCCTGGAAGCCCAGGTTCTGAATCTGGGGAAGCAACTGCCAGCACTGAGAAGTGCCTCAATACTTAAGGAGAGCCAGCAACGTACACGGCAGGTGCCGGCTCGGGCCAGCACAGAGGCGGGTGGAAACAAAGAGGTGCAGGCACTAGCAAAGGGTGACAGTCAGGAAGGGTAGAGGGGGGAAGTGCCAGGGAGGCCGATCCAGGGCTGGAGCATCCCAATAAGTACGCTCCATTGAGTGACATTGGTGAAACCAGTCAGGGACCAGCACTGCTGGAGCTGAGGGACTCTCCTAGCTGCCGGGGGAAGAACTCCTCCAGTGGGGGGGGGGCAAAGGGAAAGGAAAGACAGATTCTGGTGGTAGGGGACTCAATTCTTAGAAGGACAGAGAGGCCAATCTGTAACAAAGACCTGAAGCGCCGAACAGTATGTTGTCTACCGGGCGCTCGGGTTCAGCACATCACGGATCTGGTGGACAGATTACTGGGAGGGGCTGGGGAAGACATAGTTGTCATGGTGCACGTTGGCACCAATGACAAAGTCAGAGGCAGATGTCCTAAAGAACGATTTTAGGGACTTAGGAGCTAAATTGAAGAAAAGGACCTCCAAGGTAGTATTCTCAGGAATAAAAATATAAATTATTGATGCGCTCTAATTAAATTATCAATCAGTGCACAGCTCCTCTAGAATAAATAATTAAATTAATTATATGAATTCAATGAATACAGCCTTCAAAGCATAAAAATGCATGTGATAAACCACACTAAGAACAAAACATTATGTGTATAATTGTGCATGTGCAACTGTCAGCACTCATAAGCTAACATTTTGATGATCAATGCATAGTGAAGCATTGAAAAACTAATAATAACTGAGAGAGGCGGATAAATTAGTACAATATTCCTCTGACACAAATAATAATATTAACCCAGCAGTCCATTAATCGTTTTCCATTTGAAATGTAGGGGTTCATTTGTGTAGTGATTTGCAACCCGATTTTTAGCTTTCATTCATCAGTGCCTCCAAAGTTTCTTTTCCCAGATTTATAATAGATAATGGCTTGCTCTTTGTTTCACTTTGTATTAGTCTCAGCAAACAGATGAATCATGCAAAATAAAACAATAATAACATTACGCAATGAGCAAAAGAAAACAGAGAGGAATAGCCAAAGCGATACACTCACATACACCCAATATGTGTTAGGATAAAGGATGCAATCAGCCGCTACTCAAAAGCCGCTGCTGCTGTACTGGTGAGTCGTAACAGCAGTGCTCAGCACTAGCTCCTCCCACGCGTTACATCACAGACCACGTGACCGGAATACTACCGGTACATCGAGCCACACCAGAAAGGCAGAGGGAAATTAGGGAAGTAAACAAGTGGCTGAAGAGCTGGTGTAGTAAGGAGGGGTTTGGGTTCCTGGAGGACTGGAAAGTCTTCAGTCGATAACTGGTACTATAGAGGGGACGGACTGCACCTAAATAGGGGGTGCAGATCAGCTGGGAATGAAGATGGGCAAAAACTTAGAGGGGTTTTTAAACTAGGCGATGGGGGGGTCCAGAGGTAGAGATAGTCAGCATGGAACATACTCCAGAGGGTAGTATTGGGGACATTAGTGGTAGGTTGACCAAAGCACATAAACCCAAGGTAAGTATAGTAGCAGGTCCTAGTTGCAATCTCAGAACACCCAATAAGAGGATAATATGCGACCGGAATAAAGTACGTGGCATGTTCACCAATGCCAGGAGCCTGCCGGACAAGATGGGTGAACTAGAGATACTGTTGTACGAGGAGGATTTTGATTTTGTGGGAATCTCAGAGACCTGGTTCAACAGCTCTCATGACTGGCTGGCAAACATTCAAGGGTATACCCTTTATTGCAAGGATAGAGAGGGTAAAAAAGGGGGAGGGGTATGCCTATATATCAAGAATAATGTACAAGTGAATGTGAGAGATGACATCACTAAGGGAGCTAGGGAGGAGGTGGAATCCTTATGGCTAGAGCTCCAAAGGGATGACGCTAAGGGGAAAATAATACTGGGAGTATGCTATAGGCCCCCTAACCTGAGGGAGGAAGGGGAGACAGATCTGGATTAGCAGCAAGGATGGGAAGTGTTATCATAATGAGGGATTTTAATTATCCAGACATAGACTGGGCGGAGGGAACCGCACATTCATCTAAGGCTCGCCAGTCCCTAAATGTCTTGCAGGACAATTTTATGGGTCAGATGGTAGACGCACCAACTAGAAATAAATTGTTACTGAATCTACTAAATACCAACAATACAGACCTGATCACGGATGTGGAAATACGGGGCAATTTAGGTAACAGTGATCACAGGTCAATTGGCTTCAGTGTAAATCACACAAATAGGAAACATAAGGGGAATACAAAGACAATGAATTTCAAAAGAGCCAACTTCCCTAAACTACGAGCCTTGCTAGAAGGTATAAATCGGGATAGAATCTTAGGAACAAAGAAAACGGAGGAGAGATGGGTTTACTTTAAGAGCATATTAAATAAGGGCATTAGCCAATGCATCCCATTGGGTAATAAATTAAAAGAGCAAACAAAAGTCCTGGATGGCTTAACTCCAATGTAAAAATGCATATAAAAGCAAAGGAGAAGGCCTTCAAAAAAATACAAGGTTGAGGGATCATCATCAGTATTCACACTTTATAAAGAATGCAACAAGAAATGTAAGGGTGCAATAAGGACGGCTAAGATAGAACATGAAAGACACATAGCGGGGAAGAGCAAAAACAATCCCAAGAAATTCTTTAAGTATGTAAACAGTAAAAAAGGGAGGACAAACCATATTGGCCCCATAAAGAATGAAGAAGGACATCTGGTTACAAAGGATGGGGAGATGGCGAATGTATTGAATTTATTCTTCTCCTCAGTCTTCACGAGGGGGCTTCAGTAACCAAAACTGCAGTGTTTATCCTCATGCCATATCACAGGAATCACCTCCATGGTTAACGGAGGACAGAAATAAAATTAGACTTGGGATAACTTAACATGAATAAATCACCGGGACCAGATGGCTTGCACCCGAGGGTACTTAGGGAACTCAGTCAAGTAATTGCCAGACCATTGTTCCTAATTTTTACTGATAGTCAACTGACTGGAATGGTACCAGCTGATTGGAGAAAAGCCAACGTAGCACCAATATTTAAAAAGGGCTCAAAATACATCCCTGGGAATTACAGACCAGTTAGATAGTATGTAAACTCTTGGAGGGGATGATAAGGGACTATATACAAGATTTTAGTAATGAGAACAGTTTCATTAGCAGTAATCAGCATGAATTCATGAAGAATCGTTCTTGCCAAACCAATCTATTAACCTTCTATGAGGAGATGAGTTGCCATCTAGATAAAGGAAGGCCCGTAGACGTGGTGTATCTGGATTTTGCAAAAGCATTTGACACAGTTCCCCATAAACCTTTACTGTACAAAATAAGGTCCGTTGGCATGGACCATATGGTGAGTACATGGATTGAAAACTGGCTATAAGGTTGAGTTCAGAGGGTGGTGATAAATGGGAAGTACTCAGAATGGTCAGGGGTGGGTAGTGGGGTCCCCCAGGGTTCAGTGCTGGGACCAGTCCTGTTTGTTCATAAACGACCTGGAGGATGAGGTAAACAGTTCAATCTCTGTATTTGCAGAGGATACTAAACTAAGCAGGGCAATAACTTCTCCGCAGGATGCGGAAACCTAGCAAAAAGATCTGAACAAATTAATGGGGTGGGCAACTGCATGACAAATGAGGTTCAATGTAGAAAAATGTAAAATAATGCATTTGGGTGGCAAAAATATGAATGCAATCTCTGGGAGAATCGAAGATGGAAAAGGACCTGGGGGTCCTAGTAGATGATAGCAGCAGCTTGGCATGCCATTGCTGAGCCTAACAAAGCAAACAGAATATTGGCATGCGTTAAAAAGGGGATCAACTCCAGAAATAAAACGATAATTCTCCCGCTCTACAAGACTCTGGTCCGGCCGCACCTAGAGTATGCTGTCCAGTTCTGGGCACCAGTCCTCAGAAAGGATGTACTGGAAATGGAGCGAGTACAAAGAAGGGCAACAAAGCTAATAAAGGGTCTGGAGGACCTTAGTTATGAGGAAAGGTTGCGAGCACTGAACTTATTCTCTCTGGAGAAGAGACGCTTGAGAGAGGATATGATTTCAATATACAAATACCGTACTGGTGACCCCACAATAGGGATAAAACTTAATCCTAACAGCACAGCACCAACAAGAACGATATTCCAAGACGTGGTCACTTTGGAACATATTTGTCTATTCTGAGGAGGGAGGCAATTTTTTTGGAAGCTTGATCTCAGACTAAATAGTAGTAGTACGACAATAAGGCTCTGGAGATCTGAACCCCCTTCCCCACAGTTTTTGTCCCCCCCCCCTTCCCCTTCATCCTAACTGCCGCCTTCCTTCTACCCACTCTATTTCCTACTCTTTTAGCTCCTTTATTCTGTTTCTCCTCTTTCTTTCATGCTCTGTGATCCCACAGTTGCACTTGTTTATTGTTAGTAAATAAAAATGAGAGGAGACGGTCACATGGGATTACTGTACTGAACAATGTAGTTCATGTTAGAGCTGGACAAATTGATGTCTTACCACCTATTTTCTTTCTTTTTCTCTGTTGTATTGATTCTTGTAAGTTCTGTACACATTGATACGATGTTTATTTTATGTCAAGGGTCCATGGACCTCTCCCTTTGATTAAATAAAAGATTTGTAAAAAAAAAAAAAAAAATAGAAAAAAAAACAACTTTTTCGCAGAAGGGAGTTTAACAAGACTCGTGGCCACTCATTCAAATTAGAATAAAAGAGGTTTAACCTTAAACTACGTAGAGGGTTCTTTGCTGTAAGAGCGGCAAGGATGTGGAATTCCCTTCCACAAGCGGTGGTCTCAGCGGGGGGCATTAATAGTTTCAAGAAACTATTAGATAAGCACCTGAACAACCGCAACATACAGGGATATACAATGTAATACTGACATATAATCACACACATGGGTTGGACTTAAGTCTTTTCAACCTCACCTACTATGTAACTATGTCATGCTGGAAGACCCATCTTCAGTGTTCTGGCTGAGGGAAGAAGGTTCTCAGCCGAGATTTTACAGTACATGGCCCCGTCCATTGGCGGCAAAGTGAGCCTGTACCTTTAGCAGAGGAGCGGCCCCAAAGCATCAGATTTCCACCTTGACTGTAGGGATGGTGTTCTTGGGGTCATAGTCAGCATTTTTCTTCCTTCAAACGCGGCGAGTCAAGTTAATGCGCAAGAGCTCAGTTTTGGCCTTCTCTTACCACAGCACTTTCTCCCAATCCTTTTCTGAATCATTTAGATGTTTTTTGGCATGACTGTCCATGTGCCTTCTTGAGGAGGGGGACTCACCGTGTTTGGAGGAAGAAAAATGCTGCATCGCTGGACCGTGGGACAGGCAAGTGTGTGTTTATTAAAAGTCAGCAGCTACACTTTTTGTAGCTGCTGACTTTTAATAAACACAGAAATGGGTGAAACTCCACTTTTAAGTAGAAATTTTTATTATTTTATTGTAAAAAATTAGTTACACCCAAGTACATAAAATCCCACCCAAAAAATGTTTGTGGACCCCCCCCACATATATGCACGTACGAACATAAATGCACACTTCAGGGGCGCCTACGCATGAAAACGCCAATTGCGATACACATTGCATATCGCCGTGCATCCCGGAGTGATAGCAATATTTCTAGCACCAGACCTCCGTAACGCTAAACTGATGACCTATAGGGGGCTTATAAAGCGTCGCCCATGGAAAATATAGGGTACTGATGTTTGTCGCAAAATATTATGGGCACACACAAATTTTGAGGTTTGACATGTTGGATATCCATTTACTTGGTGCAACCTCGTCTTTTATATTTTACCAGAAAGTTGGGTAATTTATTGCGTTAGTGCATTTTTTTTTCTGAAAGTTTGTTTTTTCCAGACCTTTGCCGTAATATTGTGTGGCCTTATTGCCACGGTTGTTCATTTGCTGCTCTTATATTGCTGCAAGTTTTTTATTTTATTTTTTTCATATATTATTGTAAATATTTGCTACATTTTCCAGTTCATTGCCTACACATAGTCACGTTTATAAGACGGTGGTCTCCAAACTGTCCGGGGCCTTACATGGCCCTCTGCTCACTTTTTATCCTCATTTTTATCATTTCCCCAACTGACACCAATGAATCGGTACAATTTCTTCTAATGACATCAACGATGGGCATAATTTCTCCCAATGGCAACAGTAATGGGGCCCAATGACACCAATGATGGGGCACTAATTTCTCCCAATGACACCAACAATGGAAAAAAGGAGAAAGGCTGGTGCCATGGAAGTCGGCTAAAACATTTTAACATTAAACATTTTTTTTTTAATTGCATGTGAACAAATGTCAAAAAGAAATCCAATGCGTTTCGGCCTTAATCATGGCTAACAAATAAGTGACACAAAACGGCTTAAATAATGTAGACTAAATCACATGGTCAACCCCAAGGGTCACATGACTCAAAAAAGGGGTGGCGGCAAATATCAAATCATACAAAAGAAGAGCACTATAAGCATACACTTGTACATGAATGTATATAAAACATGTATCACAAAAATAAAAAAGGAACAGCATTAAATATAATGAAAGAGTATGATTAAAAAGTATATACCTCCAGATGTCTTTCTATTTAAATTTCTCATTTGTATGTGTTAGATGGTTGGCCTGGCTTCTACTTTTTTTTTTTTTTTTTTTTTAAAGGGTGACATTGGGAGGAATTTCTGCCCCATCATTGGTGTCATTTGGCCCCATTACTGGTGTCATTGGGAGAAATTATGCCCATCATTGGTGTCATTGGGAGGAATTGTGCCCCATCGGTGTCAGTGGGAGGAATTTGTGCCCCAACGATAGATCTTTTCTACTCTCAATGGCCACAGTCCGGCCCCCCTAAAGTCTGTAGGACAGTAAACTGGCCCCTAGAAAGTTTGGAGACCCCTGTTATAAGGGGCACCAGCTCAGTGTTTTGTAACCATTGATGTATATTGTCAGGATTGCCTTTTGTTGCCTATCTCTTGTACAGTCAGAGCTGTGTGTTTAGAGGACCATGAAACTAATTAAAGTTGAGGACCCGTCATCATGATCCAACAAGACCAATATTATTTCCATGTTTCACCATTGTAAAACCCTTCAGTTCACCGCGGCCCACGTCGCGCCTCCATTGTATGCCGCTTTTGGCTGCGACTGCTAGGGCTGGCTTGGCGATGTCCGGGAACCTGCAAAGCAGAATGGAAAAGGTTTTCCTAAAGGTGGATCCATCATTTGGTTCTATATTTCATCTAAGTAGCCCCACCTAACTAAATATAGATACAGGCAAAATCTATTTAGCTGAAATCCCTCTAGCGCAGAACCACAAGCCCCAGAAGGCCTTAGTGCTGCACTCCCAGCAGCCTGAAATGACGGTCACATCTGGCAATGCAGTAAGAATGAGGATGGAGGGGCAGCACAAGGTCACAGAAGAGGAGTCAGCTGCCGTATGAACAAAAGTCTGGTAAACATATTGATCAGTGCAGGTCAGAGGTCCCAGGAAGAGGCCAAATACTGAAGGGCCATTGTGTCCCAAACAAACAAGAGGACCTGTCATTGTCAGCAATGTACAATAGACAAGCCGCTTTTGTCATCTTCTGTGTTGTGCACACATAATGAATGTCACTGCAAAACATTGTATACATAGATGTAAAGAACAAACAAAGCGGCACAGAAGGTTTGTCATGGGGTACTGCAACCCCCCCCCCCAAAGGGAGTTTATTAATATATTATTAGTTCTGATGCTTTATGTGGTCACAGACCTCATCTTAACACCAGACACGGAACTCCCCTTTAACTATCATTGCTACAACTGGGGAGCTTATAATATGCATTAAAGTAAAACACCATACTTTTTTCTTTCGTATTTAAGATTTGGATACAATATAGAAGAGTTAACCACTTCAGCCCCGGAAGGATTTGCCCCCTTTCTGACCAGAGCGTTTTTTGCAATTCGGCACTGCGTTGCTTTAACTGACAATTGCGCAGTCGTGCGACGTGGCTCCCAAACAAAATTGACGTCCTTTTTTTCCCACAAATAGAGCTTTCTTTTGGTGGTATTTGATCACCTCTGCGATTTTTATTTTTTGCGCTATAAACAAAATAAGAGCGACAATTTTGACAAAAACGCATTATTTTTTTACATTTTGCTATAATAAATATCCCCCAAAAATATATAAAAAAACATTTTTTTTCCTCAGTTTAGGCCGATACGTATTCTTCTACATATTTTTGGTTTTAAAAAAATCACAATAAGCGTTTTAATAATTGGTTTGCGCAAACCTTATAGCGTTTACTAAATAGGGGATAATTTTATGGCATTTTTATTAATAATTTTTTTTTTACTAGTAATGGTGGCGATCAGCGATTTTTATTGTGACTGCGACGTTATGGCGGACATGTCAGACATTTTTGACACATTTTTGGGACCATTGTCATTTATACAGTGATCAGTGCAATTAAAAATGCACTGATTACTGTGTAAATGGCACTGGCAGTGAAGGGGTTAACCACTAGGGGGCGGGGAGGGGTTAAGTGTGTGTCCTAGGGAGTGATTACTAACTGTAGGGGGATGGGCTGTATGTGTGAGGTCGCTGATCTCTGCTCCCGATGACAGGGAGCAGAGATCGAGTGACACTTGTCACTAGGCAGAACGGGGAGATGCTGTTTACAACGGCATCTCCCCGTTCGTCCTCTCCGTGAGGCGATCGCGGGTATCCCCGGCGCGCACGCAATGGCACGGCGGGCAATTCAAATGGACGTACAGGTACGCCCTTTTGCCCAGCCGTGCCATTCTGCCGACGTACATCGGCGTGCGCCGGTCGGGAACCGGTTAAAGAGGTATTAAACCCCAAACCAAGAATGTAATATATTGCAGCTTACCAATCTTTAGATGTGGCGCTGCATTCATTCGTTTTTTTTTTTTTTTTTTTCTCCTCTGTGTTCACCTGGTGATCTAACCAGCAACACACCTCCTGTATTATACCCCTTTCACACTAGGGTGGTTTATCAGGAATTTTAGCACTAGAAATAGTGCCTGAAAAGCGCCTCCCATGCATTTCCGTGTGAATTTTCACACTGGGGCGGTGCGCTTGCCAGACATTAGGAAAAGTCCTGCAAGAAGCATCTTTGGGGCGGTTTAGAAGTGCTGTATACAACGCTCCTAACATTGAAAAGCACTGCAACATGGGCGCTTTTAACCCCTTCAGGCGCTAGCGGGGGTTAAAAGCGCCCCGCTGGTTGCCAAAAAAGCGCTGCTTAAACACCGGTAAAGCGCAGCTAAAACGAGTGGCACTTTACGGCCAACACATAGTGGCCCCAGTGTGAAAGGGGTCTTAGAGTGCCCCCCACACTGGATGAAGAAGCACAGAGGGCAGAGCAGACAGCAGGATTGTTATTCTGGGGGGGGGTGTTAGATGTACTAGCAGATTTAAATACACTAACACATTGCAGCCAAACTCCAGCTCACACTGTAGTCACAGCAAACAGTTTTTTTTTCTCTTTTGGGTTAAAGGTTTTAATGAATAAATAAAAGCTTATTGTAAGCACCCCTGTCAGTGGTAAATGTTTTTTTCTTACACACATTTGCAGGAGAGGTTGTTCTTTTGAGAAACAAACTTACTGGCCAGATCACCAGGTGAAAAAAAGGGAGCCAAAAAAGAAAACGAATAATTGGTAAGCTGCAATAAAACATCTGCTTTAGATTTAATACTGCTTTAAAGCCTCTGCCAGATCTCCCCCAATATCAGTTGGCTGCCAAGTTACCTAGAACTATCCGACATAAGAATATTTCCTCTAATTGTGCTGGAGGAGTGTAAGCTCCTCTGGTGCAGAGACTGATGTGACTGGCTCAGTGTTCACTGTAGAGCACTACGGAATATGTCAGCGCTATATAAAAGTATAATAATAGTGTGTGACTGGTGGGGATGTTAGAGCGTAAGCTCCTCTGATGCAGAGACTGATGTGAATGTCTGAGTTATCTCTACAGCGTTGCGGTATATATCAGAACTATATTAAAGTATAATAAGAATAAGAATAGTCTGTGACTGTGGGGAGGATATTAGAGTGTAAGCTCCTCTGATGAAGAGACTGATGTGAATGGCTGAGCTGTCGCTGTACAGCACTGTGGTGGGACATCAGAGTGTAAGCTCCTTGGGTACAGAGACTGATGTGACTGGCTCAGTGTTTTCTGTACAGCACTGTGGGATATGTCAGAGCTATATAAATGTATAATGATATTTTTTAAAAATACAGATGTGATTTCAATTCTTCTTGATATGCTGGCTAGCAGGGCTGATTGCTGGAAATGTATTTTAATGCACATGTAAGTAATTGCCCCACCTGTATGCCCCTCCCTAGTGAGTTATAAATTGGTTGTACACTGTATGTGTTCAGTTGTGTAGGTAAGAGTTGTTGCCAGGCTCTTTCCATGTGTGGACACTAGATGGCGCAGTCTGCATTGCAGCAGATTGCGGAGTCACTGCAGTCAGCACATTGTACACTAATTCCCATAACATGCAGCAGGTGACTGAGACCGGAGGGGATTAGGCGCTCAGGCTGCATCCTGGGGAGTTAATTATAAGGGCGGTAATCCTTGGCAGGTTACCTGGACCTCTCCGCTTCCGCCCTTACACTTTTTCTGTGTAATGTAAATTAATTATTGAATAAAACAAGACGCTGGGAGACATGTATAATCTTATATACAATGTTTCCCTCTAGCTGTTCTGTCCATATTGTGCTCCGCTGCTGCTTCTGGATCCCCAAAATCCACCATGACAGCCTCCATCCCCTCAATTTATATTGTGGTCAGGGGATGTTTTGTTTTGCAAAGGTCATGTATTAACCCCCATCATTGGTGTCACTGGATGCAATCATAACCACCAGCATTGGTGTCAGTGGATGCAATAATAACCCTCATTATTGGTGTCACTGGATGCAATAATAACTCCCAGCTTTGGTGTCACTGTATGCAACATTAACCCCTAGCACTGGTGTCGCTGTATGCAATATTAACTCCTGTATGCAATATTAACCCCTAGCGCTGGTGTCAGTGAATGTAAATAATAACCTCCAGCCTTGGTGTCATTGGATGCAATATTAACCCCTAGCATTGGTGTCAGTGGATGCATAAATAGACCCCAGGATTGGTGTCACTGGATGCAATAATGGCCCCCAGTATTGGTGTCACTGGATGCAATAATAGCCCCTAGCATTGGTGTCAGTGGATGCATAAATAGACCCCAGCTTTGGTGTCACTGAATGCAATAACCACACCCATCACTGGTGTCAATGACCACAATATTGCAGCATTGGTGTCAGTGGATGCAAAAATAACCTCCAGCATTGGTGTCAGGGGATGCAATAGTGGCCCACAGCATTGGTGTCTATGACCACAATATTAATCCCCAGCATTGGTTGTCTCCTGGATGCAATAATAACCCTCGGCATTGGTGTCCTTGGATGCAATAATAACCCTCGGCATTGGTGTAACTGGATGCAATAATAACCCTCGGCATTGGTGTCCTTGGATGCAATAATAATCCTCGGTATTGGTGTCCTTGGATGCAATAATAACCCTCGGCATTGGTGTCCTTGGATGCAATAATAACCCTCGGCATTGGTGTAACTGGATGCAATAATAACTCTCTGGATGCAGTAATAACCCTCGGCATTGGTGTAACTGGATGCAATAATAACTCTCTGGATGCAGTAATAACCCTCGGCATTGGTGTAACTGGATGCAATAATAACCCTCGGCATTGGTGTCCTTGGATGCAATAATAATCCTCGGTATTGGTGTCCTTGGATGCAATAATAACCCTCGGCATTGGTGTCCTTGGATGCAATAATAACCCTCGGCATTGGTGTAACTGGATGCAATAATAACTCTCTGGATGCAGTAATAACCCTCAGCATTGGTGTCACTGGATGCAATAATATCCCCCAGCATTGGTGTCACTGGATGCAATAATAACCCTCAGCATTGGCGTCCGTGACCACATTTGTGGTAAGTGGCAGTGCTGTCCACTCCCTTCCATGTACTGATACTCTGTTGCAATACTTTTTTTACTTCTCCAGTTGGTGGTCAGTAGCAGTGAATTGTAACCCACCAGCAGTGGTGGCCCCTTGACTGATCACACGCTCCCTCTGGGCCTTTCTCTCCCTGAGGCCAGGATTTTCTTTGTACCGTTGAATGGAAATTACACAGTTTTTATTTCTGTGCCAAATGTTGGATCACAAAGTTTTCCAGTGTGCTGCACCCTTTTGCCCCTCCACTCCACTGTTGACCAAAAGGTGATGGACCCAGCCAAGCCTACGGTGGACCGCACATAGAAGGCCTTTGGGCACCACAACTCGGGGGGGGGTTCTTTCCCCCCAAATGTTGGGTTTATCCTCCTCTCTTCTCAGCAGAGTTTGGCTCTATCCAGATATTAATGTCTTGTGTGTGTTTGCACCATGAGCTGCTATAAGATTTGTGCTGACTTTGTTTATATACATGCATGTATTCTTCTGAATATAAGCTGGAATAAACAATGTAGCAGATACTCTTCTTGTCTGATGTTCGTTGGAACACGCCGTACTAGGATATCTGTACCTATTGTACTATTAAAGTGCTTTTTATATGTGTGGAATACAATGCTATTGCAAAAGCAATCTTTTGATGTGTGGTGTGCCCGCTCATTATCAGGTAATGGCTTTCCCTTTTATTTTCATGCTTTCAGTATTGAGTAATTAGCAGTGGAAAACAGGTTATTGTGTGACCTTCTCTGTATATCCTTGCCTCTATCGCAGAAAGACAAAGATGATTCATCATGGTGCCGCTCAGAGTGAATCTATTATATTGTAACATTAATGGCAACATTGACCAATTGTGAAGACATCAACTCACTGAGCCTTATATAGATTGACTTGATTACAGTCCTTATCCAATCGCTTTATTTCCCCTGGCTGCTGGCCCTTCTCTGTAGTATAAATAATGATTGGATGGGATGAAGTCCAGTACACCGCAAGATGCTCTGACATCGCCACCATCAACAATTGCCGCAAGTCCCCTCCTTCGGTGGGCCCCCCCCCCCTTTGCCTCTCTACGCTCAGCCGTGTGACGTAACCCACATGACCAATCAGCTTTCAGCTTTCAATTGGTTATTAGTCTGAGTATTTCTGATTGGCTGGACTGGGTGACAGAATACCACAATACATTTGCTGCTGAGCGGAATGACTGCTAAAGGGTCGGTCCACCTTTAAATGTTCTATATCAGTTATAACTGGAGACCAGCTGCCACCACACCCAGGCTTCTCTTATCTCTGAGGGGATTCTAATAGTGAAATCTCCCCATTTTTCTTGTCTAACCTTGGAGTGTCCTGACCACTTTAACCACTTAAGGACAGGAAGGATTTGCCCTGCTTTATGACCAGGCCATTTTTTGCGATGCTGCACACTGCGTCGCTTTAACTGACAATTGCGCAGTCGTGCGATGTTGTACCCAAACAAAATGTATATCTATTTTTTTTTCCCCACAAATAGAGCTTTCTATTGGTGGTATTTAATCACCTCCTGCGGTTTTTATTTTTTGCGCAAAAAAAAAAAAAGACAATTTTGAAAAAAATATATATTTTTTGCTATAATAAAAATCCCCCCCCCCCCCCAAAAAAAAAAATCTTCATTTGGTTAAAAAAAAGACCAATAAGCGTATATTGATTGGCTTGCCCAAAAGTTATAGCGTCTGCAAAATAGGGGATAGATTTATGGCATTTTTGTTATTTATTTCTTTGTTTTTTTTTTTACTAGTAATGGGGGCGATCTGCGAATCTTAGTGGGACTGCGACATTGCGGCGGACAGATTGGACACTTTTGACACTTTTTTGGAACCATTGACCTTTACAAAGTGATCAGAGCTAAAAATAGCCACTGATTACTGTATAAGTGTCTCTGGCAGGGAAGGGGTTAACACTAGGGGGCGATCAAGGGGTTAAGTGTTCCCTGGGGAGTGATTCTAACTGTGGGGGGAGGGGACTGACAGGGAGTAGAGACAGAGAGAGATCGCTGTTCCTGATTACTAGGAACAGCAGTTCTCTCTCTACTCCCCTGTCAGAACACAGATCTGTCTGTTTACATTGACAGATCCCCGCCCTGGCTCTCTGATCACGGGTCACCGGCAGACATCGTGGCCACGTGAGGCCCCTATTGCTCTTAAAGCGGCCGACGTACACCTACGGTGATTCGCGCAGCCGTGCCAACCTGACGCACTATAATGACGGCGGCTGGTTGGCAAGTGGTTAATATCAGCCACACAGGGAGAGTATTGTTTTTAGGGGGTCGTTCAACTTATATTGTGAAAAGGAGCAGTAAGCAGTAATGCTAAACAGAACCTGGGTATGTAATACAGAAAGATGACGGTTCCCATGTACATATAGTGAGGGAAAAAAGTATTTGATCCCCTGCCAATTTTGTATGTTTGCCCACTGACAAAGAAATGATCAGTCTATAATTTTAATGGTTGGTTTATTTTAACAGTGAGAGACAGAATAACAACAAAGAAGTTATAAATTGATTTGCATTTTAATGAGTAAAATAAGTATTTGATCCCCTATCAATCAGCAAGATTTCTGGCTCCCAGGTGTCTTCTTTACAGGTAACGAGCTGAGATTAGGAGCACTGTCTTGGCACCGGTTCACACAGGGGCGGCTCCAAAGTCGTCCGACTCTGAAGCTGCCTCGCACAGCGCGACCTCAGCGCAGCTTGCAAAAAACGTATTTAATAGAAGTCAATGCAAGCCACTCCTAAGTCGTCCCAAAGTAGTGCAGGAACCTTTTTCTAAGTCGGAGCGACTTGAGTCGCTCCTATTAGGCTGGTTCCATTGCACTGCATGGAGCGCGACTTGTCCGACGACTTGGAGGGCGACTTGTCCGACTTGTCACTTGACAGGTCGCCCCTGTGTGAACCAGGACTTAAAGGGAGTGCTCCTAATCTCTGCTTGTTACCTGTATAAAAGACACCGGTGTCCACAGAAGCAATCGATCAATCGGATTCCAATCTCTCCACCATGGCCAAGACCAAAGAGCCATCCAAGGATGTCAGGGACAAGATTGTAGACCTACACAAGGGTGGAATGGGCTACAAGACCATTGCCAAGCAGTTTGGTGAGAGGGCGACCAACAGCTGGTGCGATTATTCGCAAATGGAATAAATACAAATTAATTGTCAGTCTCCCTCGGTCTGGGGCTCCATGCAAGATCTCACCTTGTGGAGTTTCAATGATCAGGAGAATGGTGAAGAATCAGCCCAGAACTACACAGGAGATTCGTGCCAATGATCTCAGGACAGTTGGGGCCATAGTCACCAAGAAAACAATTGGTAACACACTACACCGTGAAGGACTAAAATCCTGCAGCGCCCGCAAGGTCCCCCTGCTCAGCAAAGCACATGTACAGGCCCGTCTGAAGTTTGCTAATTAACATCTGAATGATTCTGAGGAGAACTGGGTGAAAGTGTTGAGAGCAAAAACAAGCTTTTGGCATCAACTCAACTTGCTGTGTTTGGAGGAGGAGGAATGCTGCCTATGATCCCAAGAACACCATCCCCACCATCAAACATGGAGTTGGAAACATTATGGTTTGGGGGTGTTTTTCTGCTAAGGGGACAGGACAACTTCACTGCATTAATCGGACAATGGACCATGTACCGTCAAATCTTGGGTGAGAACCTCCTTCCCTCAGCAATGGCATTGAAAATGGATCATGGATGGGTATTCCAGCATGACAATGACCCAAAACACACGGCCAAGACAACAAAGGAGTGGCTTAAGAAGAACATTAAGGTCCTGAAGTGGTCTAGCCAGTCTCCAGACCTTAATCCCATAGAAAATATGTGGAGGGAGCTGAAGGTTTGAGTTACCAAACGTCAGCCTCGAAACCTTATTTGACTTTGCGAGGATCTGCAAAAAGTGGGACAAAATCCCTCCTGAGATGTGTGCAAACCTGGTGGCCAACTACAAGAAATGTCTGACCTCTGTGATTGCCAACAAGGGTTTTGCCACCAAGTACTAAGTCATGTTTTGTGAAGGGATCAAATACTTATTTCACTCATTAAAATGCAAATCAATTTATAACTTTTTTGAAGTGCGTTTTTCTGGATATTTTTGTTGTTATTCTGTCTCTCACTGTTAAAGTAAACCTACCATTAAAATTATAGACTGATAATTTCTTTGTCAGTGGGCAAAGGTACAAAATCAGCAGGGGATCAAATACTTTTTTTTCCCCCCTGTATAATAATCTAATATTCTACAGAAGCAATCTTTCTCCTACAACAGGATATATAGTATGTACGGGCCTCCCAAGGGGGTATGTACCGTGCAAACAGCCCTCCTTGGAGGCTTGCATGGTGTGTACAGAGCTTACTAGAGGATATATAGCATGTAGGGGGCCTCTTGGAGGATACATAGTGTGTGCAGACCTTCCCGGAGGATACATTGCGTGTACAGTCCTTCCTGGAGGATACATAAAGTCCTTCCTGGTGGATACATAGTGTGTGCAGACCTTCCTGGGGGATACATAGTGTGAGCAGTCCATTCTGGGGGATACATAGTGTGTACAGTCCTTGGGGATGCATAGTGTGTACAGTCCTTGGGGATGCATAGTGTGTACAGTCCTTCCTGGGGGATGCATAGTGTGTACAGTCCTTCCTGGGGGATACATAGTGTGTGCAGTCCTTCCTGGGGGATGCATAGTGTGTACAGTCCTTCCTGGGGGATACATAGTGTGTGCAGTCCTTCCTGGGGGATGCATATTGTGTACAGTCGTTCCTGGAGGCTATATAGTTTGTACAGTCCTTCCTGGGGGATGCATAGTGTGTACAGTCCTTCCTGGAAGCTATATAGTGTGTACAGTCCTTCCTGGGGCATACATAGTGTGCACAGTCCTTCCTGGGGCATACATAGTGTGCACAGTCCTTCCTGGGGCATACATAGTGTGCACAGTCCTTCCTGGGGCATACATAGTGTGCACAGTCCTTCCTGGGGCATACATAGTGTGCACAGTCCTTCCTGGGGCATACATAGTGTGTACAGTCCTTCCTGGGGGATACATAGTGTGTACAGTCCTTCCTGGGGGATACATAGTGTGTACAGTCCTTCTTGGATGATACATAGTGTGTACAGTCCTTCCTGGATGATACATAGTGTGTACAGTCCTTCCTGGAGGATACATAGTGTGTACAGTCCTTCCTGGAGGATACATAGTGTGTACAGTCCTTCCTGGAGGATACATAGTGTGTACAGTCCTTCCTGGGGGATACATAGTGTGTACAGTCCTTCCTGGGGGATACATAGTGTGTACAGTCCTTCCTGGGGGATACATAGTGTGTACAGTCCTTCTTGGATGATACATAGTGTGTACAGTCCTTCTTGGATGATACATAGTGTGTACAGTCCTTCCTGGAGGATACATAGCTTGTACAGTCCTTCCTGGATGATACATTGGGGTTGATTTACTAAAGGAAAATAGACTGTGCACTCTGCAAGTGCAGTTGTTCCAAAACTTTGTAAATGCGCAGAAGTCCATCATCCAATCACATGCAAGCAAAAATGCTGTTTTTGTTTTTTTTCTTGCACGTGATTAGGTATTCTTTGCCAAATGAAGCTTTACCTCATTTACTAAACTTTGTAAAGTGCACAGCTTATTTGCCTTTAGTAAATCAACACCATAGCTTGTACAGTCTTCCTGGAGGATACATAGTGTATAGGGAACAACCCTGGAGGATTCATCATGTGTACAGAGTGTGTGTGTGAGATTCTATAGAGCAGTGGTTCTCAACCTCTCTAGTGCCGTGACCCCTTGATAAAATTTTCCAAGTTGTGGGGACCCCCAACCATAAAATTATTTTCATAACGTGGGTTGTCAGCACCTAAGGCAAGACAAGTAATTTGCGCCCCTAACCCATGGATATTTAGCGCTCCCTGAGTCCCTAACACTCGTATTAAAACCCCTTATGGTAGATTTTAGGATGTACCACTCTTTCTCTTTGTTCTCCTTTCTTTCCCTTTTATCTCTCTCTATCCTAATTTTCTTGTTTTTTTCCCCCATCCCTCCTTCTAGCCGTCTTTCTTGTTCTTTCTTTTATTCTTTCTCTCCCTTTTTATTTGTTCCTCCCACTCTTTTCCTCACCCTTCCATGTATTCTCTATTTTTATTCTTTCTCTTACTCCTTGGTGCCTTGGTGAGGGGGGGGGGGATGGGATAAGTGGCAGTGTTGGTGGGGAGTTCTGATCAGCCAACTTCTTTGCTCTTGATCAAGGCAAGGTCATCTGCTGATCTGAGAACTGTAGTGGGGACCTTTTAATGGCAACTATAATCCCAGGTAGTGTTACTCAATGTGTCTCCGACTTTGTGATGTCTCGTAGCAGTGACACCTATGCCTAAATCAAGAGATGGGGTCTCCTCCAGCCCCTCCCACTTCACATTCCTCACCAGTCAGCTGACCTCTAGTCTCTGCCCCCCTGTCATGCCGTGAACTGAATGGGTGGCTGCGAAGAGACTGAGTGGGCAGCTGCGGGCTCCAGGGACAGCCCTGCTGGGTGGCCGCAAAAAGGCTGGGAGAGCAGTGCGGGCTTCAGGAACAGCCCAGGATTCGGTGACCCCTGGCAAATTATTTGACCCCCGAGGGGTCCCAACCCCCAGGTTGAGAACCACTGCTATAGAGGATATATCTGGTGTTCAGACATGCATGCTGTGATCTAAAACGGAGTTCCTCCCAAAAGTGGAAGCTCGGCTTATCTGCTCCCCCCCCCCCCCCTCCTTTCTGTGCACCTTTCAGGGAGCAATGTATACTTCGGGGAAACTGTGCCGTAGCCACGTCCCTTGAAATTTCGGCCCCTTCCTCCTTCCTCCACCGTTGGGCCAGTTAGCGCAGCGCACTTCGCACATGCACAGTAGGGAACCGGCGGTGAAGCCTTTGGCTTCACCGCCGGTTTCGCTTACCACGAATGGCGGCGGCAGCATCCGAGAGCCAATCCGAAAATCGGCTGAGGTGCCCACATCTTGGGATCCCTAGACAGGTAAGTGTCCTAATAATAAAAGTCAGCAGCAGTGGGGAGGGGAGGGGCGGAACTCCGCTTTGAAGTGGTTAAGCCACTGAGTCTTCTTTCTACAATACCCTCTGTTATATTAAATGATGTTCCCCACTGTATGTGTTTTTTTTTTTTTTTTTTTTAAATAAGCCTCTTTTTCATTGGCCCGCTCGGCGCTCACGTGACCATATGCCTTCAGGTTTAATTGCAGTGTTGGCAATTTGAAAAAAATAGGTTGGTTTTGTGTTGCAGTTTGGGCACTCGGGCTCAAAAAGGTTCGCCATCACTGGTATATAGCATGTAGTGCCCTTAATGGAAGCTGCATAGAGGAGATGTGCATGCATCATGGGAGCTGAGTTGTTCAGTCCAACCAAAGGTTCTAATTTACAAAATCTTTCCTTGTGTATGTAGCGATGGTGGACTATAAGTGTAACATTATGTGCCTTCCCGTCATTCATCATCTATCGTTGTGTCCCTGTAATGCTGGACGCCAGTGACTGTCATCATGTTTGTGAGCAAACCCACTGGATTGTGGGACTAATAGTCTTTGTGACCGGCGGTTACATTGCATAACTATACACTAGGACTACATATCCCAGGGATCCTTGTTACCAGTACCATCCAGGGGACTTCTGGGAGAGACTATAAAAGGAGATGGGAGTTCCATCTCAGGCTCTCTTCTTCCTGGGCCTTGTGTAAGGCATACCTCTCCGTGACGGGGAGAGAGAAGTTGCGGTCTACCATGCGGTGTAAAAGATATTGGGGTTGATTTACTAAAGGCAAAGCCACTCTGCTATGCAAGTGCACTTGGAAGTGCAGTCGCTGTAGATCTGAGGGGAAGCTCTGCTTTTTTTTTTTTTTCATCCAATCATGTGCAAGCAAAAATGCTGTTTTATTTTCCTTGCCTTTCCCCTTCAGATCTACAGCGACTGCACTTCCAAGTGCACCTGCAGTGCAAAGTGGATTTGCCTTTGGTAAATAACCCTCTCAGTGTTTTTAAATAAAAAATATAAAAACCACAGAGGTGATCAAATACCACCAAAAGAAAGCTCTATTTGTGGGAAAAAAAGGACGTAAATTTTGTTTGGGTACAACGTCGCAAGACCGCGCAATTGTCAGTTAAAGCGCCGCAGTGCCATATTACAAAAAATGGCCTCAGGAAGGGGGTAAATTCTTCCGGGGCTGAAGTGGTTAAGCCAGTCAGTCTGTTCATTCATCACTGTGCCTTATGGGATATAATCTAATGAGCTCCAACTGCCAGTGAAGACTATCAGGCCTGCACCACGGACATTGCTGTTGTCACTAAAGGGCCATACACTATCCCCATTCTGTCTGATCTCTCATTAGGATTTTAAGGTTGAATAGGCAGGCTTGGGGTTCCCCTTAGAGTTTGTAACTTCTTGCATTAAACACTTAACCATTCATTGTCCTTCAGGTCATGCTACAGGTGGCATACCATTGTAGATGCGTGTATATTGTATCTTCCTACTGTTAAACTGTTCTTAAGCTGTCTTTGGGGGAATTCCTCTACTGAGTCTGTGCTGTTACTCAGAACTCGGTTGATCTATTGCCCTACTTTACAAACGAATACTACTTTGCTACTTCAGTAAAAGCTGAGATACCATAAATATATTGTCTTGTGTGACGTGTTATTTAAAGGTGCTTGTGAAAAGATGTCGGAAGGTATATAGGGTCATGGTGATGCAGGTAAATCCAAGCAGTCCTCAAGGGGACCGTGCTACATGTATGACTGCTGGAGGGATGGAGAGTCCATGAACAGTGTTTTTTTAATGTTCACATATAGCCCCTTTCACATGGACGCCTCCGCTAAATGGAATTTGCTTGCTCAGTGGGGGATCCCTCAGCAGATCCCTGCTGAGGAGGCAGATGACAGGTCCATGTTACATAGTTACATAATTAGGTTGAAAAAAGACACAAGTCCATCTAGTTCAACCATAAAAAAATAAATACATAAAAAATATCATACAATCCCATATATCCAATCCTATACCCACAGTTGATCCAGAAGAAGGCGAAAAAACCCAGAAAAGCATAGTCCAATTTGCTACAGCAGGGGAAAAAATGTCTTCCTGATCCAGAGGAATCGGATTTTCCCTGGATCAACTTTACCTATAAATGTTAGTACCCAGTTATATTATGTACATTTAGGAAAGAATCCAGGCCTTTTTTAAAAGAGCAATCTACTGTGCTGGCCAGAACCACCTCTGGAGGGAGTCCATTCCACATTTTCACAGCTCTTGTCTTGAAAAAACCTTTCCGTATTTGGAGATGAAATCTCTTTTCCTCTAGACATAAATAGTGCCCCCGTGTCCGCTGTGATGACCGTAAAGTGAATAACTCAACACCAAGTTCACTATATGGACCCCTTATATATTTATACATGGTGATCATATCCCCCCTTAATCTCCTCTTCTCAAGAGAGAATAAATTCAGTTCCTCTAATCTTTCCTCATAGCTGAGCTCCTCCATGCCTCGTATCAGTTTGGTTGCCCTTCTCTGTACTTTCTCCGGTTCCCCGATAACCTTTTTGAGAACTGGTGCCCAAAACTGAACTGCATGTTCCAGATGAGGTCTTACTAATGATTTGTACAGGGGCAAAATTCTCTCTCTCTCTCTCTCTCTCTCTCTCTCTCTCTCTCAGATGCTGCTGCAGCGCTGTGGGCTGGATGTGTAATGCCCACAGCGCTGATTTGTGCCCACTCCAGCCATTCAGCCATCCATCCATCCATCCTCAGCCATCCATTCATCCATCCATACTCGGCCATCCATCCATCCATACTCAGCCATCCATCCATACTCAGCCATCCATCCATACTCAGCCATCCATCCATACTCAGCCAGCCATCCATCCATCCATACTCATCCAGCCATCCATCCATACTCGGCCATCCAGCCATCCATCCATACTCGGCCATCCATCCATCCTTGGCCATCCATCCATCCATCCTTGGCCAGCCATCCATCCATGCATACTTGGCCGGCCAGCCATCCATCCATACTCGGCCAGCCATCCATCCATACTCGGCCAGCCATCCATCCATACTCGGCCAGCCATCCATACTCGGCCAGCCATCCATACTCGGCCATCCATCCATCCATACTCTGCCAGCCATCCATACTCGGTCAGCCATCCATCCATACTCGGCCAGCCATCCATACTCGACCATCCATCCATCCATACTCTGCCAGCCATCCATACTCGGCCAGCCATCCATCCAGCCATACTCGGCCAGCCATCCATACTCGACCAGCCATCCATACTCGGCCAGCCATCCATCCATCCATGCTCAGCCATCCATCCATGCTCAGCCAGCCATCCATGCTCAGCCAGCCATCCATGCTCAGCCATCCATCCATCCATACTCAGCCAGCCATCCATACTCAGCAATACCCATCCATGCTCAGCCATCCATCCATACTCAGCAATACTCATCCATCCATGCTCATCCATCCATACTCAGCAATACTCAGCCAGCCATCCATACTCAGCCATCCATCCATCCATAGCAATACTCATCCATGCTCAGCCATCCATCCATACTCAGCGATACTCATCCATCCATCCTCAGCCATCCATCCCTAATCAGCAATGCTCATCCATCCATACTAAGCAATACTCATCCATCCATCCATGCTCAGCCATCCCATCCACCCCCATCCATAGTCAGCCATACTTAGCCATCCCATCCATACCATCCATACCCGGCCGTACTCAGCCATACTCATTCATGCTCAGTCATCCCATCCACGGCTCATCCATGCCACATCAGTTCTTATCCATGCCACTAGAGTGCCTCACAAAAGTGTTAAAGGGAGTGAAATTAGATTTGACATTTATGCCCCTAGAACTCCTGATGGTGTTCCCTGCATGTTGGGCCTCTCTATGTGGCCAGGCTGTGTAAAAGTCTCCCACATGTGGTATCGCCATACTCAGGAGGAGTAGGAGAATCTATTTTGGGGTGTAATTTTGTTGGTATGTACATGCTATGTGTTAGAAAAATTGTATAAATGGACAACTTTGTGTAAAAAAAAAAACAAAAAAAACAAAGCGTTTTCATTTTCTTTACATATTTTCCAGAAACTTGTAGAAAAAAATGACATGCTCAAAAGACTCATTATGCCTCATAGATTATACGTTAGGGTGTTTTCTTTCCAAAATGGGGTCGTTTTTGGGGAGTTTTTATTGTCCTGGTGCTCCAAGGCCTTCAAAAGTGTAAGAGGTAGTCAAGAAATTATATGTGCAATTTATGCTCCAAGAACGCTTGACGGTGCTCCCTGCATGTTGCGCCTCTGTATGGCGCTGTGTAAAAGTCTCACACGTGGCATCGCCATACTCAGGAGGAGTAGTAGAATGTGCTTTGGGGTGCAATTTGTGCTATGCATATGCTGTGTGTGAGAAATAACCTGCTAATATAACAATTTTGTGAAAAAAACAAAAAGGAAAAAAAAGTCTTGATTTTGCAAAGAATTGTGGAAAAAAATTACAACTTCAAAAAACTCACCATGCCTCTTACTAAATACCTTGGAATGTCTACTTTCCAAAAAGGGGTCATTTGGGGTTTATTTGTACTTTCCTGGCCTGTTAGGGTCTCAAGAAATGAGCCGTCAGTACATCAGATAAGATCAATTTTCAGAGATTGGCACCATACCTTGTGGACTCTATAACTTTCACAAAGACCAAATAATATACACCGATTTGGGTTGTTTTTACCAAAGAAATGTAGCTAACAGGTTACTTGGTAAAGACTTTGTTCCCTTTTTAAATATAGGCACCGCTTTGGCCCTATGCCAATCCAGTGGTACTGTTCTCATCATTAATGAGTCTCTAAAAATGAGATACAATGGCTTTGAAATTACAGAGCTCAATTCTTGTAGGATCCATGGGTGGATGCCATCTGGTCCAGGTGCTTAAAAATAGTCCTGTAATAAGTTTATATATTTTTGCCCTTTAACTGTTCCAACAGTGCCATTACGCCAGTCAATTTCTGGGTAGTTAAAATTCCCCATTATTATCACTGCTTTCCATCTGTGCAAGGAGCTGAGTCTCCACCTCCTCATTAACATTGGGTGGTCTATAACAAACTCAAATTATTAACTTTGAACTACACACATCTATATGCAGTTCCACCCATAATGCTTCAGACTCATCACACTCTCCATCAACCAGGTCCTCTTTCACGCTCGCTTTGAGATCACTTTTCGCATAGAGACAGACCCCGCCACCTTTCCTTTATACCAGTGGTTCTCAACCCTGTCCTCAAGTACCCCCAACAGGCCATGTTTGCAGGTCTTCCTTGATCTTGCACACGTTCTTTAAATCAAAGTCAATGACTTGGTATTTTGGACAGCTACTTTATCTAAGAGAAATTCCCAAAACATGGCCTGTTGGGGGTACTTGAGGACAGGGTTGAGAACCACTGCTTTATACCACGTCTCCCCGAAAGAGTGCATAGCCAGGAATATTTATAGCCCAGTCATGTAAGGAATGACTATAACGAAAAAAGTCAGTGCTGCTACCCATACATCACATACAAAGTAGAGCTCCCGGGTGCTCGATCCACAGTCGCTGGCCAAGCAGAGAAATGAGGAAAAGATGATCCGCACTCCGGTGATTGCTCTTAAAAAATGTTGTATTTATTAACAAGCCACAGTGACCAAACGCAAATGAGAACAGTTGACGCGTTTCAGCCTATAAGGCCTTAGTCATAACCATGATGTAAGAAATGACGCCAAGTTTCAGCAATACCAATTACATCATCACTCTCCTCATACACCAGAGCTTCCAACTCGCCTATTTTGCTTGGCAGACTTGGTGAACGAACACTTTAATGCATTATTACATTTTGCTTTGGTGTTTTTCATATCTTGTTTAGTAGTACAAATGGCACTATAATTTCCAATGGTTAATTGCAACATGGGAACTTTCTTGTCACCTGCCATAACCCTTCCCCCATCTATCCCCATTCCACCCTCCATTAATGTCTGACCCTTAACTGACCTGTCTGCCCGATGGAATTCTAGTTCATCCTCCCCCCTTAATCCTAGTTTAAAGCGGGGGTCCACCTATCTATCTTTTTTTTTTTTTAGTTAATTCACAAACTTTTCTTCTCAGCATTACATACTCACATATTGTGTGTAATATGTCCGCCTGTGTCAGATTTCGTCGGAAAGAATAACTTATATTATTCACTGCAGGCGGTTTCCATCTTCATTGTGGGCATTTGAAGCCCACAAGCATTTATATCCTGGATGCGGTGAATGCTGTGCTCCCAGCATTCACCGCTCGTTCCCGCACATGCCCAGTGGCATCCTGGGAAGCCTGAGACTAGCTCCCAGGATTCTGTGCGGAGTCTGGGAGAGGCTAAAAACACGCCTACTCCCACGGGAGGAGAACCAGGAAGTGCAAAGAAGAATAGAAAAATAAAAGTTAATTACGGCGATTTAAATTTTTTTAAACGGCATGTCAGCATCTAGGCAAGGAAGAGAATACATACAGATATTGTTCAAAATTTGGGTGGAACCCCGCTTTACATACTCCTCCAGCCTTCCCATAAACTTCTCCCCCAGCACAGCAGCCCTCCCTTCTATTCAGGTGCAAACCATCTTTAGCATATAGGTTGCACCCCAATGAAAAGTCAGCCCAGTGCTCTAGAAACCCAAATCCCTCCTCCCTACACCAGGTCTTTAGCCATGCATTCAGCTCTCCAATCTCCCCCTGCCTTTCCTGTGTTGCGCATGGCACAGGCAATATTTCAGAGAATATAACCTTGGAGGTCCTTCCCTTCAACTTGCAGCCTAGTTCATTAAATTGATTCATAAGGAGCACATGGACACAGTCCCTCTCTCCTCTATGGGGCAATCGGATGGAACTTGACTGACTGTCCCTTTCCATCCGATGTCGGATTTGATCCACCTGACGGATGGGGAATAGAACCACCACCATCCTTCTGTTTTTGGCATATCGGATGGCGGCGGGTTTCCACTGACTTCCGCCCCTCCAAAGAAGAGACTGGAGGGTTCAATCAGGTCCGCCTGAAAAACTGACAGGGGGACCTGATCGGACAGCCCGTGTGAAAGAGGCCATAGGGTTGTTCTATTTCTGAACTGACTTCAGGGGTATGGAGCCCTTTTTCAACTCTCAGGTGAGATAATCAGCATTATCCCCGCACATAGGATAAAAATGAACATGCTGTTAACTGGTAACACACCAGTTAACTGGTAGAGTAGAAAACCTGCCCTGTCATCTGCACCTGAGTTCGGCATCGCTGAAACGGCACTTGGCAAAACTCTAGAATATTTTATAAATGGCAGCAATGCCAGCATTCATTGTTTTCTGCTTCAAAGACCTTGACAATTACTGGTAAAATTCTACCGCAGAAGATATAAGTTATTTCTGTTAACGCAGTCCAGCCTTTTGTCTGAGGCGTATACAGTACTAAATTTTGCTGCCCTTGGGGATAATCGGGGAGCACTGTGTGGGCATTGCGTTCAGCGAGACCTTACTGCGTTGTCTGAGAGGCAGCCATCGGGTCACAGTGAAACATTCGGCTGGACCAAACACGGGGGCGAGAAACGTGGAGGGTGCGCTAGGCTGGAATTTCAGATTTTTTTAATATTCTGTGTATTTTTATTCTGTGCTTTTTATTGCAGCAAACTAAGACCTCATGCACACAGGATGTAAAAAGAACCTGTAAACACAACTCTACGTTAGCCTATAGGGCCAAGCACACATAGGCACTTACAGGCATATTAGAACAGGAGCATTGAGAGGCAGAAAAAACACTTGATGTACCTGAATGCACCTAAACACTAGGTGCATTTAGAACTTGAGCGTTCATTTATTCCAATGGCCAGAATTAATTCATATTCAGGGAAATGCAGTACATGAATGTCCAAACACTTGGCGCCCCTAAAAGCATTTGCAAAACGTGGCTTTAGGCTCTTCCTTTTTTTTTTTTTTTTTTTTTTTTTTTTTTTTTAGCCTTTTTCCTGCCAGGAGCAAAGGTGTTTATTCGAGCTGGGCAAAACACCCACTGTGCATGAAGTCTATGGGGTTGATTTACTAAAGGCAAGTAGACTGTGCACTTTGCGAAGTGCAGTTACTCCAGAGCTTAGTAAAAGAGGTAAAACTTCACTTTGCAAAAAGTACCCAATGACGTGGAAGGAAAATTTGCTTGCACATTAATTGGATGATGGAAGTCCAGCAGAGCTTTTGCTCATTTGCTAAGCTTTTGAGCAACTGCACTTGCAGAGTGCACAGTGTATTTAGTAAATCAACCCCTATGTCTTTATGGGCCAGATATTTTGAAAGAATATGCACATACAATTCTGTATCGGTTGGTAGCAAAAAAGCAAATCGTATTCTATAGGATGTATAGGGTGTGCTATAAGCATGCATGCGCAAACTACAAGACATACGTGCTGAATTTACTAACAACGGTGGCTAGCTATAGAACGAGAGCTCCAACATAATGCAATTTCGCTGTTTTTTGGGTCTTTCTTAGTGCTGTTTATATTTCAAAGGCTAATTTCACCTCTTTCATAAAAAAAAAAAACAAAATAATAAATGCATATTGATTAAAAAAAATGAATTTTCTACTGTGACTATGTTTCATGCTACACCTTAAGGCCTCATGCACACAGGGCGTTTTTCCTACCACTTTTAGGAGCGTTGGGTGTTTTTTTTTTTTGTTTTTTATTCTATGTGTCCATGCACACATAGACTCTTAGGAGCTGTAAGTAGAATAGGCATTTTCAAGCTGCAAAAAAAAAAAAAAAAAAACCCAAGGCCAGCGCGTTCTGGAACAGCAGTGTTACAGCTGCAGAAACATCTGATGCAGCTAAACGTGTCTTGACGCTGTATACTTCATCAATCGTTTTAAAGCAATTGGATTTGGGAGTAAAAAATAGAAGAGGGCAGAGAAATGCTGCTAAACAGGCATTAACGCCAATGCAGAACACTTCTTAAAGCCCGTTTTTTTTACAGCCGCTTTTTCCTGGCTTCGGTACTGGCTTTGCAGCTCTTTTTTTCAATGCCCTGTAGACATGTAGCCCTTAAAATCTCATGGAGGAAAAAGGTCCCATTCACACCAGCGGGCCCCGATTGGGTTCGCCAGTCCGTTTTGCAAGCGGACCCATTCAGACCACCCATTGTTCTCTATGAAGCGGTGGATATCAGCGAAGATGTGTCCGCTGGCATCTGATTCGATCCTATCTGCTAAAAACAGATGGATGGGGATCTGTTCCCCATTCGTCGATCGGATCGGATGACAGGCAGGCCATTACCATCCAGCTGCCCCATAGAGAACAGTGGGGCTGTGTCCCTGTCTGCTCTGTGACCTGTCATCCGCTGGATGCTGAGCAGGCGCTCCATCTGAAAGGGGCCTAAGACCACATAAAAAGTATAATTTTTCAAAACTGTAAAAAAAATAATAATTTGTAAACATATTAGGGGTATTATACTGCGCTTTGCGTGGATCTTTGTGAGCAAGTGCAGAAGTCTGAGCATTCCATAAATATGAGATTCCATAAATACATGATAAAATAATAAATTAATCAAACGTAAATTGACTTTTTCCTATGACAGCATGCCGTTTCTGTTTTTTTGTTTTTGTTCTTTTTTCTTTACATAGTATTTACTTCGGCGCAAGCGCATATCATTGCTTGGTGAACACAACTGTGACAGTAATCCGGACTGCTCTGTACATATTGAACATCAGCACACCATCTTCTTATTAGGCCCAGTAATTGCAATGCACCTTATCCTAACATTTTATCCACCATGCTCTTTTTCATTTATTTTAGTAAGTTATTCCATCTATGTTTTGACCCATTTTTCTTTTTTTCTAGACGTCTTTTTAAGCCTTATAAAACTGTACAGTGTCTTTTAATGTCCAATTTTATCTTTTGTATTTGTAAACCGATTTACATCATTGGGAAAAAGCACAGCATAATGTACACATATTTTAAATTATTTATTTTTAGAGAAACCTGTAAAAAATAAATGAATAAATTAAACAAAATTATTTTTTTTTCTACAAAAAAATAGCAGTTTATGCAATTGGTAAGTAAGTTGCAAATTGTAATCCATTATCTTTTTATTTTTTTTGATAACTGCTTTATTTATGCGCTGAAAAAGGGATCCAATTTTTGTAACTTGTGATGAATACAATATATAAATAATGTCTGAGGTCCCGGGAGTACACAAGGTGAGAAATTGCAGCAAAGAATGAATTCAGTGATGGCTTTTCCTTCTCTCCTCAGCTTGTCCTACATAAAGCTACAGCAAAATGCCCCAAAGGGAGGAGGAAAAGCACAATTCTTTATTTTTGTTCTTCGGGGGAACAAAAACTTGTAGTAGATTACATAACAAAAAGTAAAAACTGCAGGAAATAGTAACTAAATTAAATTAAATTGATCTAAAAAAGAAATAAAAAAAACAACTGCTGTCAGTTGGTTGAGGTGGTGTGAAAAAAGACTCTCTAGAGAGCTGCAGCTGCAAAATTTCAGCAAAACTTTTTTTTTTTTTTTTTGTTAATTAGGAATCTGAGCGACAGCAGAACACACCCACTGCGCTCCCCCTGCAGACCCAGGGAAAGTGCTGACCCCCATCGAGGTGTCAGGGGAAAAGTATCTGAAAAATGTAAGATTCCGCTGACCTGCCCAGCCCAGACCGGAGACGGGGAAAAAGCGGGCGAGCGGCAGAATGAAGGGATGGTGACAATCCCCATTCAGCAAACACCTGGACACCTCACAAAACATGACCAGCAAAACCTTCTCTTTGCAGTGAATTGAACCCGTCAGTTCGCCTACTTGTCAGGAGCCGAGTGTGGGCGCTCCGAACTGACACAAGAGCCCTAATTAAGTGGAAAGGGCCCTTCTGTAACTGACCTGCCGGGACCTTTGGCAAAGCATTTAACGTGATTAGTTCAAACATTTTCTTTTGCTTTCTAAGTGTGAATAGAGCCGGAGGGCGGGGGGATTTGTGTGTGGCCCCCCTGCCTATGAATGGTGCACTTGTCGCGCCCCCCCCCCCCCTAAACACCACCCCCTCCCTTTTCTAGGGAGATTTCTCCAAGGAAACTAAACGCTCTCCATACATAACACTCTGCATTGTGTCCGGAGGGGAGAGAGAAGGAAAAACCTGCGCACAATATGTTGTGTTCAGTTGTGAGCCAACGCGGCTAACAGAGCATCAACAAACGCCAATTAACTGGTCGTGTTAAAGAGAGCGGGCGGGAGTCTGCGCCTGCAGGAAGAGGAGCTGAACCTCCCCGATACAAACTGATGGTCTGCAATTGGGGGTCCGGATTCCTCTGCAAAAAATAATAATAAACAAAATTAAATACCATTATTCCCTCCAACAAACTACAAATATTATTAATGTTGTTTTTATTATTATTACTACTAATAATAATATTTTTATTATTATTATTATTATTAACAATATTGTTAATAATAACAATAATAATTTTTTGTAGAGTGGATGTTATGCATTTTCCGGATAGTATTAGTGAGATTATTATTAATATTATTATTATTATTATTATTATTATTATTAATACTATTATAATATAGGAAACCTTGTTTGTAGAGTGGATATTATACATTTTACTAATAATAAAAGTGATGATATTATTAACAATGAGAATTAGAATAATACCAATAATTTGGGAAACATTTTTTGAGTGTATATTATAAATGTTACTAATAGTGATATTATTTATTATTGTTGTAGTTATGTTAATATGGGAAAAGTTTTTGGCAAAGAGTTGATGTTACAAATGTACTAAAATAAATAATAGTGATGATGATAATAATAATCGGGAAACATGTTACAAATGTACTAATACTACTAATAATAGTGATGATAATAATATGGGAAACCTTTTTTTGTAAAGCGAGGATGTTATACATTTTGCCACATGTAGTCTTTGCTCAATTGCTGACACCTCTTTTACAAAGTCTATATGTTGTTAGATGTATGAATAGCACATTAATTTTCAGCACTAAAGACCATATACATCAAATGAAAAAAGCCATATATATTATATATATGAATAGCCAACCAGGCCAATTGTTTCAGCATACAATGTGCAATCACTGACTACAACAACTAATGCATCTCGCAATTAAACAATTCCAGAATATATGCAGATCAATGTCAACGCTTTTTGCAACTTCAGCTTCTTTAGGACCAAGTAGTCATCGGCTCTCATAGGGTTGTAGTCAATTGTCTGTACACATATCTATGAAGAATGACAAGAAGCATAATACATATATACAGTATAACACAATCCTAATGTGTGTGTGTGTGTATGTGTATATATAATATGTGTATATATGTGTTTTATCCTAATACAAGTATGAACTGTCTTATTGTACTTCCAAAACATAGTGCATAAATAATGATTTTTTTTAGATATGTGTGTATATATATATATAATACAGTATTAATGTCATATGCACAAAGTACAATGAGATTCTTACTTGGATGCATTTTCACAGCCTTAAACAAAAAGTAGACAACATATTAATAAATATATGATAATATCGATATATACCGGTAGGTAACAAAGGGCAGCATGTAATGCACACAGACAAATCTGTGGATGTTTTCTGGATGTGGGGAAGAGTCAGCGCTGTAAGTGGGAGAATGGCGTAACAATCTACATTATGGTTACACTTTCAGCTTTTTTCTTTTCCCCCCTTTTTTTTTTTTAAACTTCTGTTGTAACGCTAGTAAAATCAGAAAGGTCTGTTGCTAATTTCCTTTTAACTACCCTAGTAAATATAAGTATAACAGCATGTATAGCAATTTATTTTATGTTTTGATACTGTACTAATATCTTGTCAATATTATAAATGCATATTTTACAAATTACATTTAATATATTATATTAATTTTATGGTGTTATCATAATACATTATAATAAATAAATATATGTTTGTGTGTGTATATTTTTATATATATATACACTGCAGAAGATGCTAGGGCTATTAAAATTATTAAAAACTATTACTGCTACTAACAAACTACAAATAATACTAGTAATAACATAATAATTATTATTAGTATAGAAAAACGATATTGATATTATATTTTATTTATTATTGTATATGTATATGTATATATATATATATATATATATATATATATATATATATATATATATATATATATATATGTGTATGTATGTATATGTGTGTATATATATATATATATATATATATTATAAATAATAATTTTTTATTAATTATGCTATTATTGTTCTTCATCTGTGATGTAGTACATTTTGTCTGATTGAACTCCCAGCTTTGTCCTGTCTGCGGCTCACACTGTACATCTGTGTTACTGACATAAGGAGGGACATGGATTTGTCTATTCTGCTGTGACTAATATAATAATCTACAGCGTGTTGAGAAGTTATTATTGCAGGAAATCTGCCACAGAAATTGAACACCTGAAATTCAAAATCTGGAAAATGTTCATTAAAATGAACAATCTAATAAATATAATGAGGTCAGAGAAGAAGGAAATTTGTATAATTGCTCTGCCTGTGATACAAACAAATGTGACCAAAACTGGACAGAAAAAAAAAAAAAAAAAAGAATAGATCATCATTTAAAGCAGCACACTAGAGAGAGCTAGACAAGAAAGAGATAAACGGATGGATAAGAGATTTCAGTGGATAAAAGAGATTTAAAGAGATAGATTAAAAGTGAGAGAGATAAGAAAGAGAGAGAGGAGAGAGCTAGGAGAGAAATAAGAAAAAGAGAGAGCGATAGGAAAAAGAGAGAGAAGACAGAGATAGAAGAGAGAGATGAGAGAGTGATAAGAAAGAGAGATGAAGACATAAAAGAGACAGGGTGAGATGAGCGAGAATAGAGAGAAAGGTATAAAAAAGAGAGAAGTTTGAGAGATCAGATAAAGACAGGGATGAGAGAGAGATCGAAAGATAAGAAAAAGAGAGCAAGAGAAAAGAGAAGAAAGGGATGAAACAGAAAATAGAGTGGGTGATATAATAAAGAGAGAGAGAGAGCAGAGCGAGAGATAGAGAAGACAGACAGACATAAGATAAATGTATGAGAGAGAGAGAGAGATAAGAGTGAGATTAAAAGAGAGATAAGAAAGAGAGGGGAGAAAGAGAGCGATGAGAGAGGGAGTGATAAGAAAAAGTGAGAGAGAGATAAAGATGAGAAAAAGGGATGATAGAGAAAAGAGAGAAAGATAAGAAAGAGGGAGTTTAGAAAGCTAAGAAAAAGAGGGATTAAAGAGACCAAGATAGAAAGATAAGAAAATAGAGAGAGAAAAGAGAAAGCGGTATGAGAGAAAGGGATAAGAGAGCAAACAGAGAAAGAGAGAGGAGAGCGAGAATTGGATAGATGAGATGGATAAGAGAGAGATAAGAGATTAAGGGATTAAAGACAGATCATATTGTATACACATAGTACATAATGTATACATGACATAATATTCATAAAGAGTAGTAGTAGTTTTACATCATGTTGTGTCTATGGTATGTACTATGTACACTCACACATCACATATTTATGTCATGTAGTAGGGCATAAATAGATCTTTGTCTTACATGATTCTGTTATCTAATTTCTCATCCCTGATGAAGGGGGAGTAATGAGCCTCTAAAATGCGCTGCCTTGGATTTTTTGTGGCCTTCTACTGTGTGCAATAAATATTTACGGGGCTCACATTATATCTGTGGCGCTCTCATCTTTCTCACATTCTTTAGATTGTTCCAGGGACCCCTAATTATACCCCGACCAACAGGAAGCTGCCTCCATAATCTGAATCTAAAGTCTTATCGCTTCTGTTTTGGGTCCAACACTTTGCCAACATATTTATCACCCTAGGGTGACAATGCTCACTCATCGTATCTGTGGAGGAGCAGTATTGTCGCCCTACAACATGACTATACATACACCTCCCACTCTCCTCATCTCCAAAACATAGTGGGTAGGTGTTGTGTAGTTCAAAGAAGAGAGCTGGAAAGGCGGATAACCATTGTCTGAGATATCATCTCATTGCACAGTGAGGGGACAAGGAAACTGCATTTCTGGAAGGGATAACAGGTATTTTTCTGTATTTGCTGACAATGGCCTTAGCCTGAAAAAAGAAAACAAATGCAGCCACCACATTTACAGACTGGTAAGCTGCTATATACTATATTTTTGTTTTGGGGTTTAGATGTTCTTTAACTGTTTTATCTGCTATTACACTGAACAAAGTAAATAACGAATTGATGGAATTGCTGTAAGATGTCTGCAGTCTCTGACCATCTCCTGTAGTATGTCTGCAGTCTCTGACCATCTCCTGTAGTATGTCTGCAGTAACTGTGTAACTATTATTATTACTACTTTTTCCAATTTTCCTGATGACACTTCTTCTGAGTCAGTAATTTGGAAATTAATGAAGCCAGAGGATGAGCATGAAAGTCAAGCAACTGGCATTTTTAAAGCATGTAAAAATGGCGGCCTCTCTATTTCTCCAAGGACAAGGTTTTTATTATGCAAAAATAATAATAATAATAATAATAATAATAAAAATATTCTTATGTAAAAGTTACAGAATGAAAACCAGTTGCCTGGCTGTCCGAAATATTAATTTTAATCCTTTTTTTTTTTCCAGTTTCAGGTAGAAACTGTGATTTTCAAAAGGATGTAAAACTGACAGCCTTCGAATTTCTTTCAAGACAAGGTTTTTATTATATAATATTTGTTGTTATATAAGGCCCCTTTCACACTTGTACGACCTGAATGTCACGTGACTTTGCCGCACCTCCTCGATGTGACTTGAAGCAATGCCTCAATGGACCTCAAGTCACATCAAAGTCGGACTACATGAAAGTAGTGCAGGGACTACTTTGACCTCGCTGCAACTTGAAGTCGCACAGATATGAACGGTACTCATTGGAAATCGTGGGGTACGACTTGTCATGTGACATTGCAGTCCCAAGTCGCTGGACAAGTGTGAAAGGGGCCTAAATGTTTCATAATGAAGACCAGTTGATCGGCTTTTATTATGTTCTGGCATTTTAAAAAAATGCTGGCCTCCATATTTCCCTCAGGGCAAGATTTTTATTATCTAATAATAATGGCTATTGTTCTATAAAATAACAAAATTAAGGCCAGTTGCTTGGTTTTAAATAATTGTTTATTTTTTTGTTCCAGTTTTTAATGGGAAAATTGCATTTTTAAAATGATGTAGAACGCACAATCTCCATATTTTGATTATGCAATATATGCTATTTTTTTATTATTTTTATTTTTTCATTAATTATTATTTTAGAAGTATTCTGTAATTAAAGCCAACTGCCTGGCTTTCTTTATGTATTGTTTCAAAAAATAATAATTATTGATATCAATACATTGTACATAATAAAATCCTTGTCTTGAGAGACAAACAGAGGCTGTCATTTTCTACATCCTTTTGAAAATGGCAGCTGTTGCCTAAAACTGGGACAAAAAATAAATATATAATACATAGTGAAAGCCAGGCAACTGAATTTCATTGTGTAATATTTATACAATAATATTGCATAAAAAAAATTGTCTAGAGGAAAAATACAAAAAATACAGAGGCTGTCATTTCTACATCCTTTGGAAAATTGCCAGATGCTTGCCTTTCTTTATGTAATATTTTTTATTTATTTAGTTTTAGGTGGCTATCTGCACTTATTCTGGGTTAGTGAGCATGAAAGCCAGGCAACTGGCAATTTTGTAAAGGATGTAAACATGGCAGCCTTTGTATTTTTCTCAAGACAAGGATTTTTTTTATGTAATATGTATTAATTAGATTGTAAGCTCTAATGAGCAGGGCCCTCTGATTCCTCTTGTACCAAATTGTAATGTGACTGTACTGTCTGCCTTCATTTTGTAAAGCGCTGCACAAACTGTTGTCACTGTATGAATTCTGTATTATTATAATAATAATAATAGAAATAATACTAATAGGTTTTTGTTACTATTTCCAATAATACATAAAGAAAGCCAGGTAACTGTATTTTATGATGTAATCGTTATTTTTTTATTTTCTTCCAGTTTTAGGCAGTTATCTGCCCTTCTTCTGGGTCAGTGATTCAAATATGAAGCCAGAGGATGAGCATTAAAGCCAGGCAACCGGCATTTTCAAAAAGTATGTAGAAATGGCAGCCTTTGTATTTCGCAGGGCAAGGTTTTTTTGCGTAATATAAATAATAATAGTAATAATAATAATGATTATTATTTATATTAGTACTATTATTATTGTTTATATCGTTACTATTATTATTATTTTATATTATTACTTTAATTCCAATTTTCCTGATAGCTAGGGAATTACTAGGGAAGTAATGAAGCTAGAGGATGAACATAAAAAGCCAGTGGGGATTTTCAAAATGCAGAAGTGACAGCCGCTGTATTTCTCTTAAGACAACGTTTTTATCGTAATTATTATTAATGATAAAAAAAAAAAAAATGATATATATAATTTTTTTTTTCTGTCAGTTGCTTGGCTTTCATTTATTTATATCTTTGTTCCAGTTTTAAGCAGCTACTTGATTCCTGATCAATATCCACTGCGATTCCCATCTCTCGCCATGTCGCAGTTTACCGCTAAGTTAATCGCACCTTCCATCTATAAGAGAAGTAACGATCGTCTGCATTGGAGGTCAGCGTACTGACCTCCCCAACACATCTGGGGCTTTTAAGTCTGAATTGTGGGGAATATTAGAAGAGAGCCAGTAAATGGGCGATAATTCCCCTCCCGGCCGGGCTCTGCTCTGACCCTTCCCCAATCACGCTCCAATTGTGGCTCTCCTCTCCAGCTGGGCCTGGTCGGCTCCCCTGCCCAGGCCGCTCCAATTTCTGCCTGTCCCCCACTGCGGCCACAATGACAAGCCGGGAGGGTCCACTCATCAGCAGAGCCAGATAGCAAAGATTCTTTGTCTTAGAGTGGCAGCCTATTGTCTGCCTCCACCCCTAATGAGGCACAAGGCTCTGCCGATCCACCAGCCATCCTTTCCCCTCCTTACACCTTGTCATCTTTTTTTTTTCTCCCCATCGCATGCTTTGCTGCAGCAGATTGCCCCCGTGATATCCCTGTAACTATTTTCAACCACCTGAAAATGTCATGCCAATTCAAAAGCTCTTAATAATTCCTCCTGAAAAAAGGGAGAAGAAGTGCTGAAAGGAAGCGAGTGGAGCGCAGCTCATAATCTGTGGTCATTAGACGGTGCCGAGAGATCGCAGGGAGGCAGCCATGTCATCTGAATCATTTACACAAAGTTTAACTACTTGGGGAAGAACTCAGCTGAGCATTAACTGAGCACAGAGTATCACAGCAATTCCATCGCTGAGGTTCCAGTTTTAAGTGGAGCCTGGTAGGTTGAGGGACTCCGGCTGTGAGATCTCCCTGTAAACCTGCTGCATTTTCTATAAAAGAAAGTGAAATACACAACAGGGGTGGTGGGAACTCCTGTGGGTGTCACAGTGACTGCTGTGCTGCGGGTGTCACAGTATCTACTATCAAGCCTATGTGCCTCACTGTACACTGTTACCAAATTTTCTTACTGTGCAATAAATATATTTAAAATGCAAAATTTTAATCATTAAAGTACATACCCTATAACACAAATTCCTTACTGTGCGATAAATCAATAACTTGTGCATACTCTTAATAAAGTGCTGACATGCACAATCCCCCTGAGGAAGACACGTCATTCCCTGTGTCGACACGTGTTGGGGAGGGGACAGGACGGCATTGGAAGCAGCTTCAACTCTAACCCGAATAGCTGCAGAGGAGCGCACTGATATATGGCTTCATTGGATTTTAAATCCGTCTGATATTGAGCGGGGCGCTGAAGCACCTAAACTATGTGAGTACCCTGGATGAATGTTTTTTTTTAAATAAAATTGTTTAAACGATAAAAACACTATCTGGCCTTATCTTTCATTTATGCACTGAGGATAACTTCATTGAACACCCTGGGATTCTACAGAGCCCATATATTACAGAGCCCAGGGGTGGTTCAACTGCGTGATTTGACCAAACCTAAATGTGCGGTCATACGCCCTGAGGTGAGCAGATTCACACGGTGGGGGGGAGCATGAGTTTGCTGTCACGTTGGAAAAGTTTGGAGCACCATCACACAGATTTATATACTGGAAATCTTGAAAGGGCTTCATTTTTAAATCATGTATTCAAGAAATTCTATACACCAATGATTAAGCTTTATTGTTCTCATATCACAAGCACGTCAGCACTTCATTAGGAGTATGCACAAGTCACTTTATTGATTTTATTTATCGCACAGTAAGGAATTTGTGTTTATAGGGTATGTACTTTAATGATTAATATTTTACATTTTAAATATATTTATTGCACAGTAAGAAAATTTGTTAAGTGTGTACAGCGCGGCATATAGGCTTGATTTATGTATTAGTGAGCACAAACATATAGGAGCGTGATTAGCACCAGCAGCTCAAATTACTATATATAGTAGAAGATATATAATAAGATCATTCAGTGACCATCTCTGGTAGCTTGCAAGGCTTCTTTCAAGTTTATACAGTATCCACTATGCTGGTGATATCATAGTGCCCACTTTGTTGTTGGTATCATAGTACCCACTGGGATTGTCATAGTGCTCATTCTGCTGGGGGTGTCATAGTGCCCACTGTGCTGGGGGTGTCATGATACCTGCAGCTTTGGGACTGCCATAGTACCTGCTGCATTGGGAGTGTCTTCCAACCCTCAGTGCCTGGGGTGCCATAGTGCCAACTATGTTTGGGGGGGGGTCATAGTACCTGCTGTGCTGGAATTATCATAGTGCCCACTATGCTGGAGGTGTCATGATACCTATTTTGGGAGTGTCTTGGTATTTTCTGTTTTGGGGGTGTCATAGTACCTGCTGTGCTGGACGTGTCATAGTGCACTCCGTGTTAGGAGTGTCACATTGCCCGCTGTCCTGGTGTTCACAGTGCCCGCTGTCCTGGGGGTGTCACAGTATCCACTATGCTGGACATGGCATGGCACAGTGCCCGCTGTATTATTGGTATCATAGTACCCACTGTCCTGGGATTGTCATAATGTCCTCTCTGCTGGAGGTGTCCTAGTGCCCGTTGTGCTGGGGATGTCCTACAACCCTCAGTGCTCAGGGTGTCATAGTGCCAACACTGTTTGGGAGGTCATAGTACCTGCTGTGCTTGGAGGTATCATAGTTCCCTCTGTGCTGGGAGTGTCATGATACCTGCTGCTTTGGGAATGTCTTGGTATCTGCTGTGTTGGGGGTGTCATAGAATCCTCGGTGTTGAGGGTGTTCTAGTACTTGCTGTGCTGAAGGTGTCATAGTGCACGCCGTCTTAGGAGTGTCATTGTGCCCGCTGTCCTGGGGGTGTTTTGTAATGCCCCCTGGGCTGGGGGGTGTCATTGTGGCCGCTGTCCTGGTTGGGTGTCATGGTGGCCGCTGTGCTGGGGGGGTTGTCACGGTGGCCGCTGTGCTGGGGGGGTTGTCATGGTGGCCGCTGTGCTGGGGGGGTTGTCATGGTGGCCGCTGTGCTGGGGGTGTCATGATATAATGTATAAATAAAAAGCAGACTTTAATTTTTATACATTATACTGGATTAGATTTTTGTGAAGGAAAACCTATTTAAGTTGTCTCTTCACACAGAGACTTTTTTTGTTTTTTACTGTTGTTTATTAGTGTGTGCATCTGTCTCATTTATTTTGAATGGGCAGCCTTAAACCCCAACTCCAGGAAACCTCAAAACGTCTCCCTTGCAGTGCAGGCATTTAGGTCTAGGGGTCATGGAAAGGAAATTTTACTTACCCAACCCTCTGCTTCTCTGTACTGCTAGGCTGGCCCCTGCAGCGTCTTCTCCCCCATGCTCTGGAAGTCTAAGGTCCTGACATCATCAAGACCAGTACAGGGTCCACAGCCCTGAATTAGATGCGATGACACTGAGGGACAGTACACCACCAGAGTATAGGGGAGTGCTGTCTGCCAGGGAAGCAGAGACTTTGGAAAGTAAAATTGCTAGGATAAGTAAGCAGCTAGCCCCAGCAGTCAGGGGCAGAACCTCCCTGTAAGGGAGAATTTTCAGATTTGGGCTGCAATGCATTAACGAGCAGCGAGTGTTAAACCACCGCACAGACGTGAATGGGCTTTAATTTCAATCATTAAATGGAGTGCTTAGTTGAAATTTGTTTGGGAATAATTTTTTATATAAATACAGTAGAAGGGCAGAAACGGGGGGGAGGGGGTATATTTGGGATCGTTTTTAAGCTTTTTCATTTTTGTTTATTTTACTACTTTTTTTTTCGTGTCTGCTTTTTTATTATCTTTCTTTGGGTCTCTGTGAAAACAATTTATGCTTTTTTTTTATATTTGGCTCTGCACTTTAAGATTTCAACTTTAAAAAATGAAAAGCAATCATTTTACAGTTCCTTATAAACTTTTAATGCACAGACACCCCCCCCCCGAAATGGAACCACTGGAACTGGACGCAGAGCCAATGTATGGAGATTTCTTGTACAAAGTGTGGGGGGATCAGATGTGTTTACTATGGATGGCAGACACAGGAACAGAAGCCTGCACCAGTGTATGATGGGGCCCTGTAGTAAAACTATTAACGGGGCTCCTGTCTATCTAATTCAGCCATTTTTAACCAGGGTTCCCTTAGGCTCCATTCGTACCCGGGCATACCGGAATCGCGTCAAAACGCGGGACACGATTGCAATGCCATTACTTCTTAATGGCGCCCCAATCATGGTGCAACTTCTTTGCCACGCGATGAATTGCGGCAAACGACGACGCTGTCACCCAATAGAAGCCCCTGCTCCTTTTTCAGTGAGAAGCTTAGCGCATTGCAATCCTGCCGCAATTGCAGCGAGATTTAACAAATAATTACATCGCAAACACGTCCCATGTTTTGCCGCGATTCTGGAATCGTGGGCAAAATCGCCCAATTCTGCCAGCAATTCCAGAATGCCCAGGTGTGAATGGAGCCTTAGGCTGGCCATACATTATACTTTAGATTCACCAAAACCATATAATATGAGGTCAAACCTAAACACTTTCAATCTGTATGCAATTAGGTAGGCCAATTGTATAATGTATGGCTAGCTTTAGGATTCCTCCAGAGGATGCTAGTTGTTCCTTTAGCTGTAGCTGATTAACCTCCCATCTGATGCTGCCAACCAAATCTAGGGCCAAGTCCAAGACCCCTTTCACACTGGAGGCATTTTTCAGACACATAGCGCCTGCATATCGCCTGAAAAAAGCCTCAGCTACAAACCCATTGTGAAAGCCTGAGTGCTTTCACACTGGGGCGCTGCGCTGGAAGGGCGTCACAAAAACTTCTGCAAGCAGCTTATTTGCAGCACTATAGGAGCGGTGAATACACTGCTCCTATAGCGCCCCCTGCCCATTGAAATCAATGGGCAGTGCCGCCATACCGCCGCTGCAGCAGCGTCTTGCGGGCGGTTTCAACCCTTTTTCGGTTAAGACCTCCCCGATAGCGGGCGAATAGTGGCGCTAAAACAGCGCTAAAAATAGAGCCGATTTACCGCCCAGGCGCCGGCAGTGTGAAAGCACTCTTAGGATTCATTCGCACATTGCAGTTTGGAATCGCAGGCAGAATCGTCACAATTCTGCCCGCACTTCTAAATCATGTGGCGACCACTGCACAATGCGCATAGCGTATTTGGGTGCCATTATCCTTTTAATGGGACCCCAAACACAATGGGATTCTGCAGCAATTGTTGTGCAACAGGATTGTGCCATAATCTGTGCCTTTTGAAGCTCGCATGAAGTTTTTCACCTGAAAAGGAGCAGGCACCTTTTTTTGGGCGACAAATGCACATAGGGCAGCCCACTGGACGCAAAAATGCAAATCAACCAAAGTTGCAAGCAGGAATGCTTGTCCCTGCTATGCAAAAGTGTGAATGCAGGCTTATTGGCAAAACCAGCAGCATGACACCAATTATCGTTTTAGTTGTCTGTAAGAGTGGCATTTATCCCACTGACCACCAATGTAAGGGGCATTTTTTCCTATTGATTATTAATGAATAGATCCCTGTGTTGCTCCCCTGTGCTTCTGAAGCCCCATAGAGTTGCATTTTGTTCTCTGTGTGGTTACACCCTTCAATAACACAAATTTCAGGTTACCAAAGGAGGTTTTGATTCCTGGCAGGTGATTCCCCCTTCAACCGATGCATTGCACTTCCATAGTTCCATCACATGAGCGCATGCAGAAAGGGAAACTCTACTACTATGCTCAGCCACAAACATTACTAAGTTAAAGTGATACTAAACACACACTGTTTAATTTACATTGTCCCTTCTATTTCTGTATATGAATAACAGCACTGTAATTATTTTAATAAAAAAAGAAAAGAAGTGTCCTTCGAGGAGTCCTTATTAAACATGGGGCGTCCATTAAAAAGAAGAGAAACGAACAGCTTACCGGACTTCTAGCGGACCTGGCCAGGGTTGAAGCACATCATAAACACTCTCCCACTCAAGAGCTGGAGACGAAGTTGAGGTCCTTGAGATCTCAAATCACAGACTTACTGCAATATAAAGCAAAAGCTGCTTTACAATTCTCTCGCAGATTGTCTTATGAATCAGGTGACAAGTGTGGGAGACTCTTGGCCAGGTCCGATCAGGAAATCAAATCTGCTGCATACATTCCCCAAATAACCACCCCTAACGGACAGAAAGTTAACCTCCCGACGCAAATTGCAAAAGGATTCGCGGACTTCTACACGGGACTATATAACCTATCTAACCCCTCCCCTACCCAAGACGCTATCGACCAATACATCTCTGATTCTTGTCTTCCCTCTCTTCCACTGGAATCCCAAACTATACTAGACGAACCAATATCACTAGAGGAATTACAGATGGCGATCAAATCCATGAAGGTAGGAAAAGCCCCAGGCCCAGACGGGTTTACCGCTCAGTATTATAAGACCCTGCTACCAACGATAGGCCCAAGAATGGTAACTTTCTTTAATGCCCTAGGAGCAAACTCAGGTTTTCCCGGGGAAACCCTTAAGGCCCATATTTCTTTAATTCATAAAGAGGGGAAGGATCCAGGTTCTTGTGGCAGCTACAGACCCATCTCCCTCTTAAATTTGGACCTTAAGCTATTCTCTAAAATAATAGCGACCAGACTAGCCCAACACCTCCAGTCCCTTATTCACCTGGATCAAGTTGGTTTCATACCCTCTAGAGAGGCGAGGGACAATACCATTAAGGTTCTCAATTTACTCCAAATAGCAACCTCCGAGAAAATCCCCTGTATACAAGTGAGCACGGACGCCGAAAAGGCTTTTGATAGGGTGAATTGGAGCTATATGCTAGCTGTGCTCCGCCACATTGGTCTGGGCAACAGGATGATGCGATGGATTGGTAGTATTTACTCCAACCCATCAGCACAAGTGAAAGCCAATGGAGTACTTTCCAGTCCCTTTCCCATAAGAAATGGAACGAGGCAGGGCTGCCCACTCTCCCCCCTTCTTTTCGCCCTATCCCTAGAGCCCTTCTTATGCACAATCAAAATGAATCCAGACATATCTGGCCTACAGATTGGTAACTCACAGTGTAAAATATCAGCATATGCGGACGATATGCTCTTCTCTTTGACGAACCCTAGAATCTCTCTCCCAAACCTCATGCGAGAATTTAATGTATACGGCTCACTATCAAATCTAAAGATAAATTTCTCAAAATCTGAGGCAATGTGTATTGCGGTCCCACCCCAAATATCACAACAACTAGCATCCAACTTTCGTTTCAAATGGACTAAGACCGACATAAAATACCTGGGAACTAGGATTCCTGTCGACATAACACGGACATTCGACTTGAATTTCCCCCCTTTACTAACAAAGACCAGAACACTATTAGAGAAGTGGCAGTCGGGTTTCCACTCATGGTTTGGGAGGTGTAACCTCCTGAAAATGAGTATTCTGCCAAAATTTGTTTATCTTATCCAAGCTCTACCCATACACGTCCCCCCTCTTTTTTCCAGAAGATCCATTCACTTTTTACTGGATTTGTATGGGCAAATAGAAAACCCCGGTTACGTCGTTCACTGATGATACTTCCTAAACATCTAGGCGGATTAGCTTTACCCGACATTAAACTATATTACTTAGCCTCACACCTGGGACGTATTTTAGAATGGAGGAGAAATGGGTCATGTAAACTCTGGGTTCAGATTGAACAGGCTCAATCCCCCATTCCCCTAAAGGGGGCGATGTGGTGCTATAATAACCTGCCCTCTAACATAAAATCTCACCCTTTAATTGGCACCACCTTGCGACATAGCCACCAATCAGCCCTTCGGTTCCTGCTCACGACAAAAACATCACCGCTTTACCCCGTACTGGGCAATACAAATTTTGCTCTCAGGAATACTCCCCTCTAAAAGAACAAAACTGTGACCACGCATCCAGCTTCATCTCGGAAGGGAAATGGCCTTCTGTTGCAGATCTATCCAATTCTGCAGGTCCATACCATCTCCCTTTCTGGAAAGCGCTACAATTACATCACTTCTTGCACTCCCTGCCCAGTCCACGGGATTTCTCACGGGTACTTACATCCTTTGAGGAGCTGTGCACTGGAGAGGATCCACTAGCGCATATTCTCTCTCAAACATACTCGATGTTAACTGAGCCAAATACACCACCGCAGTTGCCTTATTTGGGAAGCTGGGAGAGGGAATTACATCTCTCTTTTTCAGCAGCCCAGAGACAGCGCATTATTACCCTCTCCCTGAAATCCTCGCTATGTACCAAGATTCAGGAGACCAATTTCAAATTACTTACGCGCTGGTACATGACCCCCTCCAGACTCCAGAAATGCTTCCCATCCTCCTCGGGGCGGTGCTGGCGCTGCTCAGAGGAGGAGGGAACCCTAATCCACATCTTCTGGTCCTGCCCGCAGTTGAGGAGTTTCTGGGGAGAGGTCAGGCAAATTACTCAGAGGTTCACTGACTATGCTATCCCTGATGAGGCTACATTCTTTCTCCTACATTTATCTACGATCCCCATCAAGGCTTACAGGAAATCTCTAATTCGACATCTACTAAATGCGGCAAAGGGGTGCATCCCTCTCCTCTGGAAACAAAGTCGCCCCCCCATCCACATCTATGTGGATACGTAAAGTCGAAGAGCTCAAGAAAATGGAAGACCTGATCCTCTCTGCGCAACAAAAACAAGAGGTACACAAGCATACCTGGGATATCTGGAATATCTTCATCTACTCAGATGAAGGTCAACAATTGCTTAGCAGCTAACTTTCCCCTCTCTCTTCGACCTCCTTAAAGGCTTAGTCCGGTATAACTTGTTGAGGATGTCACCGCCGTGTCTCCCACGCCCTCTCCCCTTCCCTTGCCCCCCTCCCCTCCTCTGTCCTTGCTAATTTCCCCTCGATTCTCTTGTCTTTTTCTCTCTTTTCCTTATATGGTTGTAAAATGGAAAAAGTAGGCGAGGAACACCCCGAATATACTACCTGAAATAGGGCGTGTGCTTACCTTTTATAAGTTCAAAGAAGAGTTGTATGTATGAGCCAATAATCACACTCTAAATGTAATTGCATTTATCATTCATTTGTCTAAGCTTTGTCAAATTTGAAGTGGCCGAATCGGCACCTGCTCTTGCTTGTATGTGTTGGGGTCCTCGCCCCTGTTTGGAGTTGAATAAAATTTATATTTGAAAAAAAAAAAAAAAAGAAAAGAAAAATCTAAGTACCTTTTTCCTAATCGATTTACAGCTGTCACATGACCAGATCTTTCCCAGCCTGTCTGCAGGGAAACATAAGCAGGAGGAGCTTCTAGTCCCTTGCTGCTGGTCACATGTTAAAAAAAAAAACAAAAAAAAAAAAAACAGTCTTTTGAGTCAAATCTTTATTATTTTTTGGTGATAACATAGTGTGGGCGGATTTCTGCCAGTCACAGGCTGTGTCAAGGCCCTCTAGCCTGCTTCTTAGAATAAGAGGGAGATAAAACCTCCATTAACCTACATGTAATATCTCACCATAGTTACGTGGTTTGTGAGGTTGAAAAAAAAGACACCAGTCCTTCCAGTTTAACCTATAGTGTGTGTGTTTATGTCACTAGTACATTGTATACCCCTGTATCTTATAGTCATTAAGGTGCCCCATCTAACAGTTTTTTTTAAAGCTATTGACGCTCCCTGCTGATACCACAGCTTGTGGAAGAGAATTCCACATCCTTACCGCTCTTACAGTAAAGAACCCTCTACGCAGTTTAAGCTTAAACCTCTTATCTTCCAGTTTTAGTGAACGGCCACGAGTCTTTTTAAATTCCCTTTCACTGAAAAGTTTTATCCCTATTGTGGGGTCACCAGTATGGTATTTGTAAATTGAAATCATATCCCCTCTCAAGCGTCTCTTCTCCAGAGAGAAGTTCAATGCTTGTAGTCTTTCCCCATAGCTGTGATCCTCCAGTCCCTTTTATTACTTTGTTGCCCTTCTCTGGACTTTCTCCAGGTCCAATACATCCTTCCTGAGGACTGGTGCCGAGAACTGGACAGGATACTCCAGGTGCGGCCGGACCAGAGTCTTGTAGAGTGGGAGAATTATTGTTTTATCTCTGGAGTGTTAGGTTCAACTTTTAAACAAGTTGCTTATAGTTTATATTGCTTTGTCTAATTATTGCTTCATATAGGAATTAAGACACAGAGTCAGGTATGTCTGTATCAAAGTTCTGAGCATCCCCACAAAAGGACTGCTCCCTTTACTTCTTTTATAGGCAGTTCCAAAAGCAGTAATCTTATCGGCATTACCAAATGAGGTTAAGGTACAAAGAGTTTCTCATCAGCGAACATGTAATGATTATTCAGCAGTTCCAAATTCCATCTAGATACAGATTGATAGAACAATTGATACGTACACAGGTAAGAAAGGAGCACAAACAATTTAAATAGAACAATTGATACGTACACAGGTAAGAAAAAACAGAAACAATTAAAGTGGAACTCTAAGTCATTATTTCAACCCTATCAATTTCCCCCTTTGACATCATCCTCTCCTCCCCCCTGGGTCCTCATGAATAAGTTCTAGTCAGTTTTTCCCCAGAGTCCTTTCCCTGACCGCGAGTTGTCAGAGGGGTAGAACCCATCCCCCTAGGTATTACCAACATCTTAAAATTCAAGAAGAGGAGTTTTATAGGAGTAGGGTGATGTCAATACACATTTATCAGTATACCCTGTCTATTCTCCTAATTTTCCTATTTATTTTCCTGTATACACATATATTCGTGATTGTAAGTGATATTAATATTAGAATAATAATTACCATTGGACTTAACAACCAGTGAAAGGTATTGGTTGCTGTAGAAGACATTCCACTAAATATATCCCACCAATGTGGTGCAGTATCCTGTTGTATCTGTGAGGAAAGATGTACTAGTCTACCTTTGTCAATAATAATTTGCTACTTTAGGATCATCTATAGCCCATTCGAAAGTTGTTGTTTCCTCTACTTCAAGTACATTAATACCAGGAGTCCATGCATATATTTGTAAAACAACAATCTTCAACAAAAAATATGTAAGTAGATATTTCATCATGTTGTTTTCTCGGGTTGTTTCTTGCAATGTGATGCGTGTATCCAGGTAGGTTTTCCTTCCAGCTTTACTGAGGTGGCTGTGGTCAAGAGTACTTGGTAAGGACCTTCAAACCTGGGTTCCAATGTCTTTCTGGTGTGTTTCTTCACATATACATAATCCCCTGGTAGCAGAGTATGTGTACCTGTTATTGAATTAGGGTCTGGAAGAGAAGAATACACACTTTTGTGGATCTTAGTTAGACGTTGTTGTAATTGTATCACATATGCAGTCAAACTATGACATTGCAATTGCATACTCTGTGGAAAGTATAAACCCAATCTAGGTGCATTCCCAAAAAGTATCTCATATGGGGATAATCCTGTCTTTCCTGTTGGAGTGTATCTTATAGAGAACAAAGCCAAAGGCAGGCATTCTGGCCAAGGCTTGTTTAACTCTTGCATGGCTTTTTGTATTTTTAACTTTATTGTCCCATTTACTCTCTCCACTGATCCTGAACTCTGTGGGTGGTAAGGGGTGTGAAAACTTTGTTGAACCCCTAACATGGTCATCACATTCTGCATGATTTCTCCTGTAAAGTGTGTCCCCCTATCTGATTCTATGGTTTCAGGAAGACCAAACCTAGGTATTAACTCAGTGATCAGTTTCTTAGCTGTGGCTTTAGCTGTAGCCGATTTTACTGGATAACTTTCGGGCCAACCTGAGAATAAATCGATACACACGAGGACAAATTCAAAAGGGCCGCTCTTAGGCATTTGTATGTAATCAATCTGCAGTCTCTGGAAGGGGTATTGGGCCCGGACCTGGTGTTTTCGTGGGGTTTTTACTCTCTGTCCTGGGTTATTCAGGAGACAGATTTGGCAGGCTGCACAGTAGTTTCTTGCAGTGCTACTGAATCCAGGGGCGAGCCATCCTTGGTTCACAATCCTATACATGGAATTGGAACTGACGTGTGTGGGTAGGTGAACTGCCGCTGCCATTTCTGGGTACAGAGAGGCAGGCAGGCATATTTTGCCTCCTTCCCTCCATACATTGTCAAGGTCTGGTGCTGCTCCCATCCTGACCCACTTATCTTTCTCGCTCTCCCCTGCTTGCTCCTGTAATTTACTCAGCTGCTGCCATGTTGGTTCTGGGATACTCACCTCTACCGCTGCTAAGGTCTCAGGGCTTCCTTCCCCTAGAGCTGCCTGTTTTGCAGTCAAATCTGCAAATGCATTTCCTTTTGCCTCAATTGTTTTTGCGCTCGTGTGTGCCGCTATCTTCATAATGGCTACTCGTTTAACCTTTTGAAGATTGTTCAGGACTCTCTTAATCCCTTCTCCATGTTTTACAGGTGTACCTGCTGCTGTCAGATAACCTCTAGCCCTCCATATGTGGCCATAATCGTGCGCTACACCATAAGCGTAGGCAGAGTCAGTGTAAATATTCCCTTCTCGTTCTTTTAAGTATTCTAGGGCTTGTTCTAAAGCTTTTAATTCTGCTTCCTGTGCTGACATGTGGGCTGGTAAGGGCTGTGCTTCAATTACCTGCGTATCAGTCACTACAGCATACCCTGTGTGATATTTACCCTTGTCATCAGCAAACCTACTACCATCTATATACAAGGTGTGCTCAGCATTTAAAATTGGTGTATCTGTAACATGTGGAAATCCCATTGTCTCCTGTTCCATGAGCTGAAAACAATCGTGCTGATCTACTTCTTTAAACAAAAGAGTGTCAGTGTCCTCATTTCTTTTCTCACTAGTACTATTAGTACTATCATTCCCCCTTGCCAAATCTGGTGACTGAAGAGGCAAAAAGGTGGCCAAATTTAAGGTTGTACAGCGCTGAAAAGTAACATTTGGAGGTAAGAGTAAAGTACACTGTAATCTTAATTGCCTAGCCATTGAAATGTGTTTGGGCTGTACCTGAGACAAGATTGCATGTATGTCATGTGTGGTATGCACTACGACTGGATTGTCTAGAACAATCTCTGATGACTTATCTATGATAATTGACACTGCAGCTACCGCCCGTACACAAGACGGTGAACCTCTAGATACTGGATCTAATGCTGCTGAAAAGTAAGCGACTGGTCTTTGTTTTACATGTGCCTGTGTCAGAACACCTGTGGCGTGTCCAGTGATCTCAGCAATGTACAGATTAAATATCTTGGTGTAATCTGGTATACCAATAGCCGGGGCAGAAATCAACAACTTTTTCAAAGTGATAAACGACTCATAAGCTACTTCTGTAAGCACATACGGTACAATTTTCAAACAATCGTATAATGGCTGCATCAAAGCGCTAGCATGTGGTATCCACTGTCTACAATATGACACGATACCTAAAAACATACGCAATTGTTTGAAATTCCGTGGGGGTAACATTCCCTTTATCACTTGAACCCTCTCCTCAGTGAGATGTCTCGTACCCTGTGATATACAATGTCCCAAAAAGATAACTTTTTCCTGACACACTTGTAACTTTTTCTTATTAACCTTGCAACCTTTTTCTGCCAAAAATCGCAACAAATTAAGGGTGGTGTGCAAGCTTTCAGTCTTTCACTTATCTGTGGAATTAATCTCGGCTCGGATTGTGACTGGCAGGGCCAAGTCCAATCCCTCATCTGCCATCATACTTTCCATAGATAAGTAAAATTCTGATACAGTCTGTCCTGGCATTTGTTTCATGGGTGATATTGACCCCCTCTCCTGTTGTTTTGCCTGACAAAAAGCTTCTAATCTAGCAATAAAAGGGGCCCTTGAGTCTATATGTCTGACATGTCCTGTCTCTAAATTGCCATCCCCATCAACTTGTCCTGCAGGTCTGTGTGGACCTATTTCTGTCATAAACTGGTTAAACAGGGTCAGAGTCATTTTGTGTCTGCATAGATCCTCCCCATCCTGCCAGGTCGCTTCATGTGTATTCATTAACTGTGTCACAAATCTACAAAAAGCAGCTGGCTTTGCTACCGGGTCTGGGGTGCTCTGTATTAATGCCATAAGGGTGTCTGCCGACCATGGTGCCCAAGTCCTTATTTGCATTCTACGAGTGACAGTAGGCGGGGCATTTGGATGGGCTGCTTGTCCAAATTCTGGATTGTTTACCTGAACAATGCGTACGGGAGCTACAGTTTCTGGATGAGGTTTTTGTGCCCCACAATGCACACATTCTACTGCCCATTCTGGGTTTTGTGCTCCACAATCCTGACAAACCCATCCTCTCCCCTCAAGTACCGGATATATCTTGTGTGGTTTGCGTTCTACGTCAGTGTATGGGGGTGGGATGGCTGAGCTGGGAGCCTCGACATTTTTTGTTCTTCTATCTTTCATATCCCAACCATCACAATCTGGATTATACTTCCACCCCTCTTCTTTCGCTCTATTTGAGACCTTAATTAAGCATTGAACCTGACGCATCCATTGCTTCTCTAACACCTCTCCTTGTCTGTCCCTTTTTATTTCACTCCATACATCCGGGTCTAAGCCTGCTGCTCCTTTCACCTTAAATTTACGAAGGACATCCTTTAAGTCCTGTGCTTCGGTTTTCCCATAAATGTTCTTAATTATCTGTGGCACCGTATAGTGCGCCACAATTCCCTGACGGGGTTTTGTGTTCCTCTGGCCCATTCTAACAGTCCTGCCTAGGTAGCGTGTGGGACACTTAGTGTACAATATAATGCGGCTACAACATATACAAGAATGAATAATTACTTTATATGCTAGCCCAATAGCAAACCAGCTAAGTTACACTAGTTCCTCGTTGCCTTCCTCCTAGGGTGCTAGAATTCTAGAAACCTCTCCGGAATGAGATTTCTGAAACCGAATTACTTTATATGCTAGCCCAAAAATAAATAATTACTTTATATGCTAGCCCAATAACAAACCAGAATGCGGCTACAACATATACAAAAATGCGGCTACAACATATACAAGCATTCCTTTAAGTGGCCAGGTATCCGACTAGATCTCGGGACTTTGTTGAGACCTTATTCCCTCCCCGTATCTGGGAATCCCTCTCATACACTCTTATCCCTGCTTTATGGAGCAGACAGGGCTTATACTCTCAACCCGTCTATGGTTTATGAGTTAGATGTGAGGTTAAGCATAAGCGTCAGACCCCCAAGCTCACAAGCCCTCAGGTTCCCAATCGTGTGAGGTAAGGCGCATTCCGTTGCTTAGTTCGGCAATCCCCTTCTAACTCATACCATCCTTGACAAGGCTCATTCACTTTCTCAACAAGACAGACAAGACAGACAAGACAGACAAAACAAACAAATAATTCCAGCAATATAAACTAAAATATCCAGTAATTCTAGACTCACCACTACAGAGGCTGGTGTTTTAAAACCAGGAGAACCGTAACTGACAGAACGGATAGGCACAAATCAGGGGAGCACAGAATATAAGAAAAATAAAGCTTTTTCTTACCTGCGCAGGTTTTTTTTTGATCTGTGGTTCCCGGAATGCCTGTCTTTTTGTTCCGTCAGCCGCGTTCGTCCACCTCTTGTAGTATCATCGGTGAGTCCCTGTTTCGGGCGCCAAAATGTTAGGTTCAACTTTTAAACAAGTTGCTTATAGTTTATATTGCTTTGTCTAATTATTGCTTCATATAGGAATTAAGACACAGAGTCAGGTATGTCTGTATCAAAGTTCTGAGCATCCCCACAAAAGGACTGCTCCCTTTACTTCTTTTATAGGCAGTTCCAAAAGCAGTAATCTTATCGGCATTACCAAATGAGGTTAAGGTACAAAGAGTTTCTCATCAGCGAACATGTAATGATTATTCAGCAGTTCCAAATTCCATCTAGATACAGATTGATAGAACAATTGATACGTACACAGGTAAGAAAGGAGCACAAACAATTTAAATAGAACAATTGATACGTACACAGGTAAGAAAAAACAGAAACAATTAAAGTGGAACTCTAAGTCATTATTTCAACCCTATCAGGAGTAAATGCCCTTTTTAATGCATGTCAATATTCTGTTGGCTTTGCTTGCAGCAGCTTGGCATTGCATGCCATCGCTGAGCCTGTCATCTACTAGGACCCCCAGGTCCTTTTCCATCCTAGATTCCCCCAGAGGTTCTCCCTCTAGCGAGTAACTTGTGTTCGTATTTAGGGTTGCCACCTTTTCCTTAAGCCAAACCTGAACACTAAAGCCCCTTTCACACTTTCTGATCATGTCCGCCTGTCCAGTTTTCAGGCGGACCTGATCGGAGCCTCCATTCACCTTTATGGAGCGGCGGATGTTAGCGGATCAGATGAAAATGAAGAGCGGGCCTTTGGTCTCAGTACAGTGAGCAGAGACAGACCTGTCATCTGCCTGCTGAGCGGAGATCAGCAGATCGATTCCCCGCTGAGCAAAGTGGAGTCCGCCGACAGGATCGCCCGCGTGAAAGAGTCTACTAGCGTGTGGCACTGCGCTTGCTTAACTTGACCCATTCAACTGAATGGGGCTGTGCAGCACCTGTGTGCAATGCACATGGCTACAGCACAGCGGCATGGGATTTTAGGGGTTAAAAACAGGTGGTGAGGAGAAAACATAACCTTTCCTCACCACCTGTCAAATACTTTTAAAAAATGATCCACTGTGGTTTACTCTTTTTAGAGTGCTTTGCGACTTTGTTTACACTTATGGTTGGGGGACAGTAAAAAATAGAGGTTGAGCTGTGTTTTTACTGCTACCCAACTGTTCCTCATGAGCTAAAATTGCCTCCACTGTTGGGTTCAGCGAGCAGTAATGCCTGCTGAAAGTGGCGCATCAAAGTGAATGGGGGGTTTCCTGCATCCGTGTGCAATGCATTCAATTGCAGGGTGCTGCTGTAGGGTTTAAACAGGTGGTGAGGAGGTGATCTAACACCTCACTGCCTGTCAAATTCCCTCTGAAGAGCAATCCAAACATGGATTGCTCTTAGGGGACACCACATGTGTAAACGAGTTCTGAGCATAGGTTCACATATACGCGATGTGGGAACCAGCGCCAGTTTCTGCATCGCATCTCTCCCGCAGACAGTTCACACTGCCCTCTGCTAGACGCTGTGGGTGTCATTACAATGTTAATGACACACCCATATCAGTTCACAGATCGCAGTGCAAACTGTGAACTCGCACAGGAATCAGATCGCATGGGTGAGAACACCCATGCAATCCGATTCCAGTGTGGGGAGAAAAAAAAGTCCCTGCACTATTATCATGCAAATCTAATGTGAGTTCAGCCATACAACTGTATGACTGAACTCGCATTGCACAGACATCGCATGTGATCAGCACAGCAGTGCGGGTGCAAATCACATGCAATGTCTGTATTCGCACAAATGTGAATCCAGGGTAAGGCTGTTCAGCCATGCCAGTATAGTCTGTGGAGTAACCTCTTGTCTGCAGCAATTCCAAATAAAGTTCTGCTCAGCTGGGGGCCAGGAGAAGGAACACTAACCCCCGGGCTCAAGTACTTACCTCCTGTGGTGATCCAGACTGTGGCTCTGCACTCCATCTGCTCAGCTGGTGGAGGAACATGACTATTTATTGTTATCAGGAGAAAGTTCTTATCTTTATTCAGCAGTTCTGACAATCTAATCCTGAGTCCCTAAGTCAACTTTTATACTGATACACCTGACAATGTAATTGCGGGGGAAGCAGCACGAGGATTACTCCGCCTGTGCCCTAAAGTTCCCGGCAATTACATTGTCTGTGGATCTGTATAGAAGTTGACTTAGGGACTCAGATTAGATTGTCAGAACTGCTGAATAAAGATAAGAACTTTCTCCTGATAACATTACCTACTCGCATTCCTCCACCAGCTGAGCAGATGGAGCCACAGTGCGGTCTGAATCATGTGTCCGGGTACCAGGCGGAAGGAGACCCAAACACATGATTCAAAACCCATACTGTCTGGGTGGATCCGGTACGGGTGGCAACCCTAAGGTGCAGAAATTAGGCCAGATCTGAGGTGTGAAGGTGCAGGAATTGGGACTGATCCGAGGTGTGAAGGTGCAGGAATTGGGGCTGATCTGAGGTGTGAAGGTGCAGGAATTGGGACTAATCTGGGGTGTGAAGGTGCAGGAATTGAGACTGATCTGAGTTGTGAAGGTGCAGGAATTGGGACTGATCCGAGGTGTGAAGGTGCAGGAATTGGGGCTGATCCGAGGTGTGAAGGTGCAGGAATTGGGACTGATCTGAGGTGTGAAGGTGCAGGAATTGGGACTGATCCGAGGTGTGAAGGTGCAGAAATTGGGGCTGATCCGAGGTGTGAAGGTGCAGGAATTGGGGCTGATCTGAGGTGTGAAGGTGCAGGAATTGGGACTGATCTGAGGTGTGAAGGTGCAGGAATTGGGGCTGATCTGAGGTGTGAAGGTGCAGGAATTGGGACTGATCCGAGGTGTGAAGGTGCAGGAATTGGGACTAATCTGGGGTGTGAAGGTGCAGGAATTGAGACTGATCTGAGTTGTGAAGGTGCAGGAATTGGGACTGATCCGAGGTGTGAAGGTGCAGGAATTGGGACTGATCCGAGGTGTGAAGGTGCAGAAATTGGGGTGATCCGAGGTGTGAAGGTGCAGGAATTGGGGTGATCTGAGGTGTGAAGGTGCAGGAATTGGGGTGATCTGAGGTGTGAAGGTGCAGGAATTGGGGTGATCTGAGGTGTGAAGGTGCAGAAATTGGGGTGATCTGAGGTGTGAAGGTGCAGGAATTGGGGTGATCTGAGGTGTGAAGGTGCAGGAATTGGGGTGATCTGAGGTGTGAAGGTGCAGGAATTGGGGTGATCTGAGGTGTGAAGGTGCAGGAATTGGGGTGATCTGAGGTGTGAAGGTGCAGGAATTGGGGTGATCTGAGGTGTGAAGGTGCAGGAATTGGGGTGATCTGAGGCGTGAAGGGGCAGGAATTGGGGTGATCTGAGGCGTGAAGGTGCAGGAATTGGGGTGATCTGAGGTGTGAAGGGGCAGGAATTGGGACTTATCCGAGGTGTGAAGGTGCAGGAATTGGGGCTGATCTGAGGTGTGAAGGTGCAGGAATTGGGACTGATCCGAGGTGTGAAGGTGCAGGAATTGGGGCTGATCTGAGGTGTGAAGGTGCAGGAATTGGGACTGATCCGAGGTGTGAAGGTGCAGGAATTGGGGCTGATCTGAGGTGTGAAGGTACAGGAATTGGGACTGATCTGAGGTGTGAAGGTGCAGGAATTGGGACTGATCCGAGGTGTGAAGGTGCAGGAATTGGGACTAATCTGGGGTGTGTGAAGGTGCAGGAATTGGGGCTGATCTGAGGTGTGAAGGTGCAGGAATTGGGACTGATCCGAGGTGTGAAGGTGCAGGAATTGGGACTAATCTGGGGTGTGAAGGTGCAGGAATTGAGACTGATCTGAGTTGTGAAGGTGCAGGAATTGGGACTGATCCGAGGTGTGAAGGTGCAGGAATTGGGGCTGATCCGAGGTGTGAAGGTGCAGGAATTGGGGCTGATCCGAGGTGTGAAGGTGCAGGAATTGGGACTGATACGAGGTGTGAAGGTGCAGGAATTGGGGCTGATCTGAGGTGTGAAGGTGCAGGAATTGGGACTGATCCGAGGTGTGAAGGTGCAGGAATTGGGACTAATCCGGGGTGTGAAGGTGCAGGAATTGAGACTGATCTGAGTTGTGAAGGTGCAGGAATTGGGACTGATCCGAGGTGTGAAGGTGCAGGAATTGGGACTGATCCGAGGTGTGAAGGTGCAGAAATTGGGGTGATCCGAGGTGTGAAGGTGCAGGAATTGGGGTGATCCGAGGTGTGAAGGTGCAGGAATTGGGGTGATCTGAGGTGTGAAGGTGCAGGAATTGGGGTGATCTGAGGTGTGAAGGTGCAGGAATTGGGGTGATCTGAGGTGTGAAGGTGCAGGAATTGGGGTGATCTGAGGTGTGAAGGTGCAGGAATTGGGGTGATCTGAGGTGTGAAGGTGCAGGAATTGGGGTGATCTGAGGTGTGAAGGTACAGGAATTGGGGTGATCTGAGGTGTGAAGGTGCAGGAATTGGGGTGATCTGAGGTGTGAAGGTACAGGAATTGAGGTGTGAAGATGCAGGAATTGGGGTGATCTGAGGCGTGAAGGTGCAGGAATTGGGGTGATCTGAGGCGTGAAGGGGCAGGAATTGGGGTGATCTGAGGCGTGAAGGTGCAGGAATTGGGGTGATCTGAGGCGTGAAGGGGCAGGAATTGGGACTGATCCGAGGTGTGAAGGTGCAGGAATTGGGGCTGATCTGAGGTGTGAAGGTGCAGGAATTGGGACTGATCCGAGGTGTGAAGGTGCAGGAATTGGGGCTGATCTGAGGTGTGAAGGTGCAGGAATTGGGACTGATCCGAGGTGTGAAGGTGCAGGAATTGGGACTAATCTGGGGTGTGAAGGTGCAGGAATTGAGACTGATCTGAGTTGTGAAGGTGCAGGAATTGGGACTGATCCGAGGTGTGAAGGTGCAGGAATTGGGACTGATCCGAGGTGTGAAGGTGCAGAAATTGAGGTGATCCGAGGTGTGAAGGTGCAGGAATTGGGGTGATCTGAGGTGTGAAGGTGCAGGAATTGGGGTGATCTGAGGTGTGAAGGTGCAGGAATTGGGGTGATCTGAGGTGTGAAGGTGCAGGAATTGGGGTGATCTGAGGTGTGAAGGTGCAGGAATTGGGGTGATCTGAGGTGTGAAGGTACAGGAATTTTGGTGATCTGAGGCGTGAAGGTGCAGGAATTGGGGTGATCTGAGGTGTGAAGGGGCAGGAATTGGGGTGATCTGAGGTGTGAAGGGGCAGGAATTGGGGTGATCTGAGGTGTGAAGGGGCAGGAATTGGGGTGATCTGAGGTGTGAAGGGGCAGGAATTGGGGTGATCTGAGGTATGAAGGGGCAGGAATTGGGGTGATCTGAGGTATGATGGGGCAGGAATTGGGACTGATCTGAGGTGGGAAGGTGCAGGAATTGGGACTGATCTGAGGTGTGAAAGTGCAGGAATTGGGGTGATCTGAGGTATGAAGGGGCAGGAATTGGGGTGATCTGAGGTGGGAAGGGGCAGGAATTGGGACTGACCTGAGGTGTGAAAGTGCAGGAATTGGGGTGATCTGAGGTGTGAAGGTACAAAGATCAGGGCAGATCTGAGGTGTAAAGGTGCAGGATTTGGGACTGATCTGAGGTGTGAAGGTGCAGGAATTGCAGTACATCTGAGGTGTGAAGGTGCCGGAATTGCGATTGATCTGAAGTGTGAAGGTGCACAAATCAGGGCAGATCTGATGTGTGAAGGTGCAAGAACTGGGACTGACCTGAGGTGTACATCTCACTATTGTTAACTGACAACCTGGTTGTCTAATGCTTGTAGTTGCCCCCTGTTCTACACAATGATGGAATTGATCAGATATCTAATTTCCATAGTTGTGAATTTCTCAGCTGGGTGTTTACATCATGTCACTTATTTTTCTTCCTAGGTTATTAGTTTGTTACTCTCTGTATTATTTATGAGAACAGGAAGGGTGACACATTATAAGATGTATTTATTGCACAGTGTCTGGTGTGGTTACAGCAGTTGTCACTCAGTTTTCATGGCAAAATAGGGGTTTGGGGGTCCTCATACACATGACCCGTATTCCTGCCTCTTTACTAAACTCTGGTACACTGAGGGGCCCCGATCAGTCGTATATGTCTGGTAACCCTTTCTGTCACTTCATGGTGTGTGAGATAACAGCATCCTAATCCAGTTATCAGAGTATATTGCAATGTGTGTTGTAAGTCACCAGCACTGTAGATTACAGGTAAAATAAATTATTTCTGGAATTTGGTGATTACTAAGATAAATCTGTTGTCAAACACAGTTATTGGCAAGAGGGGGTAGTACATTCTGTGCATTGCAATTGGAAGACGTCCAGATTGGTGACCCCTCTGTCCTCCTACAGCAGCCATAAGGGGGCAGCAGATACTTACAGTATAACCGGGGTACAGAGAGAGAGAGCTACCGATGTGAGAGAAATATGTCTCCGAGGAAAGAGGGGCCCGATGACCACAGACAGGTCAATGAGATCAATTAAACCTCCTGATCTCAAACATCACTTGTAATATTTAGGCAACAGAATATGGACACCTCCTGTATAATGTAACTTACACTACCGTTCAAAAGTTTGGGGTCACCCAAACAATTTTGTGTTTTCCATGAAAAGTCACACTTATTCACCACCATACGTTGTGAAATGAATAGAAAATAGAGTCAAGACATTGACAAGGTTAGAAATAATGATTTGTATTTGAAATAACATTGTTTTTACATCAAACTTTGCTTTCATCAAAGAATCCTCCTTTTGCAGCAATTACAGCATTGCACACCTTTGGCATCCGTCCACAACACTTTTTTCCAGTCTTCCTCTGTCCAATGTCTGTGTTCTTTTGCCCATCTTAATCTTTTTCTTTTATTGGCCAGTCTCAGATATGGCTTTTTCTTTGCCACTCTGCCCTGAAGCCCAAAATCCCGCAGCTGCCTCTTCACTGTAGATGTTGACACTGGTGTTTTGCGGGTACTATTTAATGAAGATGCCAGTTGGGGACCTGTGAGGCGTCTGTTTCTCAAACTAGAGACTCTAATGTGCTTATCTTCTTGCTTAGTTGTGCAACGCGGCCTCCCACTTCTTTTTCTACTCTGGTTAGAGCCTGTTTGTGCTGTCCTCTGAAGGGAGTAGTACACACCGTTGTAGGAAATCTTCAATTTCTTTGCAATTTCTCGCATGGAATAGCCTTCATTTCTAAGAACAAGAATAGACTGTCGAGTTTCAGATGAAAGTTCTCTTTTTCTGGCCATTTTGAGCGTTTAATTGACCCCACAAATGTGATGCTCCAGAAACTCAATCTGCTCACAGGAAAGTCAGTTTTGTAGCTTCTGGAAGGAGCTAGACTGTTTTTAGATGTGTGAACATGATTGCACAAGGGTTTGCTAATCATCAATTAGCCTTCTGAGCCAATGAGCAAACACATTGTACCATTAGAACACTGGAGTGATAGTTGCTGGAAATGGGCCTCTATACACCTATGTAGATATTGCACCAAAAACTAGACATTTGCAGTTAGAATAGTCATTTACCACATTAGCAATGTATAGAGTATATTTGTTTAACGTTAGGACTAGTTTAAAGTTAGCTTCATTTAAAAGTACAGTGCTTTTCCTTCAAAAATAAGGACATTTCAATGTGACCCCAAACTTTTGAACGGTAGTGTATATCTTAAGGATGGTGATGTTACTCCTGTATTTGGCATACGGTATGCTCTCTCAATCGCAAAGAAAGCCAAGAACGAAGCCTGTGGCAGTAGTGTTTTCAGCAACCTCTCCGCAAAGGATACCGGGTCCTAGACCTCCGCTCCCTCGTGTAGACCAACAATCGCAGGTCATTATGGCGGCTCCTGTTCTCTGCATCATCTGCTTTAGATTCCAAAGGTTTTAAAATAAAACCATGCTGTATCATGCAAATTTCTGTGGAATGCTCCCGGGCAATACCCTCTGTGTCTCTGATCCGGAGCTCCGCCTCCCCCATGCATGGAATTTATCCATATCCCAATGGATTCGACCAATACCGATCTGTAGATGATCCATCTTCGTGGTGAGGGTGTCCTGACAGGTGTTAAAAGCTTGCATGAGCACGGTGAAGTTTCTTTGCTCCTGCTCCTCCAGGCCGCATGTAAGTCTGCGACACCATATTACCTGTGGCGCACGTGGGAGTCCTGGGCTGACTCTTTCTGTGTGGGAAGCAGAGGGCGTTTACGCCCAGTGGCCACCTTTCCTCTAGCCAGTGCAGTGGGTGTGAAGGCACCTCACTAGGATGTAGATAAGTGCAATCATGTGAAAATACTGGGGTACAGATGCCTGGGCCGCAGAACTCCTGACTCAAGCGTCTGCTCCGTTCTCCATCTTTAACACGCCCCCCGGTGTTACTCCTTGTATAATATTACTTGTATCTGGAGAGCAGTGATGTCACTCCTGTATAATATAACATATCTGGAGAGCGGTTATGTAATTCCTGTATACTATAACTTGTTTCCTGGAGTGAGGTGATGTCATCCTACATAATATAACTTATATCTGGAGAGCAGAGATGTACCTCTTGTATAATATAACTTTATATCTGGAGAACAGTGATGTCACACCTGTAAAATATAACTTATATCTGCAGAGCAGTGGCAGCTGCTGGGTTTTTCTTTTGGGGGCGGTGATTGTTTGATCAATCACCTCTCCCCCCCCCCCGGTTTCAGCACTCACCTGATCTAGGTGGCGGGCTGTGGGGTCCTCCAGCACGGTCCTTGCGACAGCGGGATGCGGGCAGCAGCTTCCTCCGCCATGTGTCTCCTCTCTCTTCTGCCTAAGCGCTAGGCATCCAATAGGATCGCCTGACGCTTTGGCCAATCGGGAAACAGGTCTCGCGACCTGCCTCCTGATTGGCGGGGAGGAACATTAGTATGAAAATAGCGAAAATACATTCCCTATCATCACACAACTGGGTGGCCTTGGAGCGCGGTGCTCTGCGCCCCGAGCCCATCCTTTTTTGAAGCCTATTAGAGCCTCAGGCTCTAATCACGTGCTTCAAAAAAACACCCACCGCATTGGAATCCATAGCCCGGAGCCCTGATATGTAGATCAGGGGCCCAGACGCATGGATGGGGGGGGGGGTGGCGGCACCCATGTACCCTCTATGCTCTGTCCATAAAGTCCTTCCTGTATAATATAACTTCTGTGTGGAGAGCGGTGATGTCACATGTATAATAAAACTTGGGCCTCATGCACACTGGACATTTTTGCTTTCTCCCCTAGATGCCTTCCTCCTATCAGCGGTGTTTAGGCAAAAAAAAAGTTTGATGTTTTGTACTGTAAATGCGTGTGAAAAAGGCGTGTTAAGCACTTGGATGTTAATACATTTCATTGGCCAAAATAATAATTTATTCTGCCTATTGAAATGAATTAATGCTCGAGTTACACACCTAGCGTTTAACGCACATTTAGACGTGTTTACAGGGGTCGAGCATTTTTTCTGCTAAAACGCCACTGCTCCTGGACACGCAGGCAGGGTTTTTTTTTTTCTGCTTTTAAACTCCTCTTAAGCCCTAGGTGTGCATGGACATGTAGAATAACTTGCAGTGGCGTAGAGGCAGGAAAAAAATAAGCCAGACGCCCATAAGAGCAACGTTAAAAACATTCGGTGTGCATGAATTTTTATATCTGGAGAGTGGGGATGTCACTTCTGTATAATGTAACATATTTAGAGAGAAATTATATCACTCTGTATAACCTATATCTGGAGAGTGGTGATGTCACTCCTGAGATTTATATTGGAGATCTTGATTTTTCCCTTCGTTGTCTTTCAGACTAAAATAACCTCTATTAGGACATTTGCTGTAGACATGGGTTTGCACCGTACGCAGCTCTGCGTTCACCGGGTCAGGGTGACCTGTATGTGGCCTCTGAGAGATGTAAGTGAGTAAGAAGAGCTTAAGTGATCTTCCCATTAGTGGGATCTTTGTGTTAACAGGATAGACGGCTAAAGAAGATAAATCAATTTTACCAAGCACGCACACCCAGCGCGGCCGACACTGATCGCCACAAATCGATAGACGGATTTGTCCTTTCTATTCTTTGCATCTGGAAACTCTGCCCTATGGAGGGACGGGGTATGTCGGGGGATCACTACACCAAACAATGAAAATTGAGAGGTTTCTGCAGAATTAAATCTTCTGTATCCCAGGGATACTATTGGCAAGATTCCTGTGTCGGCACACCTGCTGTACCCATTATCGGGGGTTCCCACTATCACTGTACTTGGGCCTGCACACCTGCTGGGCCCATTATAAGGGGTTCCTACATTCCCTGTGCTGAGTTCCTGACTCTTTGCACCTGCTGTGCCCATTATGAGGTGTTCCCATCATCCCCTATATTGATTTCCCAAGTCTGCACACCTACCATGTCCAATATAAGGGGTTCCCACCATCCCTGCACTGAGTTCCTGACACTGCACACCTGTGGTTCCCATTATATGGTGTTTCCACCAGATCATTGGCAGCTGTGGCTCTTGTTTTCCTTTAGAGGGTGGGCGCTTGATTGACTTGGACCTATATTGCTGGACAAGGAGATGTACATCAATTGTCAATCATGGGACATTTTGTATTTGTTTTGTTGTTTTGGTAAAGGACTTGTCAAAAACTGTACATGTTTATTTAAACTTTACATTTTTTGGTGAATGAATAGGGGTACTGTGTATCAGTTTCTCATTCACATGAGGTGGCAGTATCTGGGTGCCCCCCTGTTGTTAAAGGGAGCCTTCAGATTCCAATAGGCCCCCAGACCCCAGGCCAGGGTTGTGGGAAAGAGGCCCTTGTCCTCCTCAACATACAGTCTCCTTGCTCCCCCCCTGCCATTTCCTGGTCTGCCAGGCTGCATGCTTGGATAAGGGTCAGCTGTGGCTCCTTGGGGAGGTCATGGGGTGGCCCTCAAGAAAGGTATCTCCCATCCCTCCCAACACAAAATAAAAACGATCCAAATCTGTTAGAGGAGGGGGGGGGCAGAAAGTGAATATTATAAAGCTAATGGGGGGGGTCAAGTTCTACTATAAATCAATTTTGCAGAAATCAATTAACTCATCTCTACTATTCCCACTATTTATAGCCCGGAAAATGTCTCATCCGCTGAAATCCCATAGTACATTCAAGTGCTGATTCTGCATTTTCACATGTGTTGTTAAGATCCGGAATGTGGGAATAGAGGACAATCGACCGTCATCCCACTATACCGTATCCTCCACGCGGTATACCTCACTATAATATAACACCAAAAAATAAAGATGCATATAGGAATAAATGCCAAACTGATGATGAAATGTCGTAAAAATGTATCTTATAATAAATTATTTTATAATTTATATTATATTAAATATATCTTGTATTAAATACAAAACCAAAAATGTAATATATTGCAGCTTACCGATCATTAGATGTGGTGGCTGCATTCTTTTTTCCCCTCTTGTTTTTACCTTGGTGATCTGGCCAGTAACACCCCTCCTGTATTGGAATGCCCCCACTCTGGATGAAGGAGTGCAGGGGGCTAGCAGACAGCAGCATTGTCAGTCTAGGTGGAGGCTAAAATAGAAGAAAGAAAACTAATCTAAGAATTGTTAAGCAGCAATATAATAAATGTTTGCTTTTAGGTTTTATACTGCTTCATTAATATACTTCATTAATTAGATAAGTTAATTTAAAATTAGTTTCATGTACAAATGATTATCCTATAAAATCGGCAAAGCAACATTGATGCAATGAAAGAAAATCATGGGAAGGATTATATAAATATACTGGACTGAATCATAAGAGAAATCTGAGAAATAATAGGAAGTCAGAGAGATTGATCCATTGTTTTGAATAACAGTATCCCCTTAGAAATACTATAGAGACAGCGGAATATTTGTGGTCTGTGAATACTAAACAAGCATTTCAATTTATTATTTTTTTCATATAAAAGAGTGATATAGCATTCACAGATTCTTTTTTAAAAATCATGAAAAGGCCCATTGAGACATAATTGTTGTATAGTGTACATCACCGATCATCCTCCATATACTGATATTCACCCTTTCTTCAAATAATCTCAGTTTTTTTCAAGGACGCTCACCCAGTACAAGTAGTAAAAATAATGTAATAAAGAAAGAAATGTACAGTATATTATATAGGTTGCATACATGTACTGTTTAGACATCATCTGATAGGGGCTGTTCATGATATATTTTAATGCACATATGTGATGGATCTCAATTAATAATGTAACCATTTGTATACAATGGCCAACTCACGTCAGGATATCACCCTTTGGTGTGATGGACCACTATAGGAGAGAGACCAGGATAGACAGACTATGATGTATGTTTCTTTATAAGATGATTATTACTACTTCAACTAGATGCGCATCCTTGAAAAAGTGAACTTTGTTCCAGGAAGCGTGTTGGATGAATATCAGCCGATGCAGGATGCTCTGCAACGTATATTATATGGCAATGATGCGGCAATGGGTCTTTTCATGGTTTTAACAAAAAGAGGATCGGTGAATGGTAAAGAACGGTCTTTATGTGAAGAAAAATTAAATTGCAATGTTTTTATTCAAGTGTTGAGTATTCACATATAACCAAAAACGCATTCCCCTGCCTTTCTTTATATATTGAACTGAATAATCGAACCCAACGTCATATAAATAAATGAGCCGTCTTCTATATTTATAGGCCAGATATGATTGGATGCATATTTCTACAAAAGGAACGTAAATGGCATCATTATATTTATCGTAAATAGGGACAATTTCAAAGGACAATTAGAATCTTCTACCTCCTGCATTTTATATAAAGATTCACCACACGTTGATTGAATATTCGTTGACATCATATTGGCTGTTACTAATATAGCGACTATTGTAGCCGAATATGCCTCGGAATTCACCTATGACCTTTTTGTCTTTACATGATTGGATGATGGAAGTCAGCAGAACATCCCCCTCAAAGCTCTGGAGCAAGTACGCTTGCAAAGTTCACGGTCTGTTTGCCTTTAGTAAATCAACCCCAGGGTGTTTGATGCATTCTGTACCAAGCATTTGCATAACAGGTAATTCCATTTATACACTTTTTACTTTATTCACTTTTTTTTGCCAAGTTGATGGATTGATTCAGAGCAGCAAAAGGATTAACTTTGTAAATCATTTTCTAAAGTTAAAAGGTATTATTACAGGTAGGCCCCTTTCAGCTGGAGCAGAATCTGCCAAGTGGATCCGCCTGCTCAGAGAGGGATCTCATCGCTGATCCCTGCTGGGCAGGCGGACAACAGGTCTCTGTCTGCTCCGCTATGCAGAGCAGACACGGACACAGCCCGCTGTTCTCTATGGGGTGCTTTTATGGAAGTGGACTATTTATCCATTTCCATCCGACTGTCATCCAATCCAATCCGCCGGATGGATGGGGAAATGGTTCCCCATTGTACAGTCTCCTTCCAGGGAGTGAGAGACCGTTTGACCGCCATGATGCTTAATGAACAAATGTCCAGTATTCTTAAAGACACGCACGCTAATTTCCTAAAAATTTGGGAACCATGATTGACGTATGCCTTTCCTGATCTCCCCCTGACAAGTGTGGGTCGGTTCTATCTGGTGTCTCAGGCGATCAGTGGTCTCTACTCTTCTTCTTTTCCCCCTTACCTTGCTCTTACCTTCCTTCTATGTCTTTGCTTTCTGTTTCTTTTCTCTTGATCAGTTCCTAAGCCATCTTTAGTTGTTTATTGGTGCCCAGGACTACTTAAAATGGGGTTATTGGCATGCATGTCCTGGCTAGTTTTACAAACTATGGGGTTTTCCCCAAAACACATATACGGTATCTCACAAAAGTGAGTACACCCCTCACATTTTTGTAAATATTTTATTATATCTTTTCATTTGACAACACTGAAGAAATGACACTTTGCTACAATGTAAAGCAGTGATTGTACAGCTTGTATAACAGTGTAAATTTGCTGTCCCCTCAAAATAACTCAATACACAGCCATTAACGTCTAAACCGCTGGCAACAAAAGTAAGTACACCCCTAAATGAAAATGTCCAAATTGAGCCAAAAATGTCAATATTTTGTGTGGCCATCATTATTTTCCAGCACTGCCTTAACCCTCTTGGGCATGGAGTTCACCAGAACTTCACAGGTTGGCACTGGAGTTCTCTTCCACTCCTCTATGATGACATCACGGAGCTGGTGGATGTTAGAGACCTTGCGCTCCTCCACCTTCCATTTGAGGATGCCCCACAGATGCTCAATAGGGTTTAGGTCTGGAGACATGCTTGGCCAGTCCATCGCCTTTACCCTCAGCTTCTTTAGCAAGGCAGTGGTCGTTATCATGTTGGAATACTGGCCCAGGGCCCAGTCTCTGAAGGGAGGGGATCATGCTCTGCTTCAGTATGTCACAGTACATGTTAGCATTCATGGTTCCCTCAATAAACTGTAGCTCCTCAGTGCCAGCAGCACTAATGCAGCCCCAGACCATGGCACTCCCACTACCATGGTGCTAAACTTCTTTGGTCGACTGTAGGCAAGACACACTTGTCTTTGTATTCCTTAGATGGTTGCCGCCACAAACACTTGACACCATGTGAACCAAAAAAGGTTATCTTGGTTTCATCAGAACACAGGATGCGTTTCGTCCTCTTAGACGTCTTCTGGGGGGAGGACGAAACGCGCCGGGTAGGACCCCACCGCCGCCATATATTTACAGCGCTGATTTTAAAAGGTTTACATGTGAGTGTATTTCTCATTTTTTAATAAATTTCATACCTGTTTTATGGATTTGTGGCCTTTCCTTCTTCCTCCCCATTCATTACCGCCACCATTTGGTTTTTAACATCATGCTGAGGGACACACCAGTCCACGGTTCATCCCAAGGCCATCACCCCTCTGGATCACCTACAGCCACTCACCACCTAAGCCTGTTTTGACCCAACTTGGCGTATGTCTCTTTGGGTCCAATAGATCCAGTAAGCCTCCTCATTGTCGGTGGTGGTGTGCTCTGTTTGTCTTCACTTCAGATGTTATGCACTTATTGATTTGCTCCTCATATGAAGTCACATAATTTCTGTGGACCACCAGCCACTAGGAGCCATACATACATGGAGGACTTTCCTCGAATTTGCACCTAGAGGTTTTACCAACTCCTGGATTATTTTGTCTTTATGTTGGACATTTAAGACTTTTTTAGCGCTACACTTATTTTGTTTCCAATCTTATAGCCTAGGCCATCTTTATGTAGAGCAACAATAATTTTTTTTCAGATCCTCAGTTCTTTTCCATGAGGTGTCATGTTGAGCTTCCAGTGACCAGTATGAGAGTGAGAGCGATAACACCAAATTTAACACAGCCCGCTCCCCATTCACACCTGAGACCTTGTAATGCTAACAAGTCACATGACACCGGGGAGGGAAAATGGATAATTGGGCCCAATTTGGACATTTTCACTTAGGGGTGTACTCACTTTTGTTGCCAGCGGTTTAGACATTAATGGCTGTGTATTGAATTATTTTGAGAGGACAGCAAATTTACACTGTTTTTAAAAGCTGTACACTCACTACTTTACATTGTAGCAAAGTGTAATTTCTTCAGTGTTGTCACATGAAAAGATAGAATAAAATATTTACAAAAATGTGAGGGGTGTACTCACTTTTGTGAGATACTGTATGTTACATTTAGGTTTACTGTGATTGTGAAGAAGGCGCTCTCTCCTTTTGTTTATGCTGTGTATTTTTATATTCCTCATGTCACCAGTCATAGCCCCTGTGTGGGTGGACTAGAGGCTTTTTGTATTACTGTGCGTTATAATGATTCTACTCTTCTACATTCTACTTTTTAACATTTTTTGTGATTAGAATTCTGTTCTGAGCCTGAACATCAAAATAATGTGATTATTATTATTTGTTAATTGTAAATAATAATAAGTATTATGGATTTATTATTCTTATTATTATTGTTGATGATGATGGTAATAATAATAATTAAAAAATAGATGAAATGGGGGGAATTTACTTATACTGGAGCATTCAGAATCTGGTGCAGCTGTGCATAGTAGCCAATCGGCGTCTAACTTCCGCTTGTTGAGTTCGGCTCGGTTCACACTTGTGCGATGCGGGAACCCTGCGAATCCACTGCGGGTTCCCGCATCGCACGGCAGTTCACACTGCAATATGCAAACTGCTGGGAGTTTCACATTACAATGTTAATGACACCCCCATTTCAGCTCTCATATCACACTGTGAACTAACAGTTCGGACATGAATCGGATCGCATAGGTGTGGACCAAAAAAAAGGGTCCTGTGCGCGTTTGATACGAATGCAATGCGATATCAGCCATACTATCTGTATGGCTGAAATCATATCGCACAGAGATTGCATGTGATTTGCACTGCAGTGCGGTGCAAATCGCATGCTATCTCGCAGAGCACACTGGTGTGAACAGGCACTCAAGCTTTGACAATAAAACCTGGACGCTGATTGGTTTCTCTGCAGAACTCCATTGGATTTTGCACACATTTTGGTTCCATTCATCACAAGGGACCCAGAGACATAACACATGCTCCTAAATTAAAACTGTAAATAAATTCTCTGTGCAAACCAATTCTTATCCCCCACTCAAAAAACTTACCCTTGATTGATGATTGCTGCTTCCTCTGATATGTGCTTCACACATCCAAGAAAAATCTATATACAAACAAGTGCAGCCCAATCTATTCTGCTGTGCATATAAATCAATGCATAGTGGTGCTTAATTAATGCTTACATAATGACAAGAACAAAATGGTGATAATATCTAATCGTCCATATATTCAATGGTCCTTGTGGTCAAATGTGATATTAAAGTTCAAAAACGTCTCCTTACATTCAAATGAGATTTTATACTTCCACTTGTGTATTGCCATCCAAGTGCATTCCACCACCATTCACTCAATGCGCTCTCACCTGGATCCACTGACCCATGAATTAAATAGTCACTGTGCACTTCTTCAGATGTATCATCCACCTCCATAGTGGCAATGGAGTCTATATAAACTGTAGTAAACATCACCTGTTGTGCTCCCGTCCCCCTGATGACACTGTTTGACAGCAAAACACGTTGGGATTAACCTGTGACGCTACTACACCCACTGAGTGGATGCCGGGAGGCACTACTATTTGGTGTTACATGCTGTATCTGCTTTTACCTCTGTAAGTTTATGGTTTTCTTTATAATAATTAATTTGGCAGTTTTTTTTCACTATGTGTGGCCTCTGTTCCCACTCTAAGTATGGATGCTGCCTGGTCCAATCTTGGAGCCTGAGGCTGGCGGAGTCCTTTCACCATAGATGGATGTCTGGATGGTCCTTGATGAACATGCGTGTTTGATCTCTGTTATTGGGATCCTGTTCATTTGGTAAGAGGCCATTGTTGTCTGTGGTGGAGGAGTGTTTGGTCGGCTTTTCTAGATATCTTCACAGGATTAGTGGACGGCTGATTGTTTAACTGACTCTTTGAATTTTACTTTTTGAACTCTTTGTTGTTTCGCGAACAGTGTTGAAGAGTATCACAGAAATCTGAATGTCTTTTCCATAATCTGTTTTTTTGGACTTTATTTGGGTTGATGCGCATTTATTATACGTGTATGTATTTAGATCTAGCATCCAGTAGTCTGATGTATTATAGGTGCAGCTCTGTATACATATTGTTATATGCAGGACTTTTCCATATCCTCTCCCATCCTGTGGAACTCCCTACCCCAATCTGTTCGACTATCCCCTACTCTGTTTGCTTTTAGGTTATCCCTGAAAACCCTCCTTCAGAGAAACCTATCCTGCCTCTACCTAACAACTGTACTTTTATTTTCTCCATCAGATCATCCCCCATAGTTGTTACCTTTTGTATAACTTGACCCTCCCTCCTAGTTGCACTCATAGGTGTGCGCACAGGGTGTGCCTGGGCACACCCTAATCACCCTGTGTGATGCAGATTCCCCCCTTTTAGACCCCCTGATATTTAACCAAAGCCCCCTAACTGGGCTCCTAAAAAATTGTAAAGAAAATAATAAAAAATATAATAAAAATAAAAACTACTGACACCGTCCACTGCCTTACTGACACCAATCTCTGCCCTACTGACACCATCAGTATACTGTATATACACATGCACACGCAGGTATATGTGTTTGCGCTTTGGTGTGCACAACCTAATGCAATAGGCTGAGCACACCTATGGTTACACTAACTAATATTTTTTCTTTATTTGTTAATCTCATAATCTGTTTGATCAAAATGCAAACGTGTTCATGAACAAAGTATCTCAGTGCTTACAATCAATAGAAGGCGATTAATCATTTTCCACCCTGGCCGATATCGGCTACAATTAATCGCATTCAATCTAAATGGAGTCTAAATTGATCAGAAGGAAAGGTGTAGCCTTTCATTTCATTTTGATCAAATCGCACATCAATCGGCTAATAAAGTCGAAGTGTGTATGGCCACAGTTGGATCTTTGGTCTGGCGCACTGGACAGGAAGAGAAGGGAAATCTCCTCAACGGGGTGTAAACAGCAAAAAATGAGCTGCTATTGCCTAGGTAGAGCAAATTTATGGGGATAGAGGGAGTTTGATTGGCTGGAGGGGCATTTGAGAGGAACCAATTTTAAAGTGACACTAAAGGTTCATTTTATTTATTTATTTAAAATTACAAACATATCATACTTACCTCCACTGTGCAGCTCGTTTTGCACAGAGTGGCCCCGAACCTGCTCTTCTGGGGTCCCTCGGTGGCTCTCTCGGCTCCTCCTCACATCAGATAACCCCCTGGGAGAAGCGCTCTCAGGACTTGGCCCCGCCCCCCGGCGGCCATGTCATTGGATTTGATTGACAGCAACAGGAGCCAATGGCTGCGTTGCTATCAATCTAGGACCCCCTAGCAGAAAGACAGCGCGTACCCGTGGGACAAGTCCGAGGGTTCAGGTAAGTAAAGCTGGGGGGCTGGTCACTGACAGGTGTTTTTTCACCTTAACGCATAGAATGCATTAAGGTGAAAAAACACAAACTTTTACAACCCCTTTAAACTTCCGTTCAACTGGTAAAACATATAGTAAAATCTGCAAATAAGTTTAACAAGGCTGAATGTCCATTGCTTTCATATCCAGCGCTGGACATTTAATACATTCACTTTTCCCATGTGATTCGTCTGTGCATCCCCTTTAAGGTAAGTTATACATAATGCGATTTTCTTTCCTGCAGCTAAGAGAAAATCGCTCAATTCCTGCATCAACACAATCAGTGTTAACCACTTGCCTACCGGACACTTTCACCCCCTTCCTGCCCAGGCTAATTTTCAGCTTTCGGCGCTGTCACACTTTGAATGACACTTGCGCGGTCATGCAACACTTTCCCCAAACAAAATCTTTATAATTTTTTTGAGACAGATAGAGCTTTCTTTTTGTGGTATTTAATCGCCACTGACCAAAAATTTGGGGGAAAAAAAAGTTTTTCTTAGTTTCTACTATAAAATGTTGTAAATAAGTAATTTTTCTCCTTCCCTAATGTGTGCTGATAAGGCGGCACTGATGGGCGCTGATGAGGTGGCACTGATGAGGTTGCACTTTTGGGCGCTGATGAGGCTGCACTTTTGGGCACTGTTGGGGCTGCACTGATGACTGGTGCCCTGATTATCAGTGTAGATGTCCCCTTTCACACTGGCCAGTTACTGGCTCTCCTCTCCTCATGTGCTGTCAGCGTGAGAAGAGGACTGCCGATAACAGGCAAATCCTGTTTACACTGTGATCAGCTGTGCTTGAACACAGCTGGTTACATTGTAAAAAGCCACTGTGATTGGCTCTTTACCCCGATAAGGCATCAGCTATGCCCGAAGGAAACAGCGATCACAGAGCACTCCCGATGCACACCACAAGGGGCACATAGGAAGCAAGATCATGCGACCGAGCTGTAACCGTCATTCGTCAATAGTGCAGTCGTGAAGAGGTTAATTGGGGAATCCCTCTTGCAGTTCTATTGTGTTCTGCTGGCGGGGAGCCTTTCATACCAGCAAAACACAATGATTACTGCTGGCGGCTATGGCCACGAGCAGTAATTGCATTCAAAAATGCGACAGGCTGGTTGTACTGAAGTCCATCAATGGACATATACAACCAGGCTGCCCATACATGGATCAAATCTCAGCTGGTCCCTGCTGAACCGGGCAAGATTTGATCCATCTATGACTGGCTTAACTCTTAGCATTTATAAACTCATCACACATGTTACTGTCCTGTCGTTGTCTGATTGTACAATCTCCTTTATACCCACCAAAACCTTGTAGTAGAAGGGCATGTCTGATTGGATGCAGATTAGATCATTTTATTTTATTTTTTTAATTGATTGTGCAGAGATTATATAGTCGGATTATAACACGTGTAGTGACCCCTGCAGATGCATTAAAATCTATTAAAGAAAAATAATTTGACATTTCAGAAGGCACAAGGCTTACAATTTGATTGGATGGAAGCTCAAACGTTTTATTTTCTCCATTTGGCAATTGAAAATTCTAATTGCATCTGATCACAATCACCCCCGTAGACAGCACAATCACTTTACAGAGACTGCGAGGGGCCCACACACAGTGCAGTTTGCTGGATTTCCGCATTTCCAATTGTATTTAGGATCCATCGATAACTGCCACTGTGTATGTGTTGGTGTTGTGATCAGATGCGCTCTCCAATCAGAATGTAATATTGATCGGCTGGATGAACATTTTCTTGTTGTATTCATACAATTTGGAGCACGTTTTGCCCGTTCGATCCTTTTTCATTTGCGATCATAATGCATGCGTATTTTCTAAAAGATTTTTCTTCTACGGGGTGTGAGATAATGGATCGATTTTCATTCTACGGAGGCGGTGATATCGGAACACAAGATGCAGCTGTTGCGTGGCGTCATCACAGGGAAAGGGCAAACCATTTAACAGAAAAATCGATTTAAAGGGCTTGTCGCGTAGCAATCAACCTGAAGAATGGATGTGTTGCGTACGGCCAGACGGTGTTTGGGTGTTATGAGAACTGCTGGATAAGGCGTATGTATATCAGTGTTTGGAAGTCACTCTGATGCAGCCGGCTTGAACCTCTCACCCTAAAAAAAAAAACCTGGGGCCGCGGCCTGCTGACCCCTGTGCGATCTGAACTCCCTAATCCTGTCGTAATCTGCTAACCGTCCTATTGATTTCAGGGATAATGTGTTTCCGCGCAAACAAGATACCAGATGTTTCATCCATTGGCAGATAAATTAATTAGTCGCGGCGGATTGTGCCGAAAAGGCAGCTTGCTTGTCTCTCCACAGCGGCGCTCTGCGGCTTCCTTTCAATAGGACGAGATAGGGGCGGCCGGCGTTTTATCCTGTTGTGAATAGAGAAGGATGCTTTTAAGGTCGCTAATTGCGCTTTAGGATAATTATGACAATATTGCTGATTATTATTAACAATTAACACACGCTATTTATGACCCCCTCTGTCCGCCCCCGCTGAAAGGAAACGCTCGCTTCTCGCCTCCTGTGGCCGGAGGAAAATAACAGAGCACAGCGGGGAGCCGGACCGAGTGATAGAATAGAAAATCCCCCTCATTCAGACTCTTAAGTGAATATCTTCACAGCATTCTGTGCAAATCTCCCGCTGAGACCCGGCTGACAACAGACCCCCCCCCCCCCCCCCACGCCCTCCACCGCCACGCTCGCCGTTTCCAACCAGAAAACAGTTTGCAAACAAATACTTGGTAAGCGCATGAAAAGCCGTATGTGCAGCCCATCTCCACTAATTTCATATCATTATCCTCATCAGAATAATCACATTTTAATGCAGAGATTGCTAAAAGCGTTGTTAGCTGCAAACTTTACTCTGGGTTAATAAACAAAAGCTTTTCCAGCGTTGACAACACCGCACTTCTGTTTAGTAATGACAAGCAAAAACATTGTGTGTATGTGTGTAATATATATATATAATCTAAAAAACAACATATAGATATATATAATATATATATACAGTGTGTGTGTGTACATATATATATATATATATATATATATATATATGTATGTATGTATGTATGTATGTATGTATGTATGTATGTATGTATGTGTGTGTGTGTGTGTGTTTGATATATATATAGTGTGTGTATATATATATATATATAATATATATATATATATATATATATATATATATATATATATACACACAAATTATTATATAGGATTCATATAGAGCCGACAGTTTACCTTACAATCTAAGGGGAGACTGGACAGTTAAATTACGAGGGTCCTGCTCATAAAAGCTTACAATCTAATCCAAAAATGTGTGTGTGTGTGTGTGTGTGTGTATATATATATATATATATAACAATATAATATAATGCTACATATCTTCCATAATAAAATCATTGATGGGGCATAAATCAATCAGAGTCAAGATTAAAAGATGAACAAAAATAAATACAGAATTGATCAACTATGGATGTTTTTACGTTTTTTTGTTTCTTTTTTTTTTTTTTTTGTATTTCCATGTTATGATAAACTTACTGCAAGCTAAAATTGAAAAAGATAACAGAAATGCCTAAAGAAATATCAAAATAATCAAGAACAGTACAGGGACTGATGTGAATGCCTCAGGGTTCTCTGCACAGCACTATGGAATATGTCAGAGCTATATACTGTAAAAGTATAATACTGTGCGACTGGGTGGGGAAACATTAGTGTAAATTTTTGTTAAAAATCATACAAACATACAGCTTATTAATAAAAACATATTTACACAAAAATAAACAACTACAAGCTTGTTTACATCAGCAAGTAAAGAAAACCATTTCCTGACAATATAACATAAAAAGAAACATATTTTAATGACAACAAAAAAGAGACTATAAACCCCGAACCTCAACTTAAACACAATCCAGGCTAAGAAACAATTTGAGATCGCCATCAGGATGCAATTTCAAAACCCCCCATTAACGCCTCCCCCCCATATCATTCACCCCGACTTCCAAATCATTTACCTTGCATTCTGCACCAGCCACTCTCATTCCCTTCCCCTTCCCCCCCACCATCATCCAATCCATCCCTCACTCCACCCCTCGGTGTCTGCCGACCTCCAGCCGCACTTCTGCCACACCGAGGAGGAAGGGTTGGCACCACCATACACGCTGGTCCAGCACCCTCCACTGCCTTCACTACACTAAGAGAAACAGTAGGTGCAGACACAGACCTAACAACCACACTTTCAGACACTGACTGGGGAACCACAGACTGGGGGGACACTGACACCATAGCCGGCCTCACAGGCACAGATTCTGACGGGACAGAGACACTAGGATTCCCTGGTACAACCTCCGCCAACCCAGACTCTTCTATATCCAGATGGAAAAATCCACTAGCTCTGGCTTATTGTGAAAAGCCTCAGGGCACCGGCTATAATGGAGCCCAACCTTATCACGTTATATTTAATGATGTTACAGTCCATTGCCAGACGCCCCAGTTCCTGACACAAAGAGCACTTCTGTTCTGGACAGTTGGAGGAGAAATGTCCCTTGACTCCACATTTATGGCACACCTTAGGTTGACCAGGGTAGAAGACAGTAATCCTATCTCTACCAATAAAGGCAGAGGAGGGCAAATGCTGGACCACATTCCCACACACACTCAACCTCATTGACACTGACCACCCACCCATCCAGATTCCTCTATTATCCACAATCTTTTTTTAGGGGACACAACGTTTCACCAAACCTCAACCTGACCAATAAATCCTCGGGGGGTATAGACTAATTTCTTGTCAGGATAGTCATTTTTCATCAAGGGCTGTCGTGAGACAACTTTGGGGACAAGCCCCTTCCAGTCCGGCTGGCCCCTATATACGTGCTCAAACCGCTCCCAAAACAGATCCAGCGATTCTGGACGCAAAAATGGCAAATCGTAGTCAAAGGAACCAGCCGGACTGATAAGAGCATAAATATCCTTCACCTTAAATCCCATGGTTAGGATCTTATCCAAAACCACCCTCCTGATAGGTGGAATACCTCCTCCTTCCCACCCGAGCTGTACCACATTCCTGCATTTAATGGAAGAAGGTGCGTTAAGTGAAAATCGCACAACTGGCTCCCTTTCACCACTGTCCCGACACAGCCTTAGCATAATTCCTAACTGGGACAGATGACACATTAACTGGTTGCATAAGAATATTAACTGGCTGCATAGGAACCTCTGAAATCTGGTTTGGTAAATTACCCACCACTTGATCCTCCCTCCTCCCCTCCAGCACAACAGCCCCGCTCACCATAGTCCCAGAAGTACCACAGATACCAGCAGTCACGTCATCAAGTAAAGTCTTGTTTAGAAAAAACCCCAGCTGTTTCATCGTTCATACAGCCCTTCTGCTCTGCAGTTTAAATGTTCATGCGACACTCCTGCTCTGCACTGTTAGTGTCCATGTGGGACTCCTCGCAGCCAGTTAATCCTGCATACCCTGCTGATTGCAAGGATTTGTTGGCAGGTGCAATCTCAGGAAAGTCCTCTACACACTAAGAGATTTTCAGCAAGCACTCCTTTATCATGATCCTCATCTGATGAGTCGGTGCCGCTCAAGGGAGTTTCCTTCTCTGTAATGGCCTGCAGCAATCTGCCATTTTCCTCAACCATCTCCTGAGATGACCCAGGCTGCTGGAGAGGGAGAGGGGCAGATACTGACTCAAACATGACAGATCCTGAGACAGGGGTAGTACTGGGGCCACCATGTGAAGCCACTTCCTTACCCCCCATCCATACTGTCGCCGTTGCTCTGGCATCCACCCTCTGGCTGGTACTGGCACAGGCACTTTCCTTCATCTGTTGGAATATCTACTCATTCTCACACGATTCTCTGAACACACAGCTGCTCTCCTTCAGAGAGGCGACCAACTTCTCCTGCTTTTTCAATGCCTCTTCCAGAGACTTCAGCTTGGAGACTTCCCTCTTACTGTTTCCAGACTTACTGTGCAGGGATTTCTTTTTTTGAGATCTTCTTTCTTGACAGCAAGTTTCTGTTCCTCCTTAGCAATGCGGAGAAGTCTGTTCACCACTTTATCCTGGAAGACTGGCAAAGACTCCTCTTGCATAAGGACAGTCCCAGGATCCATTGCAGCTTGAACACATGGAGTAGGCCTCAGTGCCTGTGGAGAGCCTCCACCTTCGTCTCCCCCCACCCACTGCATGATGGTTGGGGGAGAAGCCTGCAGGACAGGCCCAGGCTTGATGTTTCCTCCAACTGAGAGCAAAGCAAAGTGAGCCAACAGCACCTTGCAAAACAGCATCACCTGGTGGAGAAGCTCCTCTGGTGCAGAGACAGATGTGACTGGCTTAGTGTGTTCTGTACAGCGCTATGGAATATGTAGGAGCTATGTACTGTAAACCTATAATAATACTGTGTAACAGGAGGGGGGACATTAGAGTGTAAGCTCCTCTGGTGCAGAGACTGATGTGAGTGGCTCAGTGTTCTCTGTACAGTGCTATGGAATATGTCAGCACTATGTACTGTAAATGTATAATAATATGTGACTGGGGAGGACATTAGAATGTAAACTTCTCTGGTGCAGAAATTGGTGTGACTGGCTCAGTGTTCTTTGTATATCACTGCAGAAAATGCCAGAGCTATATAAATGCATAATATTCTACATTTTATATAGCACTGACATCTTCCACAGTTCTGTAGAGAGAACAATGAGCCACATCAGTGTCTGCACCAGAGGGGCTTACACTCTAATGTCTAATGACAACTCTAATGACAAGGAGGAGGTAGTCTGCTTATCAGGAGGGTGGTTGTGGATAGGCTCCTAACCATAGCATTTGAGGCGCAGGATATTTATGCTCTCATCAGTCCGGCAGGTTCCTATGAATACGATTTGTCATTTGTGCGTCCAGAATCACTCGATCTGTTTGGGGAACGGTATGAGCTCCGGACTGAAAAGGGCTCGTCTCCAAGGTTATCTCACGACAACCCTTGATAAAAAATTTTACTATCCTGACTAGGAATGAGTCTATACCCCCCACCCCCTGGTGGATTTATGGGTCTGGTTAAGGAGGTTTGGAGAAACAATCTGGACAGGTGGATGGTCGATGTCAATGAGGTTGAGAGTGTGTGGGAATGTAGTCCAGCATTTGCCCTCCTCTGCCTTTATTGGTAGAGATAGAGATAGGATTACCATCTCCTACCCTGGCCAACCTAAGCTATGCCATAAATGCGGAGCCAAAGGATATCTCTCCTCTTCCTGTCCAGAACAGAAGTGCTTTTTATGTCATAAACTGGAGCATCTGGTGAGGGACTGTAAGCTCATTAGGTGTAACCTATGTTGTAAGGCTGGTCAGCCTTATAGCCAGTGCCCTGAGGCTTTGCACAATAAGCCAGAGTTAGTGGAGGAATTCTTCCATCTGGATAGAGAAGAGTCTGGGTTGGCTGAGGTTGTACCAGGGGACCCTAGTGTCCTCTGTCCTATCAGAATCTGTGTCTGTGAGGTCGTCTGAGGTGTCAGTGTCCCCCCAGTCTGTGGTTCCCTAGTCCGTGCGGGAAAGTGTGGTACAAGTGAGGATAAGAAATGGTTGGATGCCAAAAGGGAAAAAGGGTAAGAGGCAGAGGAGGAGGAAGGATGTCCGTGTTCCAGAATCGGTGAGGGTGAAAGTGTCAAATATATTTTAGGTGTTTTCTGAGATGGAGGGTGAGGATTCCTCTGGTGAGGAGTTGGTGATTTCTATGGAGGAGGAATCGCAGAGAATATTGAAACGTGTAGGGTCTCAGAGTAGGGAGGGGGTGAGCAGGTTAAGAAGCGTGTACCTAAAGCATCCTGATGGAAGTTAAATCTCAAGATGTTTCTTAGCCTGGATTGTGTTTAAATTGAGGTTAGGGCGTGGTAGTGTTTTTTTGTTGTTTTTTTTTTTTCTCTTCTTTTTTTTTTATTTCTTTTTTGTAAATAAAATCTGTTTCTATGTTATCTTTGCAAAAAGCCATTTTCTTTACCTTCTAATGTAAGCTTGCTTATTTTTGTTTGTTTATGTATATTATTTTATTTGTATGTAAATATGTTTTTATTAAAAAGCTGTATGTTTGTACGCTTTTTTAATAAACTAAATTTACACTCTAATCTCCCCACTACAACCACACACTATTATTATTTATATTATTATTATTAATAATGGTGTGACTGTGGGGCAACATTAGCGTGGTACAGAGACGGATGTGACTGGCTCAGTGTTCTTTTTACAGCACTGCAGAATATGTCAGAGCTATATAAACATAATATAATAATGTGTATAATGCTATGGAGAGCCAGGAGCGTGTTTGCAGCACTGGGAACAGGGGAGGTGGAAGCATAATCACTGAAACTGAAGCAGGCGATTAGTGATTACTAGGATTGTGTCATGAAGTTTGGAGATGGTGCAGATGGTGAGGAGGACATGGGGCAGGGATTTATGAATTTATGTTTGAAGGAGTTGTAAAGTCAGAAGGTTTTTTTTTAATCTTAATGCATTCTATGCATTAAGATAAAAAGCTTTCTGTGTGCAGCAGCCCTCCTCAACCCCCCCAATACCTGAGCCCCATCTCTGTCCAGCGATGTCCACGAGTGTCTCGGCCGCCCAGGACTTTCCCTCCTGATTGGCTGAGAGACAGCAGTGGCGCCATTGGCTCCCGCTGCTGTCGATCAAAGTCAGTTAGCCAATCGGGGGAGAGGGGTCGGGTCGGGCTCTGTATCTGAAGGGACACAGGGAGCTATGGCTTGGCTCGGGTGGGAGGGAGGAGCCAGGAGCACCGAAGAGGCACCTGAGAAGAGGAGGATCCAGGCCGCTCTGTGCAAATCCACTGCAACAAAGCAGGCAAGTATAACATGTTTGTTATTTTTATAGAGAAAAAAAAGAGACTTTACAATCACTTTTAAGTTGGACCAGAGTCAGAGAAGGGGAGATCATTACTGATCAGGAGGAAGTTAGAGATTAATGTTTGGTGGGGTGCTGTATGTGAAAATGTAGATGATGGCGGGAAGGTGGGTATGTCATGGTAGAGAGTTTTTTACTCCAGGGAAGCAAAATCTTTCTTTATCTAACTGGTGGATACGATAAATGAAGTTGGAGTAGTACAGGAAGAGGAGAGACACCAGTATGGGAATTCTGCAAAAGAAAAACGGGTCCCTCCCAGGGTTAAAGAATAAATTCACCTTTTAAAATAAATGAATAAATATTTTTTTTTGCAGGTAAAAAAAGTGCATTTACCTTTTTTCTTATTTAAGAGTCTGGAAAGCATTGCACCTGAGATCAGCAGATCGCTCATACCATTCAGGTCTCCTGCAGACTGTCAATGTAAGCTGTCTGCCTCAATAGCGCCGTAGTAGTTGATTGGGAACTACAAGCCAACAGCGAAAAGGCTATCGGTAGTCGTAGTCCATTCAATCACAAAAGACTGTGAATTAATGACACGGGCAGAGCCCTGCATAGCCATGAATGGTGGAATGTTGGAAATTTGCCATACCTGGAATCAGTGGCGGCTGGTGAAGTTTTAGGATGCGGGGGTGCCAGACCCGCCCTTCCTTTTTGACCCCTCCCAGTTGGTGAAAATGGGCGTGGTTTCAGTGAAATAGTGGGCGTGGCTCTAAGGTGGTGTGGTTAGTGTCTGAGATGAACGAGGGATGGAGGGAGAGGGAGGGAGGGACAACAGGCCCAGATCCTACACAACAATAGAAATATGTGTATTCTAGAAAGTTTAATAATCAGCAGATAAAGATATTCCAAACACCTGGTGTTAGTGCTTCAATCATCCCGGCACCATGGTTGTTATGGTGCCAGGATGATTGAAGCGCATTATTTCTATTATTACATTGAAATATAAAATGAAATCATTCAACTCACCATAATGCAGAATCAGTGGGAGCCCTGAGCATGTCACTAGCCACGTCGCCTGCCACCATATCCCATCAGGTGTCCCACCAAATGCAGCAGCATGTGTCACCACCAAATTACAGCAGCATGTGTCACCACCAAATTGCAGCAGCATGTGTCACCACCAAATTGCAGCAGCATGTGTCACCACCAAATTGCAGCAGCATGTGTCACCACCAATTGCAGCAGCATGTGTCACCACCAATTGCAGCAGCATGTGTCACCACCAATTGCAGCAGCATGTGTCACCACCAATTGCAGCAGCATGTGTCAGCAAATTGCAGCAGCATGTGTCACCACCAAATTGCAGCAGCATGTGTCACCAAATTGGAGCGTGTCACTAAATTGCAGCAGAATGTGTCACCAAATTGCAGCAGCATGTGTCACCAAATTGCAGCATGTGTCACCACCAAATTGCAGCAGCATGTGTCACCAAATTGCAGCGTGTGTCACCAAATTGCAGCAGCGTGTGTCACCAAATTGCAGCAGCGTGTGTCACCAAATTGCAGCAGCGTGTGTCACCACCAAATTGCAGCAGCATGTGTCACCAAATTGCAGCAGCATGTGTCACCAAATTGCAGCAGCATGTGTCACCAAATTGCAGCAGCATGTGTCACCAAATTGCAGCAGCATGTGTCACCAAATTGCAGCGTGTGTCACCACCAAATTGCAGCATGTGTCACCACCAAATTGCAGCAGCGTGTGTCACCACCAAATTGCAGCAGCATGTGTCACCAAATTACAGCATGTTTCACCAAATTGCAGCGTGTCAGCAAATTACAGCGTGTGTCACCAAATTATTGCATGTGTCACCAGATTGCAGCGTGTGTCACCAGATTGCAGCGTATGTCACCATCAAACCCCCCTCCCCCGGTTACTTACCTTGCTGTGTGTTGTCCTCTCCAGCGGTGTATCCTGGAGAGCTCATACTTCCTGCTTCTCTCTCCTGGGCGCAATTGGAGAGAAACAGGAAGTGACCTCATACTCAGATGTCAATCAAACCACCCGGCCATAGTAATAGATGCTAGGGCCGGGCGGAAGCTACTCGGCGCTTCAAAAAGCATCGCAAGGCGGGCTAAACGCCCGCAAATGAAGCGCCACATATGCAATCTCGTGAGTGCATAGACGTGGCGCTTCCCATAAGTGCACTGTGTCTGGCGTCCGAACACAGTGCACTTAAGGACCTTTTTTTGTGTATTTTTTTTTAAAGGGCCAGCTTTAAAAAAAAATTTTTTTTTTTTAGACTGCCTGGAGGGGGGGACGGGCCGCCACTGCCTGGAATTCAGCTTTAAAGGATAAGTTCGCCTTACAAATGCATCGGCCCTCGCACCCCCCCGATCCCCCCGTTTTGACAGTGAGTGGGGGATCTCCCCCCCTCTTGCTGTCACAGTTTAAAAAAAAAACTTGGCTATGCAGGACACCGCCCGCCCCGGCCGTGTCATTCGTTCACAGTATTCTGTGAATATGAAAACTACAAGTACCGACAGTCTTGGCCTGTAGTTCTCCATGAACTACCATGGCGCTGTGGAACGTTGTACAGGCAGACGGCTTACACTGACAGTCTGCAGGGGATGTGCATGGCACCCATGATCTTTTGATCTCTGGTGCAATGCTTCCCAGGTTTCTACAAAAAAAAAAAAAATCGTAAATGCACATTTTTTTTTTCCTGCAAAAAAAAATGTGCATTTATTATTATTATTATTATTATTATTTTTTTTTTTTTTAACGTGAACTTATCCTTTATTACAAATAGTGTCCAGATCAGTCCCGAGGAGTTAAACCACAATTAACCGGTTCCCGACCACCCTATACTGTAGCAGATTTACTGCTACAGGGCGGCCATTCTGCGGTTTCGGGCGCAAGCGTGCTCGGCTCACTTCCACTGTGATTTTACACAGTAGCCCATCAGCGGATCCCGTTGACCCGATGTCCCCCGGGACCCGGCGATCGTTCTGTACTCTGGCAGAATGACAGTCTGCCTATGTAAACAAGGCAGACTGTCATTCTGCAAATACAGAAGACATGAATGTGTTCCTGTGAAGCAGGAACACCATCCATGTCTTCCAGCGGTAAAAGCACCTCCCCCACAGTTAGCAGGCCCTAGGCACATATTTAACCCTTTGATCACCCCTGATGATAACCCCTTCCCTGCCAATGTCATTAGTACAGAGACTATGCATATTTTTAGCACTGATCACTGTATTCGTGTCACTGGTCCCCAAAAAAGTGTCAGTGTTTGATTTGTCTGCTGCAATATCGCAGTCCTGCTATAAGTCACTGATCGCCGCCATTACTAGTAAAAAAAATGAATAAAAACATCCCATAGTTTGCAGACGCTATAACTTTTGTTCCAACCAATCAATATAAACTTATTGCGATTTTTATTAATTTTTTTTTTTTTTAACAAAAATATGTAGAAGAAATGCATATTGGCCTAAATTTACTGGGTGTGTTTTATGGCAGAAAGTAAAAAAAAATATTGTTTTTTGTTTTTCAACATTGTTAGTCCTTGATCAAATACCAACAAAATAAAGCTCTATTTGTGGAAAAAAAAAAAAAGTACATCAATTATATTTGGGTACTTAAAGCAACGCAGTGTCGCATAGCAAAAAATGGCCTGGTCAGGAAGGGGGGGTAAACCTTCGGGAGGTCAAGTGGTAAAGCCCTATGTTGCACTAAAATGCTGGTAATATGATGGAAAAGGTAGGAGCATGAAAAGTTGGGCTTCTATTGGACTTTAATTTACACGAAGGGGTACATTTGTAAAAAAAAAAAAAAAATGCAAGGCTATTACCCATGTGAAGCTGCATGTACATTTGTTCCGTGTGAATGGGGCCCAATCGAATTCTATTAGGCTATATTCTTTCCCAGTCGAGTATTATTTATTAAAAATAGAGTGGTTTGCAAAAATACCACATTATGGCCACTAGATGGAGCTGACAATAATAGTAAAGTTTTTTTGCCTATAATCATCAGCTCCATCTAGTGGCTGTAATGCAGTATATCCTGATTCATTCTATTCTGTGGGAATGAATAGCATTCAACCTGGAGAGGAAATTGGCCTAGGTAACATAAATTTTTCTCCCCATTTGCACAGAATGAACAATAATCTATGCACATCCACTTCTTAATGGCACTGTAATCTATTTTTCATGAAATTGTTTCTTACTGTGTTTTTCTGCCTTCTTGTAACTTCTTCCGTAAGTTTCTGAACCTTTCCTTTTCCCCCTTCTGTTTCTTTGGAATGAGCAGTGCATGTTCATTGTGGTCATGTACACTCATCTATGTGCGTTACAATCCCATAGTCCATATTTTATCGCAGGATTAAGTAAGGGAGGGTGGCTACATGCCTACAAACAGATGGACCATGGAGATTTGGAAGGGGACTGAAGGGACTTTGCTTTTAGAAAAACTCTATTCAAGTCTGTATTCTTAACTCAGAGTTTAGTGTCCCGTAAATACATGTATTAAAACTTTTTGTTTCCCCTTTATTTATTTTGCATGTTAATTATTTTAGTGTTGCGTTAAAAAAAGTGCAAAAGTAAAGGAGAAGGGGCTGTCTTCATCCGTGCGGGATATGCAGGTGTTCCATGCAAAGCTGCTGTTATAAATCACTGTACAACCTACCTGACAGGCCCTCCCGAAAATTCAAAAATATCAAAACAATATTTTCACCAAAAAATACACTAAAATTATTATTAGTGAACACACACATAACATAAATTCCTGCTAATTCTAAAGATAAAACGGTTGTAGCGGTACCCCCGTAGTGGCTGCAGAGTGTAGTGGTTCGTCTGTCACCCTGCCCAGCCAGGCACATCATTTCAAGCATACAGAGTCGTGAAACAGTCCCTGCACTTGTTTTTTTGTATTTTATGGAGGGGAATTTAACTTGGATAGGAAAATTATGAGATGCCCAGATAATTGACAGTGTTAGATCCAACTATATACAGTGGGGACAGAAAGTATTCAGACCCCCTTAAATGTTTCACTCTTTGTTATATTGCAGCCATTTGCTAAAATCATTTAGGTTCATTTTTTTTCCTCATTAATGTACACACAGCACCCCATATTGACAGAAAAACACAGAATTGTTGACATTTTTGCAGATTTATTAAAAAAGAAAAACTGAAATATCACATGGTCCTAAGTATTCAGACCCTTTGCTCAGTATTTAGTAGAAGCACCCTTTTGATCTAATACAGCCATGAGTCTTTTAGGGAAAGATGCAAAAAGTTTTTCACACCTGGATTTGGGGATCCTCTGCCATTCCTCCTTGCAGATCTTTTCCAGTTCTGTCAGGTTAGGTCTCTCTAGAGATGCTCAATTGGGTTTAAGTCAGGGCTCTGGCTGGGCCATTCAAGAACAGTCATGGAGTTGTTGTGAAGCCACTCCTTCGTTATTTTAGCTGTGTGCTTAGGGTCATTGTCTTGTTGGAAGGTAAACCTTCGGCCCAGTCTGAGGTCCTGAGCACTCTGGAGAAGGTTTTCGTCCAGGATATCCCTGAACTTGGCCGCATTCATCTTTTCCTCGATTGCAACCAGTCGTTCTGTCCTTGCAGCTGAAAAACACCCCCACTGCATGATGCTGCCACCACCATGCTTCACTGTTAGCACTGTATTGGACAGGTGATGAGCAGTGCCTGGTTTTCTCCACACATACCGCTTAGAATTAAGGCCAAAAAGTTCTATCTTGGTCTCATCAGACCAAAGAATCTTATTTCCCACCATCTTGGAGTCCTTCAGGTGTTTTTTTTTAGCAAACTCCATGTGGGCTTTCATGTGTCTTGCATTGAGGAGAGGCTTCCATCGGGCCACTCTGCCATAAAGCCCCGACTGGTGGAGGGCTGCAGTGATGGTTGACTTTCTACAACTTTCCCCCATCTCTCGACTGCATCTCTGGAGCTCAGCCACAGTGATCTTTGGGTTCTTCTTTACCTCTCTCACCAAGGCTCTTCTCCCCCGATAGCTCAGTTTGGCCGGACGGCCAGCTCTAGGAAGGGTTCTGGTCGTCCCAAACGTCTTCCATTTAAGGATTATGGAGACCACTGTGCTCTTAGGAATCTTAAGTGCAGCAGTATTATTTTTGTAACCTTGGCCAGATCTGTGCCTTGCCACAATTCTGTCTCTGAGCTCTTCAGGCAGTTCCTTTGACCTCATGATTCTCATTTGCTCTGACATGCACTGTGAGCTGTAAGGTCTTCTATAGACAGGTGTGTGGCTTTCCTATTCAAGTCCAATCAGTATAATCAAACACAGCTGGACTCAAATGAAGGTGTAGAACCATCTTAAGGATGATTAGAAGAAAGAAATGGACAGTACCTGAGTTAAATATATGAGTGTCACAGCAAAGGGTCTGAATACTTAGGACCATGTGATATTTCAGTTTTTCTTTTTTAATAAATCTGCAAAAATGTCAACAATTCTGTGTTTTTCTGTCAATATGGGGTGCTGTGTGCATTAATGAGGAAAAAAATGAACTTAAATGATTTTAGCAAATGACTGCAATATAACAGAGTGAAAAATTAAAGGGGGTCTCTTCTGCCTGAAGAGCTCAGAGCCAGAATTGTGGCAAGGCACAGATCTGGCCAAGGTTACAAAAAAATTCTGCTGCACTTAAGGTTCCTAAGAGCACAGTGGCCTCCATAATCCTTAAATAGAAGACGTTTGGGACAACCAGAACCCTTCCTAGAGCTGGCCGTCCGGCTAAACTGAGCTATCGGGGGAGAAGAGCCCTGGTGAGAGAGGTAAAGAAGAACCCAAAGTTCACTGTGGCTGAGGTCCAGAGATGCAGTCGGGAGATGGGGGAAAGTTGTAGAAAGTCAACCATCACTGCAGCCCTCCACCAGTCGGGGCTTTATGGCAGAGTGGCCCGACGGAAGCCTCTCCTCAGTGAAAGCCCACATGGAGTTTGCTAAAAAAACACCTGAAGGACTCCAAGATGGTGAGAAATAAGATTCTTTGGTCTGATGAGACCAAGATAGAACTTTTTGGCCTTAATTCTAAGTGGTATGTGTGGAGAAAACCAGGCACTGCTCATCACCTGTCCAATACAGTCCCAACAGTGAAGCATGGTGGTGGCAGCATCATGCTGTGGGGTTGTTTTTCAGCTGCAGAGACAGGCCGACTGGTTCCAATTGAGGGAAAGATGAATGCGGCCAAGTACAGGGATATCCTGGACGAAAACCTTCTCCAGAGTGCTCAGGACCTCAGACTGGGCCAAAGGATTACCTTCCAACAAGACAATGACCCTAAGCACACAGCTAAAATAATGAAGGAGTGGCTTCACAACAACTCCATAACTGTTCTTGAATGGCCCAGCCAGAGCCCTGACTTAAACCCCATTGAGCATCTCTGCAGAGACCTAAAAATGGCTGTTCACCAACGTTTACCATCCAACCTGACAGAACTGGAGAGGATCTGCAAGGAGGAATGGCAGAGGATCCCCAAATCCAGGTGTGAAAAACTTGTTGCGTCTTTCCCAAAAAGACTCATGGCTGTATTAGATCAAAAGGGTGCTTCTACTAAATACTGAGCAAAGGGTCTGAATACTTAGGACCATGTGATATTTCAGTTTTTCTTTAAAAAATCTGCAAAAATGTCAACAATTCTGTGTTTTTCTGTCAATATGGGGTGCTGTGTGTACATTAATGAGGAAGAAAAATTTACTTAAATGATTTTAGCAAATGGCTGCAATATAACAAAGAGTGAAAAATTTAAGGGGGTCTTAATACTTTCCATCCCCACTGTACTATTCTTCTAGCACACTAGAGGGTGCTACACTCCCCCCTGCCCCCCTAACATCCAGCTAGTCCCTTAGCTGGGAAATTTACAAAAATAAGCTCCTGGGCCCAGGAGCCAAGGGCATCTCATAAATTATACAATTTGGATGGGGAAAAGGGAAAAAACTGGGACAGGGTTATTCACAAATAAAAATAGAAGATATTCTGTGAGTATTCACACCATGTATATCACACTATACACCTAACTACAGATCCCTGTAGCTAACATCAACACATCAAACTTTTTATACATTCAGGTCAGAGCACTTTCCCCCGGAGAAAAATACTCTGACCACAGGATTCTTGTCTCCAGCTGTCTCATCCAAAAAGGGAAACCTGTGAAGACAAAACACAGCAACATCCTACACTAGTAACTAGGTACACACTTCACAACACTTTCTGTCAGGAGGGGGTTAGCATCCTGCCAACAGAAAGAAATTTATATGACAAAGCACATCACATACATACATTTTTTTCTGTATCTGGTTCTGTCAACAGGGGATTACGGCCCTGCTGACAGAAAAGCAAAGAGAGTTAAAAGTGGGCAGTTTTCTCTTTGGAGTTCCTGGTGGGAGGGGCTCCTCCCCAGATTGCCAGGCTCCTTAAAGCGGGAGTCCGGCGACCAGTCTTTTTTTTTTTTTGTCTTTTTTTTTTGTGTTTTTTTTAGGTCATTGAGACACTTTGCTAATCCCAAAATAATACTCACAGTTTGGGTGTAATATTTCCGCCTCTGTCTGTTTTCGTACTGAAGAATAACTTAAAAAATGTGATGCTGGCTGTTTCCATCTTGCTTGTGGGCATGTGAAGCCCGCAAGCATTGATTTCCTGGATGCAGCGAATGCTGTTCATTCACAGCTTGTTCACGCGCATGATCATTGTTTCTGCACTGAATCTTGGGAAGCCTGACACTAAGCTCCCAGGAGACAGTGCGGCGCCGGGGAAAGGCAATAAACACACCTACTCCCATGGGAGGAGAGACAGGAAGTGCCACAATAAAGTACAATATAAAGGTAATTACAGCGATAAAAACTGTTTTCGTGTGGCATTTGAACATCTATGCAATTAACTGAAGGGGGTAAGATTAAGTTAAAAATTTGAGTGGAACCCCGCTTCAAAAGAGATAATGTAGGAATCAGACCTCACCCAGCGTCCATGGGAAAAGTCAATCCATCAGGCACAACACAGGGTGGCAGGCTGGTCTGATCCTGCAAAAGTCAGGGAGAAGCAGATTCTGCATCTCTCCGGCAGTATATGTGGCTACTTCCATGGTGGGCTGAACACCCCAACAATCTTCCTCACGCATAGAAATGCGGGTCGGGCAGTCTCCTCCTGCCGCCCCCTTCCTCCCTGATGGAGACAGAGTGACTCCACGTAAGGTGTCCCGCCTTCACAACCATCACTCTGTGCCTATATATTTCTCTGCCCAGCCTCCATTCCCTCCGAATGTCCGCAAAGTGGGCCCATGCCTCTTCACATTCCAGCGCCTGCAGAGGCTTGGGGATATGCAAATACTCCCAGACCAGGTCATCCTCCCACTCTCCCTGAGAGTTCTCAACGATGTTGATGGTGTCGGGAGGGACATGAGGGTAGTCCAGACCTCACTCCAGAGCAACTTTGCGCTGCACCTCCCGCTGGATGCTAGAATTTTTTTTTTTTTTTTTTTTATGTGGCTATGTTAAGCTATGGGGATGCAGCAGTTGTATGAACACAATTGGACATGTGCATGACGAAAAAAATTTGTTTCGATTCATTAATCTAGTTATTTGGTTTAGTTAAATTCGGTTGATACGTTTAATTCGGGATTCGTTTATCTTTTTCAATTTTTCTTTGCATTTACCAATTTTTATTTTCGATTTCGAAACTAATCTATACATTTTGATCAGTCAAATCGAAAAACTTTTAGATTTTTTTTTTCATTTCGAATGTGGCAAAGTGAAGAAACAAAAGAAAAATCTTCATAAAATGATTACAACGACTCTTTAAAATAATCTTTGGCTTAACAAAAATAGCATTATTTCTAAATGGTATCCTAATAAAACACACAGTCTTTGGTTTCAGAAATATGTTTCGACAGTGTGCGATTGGCGCCACTCACCCGCACCTGCACACCTGTCAGATTAGGACCCGTGGCTGAGTTCATGCAGCCACTGGATCCCCATTGAGTAACAGACAGAAACAAATCACTCATTCACCAGTGTTAATTTTGGCAGCAAATTTCGATTTAGTTTTATTCTTAGTCTTAGGACTAAAATGGCATTTTAGTTTTGGTCTCCTTTTAGTCTTCTGCAATTGTTTTAGTTTTAGTCGTATTTAGTCGACTAAATCTCCAGTACATTTTAGTCGACTAAATTTCCAGTACATTTTAGTCGACTAAAGTGTCCTATGTTTTAGCCGACTAAAATCTCCAGTACATTTTAGTCGACTAAAACACATTTTAGTCGTCTAAAATCTAATGGGTGTAATTAAATTGTAATACATTAGTTAACATTTCTCTACAATTTCCAAACTCATTATATACTGCTGGAGTGAAAAATCTAATATGTTATTATTTATGATATTGAGGTATGAACATGCACTACGTACCAGTGTTAATATTGAAGTCAAATTTCAATTTAGTTTTAGTTTTAGTCTTAGTCTTTTGACTAAAATGGCATTTTAGTTTTAGTCCCATTTTAGTCTTTTGACTAAAATGCCATTTTAGTTAGTCGTATTTTAGTCATCTCAATTGTTTAGTTTTTAGTCGTATTTAAGTCGACTAGTATTCATTTAGTCGACTAAAATGTTTTAGTCGGCGAAATTAACACTGTCATTCACACTGTATGGGCCAGAGAACCCACGTAAATGTGCCCTTCATTTTTCATGTTTAAAAAGAAAGTTTTTACAGTTTGTTATTTTGTTTACATTTTTAAATGTATTTTTTTTCAATGCGGTTGGGGGAGGGGCTTGGGTGAAATATCAGGGGTCTAAACAGACCCCTGACATCTCACCTTTGATACAGAGAAATGAATCGCGGACACAAATTGTCCAGTCCCTTTCTCTGCAGCCTCAGTATTGAAGATGAATGAATAAGAGACAGACGCACACATTCATTCATAAACTGAAGCATAATAAACACAGCTTGCTATGCTCGTTTATTAATGGACACAGGAGTGATCAGTACTGATTGCACACTGTGTCCATTCATTAACTAAAAGAAGGGGCCAGGAAATTACATATTTACTTCCCACAGTGCCTGGCAGAAGAGGAAAGCCAGCATTGCGTTGGGGGGGGGGGGTTGGCCACACGGGGGATGATGATCAGATGTGAACAGGACAGGGAGGAGTATTGGTGCGGCAGGGCAGGGGCCAATTACAGAAACCATGCATTGTGTGTCTCTCCCTCCAGCAGCTGAAATCCGGCAGGAGGGAGAGGGGGAGAAACCGGCTTTCAGCTGCAGGGAGAGATACACAATGCATCGTTCCTCTAATTGGCCCCCTGCCCCGCTGTATTGATCCTCCTCCCTGTCCGGGCCCCTACAGGAGGACGGTTTGCACCCCCCCCCCAATCGAGATCCCTGGTTGCATGCAGGCAGCCTCTTGGAATCAATGACAGGCCACTGGCTACAGAGATCTCTAAGCGCACCTATGAGTGTCCGATGCATGAATCAGAATGCAGTCTGTCCTGATCTGTCCTTCGAACCCACATGGATCTACACTTCAGGATGTGTGTGAAGATTGGTGCAGCCAGTGGTCTGTCATTGATCTCAACTGGTGGTTGCCTGCAAGGAACACTTGTGCATCCTGCGCAGATAAAGACGCCCCTTTTCACAAATTGATACAATTGTGTGAATGAGCCCTATCACTGACCAGGGGAGAAAAAAGTTTTTTTTTTGTTTAGTTTTTGTTAAAGCCTAAAATCATTTTTTCCTTGTTCAATGTTTGTATAGAAAGTTAGGTAGGTGTTCATGCAAACAATAGAGGTTACAATAGTGCCTATTAGTTTGAGAAGTCTATATAAGCTGTGGTAAAAAATTATTTTTGTTAGACACTATCTCAAAAATAAATAAATATGCGTGTGTGTGTGTATATGTATGTATGTATATATATATATATATATATATATATATATACACAGGCAGTCCCCGAGTTACGAACCTCCAAAGAACGGGAGGCGGCATGACGTGCGGCCACTTTTCAACAGCAGACACCTCGGAAAACAACGTCTGTGCATGCGCGGCTACTTGACAGAACATCGGAAAACATTGTCTCCGCCGTTCTGCACATGCGCTTCCGACTTACGAACATATCCGACTTAAGAACAAACCGGCAGTCCCTAACCCGTTCGTAACTCGGGGACTGCCTGTGTGTGTGTAATATATAAATATAAATAAATATATATATATATATATATATATATATATATGTATAAATCCTGTAAATTAGGAATTCCTTCAGAAACAGAAGTTTATTTTTTATCAATTCACAAAATGGAAAGTAAATAAGTAGAAGAGAAATTCAGATCAATATTTGGTGTGACCGCCCTTTGCTTTCAAAACAGCCTCAATTCTTCTAGGTACACTTGCACACAATTTATGAAGGCGCTCAGCAGGTAGGTTGTTTCAAACATCTTGGAGACGTAACCACAGATCTTCTGTAGATGTCGGCTGCCTCATAGCCTTCTGTCTTTTCATGTAATCTCAGACTGACTCCATGATGTTGAGATCAGGGCTCGTGGGGAAATCATCATTTCCAGGGCTCCTTGTTCTTTACACTGAAGATAGTTCTTAATGACATTGGCTGCATGTTTGGGGTTTTTGTCCTTCTGCAGAATAAATTTGGGGCCAATCACACACCTCCCTCATGGTATGGCATGATGGATAAGTATCTGCCTGTATTTCTCAGCATTGAGGACACCATTGATCCTGACCAAATCTCCAACTCCATTTGCAGAAATGCAGCCCCAAACTTGCAAGGAACCTCCACCATGCTTTACTGTTGCATGCAGACACTATTTTACCGCTCTCCAGACCTTCACCAACAAAGTGCCTCCTGCAACAGCCAAATATTTCACATTTTGACTAATCAGTCCAAAGCACCTGCTATGTTTTCCCGCATAGTTGAGTCGCTTAGACTTGTTTCCTTGTTGGAGGTTTGACTTTTTGGCCACAACTCTTCCATGAAGACCACTTCTGGCCAGACATCTCCGGACAGTAGATGGGTGTACCTGTTTTCCTCCAGTTCTGTGCTGATGGCACTGCTGGACATCTTTCCAATATCAAAGGGAATTAAGCATGATGTGTCTTTCATCTGCTGCATTAAGTTTCCTTGACTGACCATTCTGTCTACAGTCTTCAATGTTGCCCAATCAATGGTGTCCTCAATTCTGAGAAACACGGGCAGATACTTATCCATCATGCCGTACCATCAGGGAGGACAGCAGTAAGACAATGACCCAAAATATACAGCCAATATCATTAACAGCTATCTTCAGCATAAAGAAGAACAAGGAGTCCTGGAAGTGATGGTTTGGCCCCCCGCAGAGCCCTGATCTCAACATCATGGAGTCTGTTTGGGATTACATGAAGAGACGGAAGGATCTGAGGCAGGCGACATCCACAGAAGATCTCTGGTTAGTTTTCAAAGATGTTTGGAACAACCTACCTGCCGAATTCCTTCAAAAACTGTGTGTAAGTGTACTTAGAAGAATTGATGCTGGTTTAAAACCAAAGGGTGGTCATTGATTTGATTTACATTTTCTTCTATTCGCTTACTTTGCATTTTGTAAATTGATAAATACACAATTAAGCAATCTTACATTACAGAATTTCTTCACCTGCCTAAAACGTTTGCACAGTACTGTATGTGTATATATATATAAACACTGCATCTTTAGGCCTCGTTTAGACTTGTGGTGGGGGGGGGGTCAAAAATGTGTGGTTGAGCCGCATTTTTGCTGCTCACCAATGCCCCCCTTAAGCTGCAATAGGTGGTGGTGTTTACATACTGCAGCTGCAAGATGACCCGACACAAACGCCCTGCAACCATATGCAATGCACGTGGTTGCTGTGTGTTTGCCTGCAAAAATGGGGTTAAAACAGGTGGTAAGGAGGCGTCACAATAATTCCTCACCGCCTGTAAGTAGTCTCTGGAGCACAATCCGAATGTGGATCAGATTTCAGAGGGAACTGATATTTATAGATGTATGTCTATATATACCTTTACAAGCATTTCCCAAAGAAATCCCCGTACACGACGTGCAGCTTCGGAAATCCAAAATTGAACACTCCTCGCCTCCCTCCCCACCCGCGCATGCACAGTCTACAGTCCCACACTGCACGTGAATGCGCTGCCCTTGAGAGACACGCATGGTCACCATTAATTGTTAATGGCACCCAACACGCATCCCGCAAAAGAAGCACATTTTGGCCACCAAGCCACATAGTACCGCAGTAACCATGCTGTTTGCTGTGGTGCAGCTTGCAAAAGTAGTTCTTACACTCGTATTTCCTGTGCGTTTTGGCAGCCTATTCAAATGAACGCGATGTAAAAACTGGAACTTGGGGGACTGTGCAGGAACACTGTGTGTTCCAGTCTAAACTTGCCCTAAATGATAGCAAACTGCATAGGTGCAGGGGGGAGCGCTCATTCATGGCTATCCAAAGCTGCACATGTGGTGCTGCTGGGTGTGTACTGCCATCTACAGGACAGATTGGGGAGGACGATGGTGGGCAACAGCTGGGGAGGTGGAGCATTTGTTTGGGGGAAATGAGCTCAGCATTTTACTATATTGGGGACACTGCGGTGCCTGGGGACCTTTTTGGGAAATTAAATCAACAGGAAATTACCTATTAATGAGGAAGTTATCGATCCCGTTTATAGATAGGATATTGGGGTAGAATGCTGTCACTCCATGCTGGTTATTACTATCTGACTTTGGAGTGTGCAATATTAAAGGGGTTGTAAACCCTCACGATTTTTCACCTTAATGCATTTTATGCATCAAGGTGAAGAACCTTTTATGCTGCAGCTGCCCCCAGAGCCCCCCTTTTTCTTACCTGAACCCAATCGTTCCAGCGATGGGAACGAGCACAGCAGCTCCAGGCACTGTCTCGGGTCCTCATTGGATAGATTGATAGCAGCGGGAGCCATTGGCTCCCGCTGCTGTCAATCAAATCCAGTGACATGGGAGCCAGGGGCAAAGTCCTGCTGTCTGTATCAGTGAATGCAGCTCTCCGTGTGGGCACTCAAGAAGAGGAGGAGCTCTGCGGAGGGACCCCAGAAAAGGAGGATCGGCGCCACTCTGTGCAAAACCCCTGCACAGAGAAGGTAAGTATAACATGTTTGTTATTTTTAAAAAATCACTTTAATGCTCTATTGGCACTGTCATTTCTGTTTCCAGCTACTAGGTGGGGCTGTATGTTCTCTTCAACTAGTTGCCACCCGCCCACCGTCAAATGACGGTGGGGTGGGGCGGTGCGGCTCTTGTTCTGGGAAGCCGTCATATGACTTGCTGGGACATGACACGACCCCGATCTCCGTAAAGAGCCGCATCCGTGGAACTTTGACCATGTGATCAGCTGTGTCCAATCACAGCTGGTCATATGTAAACACAGAGATGCTGGTAATCGGCGCCCCTCACCTCACACTGGCAGAGTGTGTGGTGAGGAGAGCCAATCAGCGGCATCTCCACGCAGGGGGATATCTACACATGTAATCAGTGCCCTGATTACAATATAGCGCCACCAGTGTCACCAATCAGTGCACACCATTGGCAGCAATCAGTGCCCACAAGTGCTACCAATCAGTGCTCATTAGCGATGCCAGTCAATGCTGCCCATCACTGCTGTCAATCAATACCTATCCGTGCCGCCTATCAGTGCACATAAGTGCGGCATATTAGTGCCTCCTCATCTGTGCCCACCAGTTTAGCCTATCAGTGCCCATCAGTGCTGCCTCAGCAGCGCACATCACCGAAGGAGAAAAATTACTTAGTTAAAAAATTTACTGCCAGAAACAAAGTAAAAAAAAAAAAATTCAAAATTTTTGGTCTTTTTTTTTTTTTTTTTTTATTAAAAAATAAAAAACCCAGCTGTGCTTTAATACCATCAAAGGAAAGCTTTTTGTGTGGAAAAAAATGATAAAAAAATTGTTAGGGTACAGTGTAGCATGACTGCGCAATTCTCATTCAAAGTGGGACAGCTGAAAAATCGCCTGGGCAGGAAGGGGGTGTAAGTGCCCGGTAGGCAAGTGGTTAATGAGCTCTTTGCAGTTGGAAGCTGTAATTGCCCATTTGTTTTCTACTGTTTTGTACATTGCAACTTTGCATTCTTTTGTGAGTATTTATAGAACATGTATGCTTGAATGTGTTCAAATAAAACTTTCTTCTGATTTAAAATAAAATAAAACAAAGACCAATCCCGACAGACACATATCCACTGATCTATTAGTGTCGGTTCATACTGGGGACTGACAATGGAACCGTTCTAATCGGAGTGACTTAAGTCTCTTTGATTTAGAAAGAGGTTCCTGCACTACTTGGGGGGCTGCTTTGGAGCGGCTTGCATTGACTTCTATTAAAGAAGTCCTTTGCAAGCCGCGCTGAAGTCACTCTGTGCGAGGCGACATTGTAGCCGCCCCAGTGTGCACTGAGCCTTAGAGACCACTTCTTATCACCTATAGGAGGCACACAGCACTCAGCATTGTTGGTTCAGTGGTATCAGCCCTGCCCATTGTCTTTTTCTAAACCACTCCCCCTGTTCTCATAGTACGGGGGCTTGTAGTCCAGGAATGGTAAGTGGAGGCCAAACAGACACCATGAGATGTACAGGACAGCTCTAAATGTCAGCCAGAATCAGCAGCTATTATTATTTCTCCCCCACTTATGGAGCAGATATAACAACACTTCTATTGGGGTATGTAACCAACCAGAAGGCACACCTCCCAACTTTCTGAGATGGGAATGAGGGACACCTATTAGGCATAGGACACACCCACTTAAAGGAGAATTGTACAACAAAAATGATTTGTTAAACCAACAAGTGTTTTTTACGACTACTATTCCTTTATATTGGCTTTTTGAATTTACAGTTGCAGCAAGTTAGAAATTGAGTGAAAGGTTTAGCATTTGGAAACCGTTTTTGATAGATAAAAAGTGAATTTTATATATAACTATATAGATAGGCCAAAATGAGGGACACATGAGGGGGACAGAGGGACATTTGCTCCAAATCAGGGACAGTTGGGAGTTATGCAGAAGGGAGCGGATATGAGACATTCATTCCAGGTCATCTTCTACAGGGCTGACTTGCTTAAAACAGATGACAAGGAGATCACCTGCAGATCCCATCCCCCTGTCAGTAAATGTATAGCAGTATGACATGGGAGGGGCCGCCCCTGTACAATACACATAGGAGGGGCGGACTCTGGATTGGACGGAGCAGGTAGATCCGCCATCTTGCTGTAGCCCGGACACTAGAGGTCGCGGTGTTGGTGGGGCGGTTTCCATGGTGACGGACGGAGCGTCCTGAGGAGACATGAGCCGCACTGAGGGGAGCCGACACCGGGAGGAGGCCATGAGTGCCGCCCAATACTACCGGAGACTGCACATACCGGAGAGGGTGGAGGAGGCCCTGAACACCGGATACCGGCTCAACCCGCCCGACCTACCCGGGTATCTGGTATGAGCCCGGTGATCTACTTCCCCCATATACTTACTGTACACCCCCCATATATCCCACTATATACTTCCCTCCTCCCCATATACCCCACTGTATACTTCCCTCCTCCCCATATACCCCACTATATACTTCCCTCCTCCCCATATACCCCACTATATACTTCCCTCCTCCCCATATACCCCACTATATACTCCCCCCCCCCCCATATACCCCACTATATACTTCTCCTCCCCCCATATACCCCACTATATACTTCCCTTCTCCCCATATACCCCACTATATACTTCCTCCCTCCCATATACCCCACTATATACTTCCCTCCCCTCCATATACCCCACTATATACTTCCCTCCCCCCCATATACCCCACTATATACTTCCCTCCCCCCCATATACCCCACTATATACTTCCCCTCCCCCCCCATATACCCCACTATATACTTCCCTCCCCCCATATACCCCACTATATACTCCCCCCATATACCCCACTATATACTTCCCCTCCCCCCCATATACCCCACTATATACTTCCTTCCCCCCATATACCCCACTATATACTTCCCCTCCCCCCCATATACCCCACTATATACTTCCCTCCCCCCATATACCCCGCTATATACTTCCCTCCCCCCATATACCCCACTATATACTTCCCTCCCCCCCATATACCCCACTATATACTCCCCCCCCCCCATATTCCCCACTATATACTTCCCTCCCCCCATATACCCCACTATATACTTCCCCCCCATATACCCCACTATATACTTCCCTCCCCCCATATACCCCACTATATACTTCCCTCCTCCCCATATACCCCACTATATACTTCCCCCCCATATATCCCACTATATACTTCCCTCCCCCCCATATACCCCACTATATACTTCCCTCCTCCCCATATACCCCACTATATACTCCCCCCCCCATATACCCCACTATATACTTCCCCCCATATACCCCACTATATACTTCCCTCCTCCCCATATACCCCACTATATACTCCCCCCCCATATACCCCACTATATACTTCCCCCCATATACCCCACTATATACTTCCCTCCTCCCCATATACCCCACTATATACTCCCCCCATATACCCCACTATATACTTCCCCCCCATATACCCCACTATATACTTCCCCCTCCCCCCATATACCCCACTATATACTTCCCCTCCTCCCATATACCCCACTATATACTTCCCTTCCCCCCATATACCCCACTATATACTTCCCCTCCCCCCATATACCCCACTATATACTTCCCCTCCCCCCCATATACCCCACTATATACTTCCCCATATACCCCACTATATACTTCCCCCTCCCCATATACCCCGCTATATACTTCTCCCTCCCCATATACCCCACTATATACTTCCCCTCCCCCAATATACCTCACTATATACTCCCCCCTCCGCCATATACCTCGCTATATACTTCCCCCTCCCCCATATACCTCGCTATATACTACCCCCTCCCCCATATACCCCACTATATACTCCCCCTCCCCCCATATACCCCACTATATACTCCCCATATACCCCGCTATATACTTCCCCCTCCCCATAAACCCCACTATATACTTCCCCTCCCCATATACCCCACTATATACTTCCCCTCCCCCGTATACCCCACTATATACTGCCTCTCCCCCATATACCCCACTATATACTTCCCATACCCCACTATATACTTCCCCTCCCTCATATATCCCACTATATACTTCCCATACCCCACTATATACTTCCCCTCCCTCATATACCCCACTATATACTTCCCATACCCCATATACCCCACTATATACCCCACCCCTCCCCCCATATACCCCACTATATACTCCCCATATACCCCACTATATACTTTCCCTCCCCCATATACCCCACTATATATTTCCCCCCATATACCCCACTATATACTTCCCCTCCCCCCATATACCCCACTATATACTTTCCCCTCCCCCCCATACCCCACTATATACTTCCCCATATACCCCACTATATACTCCCCCCCCATATACCCCACTATATATTTCTCCATATACCCCGCTATATACTTCCCCCTCCCCATATACCCCACTATATACTTCCCCTCCCCCATATACCCCACTGTATACTTCCCCTCCCCCCATATACCCCACTATATACTCCCCATATACCCCACTATATACTTCCCCTCCCCCATATACCCAACTATATACTTCCCCTCCCCCATATACCCAACTATATACTTCCCCTCCCCCGTATACCCCACTATATACTTCCCCCTCCCCCCATATACCCCACTATATACTTCTCCCCCCATATACCCAACTATATACTTCCCCTCCCCCCATATACCCCACTATATACTTCCCCCTCCCCCCATATACTCCACTATATACCCCACTATATACTTCACCCCACTATATACTTCCCCTCCCCCCATATACCCCACTATATACTTCCCCTCCCCTCCCCACTATATACTCCCCTGCTGCCATATACCTCCTACTCCCCATATATCATGTCCCCACTATATACCTCACCCTATACCCTCCTCCCGCTATATACCCTACTAAATACCCCCTTCCTCTCATTCAGTAGAGGATGGAGCTAATCAGAGGAAAGTGGAGATAATCAGTAGAGGGTGGAGCTAATCTGAGAAAGGCGGAGATATTCAGTAGAGGGTGGAGCTAATCAGAGGAAGACTGAGCTATTCAGTAGAGGGTGGAGCTAATCTGAGAAAGGCGGAGATATTCAGTAGAGGGTGGAGCTAATCAGAGGAAGACTGAGCTATTCAGTAGAGGGTGGAGCTAATCTGAGGAAGGCGTAGATATTCAGTAGAGGGTGGAGCTAATCAGAGGTAGACCACAATATTCAGTAGAGGGTGGAGCTAATTAGAGGAATGCAAAGATATTCGGTAAAGGGTGGGGCTAATCAGAGCAGGGTGGAGATATTTATATGAGGCTGGAGATGGTTGTACTGGAAATGGTTGTTTGTAATGGAGATACAGTTGAGTATAGAATAGAATCACCCCCCCCCCCCCCCCTTCAAATTATCACATTTTGTTGCTTTGCAGCCTGAAATTAAGACAGACACAGTTTTTGTTTGATCCAGCTGTATTTACTAGTGCAAATTATAACATCCAAGTGAAAGATATAACACCAACACATCAGAAAAAATAAATAATTAAACAGAATAGCTGACTTGGAAAAAGGACCCCCCCATGTCAGTATTTTGATGAACCACCTTTTGCTTTAATTCCACCCTTTAGTCTGTTGGGATTTGTCTCTTCTAGCTTTGCACATCTAGACTTTGCAATATTTGATCACTCTACTATGCAGAACTGCTCAAGTTCAGTTAAATTTGATGGTGACCGTTTGTGGACTGCAGTCTTCAAGTCATTCCACAGATTTTCAATGGGGTTTAAGTCTGGGCTCTGACTAGGCCATCCAGGGACATTCACCTTTTTCTCCTTCAGTCAAGAAGTTGACGGTATTTTGCCCCATCATTTTTCCTTCTATCCTGACAAGTGCTCCAGTCCCTGCTGCAGAAAAACACCATAACACGATATTACCACCTCCATGCTTTACTGTAGGAATGGTGTTATTTGGATGGTGAGCTGTATTGAATTTCCACCTCCTCCTCTTCTCACTCTTTTTGTTTTTCAGTCTAACTACTTTGCTGAGCTGTCAAATCCTCCGGTGATCAGCAATATCCATGGAAGGAGAATTCTGAGTGGAGCAGGAAATGCGGCCCTGGAGGTTGAAGTGTTTTGCACAGTGAGGAACAATGACAAGGTACCCCATACCCTGTATACAGTATAACTCCACAGAGTTGATTATCCGTGTGTATGGATCTATGGCAGCTGCCATTTTGCCCTCCTCGCTCAGAAAATGCCAGTTGCCTGGCAGTTCCACTGACCTGGAACAATTGATAGATCCGGAGTCCTGACTTCAGTTTTTACATGCTTATTTGGGTCAGTGACTTAGAAATGGAGACAGCCAGGGATGCGGAATTATTAGAAGCAGGCAGCATTTCTGACAGCTCAGTGTATGTAAACCCCGAAAAATGAACTTCTTTTTATTTTCTCCCTTTTAATCTGTTAAGTATACAATTGTAAGCGCTTTGTTCTATCTCTTCAATAAGCACAAAATTCACCTGTGGATCCTGCCAGAACTCTCAAAAAACTGATACCTTCCTGTGCTGACTCTTATCAGTTACAATGTTCCCAGCTATCTTAGAGAACCCCTCAGCCACCTTTATGGAGAAGAGGAGAAGGCTGGTGTTCTGTGGTCCTCCCTTAGGGTGACTACACTGCTCCCCTATAATTGAGCGTTGTCATCCTGGGACAGGAAGTGTGTTACTGGCAGGATCATCACATGATTGAAAATAAAAAAAAAGCTTGAAAGCAAATGCAGCAATCACATGTAATGGAAAGCTGCAATATATGACATGTATTTAAATTTGGATTTAGAATCACTTTAAAGCAGAACTCCAGGTAATAAAGTAATCATTTCATGAAACTTGATATATGAATAGAGGGAGCAGACCTATCAATCATCCGCCTGGTCTCCTTTCATAGATCCCTTTCCATTCACAGAAGCTGTAGTATGGCTTCTATGTATGGCATTGCTGGGTGGAATGAGAGCCTGTGACAGCCTCTTGGTTCTATTCACCATCGCTGCACGAGAAGATTACAGCAGCGGGGATGGGAGGGGCCTGGACAGAGGAAAATTTCACCTTAAACAAGGGACATCAGCAAAAGGGACACATCCTACTGCCTGTAAGTTACAGTATCTCACAAAAGTGAGTACACCCCTCACATTTTCGTAAATATTTTATTCCATCTTTTCATGCGACCACAAAGTAGTGAGTGTACAGCTTGTATAACAGTGTAAATTTGCTGGCCCCTCAAAATAACTCAACACACAGCCATTAATGTCTAAACCGCTGGCAACAAAAGCGAGTACACTTTTGTGAAAATGTCCAAATTGGGCCCAAAGTGTCAATATTTTGTGTGGCCACCATTATTTTCCAGCACTGCCTTAACCCTCTTGGGCATGGAGTTCACCAGAGCTTCACAGGTTGCCACTGGAGTCCTCTTCCACTCCTCCATGACGACATCACAGAGCTGGTGGATGTTGGAGACCTTGCGCTCCTCCACCTTTCATTTGAGAATGCCCCACAGATGCTCAATAGGGTTTAGGTCTGGAGACATGCTTGGCCAGTCCATCACCTTTACCCTCCCCTGCAAGGCAGTGGTCGTCTTGGAGGTGTGTTTGGGGTCGTTATCATGTTGGAATACTGCCCTGCGGCCCAGTCTCCGAAGGGAGGGGATCATGCTCTGCTTCAGTATGTCACAGTACATGTTGGCATTCATGGTTCCCTCAGTGAACTGTAGCTCCCCAGTGTCGGCAGCATTTATGCAGCCCCAGACCATGACACCCCCACCACCATACTTAACTGTAGGCAAGACACACTTGTCTTTGTACTCCTCACCTGGTTGCCGCCACACACGCTTGACACCATCTGAACTAAATACGTTTAACTTGGTCTCATCAGGCCACAGGACATGGTTCCAGTAATATATGTCCGTCCTTAGTCTGCTTGTCTTCAGCAAACTGTTTGTGGGCTTTCTTGTCCATCATCTTTAGAAGAGGCTTCCTTCTGGAACAACAGCCATGCCGACCAATTTAATGGGTATGGTCTGAGCACTGACAGGCTGACCTCCCCACCCCTTCAACCTCTGCAGCAATGCTGGCAGCACTCATACTTCTATTTCCCAAAGACAACCTCTTGGAAATGACGCTGAGCATGTGCACTCAACTTCTTTGGTTGACCATGGCGAGGCCTGTTCTGAGTGGAACTTGTCCTGGGGTGGAGAGCTGAAGTTACACACCACAGAGCTGATTGGGGGGAAGGGACTCCCCCCTCCTTTACTCAGCACACAGGACCAGAACTGAGGCTGTCAATCACAGGCTGTGTGCTGGAGATCCATCCCCTGTCACTATTTTTCTCTTGGTGTCAGGATAACTTGTCAAAAGTAATTCATGCTGATAGCAGAGGAATAAAGCAGCAGACAGAAATGACACTTGTGCTCTGGATTGAGAGAAGCACAGACTATAGAGGGATATGCTTTGTTCATATTACATGTCTGAGGTTTACAACCACTTTTAATTTCCAGCACAATTTTTCCCTTGGTGACATTTTTTATGGTGGAATTTGTGGCTTGATGTGGACACAGGCAAAATACTGCAAATACAGAGGACCCAGGGTCATCTTTAAGGCAGGGAAAAAGGGAGGGCAGGGAAAAGGGGCAGCTGCTCTGGGCCCCATCATTGTTGTGTGGCCCTTAGCTGCTGCCTCAAACTTGCCAACTATCCCAGTTTAAATTCCCATGTCCCTTGAAGTTTTAATCCCGTGCTGTGTCCCGATATCTCAGTGTAAAGTTCCGTTACTAATGCTGCTTAGCTCTGCTCTATTGACATGACTCACCTGCAGACCCTGTGTTTACATGTATATAACCTGCATTGTTATGTAAATAGCCACAGGCCATCGGCATTGATATGTAAATAGAGGCGGCATCATATGTACATCATGCCCCCCTGAAGTCATACCCACCATCCCTTCTGCTGAATGTTGCCCACTGGGGAGGTAAAGGGGAATGCTTGCAAGTCTTGCCTACAAGTGTGGTCATTAAGCCTAATATCAGCCTGTTGTGCAAAGGTAAGCAACTTGGAGTTGGAACCCTTTTTCAAAAAATCATGGTGCCACTGCACTGTGAATGTTGGTGCATGTGAATATGCAAATCTTAGCAGATGCATGAGGGTGTCATTAACAATTAATGGAACTGCTGTGTATCTACGAAAGGGCAGCACGTTTCTGTGGTTTCAAGAAAGCAATTTTGCATGCGTTCCCGACGCACACAAATGTGAACGTAGACTAAATGTCTCACTTACATTGGTGGTCAGTGTAAAATCTTCTCATTACATTGGGGCTTTGTGTACAATCCTTTCGTTCACACTAGTGGCCAGTGTAAAGGTCCCCCTTACATTATTGGTCAGTGTAAATCCCCATTACAAGTGGCCAGTGTAGAAACTCCTCTTTATATTGGTAATTGGTAAAAAAAAATCCAAGCTTGCATTTATGGTCAGTTATGAATCCTCACTTATATTAGTGGTCCATGTAGAAGCCCCCTTTAATTTGGTGTCGAGTGTAAATCCCCCCTTACGTTGGTGGCCAGCGTAGAAATCCCCCTTTCTTGGTGCTTGATGTAAAATCCCCCATTACATTGGTTGTCAGTATAAGTTCTTCATTACATTGGTGATCAGGGTACATTTCCCTTTACATTGGTGGTAAGAGCAGAATTGCCCTTACACTGGTGGTCAGTGTAAATCCCCCTTTACATTGGTGGTCATTGTAAAGCCCCGCTAACATTGGTGATCAGTGTAGAAGTGTCACCTTACATTGGTGGTCAGTACAAATCTCTTCAACAATGGTTGTTAGAGTAAATTCCCCCCTACAGGGAGGTCATTGTATATTCCCCCTTACACTGGTGGTTGGTGTAAATGCTCCTTCTACATTGGTGTCAGTGTAGAAATCCCTCTTTATATTGGTGGGTGGTGTAAAATCCCCCCTCACATTGGCGGTCAGTATAAATCCCTCCTCACATTGGTGGTCAGTGTAGAATCCACCACTATATGATTGCCAAAGATTTCCAGTTTTGCTCTACATGATTCAGAATTTTCCACAGTGTAGTGCCTCCTAACTAATCCCCCCCACCACTGCCACTGATCCCATCAACCCCCCAGCATTGCCACTGATCTGCCCCCCCCCCAGCATTGCCACTGATTCCAGGAGGATGTGCTGTAACTTTTAGCAACCAATCAGTGAGCAGTAATGATGTGCACTAACCTTATGCAGCCAATCATTGAGCAGTTAAGGATATGCAGTAACCTCTAGCAAACAATCAATGAGCAGTAATAATGTGCAGTAACCTCTAGTAACCAATTAGTGAGTGGTAAGGATGTTCAGTAACCTCTAGCAACCAATCAGTGAGCAGAAGTCATGTGCTGTAACCTTCTATCAAATAATCAGTGAGCCATAATGTGTGCTGTAACCTCTATCAGCCAGTCAGTGAGCGGTAATGATACACTGTAACCTCTAGCAACCAATCGGAATCGCTGCCTGATTTGATTCAGTAAACTGCTATTTTTTTGTATGTCTCAGAGCAGGTGGAGAGCAAAATCACATAGGGGGGGAGAAAATGTTTGCCCAGGGTTCCTACAATAATAAAGACGGCCCAGTGCTCAACCGATACAGATTGCCTACGCCGAACATCAGCACTCTGCCTTATCCACAGTCAATGATGGATCAGCTGCTGGGTGGACAATAAGCATGGTACATCTGAGGTTATGCTGAAATATCTCCAATACTTTCCAAACTCATAGAAGGAGGAGGGCTTAGGAGTGATGGAGTTGTACATGGGTTCATTGAGAACCATAAACTTCGATCTTTTCTAATTGTAGAACTGCTTGTGAGGCAAAAAATATGGCAGCGGTCACTGCTGACTCATTTTGGAAGGTGTTATGGGGCTGTTGCTTTTATCTTGGCTGATATGGAGAAAACATGCAGCCAGGGAAGTCTAAAACATCTGCTCTACATTATTATTCACATCAGTCCCTACCCTCAAGGAGCTTACGATCTAAGGTAAACTCACATTTATATACTAGGGCCAATTTAGACAGAAGTCAGTTAACCTACCAGCGTGTCTTCGGAGTGTGGGAGGAAACCGGAGTACCCGGAGGAAACCCACACAGGCACAGGGAGAACATGCAAACTCCAGGCAGGTAGTGTCGTGGTTGGGATTCGAACCAGCGACCTTTTTTACTGCTAGGCGAGAGTGCTACCCATTACACCACTGTGCTACCCAACTACATCTTTGTTCATGGGGGGCAGAGAAGACATAATGAACATGATTGCCCCAGAGTCTGTACCTACAAGGAGACCTGAATCAGTAAAAAGACTTAAGCTGGTCATACACGGTGTGATATTCTTTCCTGAAACCACAGGTTGTAGGAAAGAAAATCGTTTGATTTCCCCATCAACACAGTCAGTGTTCATGGGGGAATCCTTCCCATGAAGCTATTGTGTTCTCGGGCGGGAGAGTCGTCCCTGCCAGGAGAACACATAGTGATCATTGCTAGAGGCTATAGCCGCTGGAAATAATCGTATGAAATATCCGACAGGCTGGTTACACCCAAGTTAATCGATCAATCAACTTGGGTACATTCAGCCTGCCCACATGGTGCGAATCTCAGTCAGTCCCTGCTTAACTGGCCGAGATTTGCACAGTCTATGGCCAGCTTAGGAGGTTCTCTTGAGAGAACAACCACCACCTACTGATACTCTCAACCCACTCCTCCGCCTCAAGCCATCGGTAATTACATAGTTGGCAAGGTTGAAAAATGACACATCAGGTCCAACCTGTGTGCTTTTATGTCAATATTACATTGTATACCCCTGTATGTTGTCATAGTTTAGGTGCTTATCTAATGGTTTTTTTAAATTATCTATGCTCCCTGCTGAAACCACTGCTTGTGGAAGAGAATTCCACATTCTTACCGCTCTTACAGTAAAGAACCCTCTACGCTCTTTACAGTTAAATCACTTTTCCGCTAATTTTAGTGAATGGCCACAAGTCTTTTTAAATGCCCTTTTCGCAGAAACGTTTTATCCCTATTGTGGGGTCCCCAGTACGGTATTTGTACATTGAAATCATATCCCCTCTCAATCGTCTCTTCTCCAGAGAGAATAAGTTCAGTGCTTGTAATCTTTCCTCATAACTAAGATCTTCCAGACCCTTTACTAGCTTTGTCTCCCTTCTATGGACTCTCTCCATTTCCAGCACATCCTTTCTGAGGACTGGAGCCCAGAACTGGACGGCATACTCCAGGTGAGGCTGGACCAGAGTCTTGTCTTGTAGAGTGGGAGAATTATTGTTTTATCTCTGGAGTTAATTCCCTTTTTAATGCATGCCAATATTCTATTGGCTTTGCTTGCAGCATCTTGGCATTGCATGCCGTTGCTGAGCTTATCATCTAATAGGACCCCCAGGTCCTTTTCCATCCTAGATTCCCCCAGAGGTCCCCCCCTAGTGATTAGATTGCATTCACACTTTTGCCACCTAAATACATTATTTTACATTTTTCCACGTTAAAGCGGAGTTCCACCCAAAAATTGAACTTCCGCTTTAAGTGCTGGTGACCCCCTGACATGCCACATTTGGCATGTCATTGGTTTTGGGGGGGGGGGTACCCAGTTTTTAGAGGCATCCAGCTCCCACTTCCTCCCCTGGCACATGGGTGGAACTCCGCTTTAAATCTCATTTGCCATGTAGTTGCCCACCCTATTAATTTGTTCTGATCTTCTTGCAAGGTTTCCACATCCTGCAGAGAAGTTATTGCCCTGCTTAGCTTAGTATTGCCCGCAAATACTGAGATTGAGCTGTTTATCCCATCCTCCAGGTCCATTTATGAATAAATTAAATAGGATTGGTCCCAGGACAGAACCCTGAGGGACCCTACTTTTCACAGTACTCCCCCATTTATCACTACCCTCTGAACTAGCCAGTTTTCAATCCAGGTACTCGCCCTTTGGTCCATGCCGACAGACCTTAGCTTATATAGTAAACGTTTTGGGGAACTGTATGAAAGGCCTTTGCAAAATCCAGATACACCACGTCTACAGGCCTTCCCTCATCTAGATGGCAGCTTACCTCCTCATAGAAGGTTAGTAGATTTGTTTGGCAAGATCCCAGGAATATATCTTGGTCCTTTTTTTAAAGATCGGAGAAAAGCCAATGTAGCACCAATCAGCTGGTACCATACCAGTCGGTAGACTGTTAGTCAAGTAATTGCCAGACTGTTGTTCCTAATTTTTACAGAGTTCCTTAAGGACCCTCGGATGCAAGCCATCTGGTTACAGTGACTTATTTATGTTAAGTTTCAAGTCTGTTTCTGATTTTATCCTCTGTTAACCATGGTGGTGCTTTCTGTGACATATCATGAGGATAAACATTGCAGTTTTGGTTCCTGAAGCCCCCCGTTTCCCTTGTGTAGGAGAAGAATACATTCAAAACCTTCCCCATCTCACCATCCTTTGTAACCAGAATCCCTTCATCATTCTTTATGGGGCCAATATGATCTGCCCTCCCTCTTTTACTATTTATTTACTTAAAGAATTTCTTGGGATTTTTCTTACTTTCCTCCGCTATGTGCCTTTTGTGTTTTATCTTAGCCTCCCTGATTACACCCTTACATTTCTTATTGCATTCTTCAGTTGGAATGCTGATGATGTTCCCTCAGCCTTGTATTTTTTGAAGGCCTTCTCCTTAGCTTTTATAAGAATTTTTACGTTGGCGTTAAGCCACCCAGGGCTTTTTATTAGCTGTTTTAAATTTATTACACTTTGGGATGCACTGGCTAATACCCTTATTTAATATGCTCCTAAAGCACACCCATATTTCCTCCGTGTTCTTTGTTTCCTAAGATGTTATCCCATTTAGTATCTTCTAGCAAGGAGCGTCGTTTCTGGAAGTTGTCTCTTTTGAAATTCAGTGTCTTTGTATTCCCCTTATGCTTCTTATTTGTGTGATGTATGCTGAAACTAATTGACCTGTGATCGCTGTTTCCTAAGTTGCGCCGTATTTCTACATCCATGATTATGTCTGTATTGTTAGTAATCAGTAGGTCTAGCAACGCATTGTTTCTTGTTGGTGCATTTACCATCTGACCCATGAAATTGTCCTGTAAGACATTTAGGAAATGGTGAACCTTAGATGAATGTGTGGTTCCTTCTGCCAAGTCTATGTCTGGATAATTAAAATCCCCCATTATAATGACACTTCCCTTCCAAACTATGATAGGAGGTCTGTCTCCCCCTCCTTCCTTAGGTTATGGGGAGCTGGTGACCTCCTATCAGAATGCAACGCTTGGACATGGGCAGCCAAACACTAGACTTAAATACCATTATGTGAGAGCAGGGAGCATGATTATTATCCCTGTGTAAGCTCCAACAAAGAGCTTAGAAAAGGTTAGACTCTGGGAAGGTAAGTATCAGCGGATGGGGGTTTGTCTTTCAAGAGTACCTGTCACTTTGCTCTGAATAAGCTTTTCAAAAATAGTCAGCAGTGTCGACTCCAGTATTTATTGACTGACCGGTCCTCTTAGACAGCGAAGGGCACACCATCCTTGGCAGTGGCCATGAGATGGCTGTGTATGTGAATATTTGTGGGCCACATTGTTAGGTGTCCCCGGCTCTTTCCCTATGTTGTTCCTGTGTTAGATGGCCAGTTAGCGCCTCTGCTGATCGCCTAATTTAACCAGTGACAAGTCTCCCTTTAGCCGAATTACCAGATACTGAGGAGAAGGCTGTGGTGGCCCCATCCTCCACAAATGAATGGATTAAATGAGGAAAATGTTGTTTTTGTTTTTTTTCCTAAGATGAGCAGCTGTCATTTCTGTTCTTTGTAGAATGCCTGAAGTGGATTGGGTTGGAAACCTCTGATCTATCTGTCCATTGTTCTATAGAAATGATCACACCTTTGTTTCAATCCTGGATTCAGAGTGTGACAAACGCGTAGGGTGACATTGAAGTTATTAGCGGTCTCCCTTTGTTAACGCTCCCAGATCTGATGAAACAATGATGTGCAAATTTCAATTGTGACTTCTCTTCCATTAATACACAGAACACAATGTAACAAAACTACATTTTCTCTGTCAATAGCAAAAAACGGTGAGATGAAAGCTCAAGGCCATCCGAGGAAAGGGTTCCACCTTCATATCCAGATGTCTTCTAAATTCTAATCAGCAAAGACACTCTTTACCGAGAGCCGTGTGTGCCACCTGGAGAGTGCAAAATACTACTGTCCCTGTTCCAAGGCCTTATCATCTATTCTGCATTCAATCTGATCATTTTAATTGATTATAAATGATAGAAAACAGACAATTCATAGGTTACAATACATTTCCTGCATTGAGCTGATCACTTTCATTGACAAAAAGTGATCAACGTTAATGTGAAAGTGATAATTTGAGCTTCTTTGAAGAAATGACACAATTTTTTTCTCTTTCCTTCTGAAATAGGCTAGAGCAACCATTCTCAACTAAAGTTCCATGAAACCTCAAGGTTCCTCCAGAGTTGGTTAGTGGTTCGGCGAGCAATGAGCAGTGGTGGACTGACCTCCTGCCTGATGGTGCCTGCATACCTTCGGCACCATCACTTGGCAGTATAGCCTTTACTCTCATCTTTCAAGCAGGCAGGGTCTGACTGGCAACTTTTGGCCCAAGGGGGCAAGTACAACCCAGAGGCTCATGGTGCAGTGACTCAGCCGCTCTCCCTTTTCTCACCCCCATCCCAGGCTGAAGCTCCGCTCCAGGTAATCTATGCTCACCAGGCGGGTCAGACTGGACAGCACTTGCAGCGCCGACTCCAGGTTTCCAAACGGGCCAGCTGGGGGCTGCTGTCTGGGCTGGCCAGGGGAGGAGAGCCTCCTGTGGGGCACAGAGCAGGCCTCTGCTTGTGTATACCATCTTGCCAGGGGGGACGGCTGCGCTTTATGCTCATCCTTATCCCACACTCTGTAGGACGCCGGCAGGGACTTTTTACTTCTATTCACCAGAAAGCCTTTAGGCATGTCTGCGGCAGAAGCGGTGCAGCTTTTTTTGCGGGGCATCAGAGCGGCCCGGGGGCAATTGCCTCCCTGCCCAGTCCCCCTCTGCAAGCAGGTAATCACTGATACCAATGGGGATATTAAATGCCTGTAAGAATCCCTTCTATCACTAATCATCATTTTATCATTCCATTGACCACAAATGTAAGAAGGCTTCTTTCCCACTAGCCATCAAATGTATGGGCTCTCCTCTCCCACTGACCATCAATGTAAAGGGGGCTTCTCACCCACCAATCACCTCTACTGCTGGCCAAAAGTGTTTGTGGGCTCCTATCCCACTGACCGAAAATATAAGGGGCCTCTTCTCTTACAGACCTTTAGATCATGGGTGCTCAACCTGTGGCCCTCCAGCTGTTGCAAAACTACAATTCCCATCATGTCTCTGCCTTTGGGAATCAAGCTTGTAACTGTCAGCAGCTTGCAATGCCTCATGGGACTTGCCGTTGCGCAACAGCTGGAGGGCCACAGGTTGAGCACCCATGCCTTAGATGTAAGGGGTTCCTCTCCCACTGACCATCAAATGTAAGGCAGTCCTCTGTCACTGATGAAAGGTGGCTTCTCTCCCACTGTCCACCAATGTAAAGCCTTAAGTGAATGGGGACTCCTTTTCCACTGACCACAAATGTAAGGGACCTCTTCTCTTACTGATCACACATGAATGGGGCTCCTCTTCCACTAACCACAAATGTAAGGAGGCTGCTTTTCCACTAACCTCAAATGTAATAAGGCCTTTCTCCAGCTGACCAAAGATGTAAGAGGGCTCTTCTCCCACTGACTGTCAAATGTAAGGGGGGTCCTCTGTCACTGGTGAAAGGGGGCTTCTCTCTGACTGACCTCAAATGTAAGAGGGCTCCTCTCCCAATAAACTCAAATGTAAAGGGGTTTATTACATTAACCACAATTGTAAGGAGGCTGCATGCATTTCCACTGACCACAGATGTAGGAGGGCTCCTCTCTGGCCGACCACAGATGTAGGAGGGCTCCTCTCCGGCCGACCACAGATGTAGGCGGGCTCCTCTCCGGCCGACCACAGATGTAGGCGGGCTCCTCTCCGGCCGACCACAGATGTAGGCGGCTCCTCTCCGGCCGACCACAGATGTAGGCGGGCTCCTCTCCGGCCGACCACAGATGTAGGCGGGCTCCTCTCCGGCCGACCACAGATGTAGGCGGGCTCCTCTCCGGCCGACCACAGATGTAGGCGGGCTCCTCTCCGGCCGACCACAGATGTAGGCGGGCTCCTCTCCGGCCGACCACAGATGTAGGCGGCTCCTCTCCGGCCGACCACAGATGTAGGCGGGCTCCTCTCCGGCCGACCACAGATGTAGGCGGGCTCCTCTCCGGCCGACCACAGATGTAGGCGGGCTCCTCTCCGGCCGACCACAGATGTAGGCGGGCTCCTCTCCGGCCGACCACAGATGTAGGCGGGCTCCTCTCCGGCCGACCACAGATGTAGGCAGGCTCCTCTCCGGCCGACCACAGATGTAGGCGGGCTCCTCTCCGGCCGACCACAGATGTAGGCGGGCTCCTCTCCGGCCGACCACAGATGTAGGCGGGCTCCTCTCCGGCCGACCACAGATGTAGGCGGGCTCCTCTCCGGCCGACCACAGATGTAGGCGGGCTCCTCCCCTGATGACCACAGATGTAGGAGGTCTCCTCCCCTGATGACCACAGATGTAGGAGGTCTCCTCCCCGGATGACCACAAATGTGAGGTGGAGCCTCTACTACTGACCATTAAAGTAAAGAATATTTGCATGCTTGGCCATTGACTTGCCTCAGCTATTGCAATTTCCCTTCATTTGTCCTATCTCTACATGGATTGTCCTCCTTCAATGCTGCTGCCAGACTCATCCAGCCTACAAAATGCTTAGTGTCTGCCGCCACTCTCTGCTGAACATTCCATTGGCTTTTGATCGACCAACAAAATTTCACGACATACAAAGCCACATCACCAGTCTTGTCTCAAAAGATTTCTTAAAAAATGTTCCCAGAAGTCTGCGCTAAAATACAACTCAGATTTGGGCATCCTCTGCAACAAAAATATAATTTTTGGTGAGATATTCCCCAGGGTAAATAACATCTAAAGGGATGCAGACCCTGACATGTTTTCTCCTTAAAAGGAGCAAGTGCAGCAGCTGATTGATTATTATAAAATCACTCCCATACAGATTCACTTTGAACATGGACACAGACAAAAAAAACAATTTCTTCAGAATAACAAAAGGTAGGAATCTGCAACAAAGTTTATAAAAATCCTTGCAATGTACATTGATCACCCAGAGGGGAATGTTTTTTTCTCAACAAAAGTGGAGTTACACTTTAACATGTAAATTGCAGCAGCTCAGCTGTTGTTTTATTGCACAGATTTACTAGTTGTACAATTAGCATTGTCAGAGGCTTCAAGTCATCGAGTGCTTTATTTCTACACAGAAAATTTGCTCAGCAGTGATCTCCATAGACTCGGCGCCTCCTCTGACCTGTGACACAGCTGAAGCCCAGGAGAAGGAGAGGGCGATGTCGGTGGAAACAGCCATTGAATGGATCCGGGAGTCTATAGGACCGATGTTGAGAGGGATACAGCCAAACGAGCAGAGTAACATTGACCAATTATTGAGGTGTGTATAACACAGATATCTGTACAGATCTACCAGGATTCCCACCCGCCCTGTATTTAATACTCTGTTTTTCCCAGAAATCTGTAGAGGACTGGTGGTAAAATATTAGACATCCCCAGCAGTGTTGTTAGGTTTAGACCCCTTTCACACTGGGGCCGGGTCGCGTTAGCAGTAAAGCGGCACTTTTACCCCCCCGCTAGCGCCTGAAGAAAGGGTTAAAAGTGCCCATGTTGCGGCGCTGCTGAATCACTTTGCAGGCGCTTCAGCATCGCTGCCCATTCATTTCAATGGGCAGGGCATTTTGGGAGCGGTGTATACACTTTTTCTAATGTCCCTCAAGCGCACCACTCCAGTGTGAAAGCACTCACACCTTCAGTGTGAAAGGGGTCTTAGCGCTGTTATAGCGGTGCTTTTCGACTGATATCGGGGGGAAGCTCTGCTTGTTTGCTTTCTCACCCCCCTCCACTTCCACATTTAGAACCTTTCAGGGGGGGGCGAGTACCTCCTCATTCTCCCATCGCCAGGCTATTCACAAGGGGCAGCACGCTTCGCCCATGTGCAGTAGGGAACCAGCTGTGAAGCAGCAAGGCTTCACCGCCAGTTTCCCTTACAGGGGATGGCGTCAGCACCCAAGAGTCGATTGAAGAAAAAGCTGAGGTGCCGACATCGCGGGATCCCTGGACAGGTAAGTGTCCTAATATTAAAAGTTTAATTTTTTGGTGCGGGGGCTGCAGCTCCTCCTTTAAGAAAACAAAACTGACCATTGCAAGCACCCCTGTCAGTGTTTAAATGGTTTGTCTCATTCCTATAACTGCTACATCTGCAGACTGTAGGACAGCTTGTTGAAAAGACAATAGACTTACTGGGGGTTAATAACTGGGGAGTACTAACTCTAGTGCAGATCTGCATAGAAACCAGTCAGCTTCCAATTTTTATTGTCAAAGCTAATTAAAACAAACCTTAAGTTAGAAGCTGATTGGCTACCATGCACAGCTGCACCAGATTTTTCACTCTCAAATCTTAGTAAATAACCCCACTGGCAGGATCACCAGCTAAAAATAAAAGAAAAGAAAGCCTAAAATAGAAAACGAACACATCCATTACAATATAATGGCTGCAATAAAAGGAAAAGTTTGATGTTGGTTTCAATACCGCTTTAAAGCTGGGTTCCACCCAAATTTTGAACAATATCTGTATGTATTCTCTTCCTTGCCTAGATGCTGACATGCCGTTTAAAAAAATTTAAATCGCCGTAATTACCTTTTATTTTTCTATTCTTCTTTGCACTTCCTGGTTCTCCTCCCGTGGGAGTAGGCGTGTTTCTAGCCTCTCCCAGACTCCTGGGAGCTAGTCTCAGGCTTCCCAGGATGCCACTGAGCATGTGCGGGAACGAGCGGTGAATGCTGGGAGCACAGCATTCACCACATCCAGGAAATAAATGCTTGTGGGCTTCAAATGCCCACAATGAAGATGGAAACCGCCTGCAGTGAATAATATAAGTTATTCTTTCCGACGAAATCTGACACAGGCGGACATATTACACACAATATGTGAGTATGTAATGCTGAGAAGAAAAGTTTGTGAATGAACTCAAAGAAAAAAAAACGATAGATAGGTGGACCCCCGCTTTAAGAGGATGGATGATTGGATCACTCAGCTCCGCCATTACAAGCCCCCAACAATTAGTGCCATACATTCTATATTCACAGTCAGGTGTAGTAGAGATCTCCATATGTGTGTCCAATAACTCAATTCAAGGAACTCAAAGCTGTTTTTTTTTTTTTCTTTTACAAGTGACTTTTTCCAGCCAAAGATGGAGGAATCAAGACGGCAAAGAGAAAGCGAGCTCCATGCGGCAGCCTCCTCTACAAGATCCGTCCCGTCCCCCCCAGCCTCACCTGCAGCCAGCAAGAAGAAGGGCAGTGGGAAAGGTGACTATATGGAGGGGCATTTGGGGGAAACTGACTGTACAGAGGGGCAAATAGAGGAAAGTAATTATATAGAGGGACATACAGGTGAAGGGTGACTATATATACAGTGTGTATATATTCAGTGGAGAGAAAAAGTCTACACGCCCCTGTTAAAATGTCAGGTTTCTGTGATGTAAAAAAAAATGCGACAAAGATAAATAATTTCCAAACTTTTTCCACCTTTTAATGTGACCTATAAACTGTACAACAACAAATGGATATCTTTTAGGTGGAGGGAAGTAAAAATAAAATAATCTGGTTGCATAAGTGTGCACACCCTTACACTAATACTTTGGTGAAGCACCTTTTGATTTTATTACAGCACTCAGTCTTTTTGGTTATGAGTCTATCAGCAATGGCACATCTTAACTTGGCAATATTTGCCCACTCTTCTGCAAAAACACTCCAAATCTGTCAGATTGCGAGAGCATCTCCTGTGCACAGCCCTCTTCAGATCACCCCACAGATTTTCAATCGGATTCAGGTCTGGGCTCTGGCTGGGCCATTCCAAAACTTTAATCTTCTTCTGGTGAAGCCATTCCATTGTTGATTTGGATGTATGCTTTGGGTCGTTGTTATGCTGAAAGATGAAGTTCATCTTCATGTTCAGCTTTCTAGCAGAAGCCTGAAGGTTTTGTGACAATATTGACTGGTATTTGGAACTGTTCATAGTTCCCTCTACCTCGACTAAGGCCCCTGTTCCCTGTTCCAGCTGAAGAAAAACAGCCCCAAAAGAATGATGCTGCCACCACCATGCTTCACAGTGGGTATGATGTTCTGTGATGTGCAGTGTTTGTTTTTGCACCCAACATATCTTTTGGAATTATGGCAAAAGAGTTTAATCTTGGTTTCATCAGACTATAACACATTTTCCCACATGCTTTTTGGGAGACTTCAGATGTGTTTTTGCAAAATTTAGCCGGGCTTGGATGTTTTTCTTGGTAAGAAAAGGCTTCCGTCTTGCCACTCTACCTCATATCCCAGACATATGAAGAATACGGGAGATTGTTTTCACATGTACCACACAGCCAGTACTTGCCAGATATTCCTGCAGCTCCTTAAGGCCCCTTTCACACTTGTGCAACTTGTCCTGTGACTTGAGACTGCAAAGTCGCTTGACAAGTCATAGCCCTTGATTTCCAATGACTACCATTCATATCTGTGCAACTTCAAAGTAGTCCCTCTACTATTTTGGTCCGATTTTGATGCGAGTTGAGGTCCATAGTCAGGCATTCCTTGAAATCACAGCAAAATTGCAGTAAAATTGTGGCAAAATCACGCGACTCAAGTAGCAGCAGGGTGAAAGGGGCCTTAATGTTGCTCCTTTATACAGAGGCGTCTCCTTCGACTTGTTCACAATGTCTGGCTCGGCTCCTTACTGAAGCAAGTGATGCAAGCAATCCAAATTCCCCCTTACAGTAGCAAGACAAAGTAATGTTTGCTCTTGCAGAGTGCGCTGGTCGATGCTCGTAGGGAACGCTGTGTGAAGGAAAATTAATTCGGGTTTTTTTTCAACTTGCAAAGAATAACATGGTCCTGGTGAGAGCAAATTTTTTTGACCCACCATCCACGTCTGGATCGATATCCAACTAAGTTCCAGTTCCATCCAAGACCCATGCAGCGTTGGACTCCCAACTTTGCTTTGGCTTTTACTTGGCTTTGTCCAATCATGATTGACTCACTGCCGCTGGCATGTGAGTCCACTCCGTCCAGTAAGAGTACATATCCCATTTCATTGGTGGAAGATATACTATCTCTGGCGTTCTAACGGCCAGCCGCTCTTTTCCATTTTCCAAGTGTCACTTCAAGAGTGGATCCTAAGTCCTAAGTCCAGATTTTAGACATTTGCTTTAATTAGCTCACTACAGTGGTGAATTCACGTTTTCACTAGTTTATAGTCACTGGATTGTATTAATATAATTTTTTTCAGTCTACATCATTAATCTTTGTTTTTTACATTTTTAATGCACTGTATTATGCTGTTTCTTTGATGTTGTTTTAGCGCTACACTGTTTTTACATATTTTTTTGACTTTGTTTTAGTGTTAGAAGCTTTGCACATGATTGGTTTAGCGCAGTAATTTCTCAAACTTTTTTGCCGTAATGTTGCTGTAGGCTTCTTGGTGGCCTCCCTGACCAGTTTTCTTCTTGTCTTTTCATCAATTTCGGAGGGGCGTCCAGTTCTTGGTAATGTCACTGTTGTGCCATATTTTCTCTACTTGATGATGACTGTCTTCACTGTGTTCCATGGTATATCTAATGCCTTGGAAATTCTTTTGTACCCTTCTCCTGACTGATACCTTTTAACAATGAGATCCCTCTGATGCTTTGGAAGCTCTCTGTGGACCATGGCTTTTGCTGTAGGATGCGAATAAGAAAATGTCAGGAAAGACCTACTAGAACAGCTGAACTTTATTTTGGGTTAATCGGAGGCACGTTAAATGATGGCAGGTGTGTACTGACTCCTATTTCACAGGAGTTTGAATGTGATTGCTTAACTCTGAACACAGCTACATCCCCAGTTATAAGAGGGTGTGCAACCACATTATTTTATTTTTTTTACTTTTACTCCCCCCCCCCCTTAAAGATTTCAGTTTGTTTTTTTAATTGAGTTGTACAGTTTGTATGTCACATTAAAGGTGGAAACAGTTCTAAAAAGATTTATCTTGTTCTCATTTTTTTACATCACAGAAACCAGACATGTTGACGGGGGTGTGTAGACTTTTTTATATCCACACACACAGTACAGAGATAGCGAGAGAGAGAAAAAAGCCTTTCTTAACCTTTTTACTCTAAAGGAACCCTTAATTTTGCAGTCCTGGGGAACCCCAGAAAAAAAGAAAACTCCCATTGGGAGTCAGTGGGAAAAGTGCCCCTTGTATTAGTGGTCAGTGGGAGAATGTCTCTTACAGTGATGATCAGAATGCTATCCCAACAGGCAGCTAAAAAAATACATTTTTGTTGCGCCACTGGCTCTGCCAAGTTACATCAACCCATAACTATGCAGGCACCATCAAATGAAAAGGCAATCAACCCTGGCTTAAGGAACCCTAGGGCTCCATGAAACCCTTCTTGAGAATGGCTGATATAGAGGGACATGTAAGGGAACGATGACTATGTGGAGGGACATGTAGGGGAAAGGTGACTATATGGAGGGAAATATAGGGCAAAAGTGACTATATGGAGGGAAATATAGGGGAAAGGTGACTATATGGAGGGAAATATAGGGGAAAGGTGACTATGTGGAGGGACATGTAGGGGAAAGGTGACTATATGGAGGGAAATATAGGGAAAAAGTGACTATATGGAAGGACATGTAGGGGAAAGGAGACTATATGGAGGGACATGTAGGGGAAAAGTGACTATATGGTGGGACATGTAGGGGAAAGGTGACTAAATGGAGGGGGAAAAAAATCCCTTACTTCTCTTTTAAAGTGAACCTGTCATGTCCAGCAAAGTATGTAAATTAGCAGTACTGGCTGGCTCATTTCCTTGCCCTCAGATTGGTTCCCTTGTGCCTGTATACAGGGCTTCCACTTCTCTCCAAGCTGAGACTAAGCCCCATCCAGTCTTAACTGTTAAACACAAAATATGAAAAACACAAAAAAGTAAGAGGAATACACTGGTGACTGTGGTAGTTGGTGGTGGAGAGTTGGCGCTTGCAGGACTTTTCCTAGAAGCAGTCAGCTCTGCACACTGTGATTTGATTGAAAAATGTATCAATTTGCTCTACATCTGCATTTGTGTGAACAAGGCCTTACAACAGGGCTGGAATGAGGGGTAAGCAAAAAAGACAACTGCCTTAGGCACCTAAGCTGGAAGGTGTATGAAAAAGGGGAATGACCTACAACAGCTCGTGGGCAGGGGACCACACTATGACCTTTTTGCCTGGGGTGCTAAGGGACTTCGCCCCAGTACTGATCACAATATCTACCTTTCTGAAGTGCTGACATGATGGATAAGGTACCACGATATCACCCCATAGGCAGTAATGCTGAGATGATGACTACAATGCTGCAATATTCCGTCTCTGCAGGTAAAAAGGCAGCTTCAGCAGAGAAGCCGATTCCTCCTTCCGAGCCTCCTGAGCCGATCGTCATTGGCAGCCTGGCAGTCAGCGCGGTGTCTTTGGCGGTGGCTACAAGCAGTGCGATCCTCAGGGAAGTCCCACTCTACTCCTATATATCTGCATTAAGACATAACGAGGTCTGTATGTTGTGTGCAGCTTTACTCTCACGGGTTATAATTTTTTTTTTTTTCAAATATATAGTTTATTATTTTTTCAAAAGTTTTTGGGCAAAGCCCGGGAATACAAGCAATAAAGAGGGGGGAGGGGGGGGGAGAGAAGGTCGCAGCCTCTCGATGATAAGACAGAGTGATACATCAACATTTTACAGACATAATACTAGTAAATCTTTGTCTCATGGTGTGCTTATTGGTGCATATGTGTCTCCCGTTGCTGTTATCATTTAACTTGTTTAATAACTATGGGTAGGGAGATTGATCAGCAACTAACGGGTTATAATTTGATAGCATATCATTGCCCTTTTCTGCAGATGTGTGGGTCTAAAATATAGGAATATGTCATCTGCATGTTTTGGTAGATCATAGACTTAAGGTAGAACTATAGGCAAAACTTATTTTTTTTCATTTTGGATACAGCAAGGGAGGATTATAACCTCTGTCAGATTTTTTTTCTCCCATCTGTGTCCCATTGCAGAGATTTCCCTTCACTTCCTGTCCCATAACCAAACAGGAAGTGAGAGGAAATCACCCCCCAGGTCACTAGAACTAGTGTCCCCATTGGAAGATTTCATCCCTATTACTTTTCTGGAGACAACCCAAAATGTGTGATTTCTTTTCCTTTCACTTTCAATTATAATGGTAAACAGGACAAATAGAGAGGGGGAATCTCCTTAACGGGGCACAGACCGCAATAAAGACTGACAGTGGTTCTAATCCCTCTCCACTCTATCCAAAAGTTAAAAAAAAAAAAAGTTTTGCCTTTAGTTATACTTTTACAAAGGTACCCAATGCTAATCTGCAGCTCCTTAAAAGCAAGCAAGATAGTTTCCCATTCACCCTGGCTTGCACTGTAAAATTTCTATATGGGCAGCTGTCAGTGTGAGGGTCAGTAGGGGGCAGTGTGATGCACATTTCAGTGCAGCTAAGAGTGTGTGTTTTTATTCTAACTTCATTGTAATGTCAACACTCACACACAGTCTTTCCTGGCAAGCAATTCCTTATCCTGTTCAGCCATTCTTGCGATCCACACTTCTGCTAGACCCTCTACTTCCTGGTTTAGTATTTCTGCTTCCTGCCAGCCAGACAGAGGCGATGTTGGCGATTCTCTGCCCATTACTGAAGCTGGAAGTACAGAGGTCACACAGGAAGCTGAAAAACAGGAACATTAATTATTTAGGAACTATGTGTTATCTGTCTGTACAGTGTGGGAGATGTATGTAAATCACAAGACTGGCTGTTCATACTTTGTAAGGTAAAACCAATTTATTTTTTGGTTGTGTATAAAGATGTTTACTATAGTTTCTTTTTTAATAAGAGACACAGAGGAACTTCGCTGTGAGGATTGTTTAACTAAACTTGATTTATTCAGTCCTGAAAAGTGGTGATTAAGGGGAGATCTTTTTACATTGAATGTTAGAATTTGATATTTTTACAGAGAAAATTGAGTACTGTCCGTGATACTTTTTTTATTTGCACTAACATACAATTTTTCAGGACAAGCTTTCGGGGTATGTCCCCTTCTTCAAGGTCCAAGCAGTACTGATTCACAAATTTTTAAGCAGAATGTAAAAGAAAAAAAAGAGAGAAAAAAAAAAAGAGAAAAACAAACACATACAAATCAATGGTAATAAAGATAGCAGCAGAGTTAGTGAGATAAGACAGAGGGAGAGCTATAGACTGGAGGAGGGGGGGTGGGATACTGGTCACAGAGGGGGTCATAAAACTTTAGAAAACTTTTTTTTTCTTTTACATTCTGCTTACTTGATTTGATTGTAGCCGTATTAGTGCAATTGTGACAGAGAAAATTGAGTACTGTCCGTGATACTTTTTTTATTTGCACTAACATACAATTTTTCAGGACAAGCTTTTGGGGTATGTCCCCTTCTTCAAGGTCCAAGCAATACTGATTCACAAATTTTTAAGCAGAATGTTAAAGAAAAAAAAAAAAAAAAAAAAGGGAAAGCCAAACACATACAAATCAATGGTAATAAAGATAGCAACAGAGTTAGTGAGATAAAACAGAGGGAGAGAGAGCTATAGAATGCAGGGGGGGGATACTAGTCACAGAGGGGTCGTAAAACTTTAGCATAATGTGTAAGGAAACCAATATCTAAATTCAGGCCGTTATTTTTAATGTCAAAAAGAAGTATCATTCTTAGTTCAAACGTTTTCCTTTCCTGGATAGTTCTGAAATTCCCTTTAAGAACTAAAACATTGAGGTCTTCTATAGTGTGGTCCAGCTATGAGAAATGATGTCCCACAGGTGTGCATAAACTGTCTTCTTTATGTTCTTTGATGGTATGTCTGTGCAAATTCATCCTCGCTTGCAAGGGAATTTCAGAACTATCCAGGAAAGGAAAACGTTTGAACTAAGAATGATACTTCTTTTTGACACGAAAAATAAGGGCCTGAATTTAGATATTGGTTTCCTTACACATTATGCTAAAGTTTTACGACCCCTCTGTGACTAGTATCCCCCCCTGCATTCTATAGCTCTCTCTCCTTCTGTCTTATCTCACTAACTCTGCTGCTATCTTTATTACCATTGATTTGTATGTGTTTGGCTTTCCCTTTTTTTTTTCTTTTTTTTTTTTTTTTTTCTTTAACATGCTGCTTAAAAATTTGTGAATCGGTACTGCTTGGACCTTGAAGAAGGGGACATACCCTGAAAGCTTGTCCTAAAAAATTGTATGTTAGTGCAAATAAAAAAAGTATCACGGACAGTACTCAATTTTCTCTGTCACAATTGCACTAATACGGCTACAATCAAATCAAGTAAGCAGAATGTAAAAGAAAAAAAAAGTTTTCTAAAGTTTTACGACCCCCTCTGTGACCAGTATCCCACCCCCCCTCCTCCAGTCTATAGCTCTCCCTCTGTCTTATCTCACTAACTCTGCTGCTATCTTTATTACCATTGATTTGTATGTGTTTGTTTTTCTCTTTTTTTTCTCTCTTTTTTTTTTCTTTTACATTCTGCTTAAAAATATGTGAATCAGTACTGCTTGGACCTTGAAGAAGGGCACATACCCCGAAAGCTTGTCCTGAAAAATTGTATGTTAGTGCAAATAAAAAAAGTATCACGGACAGTACTCAATTTTCTCTGTCACAATTGCACTAATACGGCTACAATCAAATCAAGTATGATGGAAGATATTTTTACAGTAAATTCAATTGAAATCACTTTGAAGGAAAACTTAACTTTTAGTAAAATTATCCTTTAAATGTTTCACCAGAGTGGCAGCCACCTAGCAAAATACTTATTTTCACCATGCTTTTCTGTGTGACCCTGCCCAGCCTCCGCACAACCTTTACAGAAAGATGCCCCAGCCATGACTGGCTTCTGCTTTGTATAGCCCTCAGCCCTTTCATTGCTACAGGGGCCACCATGAGTACACACCAGCATCTCCACCACCTTCCCTAGCACTTAGTAAATCATTACCCCAGCTGCAACTTTGCCTTGCCAGGCAGTAAGTATGATGCTGTGTTGCCTAGAAAAACAAAATACTATATAGATCCGGGCGTGCTCATACCTCCATGCCTGATAGTGTTGTCTGATACCGGACTCACCATTACTTAGCTAATAAGTGACTGGATGTCATCCGTTTATGTGAAAAATGTATCACTGATCTCTGTATACAGCTGTATATATGATACGTAATTGTGTACTTAACTGTATTTTCATTGTGCTCATGTTGAGCACCTTGGTCATTATACCAACATGTCTTTCTTTTTGTACAGCTTGTCAATAAAAAGAGTTTAAAAAAAAAAAAAAAAAAAAGCAGAATACTAATAGCTCCCTGGATGGCAGCAGAGTAGTGATCTGCCTTGCAAAGTGTAGTCCTCCTTCTGCTGTAGCCCAATGTTGCCAACCCAGGTTGCTGCAGCAATGACAGGGGAGTTCTGTGCTCCCCTGTCACAGCCCATGCATTGGCCGATAACTGCTTCATTGACTTAATCCCACCTAGACCATGCAGGCATACAGATTGCTCAACCGCTTCCACAGGCTGCCAAGAAAGGAATCTTGGTTAGATACTCGATGATGATGTCAAAAAGGCAGAAACGTATGAATTTCTTCAAAATAAGAAGCATGCAAAAAAAAATAAAAAAATATTATATTTATTAAATGTTTTGTATAAGGTTGGAGAGGGAGGATATATATTTTTCTTTTTTACTGTGCTTGATGGCCAACTGTGTGACTGTTATTACCTTTCCCTCGCCTCAGCAGCTCTTTGCTTCCTACAGACAAGTGGCAGTGGAGCCAGAGCTAGAAACTGATCACCAAATTGTGAGATAAAAATGATATTTCTGTTATCTGTGGTCTTCCTCACACAGCTGCCCAGCAAGATGGCGATACCAACCCCTCTGATTACATTGCTGAGCTACGGCAAGTGTTCTCCCGGAAAGCTGAACCTTATGAAGGAGGTCATGATGGTCCCTCGACCGGGGCTAACGGCTCAGCAGGTTAGATACCACCTGATTTCTATGTACATATGCCACTGTGGTGTCACATACTTACACAAACCTCACTTATATTTACATATTTGTTACTGTAGTGCGACATGCAGAGAGACCTGAATTCATAGAAGGGGGGAGAATCTCTCACAGTAAGGGATTTGAAAAATGGGACTGGATTAGATTGGAAAAGAGACACCCAAGAGGTGATCCAGATACAAAATACACAGTAGATACACTATGGCACATGTGTCAAACACAAGGCCCATGGGCTGAATCCGGTCTGCCAGGCCATTTCATGCGGCCCTCGCACCTCTCCTTCAGCTGTGACACCCCCCTCGTCTCAACCAAAAATACAGAAAGAACACATGATACAAATGTTATAAATTGAGTTGCAGTTCACTGAGTAAAATAAGTGTTTCATCCCCAAGCAAAACATAACTTAGTACTTGGTGGAGAAACCATTGTTGGCAAGCAGAGGTAAGACGTTTCTTGTAGTTGGTGACCAGGTTTGCACACATCTCAGGAGGGATTTTGGTTCACTCTTCTTTACAGATCTTCTCTAAATCCTTAAGGTTTCTTGGCTGGCACTTGGCAACTCAAAGTTTCAGGACCCTCCATAAATTTTCTATAGGATTAAGGTCTGGAGACTGGCTAGACCAATCCATGACCTTAATGTGCTTCTTCTTATGCTACTCCTTTGTTGCCTTGGTGGTATGTTTTGGGTCGTTGTCATGCTGGAAAACCCATCCACGACCAATCTTCAGTGTTCTGGAAAGAACGTTCTCATCCAAGATTTTACAATACATGGCCCGTCCATTGGCCCCTCAATGTGGCAAAATCGGCCTCTACTTTTAGCATAGAAACAGCCCCAAAGCATAATGTTTCCACCTCTGTGCTTGACTGTAGAGATGGTGTTCTTGGGGTCATAGTCAGCATTTTTCTTCCTCCAAACACAGCGAGTGGAGTTAATGCCAAAGAGCTTAATTTTGATCTCATCTGACTACAGAACTTTCTCCCAATCCTCCTTTGAATTATTTAGATGTTCGTTGGCAAACTTCAGATGAGCCTGTACATGTGCCTTCTTGAGGAGGGTGACCTTGCTGGCGCTGCAGGATTTCAATCCATGGCGGCATATTGTGTTACCAATGGTTTGTTTGGTGACTGTGTTCCCCACTACCTTGAGATCATTCACAAGCTCCTCCCGTGTGGTTCTGGGATGATCCCTCACTTTTCTTATAACCATCCTTACCCCACGAGGTGAAATCTTGCATGGAGCTCCAGACAGAGGATGATTGATGGTTATTTTGTATTTCTTCCATTTACGAATAATCAATCCAACAGTTGTCTCCCTCTCACCAAGCTTTTGCTGATGGTCTTGTAGCCCATTCCAGCCTTGTGACAGCTCTTTGGTCTTGCCCATGATGTTGAGGTTTAAATGGAAGAAAGAGATTCTGTGGACAGGTGTCTTTTATACACAGAACAAGTTGTTGTTAGGAGCACCTTCTTACATTGACTGGACTAATCTGTGCACCACATGAGCACATACTGTAGTCAGTCTCTGGGCGCCAGGATTATTCTTGGTTGGTAGTAATGTTTTGCTTGGGGATCAAATACTTGTAGCGCTGTCCCAGACTTCTAGAGGCCTAATGGTGACCTCCATAGATGGGGAGAGCTGACATCCTTCTTGGTAGAGTGGGTTACAAGACATGGTGGGTGTAATACAAGCTGAAGTACTGGGTGCCAGACACTTTTTGAATGCAAAGAGTTTTATTGTCTCTTGTACAATAACTGTGGGAGAGAGGGTTAGGGCCTGGACACCCTTAAGTAGGTGCAATAATAATTGGCAGTCTCTGAGACTTCTATAGGTAGACAGCTATACAGTGGAAGGCCTCAGCCGCATACCACTTCTGTATAGGTAGGACCGTTGTCTCCTGTGGCAACAAATCTTATAACAGTCACTAACGGTATTTGTTCTTAACTATTGGTAACACAGAATAGTTCTCCTCGCATGCTACAGTCTCACTGTAGGTCTTCACTCACTGAGCTCCCAGTCTCTCATTAGACTCTCATACACAATCGCACTGGATCCCCTGAGCTCTTCCACTTCCATAACTCAGTATCTTCCTCAAGCGTCACCCCCGCTTCCCTGCTGGGCCCCTGGCTTGGCACTCACTGAGGCTCCTCTCAAGTGTCACCTCTGCTGTCCCGCTGGGTCCCTGGCTTGGCACTCGGTGAAGTTTTCCCACTTCTTCACCTTCCCTGGCTGGTGGGAAGACTGCTCTGGTACTGGCTCCAGCTTACTTACCGTAGTTTCCGGTAACAAGGTTGATGGTGCCTTAGTTGCGATAGCTTCCCCTCTACCTCCGACCACAACTGGTTCCCTGTTACTCTCAGTTGGACTCCAATCCTGCAGTCCCGACCATGCGCTGCTTCTACTGCTTCTGGATAGCCCCTCAGACAGCCTAGCAGCCAGATGTCCCCAGGATAGGCCTCAGGTTTATGGCCTAGCAGCTCAGGGCAGCATAACACACATCTACCCAGACAGCCGTCCAGGTGGCACAGAACACCAATCACCTGACTCCACCCAAATAAATAGGCACTTCCAGCTGGCCAAGGGACCAAAGTAACCCCCCCGCCAATTGGCTGAGACACCCCATCCATTCATAACCTGACCTTGCTAAGCTCTTGTCTATCTAATGTCACCAGCAGAATGCCACCTAGCCACAGAAGAAAGAAGGTGCAGCAAGTCCAGAACTCAGAATCAGTGGATCCACTAACAATTAACCAGGGCAACTCCTGCCTGGCAAACTAAATTTACTTAGCAACCCTGCCTAAACATCAGGGTGCTACATACTTATTTTTCAAACTGAACTGCAACTCAATTTATAACCTGTTTTTCTGGATTTTTGGTTGATATTCTGTCTCTGTCATTTAAAATACACCTATGATGAAAATTAGAGACCCTGCATTTCTTTGTAAGCGGGCAAACTTACAAAATCGACAGGGGATCAAATAATTGTTTTCCCCACTGTATGTGATAACAAATGGCTTCATATGATCACTATCCTTAAAGGGTAAGTTCACTTTTACAGAAAAAACTGTAAGGTGAACTTACACAAGACCCCCTCCTCAGCACCCCCCCCGGCCCCGCTGACCTGGAGTGTGGCGATATCCCGATATGAGCCGTGGTATAGCTGCGTCACTGGTGCTTAGAAATCCCCTGCAGCTTAATCTCCAAAACGTACCCTGTCAGTAGGGACATTTAGAAGCATGCTAATTGGTCGGCGCCGGCAAAATCAGGATCCGCATAGCCCATCCTGTCAGTGGGGGGAGAAGAGGAGAGGAAGCCGAGGGGATTTCTAAGCCCCGGACCGGTGACGTGGCTATACCAGGGCTCATAGTGGGATATCGCCGTGCTCCAGGTCAGCGGGACAGGGGGGGGGGGGGAGCGGGGAGGGGGTCCTGTGTAAGTTCACCTTACAGATTTTTCTATAAAGGTGAACTTACACTTTAAATAAAAGGCAGTTTTTGGCATGATCAGTCATATTTTCAATATCCATGCCAAAATTTCACAATTTCTGGCAGTGTATGCAAACTTTTGAGCACAACTGTAGGTGTGATGGTCAGGGGTTCACACATTATTGGCCTTATAGTATATAATAAAGGTTAGTATAAAGGTCTGGCAGAATATTACCCCTGTGTTTATCTTTTGGATACTTGATACAGAGAAGATATCTCCCCAGGAAATCTGTTTTAATACAATACACAAGTTCATTAGCACAATCATGTGATCACGCGATTAAAAACTCATCCTACCTCATTGCTATGTGACCAGGAGCAGTCAGTGATAGTGCGGTCACAGTTAAGTGTGCTCCCAGGACAAACTGGGTAAGCAAAAATGTGTCAGCACAAAATAAGGCCCATCTTCATGCTGCCACATATTTGTGTACAGCCAACAGACAGATTAAGCCTGGGTTCACACTTGTGTGTTGCAGATACCACATGTGATTCGCACAGGAATTGCACTGCAAATTTTATGGCTCAAAACACATTGCGTCTGCACCAGAATGGTGCAGGACCCTTTCTTTTATCGCATTGCATCGCATGGGTGTTCACACACGTGCGATGTGATTCTGACAGTCACACTGCATTTTGCAATCTGTTTTGGGGTGGTGTTAATCTAACATTGACAAGCGCAGCAGATCGCATGGACGCCGTGTGATTGCAATGCGGTGCGGGAAACACACAGGATTCGCTGCATTTACCACATCGCATCAGTGTAAACTGAGGCTAAAGGTCCATGGTCCATGACAGCTGATGACTCCTGGGTTTGCTTCAAGACAAAACCAAAAAAAATTCCCAGCTCAAGTCCCCAACCAGTCTGCTTACCAACCAAATTAACCTGTCTAACAGTATGTGTTAAATACAGGGGTTTAGTTAGCACACATTTGCAAATACATGCGAAAGCTGCAGGGCCCCTTCACGGCACCCTGCAGTCCTAACCCTTGTAAATTTATGAGAGTCTCGAACAGTGAGAGCACATGCATTATAACGGATAGATAGAGGGCAGGTGGGCCTGGAATTAGCCTGGTCCTCCTTAAAGGCACACTGGACACCCAGCAATGCTGCCATTCTGCCAAGTTCTGGGTGTCCAGTGTGCCCCTGTGCCTTTGAGGAGGACTGGGCTACCTCTGTTGAGTTGAGCTGGGAATTTTCTCTGGTTTTGTCTTGCATGCGTTGCCCTTCCATGTGCTCCTTGCTGTAAAGGCCAGTTATAGACGGGGCTGGACTTCATCCAGACCGGCCCACTTTAATTTTGCAAACACGCACAAAAACAGTATCCTGTGCATTTGCGCGAGAGTGACGTCATCATGGCCCGGCTATTCACACAGCAGGAGCATGCAAACCCAAAAGGAAGACCGGGTGAAGGAAGAAGCCCCCCGGCAGCAGTGACAGCACGCTGCTGGAGGACTTCGCTTCAAAGGTAGGTTTGTCATGTGACAATAAAATTGTGCCCACACTGCAAGGGCTTGTTTAGGTCCAGGCAGCATGAAAAAAGAAGATTTGCTTACTTGATCCCCCATCCTGCTAGACTGGTCCCCAGAGTCTTCTCTCCCATGGTCCAGCGGTGTAAGGTCTTCTGATGTCATCAAGACTGATGCAGAAACCATAGCCCTAAACTGCATGTCTTCCTCCCCATGTTCTTCCCCATGCTCCAGCGGTCTAAGGTCCTCTGATATAATCAAAAAAAGAGCAGGGTCTATGACCCTACAATAGAGGGATGATGCCTTGATGACATCGGAAGACCTTAGACTGCTGGAGCATGGGGGAAAAGACTCTCTGAAAACTGGTCTAGCAGGATGGAGAATCAAGTAAAGCATATCTTTTTCCACAAGTGGGATCACACTGCCCAGAGTTTTTTTTCTTGCACTGGGACACTTTACTCTAGCTGTTTTGATTTGCATTTTTTCTCTGCACACTCGAAGAGACTAAATTGCACATTTTTTTTTTAGCTATGTTGGATTATGCATATTGTTTCAATCATTATTTGCACCGAATGGATTTTTGATGTTATTTTAATTAGAGCCACATCCTTTGCTATATATTCAATGGCTCTGCATTATCCAGGCCGGCCGGTTACCTGGATGGGTTCCTGCAGCACCGTCATCCTCCAGCCTCCCTCGTCTGCTCCGGGGACCTCTCTGCCTGTTGGCTGCTCTCAGGACGTCACACGGGCAGCTCATTTAAACTAACAGCGACCGTTACCGCAGAGGCCGCCGGAGAAGGCTGAGTTTTGCCGGACGATGCTGAAGAGCTGTTGGAGAGGAGGGGGGTGGGGGAAGTCGAGCGGTGACATAAAAGGATGAGCGCGGGCGGGAGGTGCCCGAAGATGTGTGCAGTGTCCGGAAAGAGCTGAAGTGTGCCGCATCCCTGAAGTTCCATACCTAGCCATTGGCAGTACAGCGTGCTCAAATTAATGGCTGTGCAAGTCATGCAGCCATTAATTTCACAAACCCCCGGTAGTCCTGATGGCCAGTACATGCCTGGTTATAGATGGGGACAGGGGCCATTTGTTTGCTCCTGGGTTTGCTTCCCCAGGATATCCATTGCTACAGATGTCTCTGTCATCAAAGGTTGTCATCATCCACCGGTGGTAGTTAAAATGGCCCAACCCTCGTCCAAGCATCATATAGGACAATTGCATCAGGGAGTTTACAGCCACCCTTATTATATATGATCCAACATCAAAATTATGTATTTTTCCAGCAGCACCACATAAAATGATGAATCTTTTCAGGCCAATGAAGAGTTAAAGCGTGCTGTGTGAGAAATATTCACTTTATGTATATGAAGATCACAGAATGTTCCTTGTATGGCACATTTGCATGTACTGACCTTTACAAGGAGGCTTATTATTGGGGAGAGAGGGAGGATGCCATATGGCCGGGAGGTGTCTTTGTCTTCAAAATATCCTTTTTATTTATCTTCTTTATATATTAAAAACGGATTGTTATACTTGTCACTGAGAAAGTGACAAGTTTAACAATAGTTTAGAAATGGGAAAGCAAGCCAACAGTATACAAAGGGGATCGTTACAATATGAGAAATTAAATACAATGAATGAAAGGGGCGATCCAGAGACAGTCAGGCTGGGGAGGAAGAGCTAAGTAATACTGGACATCCTGCAGCTAGACTTTCTGCACACACCAATGCACATTGTGAGGAGCTGACAGGGTGCAGTGAAATTAGAGTAACTAATTTCAGTCTAGGAGAGGAGCCTGTGCAAGACTGAAGGGAAGACTAGAGTTCACATCTAAATGCGTTACATGTAATTGCTTTAAAGGGAAGCAGAGTCATGGGTTCAGTAGTACGTGACACAGAGTGCAGAGATCGGTAGAATAGTAACACAGAGTGCACGTCTGTAGTAAGGCAGACTTTAGCGGTCAGGCGTAAGTGACGCAGAGTTAGGGGGGTCAGGAGTAGGTGACGCAGAGTTAGGGGGGTCAGGAGTAGGTGATGCAGAGTTAGGGGGGTCAGGAGTAGGTGACTCAGAGTTCGGGGGGTCAGGAGTAGGTGACTCAGAGTTCGGGGGGTCAGGAGTAGGTGAACCAGAGTTCGGGGGTCAGGAGTAAGTGACGCAGCGTACGGGGGTCAGGAGTAGGTGACTCAGAGTTCGGGGGTCAGGAGTAGGTGAACCAGAGTTCGGGGGTCAGGAGTAAGTGACGCAGCGTACGGGGGTCAGGAGTAGGTGACTCAGAGTTCGGGGGTCAGGAGTAGGTGAACCAGAGTTCGGGGGTCAGGAGTAAGTGACGCAGCGTACGGGGGTCAGGAGTAAGTGACGCAGCATACGGGGGTCAGGAGTAGGCGATGCGGCGTTCGGGGGGGTCAGGCGTAGGTGACGCGGCGTTCGGGGGTCAGGATTAAGTGACAAAGGGTTCAGGGGTCAAGAGTAAGTGATCCTCCTATCTCACAGTACAGCCTTCCCCTGCACAGCTTACCTGTAGCAGTCAATTCTGTATCTGGTTAAATTCTGGACCCCTGTGTTTACTGCGCATGCAGCAATTCAGCAAGTTACATTTAAAGTGATCTGTGATATTGCTGGGGAAGGAGCTGAGCAAGCTGTAAATAACAGTTAATCATACAAATATGACAATGTTGTCTCTAGGTCCAAAAGTATAGATTAATATTCCTGCTGGGGAAGGAGTCGAACCCTGCAGCTACTGGGCATCTATACTATGTAACCAGTGGGCATACTGAAGCACCCACTGGTTACTTGACAGCTGTCACCACACAGGGAGAGGAAGGGAATATTCATCTGAGCCTCTCCTCCACATCACAAGTGCTAGATGGATATTTGTTGCAGCTTTAGCACTTGTGGTGTGGAGGAGACTGGGAGCCGGAGGAAAGGATAGGATGAGACATAGTACAGATTCATGGCAGCTGTGTGGTTCAGCTCCCAATTGGCTCCATCCCCAGATAGAAAACAGGCGTTTCCCCATGTTATGCGATGTGTTAGTCACAGTGGCCCCCCCACCCGCGGGGCCCGTGTGCACCACACACATTGCCCCTTGGACTTTATGCCACAATTACAAGGATCTTGTGGGGGGCAAGGGGTTTCTCTGCACCAAAACTACTGTAGTTTGAAATGTTGAACCTTTTTCAACTTCATTAATGTCATAGTAGTAGAACGTGGCTTCAGTCTTGTGTGTAGAGAGGTCAGTGGGTTACCCATGTGCCCTGCTGGCAGCTTATTCAGGCAACTTTTATGTTTGTTACCTGCAACCACTATCATGCAGTAAAGGAGGGGCACAGTGACTGTTTTATTGAACATTTCTGTATTTCTAAGAAAGGAGGGGGGACTTTTGGGTGCAGACACATCTGTGGTGTACACCTTTTATGAAATACCATCACTATTAGATGTTTGGGTGGACTTCCAGTCCCAGGATGACCTGAGGAAATCTATATTCTCCTTCTCTGTAATGCTGGCACTTGTAGGTCATTCCTCTAGGGCTGTTGGGTGCAGCAAGTCTGTTGTCTTGAATAATGTGATTCCGACACACTGTGGTCTCTTTGCAGGCCGTGGACCTAGCCTTGTCTCTACAGGCACAGATAACAAAGCAAATGGACGCTGTAGGTAAGAATGCGGTAAGTACACAGGACTCGCCTCCTATGAGCCCAGCTTCTTAATCTGCGTGAAAGGTATAGGGCCTATTATCTATATACTAGATTTTTTTATTTTTTTTTTTAGTACTACTAATGGCGTGGATCAGAGACTTATAATGGGACTGTTCTAATGTGGTGGCCAATCTGACACTAATACAGTGATAATACTATGCACTGTCACTGTACTAATGACACTGGCTGAGAAATAGTTAAAAAGAAGAAGCAAAAAGTACTCTTGCGCACAGGTGTGTTGGCTAGAAAGTCCCAAGGGTTCAAGAAGGACTATGGATTTCGGCCTTGCTGCTCTCAAAGGATGGGATTGTCCTAGTATTAAATAAAAAGAAAAAAAAAAAAAGAGAGCGCACCAGCCTAGTGCATTATCCTTGACAGATTTATTTAATTAAAAGCAAGATAAAAACTACTCACAAAGGTCGAAGAAAAATTTGCATAGCAATGGCGCAGAGGCAATTATTCCAGTGGTAGCAGTTTTCCAGGTCCCAGGAAGGAGGCATACGGACTACTGCTGGCTAACGCGTTTCGAAGGTGACCCTTCTGGGTCACCTTCGAAACGCGTTAGCCAGCAGTAGTCCGTATGCCTCCTTCCTGGGACCTGGAAAACTGCTACCACTGGAATAATTGCCTCTGCGCCATTGCTATGCGAATTTTTCTTCGACCTTTGTGAGTAGTTTTTATCTTGCTTTTAATTAAATAAATCTGTCAAGGATAATGCACTAGGCTGGTGCGCTCTCTTTTTTTTCTTTTTATTTGAGAAATAGTTAACATCTAGGGCAATCAAAGGTTTAACTGTATGCCTAACAAGCGCTAATGTGTGTAAAGGGTGCTGCTTTATACTAATAATCTCTTTGTCTTTGCAGGGATAAAAAACAGAGAGATCATTCCCTCTGTACAGAGCCCTGTGTTGATTGTCCACACAAGGCTCTGGGCTGTGATTAGACACATCCAATCGGGGGTCCTGCCCATGAATCATTGGCCAGGACCTGCTGACAGACTCCCGCTGTGTAAAATCACAGTGGGTGCATGCACCCTAAAGCCAGACACAGCGATGTACCAGTTCGTCACTTTGCATGTCTACAGTAAATTGTATAGTAGTTAATTATGAGACGAAGATCAAAAACATGGAGACATGACCTCAAACTATCAGGAGGAAAGTTCTAAACTAACATTATAAAGTATTATTTTACCAAAAGAGTAGTTGATGCTTGGAACACGGTTTTAGCACAAGTGGCAATTGTAAGGCCCCCTTTCACGCGGGCTTTTCGATCAGGTCCGCCTGTCAGTTTTTCAGGCGAACTTAATCAATCGGACCCTCCATTCACTCATATGGAGCGGCAGATGTCAGTGGTGACATGTCCGCTGACACCTGCTGCTATCTGATCCTGTCTGTGAAATCCAGACAGATGGTGACCCTATTTTTCATCCATCTGGTGGATCGGATGGGATTGGATGAAAACGGACAGGTGATTATCATTTTCATCCAATCTCCCAATAGAGGAGAGTGGGCTCTGACAGGTCCGTCTCTGCACAGTGAGTGGAGATGCACCTGTCACCCGCCTGCTCAGATCGGATCGATCCCCCGCTGAACAAAGCGGAGCCTGTCAGGCGGACCACCCGTGTGAAAGGACCCTTAGTGGATTTAAGCATACTTGGGACAAACCTAAATCTTAAAAGAAGGTTTTCTATCATCAAGCTGCGATGTTTCATTGTCCCAATCTATACGACGTTGCCCTTGGCGTGTTTTATGTCTGGAGGTGCAGATGCTTCTCTTGAGCTCGGAGTGATGCACACTGATAAAACATTTTGGATGAATCTTCTCAAACAATCTAATATTTTCTCTCCTATTCTCGGCTGCAATCCCACATAAGTGAATCCATTGTAGCAGTACTCCATCACCTCGTAGAAGTAAACACATCATTTGTGAAATGTCAAGATGCTGCAGGGCCCTTGGGGGGGGGAGGAGAGGAGAAGTGAGGCACTTTTGTATTTAACAGCTTTTTTTTTTGTTTTCTCGCCTTAATTCCAGCAGTCGGGTACTAAGAGTGTGTCTGCACTGGGCTGTCTGGTATTAGCAGGTGACCGCATAGATCAACCTCTGGATTTATTGCGGGAAGCCTGCGAACAGCTTGGCCTAGAACTGGGAACAGACATCTACTTAGCCATAAATTGCGCAGCCCACGAATTAATGGACTACGTAAGTAGCCGATCGCTTTGCCTAATTGAAAGTGTTTGCAGATTTTATTTTTGTTAAGTTTAGCGCTTTTGCATTGCTGACCTCTGTCCTTATTATACAAATTCTCTGCAAAACACATTTCCATCTCCTCTTAGAACAAAGGTAAATATGAAATCATAAGTGGCACATGGAAGAGCCCCGAGGAGATGGTGGATATATATGTGGATATCATTAGTCGGCACCCAGCTGTCATAGCGTTCGTGGACCCTCTGAGGATGGAGGTAAGCCTCTCCTAAAACAAACTCTAGAATCATTTCCTTCAGCCACAAATGATAATTAGTAAGATGACCAGTGCTGACCGACTGGAACATTCCATCTAAATACTTGCCAATGTCCCATGTGAACATATTTATATAAAGAAAAGTGATTTTAATGAAAAGATTTTTCTTTTAAGAAATAACAAACATACTTTTGGACAGAGCAGCCCCAATCCTCTTCTTTTTGGATCCCCTGATGGCAGTCCTGGCTCCTCCCCCCTACCAAGTGCCCCCAATAGCAAGCCTCTTCCTATGGGGGCACTCAAACAGGCTTGCTGCTGAGCAGTACGCTGTATGTCCATTAACACACAGAGCACTGCTTGCCCCCCCCCCCCCAGCTCCCTCCTCATTGGCTTAGTGGCTGTGATTGACAGCAGCAGTAGCCAGTGAGGGGACAGAGACCTGGGAAAGCCACTGCTCTTGTGCAGATTGCTGGATCAAGATGGGAGCTCAGGTAAGTAATATGCCCTGTACACACGGTTGGACATTGATCGGACATTCCGACAACAAAATCCTAGGGTTTTTTCCGATGGATGTTGGCTCAAACTTGTCTTGCATACACACGGTCACAAAAAGTTGTCGGAAAATCCGATCGTTCTAAATGCGGTGACGTAAAACACGTATGTTGGGACTATAAACGGGGCAGTAGCCAATAGCTTTCGTCTCTTAATTTATTCTGAGCATGCGTGGCACTTTGTGCATCGGATTTGTGTACACACGATCGGAATTTCCGACAACGGATTTTGTTGTCGGAAAATTTTATAGCCTGCTCTCAAACTTTGTGTGTCGGAAATTCTGATGGAAAATGTGTGATGGAGCCCACACACGGTCGGAATTTCCGACAACAAGGTCCTATCACACATTTTCCGCCGGAAAATCTGACCGTGTGTACAGAGCATTAGGGTGCTGAGGGGGGGGAGCTGCAGCCAGGTTTTTTACTTTAATGCATGCGGTGCATTAAGGTAAAAAAAAAACAAAAAAACACTGAGCCTTTAGAACCACTTTAATTTTATTCTTAAGTACATCAACCTACAAGATAAACATCCCAATGTAGCAATCACACCTATAGAAGCATGTCACACATCCCCTTCCAAAACCATGGTCATTGTTATGGAGTTTGAATATGAGTTCACACTATCTCTAAATACAAAGCAGCATCCAGAAGGAACGTTACAGTGGGGGTTATTTAACAAAGATGGAGAGCGCTTTCAGGTTTTATTGTCAAAGATTAATTGAACAAGATAAAATTAGAAGCTGATTGGCTACAATGCAAAGCTGCATCAGGTTGAGTGTACCAGCTTTAGTAAATCTCCCCCATAATGTCCTCATTAAAATCTTCAGAAAGATGCAGTTTTTGAAGTGAGACAACTAAAGGAAGCCATACATTACATAACTTTCTTCCCGTCCACCACGGGTAGAAGGTAAGAAAATCGCTTGAATCTCCCATTAACACAGTGTTGATGGGGAGAATGCCTCCCGCAGTGCTATTGTATTGTGCTGGCAGGAGGTGCGGAGAGCTTTCCTGGCTGGCAGAATGATTACTGTCGGCAGTAATTGCATGTAGAAAAAACTCACAGGCTGGTTGTACGCAAGTTGATCGATGGATCAACTTGGGTACAATCAGCCTGCCTATACATGGATCAAAATTCACATAGTGCCTGCTGAACCGGACAAATTTTAATCCATATATGACCGGCTTAAATCTTTACCATCTTGAGATTCAAAATATATAGTCATAGCAACCTTGAAGTTCAAACATACATCAGACGGTTGGACCCCAAAGGAAATTGGGTAATTACATGCTTGTTATATTAAAGACACCCTGGTCATCCCTGCCAGATGGTCCATAGATCCTATTATTATATGCCACTGGGAAGCTGCATAGGTAAAGCTTAAGCTGGATACACACTATACAACTTTTGTTGTTCGATTTCCCTTACATTTACCTTCAACTATGTAGTGCAATGGCCTGCCTGATTGCATACAAATTGAAAGTGTTTAGGTGTGACCTCATATTATATGGTTTTGGTAAATCTAAAGGAAAAAATCTGAAGAAAATTGTATATTGGGTATCCAGCTTAAGTCTTCCATATACAATATAGTTTTCTGTCACTTTGGTATCCCAAAAAGTAAAAGGGAAACTCAACTCCAATAGTACAAATATCATCTTAAACTTTTTTCTAAAAAGTAAAGTAAAATTGCCAGCATTCTATACATAAAACGTTCGTACCCAATGTGTGCCAATAGCGTGTGAGGTCAGTACCCGACACACTCTGCCCTACATTTTTTGTCTGAAGACTTCCTTCAGATATCTATAGGATGTTTGCTGGAGATGACCCGGTTGTCTTTATTATAACAAGTGTTATCTGTCCTCTTTTTCCTCATATGGAGTTTCCCCTCTTTGTGGCTATAACAGCCTCCACTCCTCTGGAAAATATCAGAGGTGGGTGAAGTTGGCTGATGAAGGTACAGAGTATTCAGACTTGTCTGTGTTGTTTGGCTAGGATGTTGCACAGTGGGAGACTCTGGGGAAAACTGTCGGCTCCAGATGTTATCTAATCGCAGATGTTGCATCAAGAACCAAGCCCAACCTGCCATGTGGTGACCCCATCCGAACTTCCGGAGCCATCCTCAAATACACCAACCAGACAACAATTACTGACCTACTGACAGAGGTCCGGCTGATGGAAGGTGAGAAGTGACCATCCGCTGAAGGTGAACAAAAATGTGAAAATGTGTTTAATGTCAGGTAACATTACTGAATCCCAAGAGATGAGCAGAGGATTTTTTTTCATTCTCCTCCAATACAACTTCATGTGTAAACTTTTAGGATGGAGTCACATGACCCCCGGGATAGTTTCCAGGCAAACAAAAGTGACCTCACGCTGGGGTGGGGCTGTTTTCAAGACAGGTGCAAAGAAATGCACAGATAGATAACCTAGGGAATAAGAAAATCATTGACCTGCTAATTTTATCCTGGAGACATCGCCACTGACCAAAACTCAGGAAAAAAATGCCAATTTTAACCCTAGTGCCAGTTTGATATACTCCATGCCAGCCATATTTAGCATGCTTTTAACCATGCTGTAGCCTTTGTGGCATCCTTCGCCTCATGCTACAAATATATGTGGGCAGGGCTTCAGAAGAGATTTAGGTATCAAGTCAGTTGGGGCAAAGAAGGGGTCACTCATTAGTTTGGCAACAATTTTATGAGTGCAGTGAATTCTTATCTTGGGAGAAGAGTAAATGAAATATGTCCAGTCTGGTAAGAGATAACCAGAAGAATCCACAATCCACAGAGATAATTGCATGTACATTGCTGAATTACCAAAGCTACAACTTTTGTTATGTTTGTCAATATTAGTCATTGGAGTTATTCCCATCTTCCATTGGCATTCAGTCCTGAAATAGGATTTTTGTAGTCCATTAAGGAACACACAGAGTCTTTAACTTGCAGTTTATACAGCCACTGGCAGGAAGACTGGACACTGGCAAAAAAACAAACAGATATAGGCCAGTCTAGGATAATCCCTCCCACTACCAGTATGCCTCAGGTTTGTAGCAAAGCTGTACTGAGAACATGATCATAAGCACAGAGGAGAAGAACCTCAATGGAATACAAGAACATTTTTTTATGATCAGTACAAAAGTCCTGTTTTCTTTACCCCTTGGGGACATCCAAAAGCAGTCCAGCTGAGGCGTGTGCAACACAGCAAAAGGTCCATGAAAACTAGACTGCCTGCAGCCCAAGAGCTGTCAGAAGGAGTTTACGCCCAAAGCCGGCATCATATGAGGCCGACACGTCCAACTGTTAGCACTTTGATAACATGTGAACAGAAGACCAGATGGAAGCCTTACAGTCAGGGAAACAGTTACACTGAAAAGCCTAAGGAGCATCCACAAATCTAGTAAACTACACCTTGACCAGATGCTAGGGACCATAAGCTTGGATAATGGTCGGTCTGTGGCATGTAGAGATGGTGGAATGAGAAGTCCATGAACTCTTTCAGGGTTTATCCAGGATGACAGAACAAGTGAACCAATCTTTCTGAAGGAAGCAGTGGCTGAGAGAGAAACTTTCACAACTTGAGAACTTACAGACAATGGAGAGAAATTTCCTTCAGGGAACTGAAGCTAGACAAAGGGATGGAAGAACAATGTCCTGGTTGAGGTGAAAGGCAGAATCAACCTCAGTCAAGAAGGAAGTCCTGGGCCTCAGCACCATACCATATCATACGATTCCTATGAACAACGTTAAAGTATTTTTTGCAGCATAGGAATGCCAACTCAAACACTTACCTCACAGAGGTAATGGCTACAAGAAACATCATCTTGTGAGTGAGAGTAAGAAAAGGAATGTCCTAACAGTTTCCCGGGTGAGAGTAAAAAGAGAAATGTTCTAATAGTTTCAAATCAGTCTCTGCTGTTAGAAAGAGACCATTTGTGCCACTGAAAATCTCCTAGGGTGGCAGCCCCAAGACTCAGAAAGTAGACTTCCTAGCTTTTAGCATTGTAGGAATCAGACTGAAGCAGGATGGCAAATCAGTCCTTAGAATAGAATATCCATACATCTGGCAGTGCCCACGGAGCATCTTAGTAGGTCAGAATAACACTGACCTGGGCTAGTGTGGAGCAGTACGAATCACCGGAATACCCTTTAACTTGGTCATGTAAAAATGAGGAGGAAGTAATGTTAAGGGAGAAATTGCATAGATCTGTGTGTACTGATCCCAGAGAGCCTCAAGGGCATCTGCTGCTTTTACTTGGGAAACCCTATACCTGAAGACAAACCACACCTATGACCCCTACCTGCAGCACAGGTTCTGGAACACCTCTGGCTGAAGGGCCCACTAGCTTGGGACTTAGCACTGCCAGCTTAGCAAATCGACCTGCCAATTGTCGATAGCTGCCTGGAACGTACATGGCTGACAAAGGCGTGACAAAAGCAGGATGGCTTCTGAACTGGAGTGTTCTGATCTGAGACGGGAGTGTCTGAAGTTTCTCCTGTGGGATGAGCAGTTTGGCGGAGTCCAGAACTAGACATAGACTCAGGGATGGGATGAGTTAGTTTCAGTGGTGATTTCAGATCCACCTGAATAGCTATAATGTCTGGACAGTCAAATCTATGTTTTTTGACAGACACCACGCCGACTGTTCCAACTGGAGGTCATCTGAATATCCCACAATGGAGATGCCATGAGAGTGCAACAAGGCTAGTCCTGGGGTCAGCACCTTGGTGAATACCCAAGGTGCAGTGCTACAAACTGGTAATAATGAGGCAACATTAGGTGCAGGAATCACTGATGCTCTGAAAAGATGAGGATGTGTTGATGTTCACAGAAGCCGGAAAGACTCTCTGATGAATGGTGAAGATGACAGATTTGGCAGTTTCCATTTGGATTTTCTGGACCCGAATGAAGACTCTCAGAACTCTGAGATCGAGACGGGGTGCTTGCTCCTTTGAAACAGATTGGAGTAAAACCCCTGGAACTGTTCTGCCACAGAAACTGGGAAAATGACACCATGATTGTGAGAGACAAAGATCTGATAATCTGTGCAATGATAAAAGTTTGGATACCACCTCCTGTAACCATACACAACAGATGTTAGCTGTCTATGTATGCATGAGGCTAAAAAACAATCCCTGCCCTGGAAAGTGGGGGTGCACCTTCAGACACAAAGTGGTTTGTCGGAGGATTGGCAGACTGTTAGTGCCACACGTGGCAGGTGGACAAGGAGTCAAGCTTGGAGGGTCTCAACGAAAAAAACGTTACAGGCTGTTCTTTAAGCTTCTTCCACATAGGAAGATAGGTGCTCTTGCCACCAGTAGAATTCTTGTTGATGTTGTCAAGAGCCTGTCCAAAGAGATGCTGTCCTTCGAAGGCCATGCAGATCAACACTTTTTACACAAGGGTTCCACGGTACAGAAGTTTACCCAAAGTGCCCTACACTTATGTGCTGATATTAGACACATATGAGAGAGGAGGCTTTCAGCAAACTTTTACAGTTAAAATTCAATGCTACAGCCATCTGCTCCATGAATGGAGACCTATTGCAGCAATGGTTAGATCTCTTTTCAGGGATTTCCACCAGTCAGAGGTGTGTCCTTTAAAGCCTGGTACACACTGTGTTTTTTCTTTTTTTTTGTTTAACCCAGTAGGTTGAACGAAAAAAAAAAACTGTCAGCTTCGGTCGGAGCTGCTGTACTAACTGATCTCCCCTACTGAGCTGTTGTGTTCAGACAGGGGGTCCCCCCGCCAGAACCCTCTGATCAGTGCTTTCCGCCATTGGCTGAGAGAGCTGATTGGGAGTCGGCCGGCTGCTGGTTTTCCAGCGGACTGACTTCTGTCGGACAGGGTGGCATTACACACGGCATAAATGTTGTCCGTTTTTTCTTTTTAACCGGCCGGTGTCTCCTGACAATCAGCCCGTGTGCACGGGGCTTTACCGGAATAGTAAGCACATTGTTAAGGAGGGACACAGCCAGACCCACAGTGGGAGACCACTTCTGTACAAAATCCTCACCAAAGAGATACAAGGCAAATAAGCACTTCGGGGGAAGCAAGCAACTTATCAGGTTACTTATAATCTTCTTAGAGAAATAGTTGGAAAGCAAATGCAGCAAAAGGAAATTCTTTGTGGGCATAGGCGTTTAAAATGACTCAAGCCTGGACACTGGTAGAAGCAACAGGCTTATCCTCTAGTTTCAGCATGGTGAGTACCACATCAATCAGAGCTAAATAGGAATCAGACAATGGCTTGGAAGCTGCTAAGGCTCTGGGAAAATCAGATACAGAATCTACTGGAGAGGGTGCAGGAGTATGTTTGTTGCCTCTGCGATCAGTCAGCCAATAACTGGGTGACAGGGGTCATAGTCTTGCATGACTGTAAAAAACCTTAGCCAAAAGGGTAGAGAATTAAGCCACACCCCCTGACAGAGCTAAAGATGACTCCAAGGATGGGATAGACCCCATGAGCAGAGGACAACAGGATGCAGATGTTGGCACCGTGAACAGGCGCTAACATCCAGTGGAGGGTAAGCTGGGAGGATCCGGTACAGCAGGACTTTTTTTTTTTTTTTTTTTTAGCAATTGTTCAATCCTCCTGTAGGTGGCAGTATAACCTGAACGTTAAAAAAAACTTCCCATGTTCCTTGAAAGACAAGAAATAAAATTATTGTTATGGCTTATTAAATGGAGCTTTTTCCCTGGAATAAATTAAATGGACTCTGATTGAGACAACTTTATCCTTCATAAAATAAAATATTGGGGGTAAGTGGAATTGGCACTGCTAGTGTAAGTTATAATCTGGTGTATATACCAAAAAACAATAAGCAAAAAATCATTAAAATGCTATGTGCACATACAAAAATCCATAATAACAAAGTGCTTAAAATCAAATTGCTATATTGTAACAATCATGCATAAATTAATATATCATATGCATACTATAAACTTAAATTAAATAAAAAACAAAAACAAAATTCATATGCGAATAAGTGCTAAAGTGCATAAGTGCATAAAATCAATCAAAATGTTGTAATGCACAACAAATCTGCATTAGTGATGCTTCATGTCCATAAAGTCAATAAAAAAAAAATCCTTCAGTTCATATCAAACATTTAGAAAACCTTTCCCCTGAGTAAAATAAGTGCTGCCAAAAACGTGCTCGCATTCAGGCAGTGGCTTTGTGTCACACTCGTGCCCCCCACTCTTATGCTGCACTCACCAGATAGCAATCCCCTTCACGGGGTCACAAGCCTCCACAGTACCAATGACTGTAATGGAAATCCCCTCGATTGCCTCCTTTGCTCTCCTCTGTCACCATAGTGTCATGGAAAGATAATAATTGGACCCATAGCGTGACTCTGTATTAATATATTTATTTGCGTAATAAGTAAAACACTTACGAGAATCCAGCAGATTACAAGCGTTTAAATCTAATTAGAAAAAGGATGACCAGGTTGCGATGCGTTCCACGGACCAAACCAGTAATGACGCAATAACTCCAGCTTACGCATTTCGTCACAAAAAGTCATCTGAAGCATTGCCATCTTTGTGACGAAACGCGTAAGCCAGAGCTATTGCGTCACTTCTGGTTTGGTCTGTGGAACGCATCGTGACCTGGACGTCCTGTTTCTGATTAGATTTAAATGCTTGTAACCTGCTGGATTCTCGTAAGTGTTTTACTTATTACGCAAATAAATATATTAATACAGAGTCACGCTATGGGTCCAATTATTATCTTTCCATGATGCTTCAGAGACAGAGGAGAGCAAAGGAGGCAATTGAGGGGATTTCCATTAGTCATTAGTACTGTGGAGGTTTGTTACCCCGTGAAGGGGATTGCTATCTGGCAAGTGCAGCATAAGAGGGGGGGCACGAGTGTGACACAAAGCCACTGCCCGAATGCAAGTACGTTTTTATCAGCAATTATTTCACTTGGCGGATATGATTTCTAAATGTTTGATATAAACTGATGGATTTTTTTTATTGAATTTATGCATTACAACATTTTCATTGATTTTATGCACTTTGGCATTCATTTGAATATGAATTCTGGATTTTTTTAAAATGTCATTTAACTTTATAGTATGCATATGATATATGAATTAATGCATGATTGTTAAAATATAGCACTTTGATTGATTTTATGCACTTTATTATGGATTTATGTATGTGCACATAGCATTTTACTGATTTCTTGTTGCTGATTTTCAAGTTTTTTGGTATATACACCAGATTATACCATACACTAGCAGCGCCAGTTCCACCCACCCCCAATATTTTATTTTATGCAGTGCCATCTCCCTGCTGGTGGCTGGCTTTAGTGTGGAGGCAGCAGCTGGTAATCTAGTCCATAGCACAGAACTTTATTTCTTTTCTTAACTCTATCCTTCAGACAGTGCAAGGCATTCAGTGGTGAATGATAGTGCACAGACAGTTGTCAGTCTGCAGCTGCTCTTTTGCTCCAATCATTTTGTAATCCATGTATAATTCTATATTTCTGTTCAGCCATACTATACACCCAAGTGGGGATGGAGGGCACACTGTACACGGTCTGCAGTTTTTGCGGCACCTGTGTCCTTTTGCTCTGTAGACTAATAATGATCATTGCCACACTGATAGCCATGTGTGCTGTATAAACTCTTCTTTCTCAAACCAGAGTATTTTCTATATTTCTTCTCTGAATGGGAAAATACTTCACCCACAGCAGGAGGCACAGGCTAGTGTCAGTGAGGCACTCACAGATATGGTCCATGCAATCAATGTACAGTCCAGACACCAGAACCATGGTCATTAGGATGGTTATCTGGGGTACGCCTAATCTGTGTGTGGATGCCTTGCACCTTTTTACAAATAGACACACCACACAGTCATGCTGACAGTTCGTAAAATAAAGTTTTAAGTCAAATTTGGGGTAGAGAGTGGAAATTTCTATTTGCCTGGAGTTCTGCTTTACACATGTCATAGCTTTATATTTATATAAGAGTAATAAATGACATACATGTGAAGTTCTGCATCTCATACACAAGGCCCTTGGTGTCTCTATCTACTATACAAGGCCTCTGGTGTCCCCATCTCATACTCAACTCCCCCCCCCCCCCACATATGTCTCCATCTCGTCCTCGAGTCCCGCCCATGTCTTCATCTCATACTCAAACCCCCCCCCCATGTCTCCATCTCATACTCAAGTCCCCCCTATGTCTCCATCTATTACATGTAGCTCCCAATGTCAATGTAGCTCCCCTCATCTCTTACTGCTTACTAAAGCACCCCACTTTTTTTGCACCCGAGTATAAACTGTACAATTTTTAATGACTCCTTTTTTGTTTTTACAGAAGAGAAACGGGTGATTGTTCTAGGGTGTCCCCATGAAGAGTGTTCGGGGAGCAGCGTGGCAGATCTGGTATGGTTCTATACAGAGTATCTATAGGGGGCACTCACTATTTACAGGGATGTCTGAGTAGAGAAAAAATCATCCCGCATCTAAAGTGCCCTAGAATGTTCTGGAATGTGGCTGGTCCTGATCTCTACAAATGTTCTGCTCTCCAGGCAGACAAGCAGGTCATTTCTTAAACTGGTCATTTTCCTCAACACTCAGATCATTTCTGGCAAGACAAGTTGACTGCCATGGCATGAGTCCCATCTGTCTGTGTCATCCCAGCTCTACTGGGTTTTTCCCTGGAGACAGTACTCAGGTGTACACCAACTCTCTTGTGTCTGTTATACATAGGCTGTATCCAATGCAGAGGTGTTTGCAGCTCTCTTGTGTCTGCGTGTTATACATGGGCTGTATGTGGTACGCGGCTCTCTCCCATCTGGCTGTCTGGTAGACAAAGGCTGTAGAAATGTACAGAGGTGGACACAGTTCTCTGTTCTAGCTGTGTGGTAGACATAGGCTGTAGAGGTGTATAGAAGTGTACATGGTCCCTTCAAGTGTCATTCTCTTATCTCTGCAGACCGTGGCGATCGGTGCACAGTTCATCAAGTTGGGAGGTCTGCTCCGAGGAGAGAGGACAGCCAAGTATAACCGTCTACTGGCCATAGAGGAGGAGCTGGTGCAGAGTGGGATGCTGGGTAATAAAAAAAAGTCCCTTTCTCCGTGCCCTTTGCACACAGGACAGTCAGAGGGAGGCCCATGGTTCCCCTCCTCTGCTTCATTTCTCATATATTTTATGCATGCATGAGACCACATATTTCCACCCCATGTTTGTTTACATCCTGTGCGCAGCTTTTTTTTTTTGTTTCAGCAAAAAATTCTACTAGAAGTTTTCTCCACCCCAAAATTTGGAACAATCCACCATTTCCAGCTGAGAGAATCTGGAGGCGGATGCAAATTTTTTTTCTTATTTTATAATTGAAAAGGAATTTATTTGCAGGTTATATATTTGCTGGTTATATATTGTCTGTATTTTTCTCTTTTTTCAGACTCGTACTCCGCATTCGACTTCCCTGTGATCTGGAGTGAATCTCAGAATTCAGAGGAAAATAGGCCATCAACATGACACCCCCCAGGGTATCACAGTCTGTGCTGTACAGCACCATGAAGCATGTCAGGATCACACTGTACAAACAATGAAAATAGAATAATGAATTCTCTCTCAATGCCAACCACACAGAAAGATGCAGCACTAAACCTTCCTGCCTCTCACTGCACCAATAAAAGCTACTGAAAAGTGAAAGAAAACAATATGATTGGATGGCAGGCCTCCAGGGCAGTGATAATACGCTATATTGTCAAAAGTATTGGGATGCCTGACTTTACACACTGATGAACTTTAACCACCTCAATACGGGGCACTTACACCCCCTTCCTGCCCAAGCCAATTTTCAGCGCTGTCACTGTTTAAATGACAATTGCGCAGTCATGCTACGCTGTACCCAAACAGAATTTTTATCATTTTGTTCCCACAAATAGAGCTTTCTTTTGGTGGTATTTGATCTGCGTTTTTATTTTTTTGCTAAACAAAAAAAGACCTAAAATGTTGGAAAAAAAAGTTTTTCATTTGTTTCTGTTATAAAATTTTGTAAATAAGTAAGTTTTCTCCTTTACGGACGAGCATTGATAGGCGACACAGATGGGTACTTATGGGTGGCAATGATAGATAGCATTGTTAGGCATCACTGATGGCACTGGCAGGCATTGGCATTTCCCTGGTGGTCTAGGGTGGCATTCCTGGGTGGGCTGCGCTGATAAACAATCAGCACAGACCCCCCCCGTCAGGAGAGCAGCCGATCAGCTCTCCTTTACTTGTGTCAGTCAGACGCGAGTGAGGAAAAGCCGATCAACGGCTCTTCCTGTTTACATCGTGATCAGCCATGATTGGACACGGCTGATCACGTGGTAAAGAGCCTCCGTCATAGGCTCTTTACTGAGAACGGTGTGCCAGACTGACACACCGCATCACCGATCACCACAGGCGCGGGAGAGCGGTCGTTCTGGGAGGCCATCATATGACATCCACCCAGAACGAGAGCCACGCCACCCAGTTAGCCCACCCTTTGCTGCTAAAGCACCTTCAACTCTTTTGGGAAGGCTGTCCACAAGGTTTAGGAGTGTGTCTATGGGAATGTTTGACCAATCTTACAGAAGCGCATTTGTGAGGTCAGACACTGATGTGACACAGCACACCGACACACACAATACGCAACACATCGGAATGTTGCACATGACAACACACCAGCACGCAGACACATGACACAACACGCAGATACGCCGATAACCATGTCACAACACACCGGCACACAGACACATGACACAGCACGCATACACATGACACAACACGCCGATACCCATGTCACAACACGCCAGCACGCAGACACATGACACAACACGCAGACACGTCGATACCCATTTTACAACACACCGGCACGCAGACAAGGCACTGACAGCACCACTGCTGGTAGAACAGCGTGGGATCATTTGACACCAGACATATCAAACTTCCACACAAAGGAAGTGATGTCATTGGCAGCGTCTGACTTCCCACCCAATAAGACACAGGTTCACTGCAACCAGTCAGATCTTAGCTGAGTACAGACAATTCTGGGTTACAGCACTGTGTACAGGAAGAGCGGGCCGCCTTCTTGGAATCAGCCTTTCAAGCCCGTAGACTGGACTTTGCACAGCTCTCTACCGATACATACAACTCAGACTGCATAGAATGAGAGCCGAAGCAGATTGGTAATTCTGACTTTAATCGTCAAATCACAAGCACCAAATCCATGTGAATGGAACAGATGTAGTATCATCCACAAAATCATCATCGCTAAACAATCAACAATATTCACACCCACTGAACGCTGTGGAAAGAGGAATGCTTGGAGCGCACTTGTCATATGGGACAGTGCAGTTTACGGTCACACATCACTAATGATACAAACATACAATAATCCAGTGTATAGAGTAAAACATGTGGCCTGCAATCATCCTGCTGGGATGAGGCACGCAGCGCAGGATGCAGCATTGTGCATCAGACCAGCAAAGTCACATCGTATCCGGTGTATACAGGGATGTGGGACAGGCTGAGCTCCCTGCGGGAAATGACTATAAATCAGACTGAGCCCCCCTGTTTATAAAGACCAGTACTGCTATTACTTTGTGACTGGAATACATTGAATCCAGCAGGTTCCCTATTTATAACGAAGTTCTGAAAATTGCACAAATTCCACAATTCTATGAAGAATCGCCAGTCTGTGTCACTCAGCCTGGCCAGATCCAGTACTGAGTACAACAGAGCTACTGAGAGGTTTGTATTTTGACTTTTGTAGATTGGTGAAGATCAGTAAAGGGTAAGAATGGTTTCCCAACCTTTATAATCCGATCCTTGTACACTGAAGAGCCATCCCCCAACCACACACTGTACAACCAGCCAACGCCTGCGTCACATCAAAGCTTCTGGCCGTGCAGGGGATTGTCACACTTAAAGTGATACTAAAGGATCATTTTTTATTTTTTAAAAATAACAAACATGTCATACTTACCTCCACTGTGCAGCTCGTTTTGCACAGTGGCCCCGAACATCCACTTCTGGGGTCCCTCGGCGGCTCTTCCCCGCATCAGCTAACCCCCTTTAAGTAGCTATCTCCCAAGGGGGTTACCTTGCGGGCGCGCTCCCGAGTCCAGCATTCGGCGTGCATAGGGGCCGATTGCAGGACTCGGCCTCAGCGCCCATGTCATTGGATTTGATTGACAGCAATGGCTGCTCTGCTATCCATCTATCCAATCAAGAGTCGGGGACCCGTGGAGAGAGGGGTGGCGGGGACGTGCTGACGGAAATTAGGGGCTCAGGTAAGTAAAACGGGGGGGCTAGGGGGCCGGTGACTACAAGGTGTATTTTCACCTTAATGCATTAAGGTGAAAAAACATGAGCCTTTACAACCCCTTTAATAATTATGAGAAATTATTTAAAGGACATTTTTAATGCAACATCTTCCCTTGTTTTCCATTTCACACGTTTATGCTCTGTGTACATATATCATTACAACCTATAAACCAAAGCAGTTTTTTTTTTTTTACAAAAAAAAAAAAAGATTACTTTAAGCTGGTCACGATGATAATAAATAATAGTTTTGTATTTAAAGTAAAATCTATTTTGTCGGGTCCACTGAGTGACATAGGAAATCAGAAACAATCAGGGTTTACTGCTGCCTACAGTAATTTGGGGCACTGGCAAGAAAAGCACAAGCCAGCCTCCATATAACACCTACACGCAGCATGATTCACTTTTCTGAGAAAGCAGTACACCAATAGAAACCACAGAGGGCGGAGCCCTGTGTCCCTTAAGAGAAAATCTTTTGCATCATCCATTGAGGGACACAGGTGAAGATGAAGTCCCCTGCCAAGCAACAGTGTCTGCCAATGACTGCAGAAGGCTACAGGGAATCTACATGGAGCTCAAACCAGGCCAGAAGATATCCCCAACCATCAGAAAAGCTCCACTTGATGGGACATTGAGCCCAAATAACCAGATGATGTAACAAAAACAGGTGGAACAAGGCAACTCCCTCACAAGGAAGAACAGACCAATGACGTAATAAGGTCAAGCAAAAGAACATTGGGTCAACCCCTGGAGAACAGGTCCCCCAGAGGGAGCCATAGACAAAACATGTCCTCATAGGGAGACCAGCCGATTACCAACAAAAGGCCAAAGCCTTACACTCCCAAACCTAGGAAACTGGGAGGGAAGATACTAGGATATGCAAAATGGCAAAGGGGTATAATTATAAAAGTTGCCCAGTGATGCAAATGGTAAAGTAGGTCCTGATGCTTCAGCCGAATTGGCCTTACTTAGGGCTCTGTGGCTGATTGCTTTTCATGTTGCCTCCTCACTGCCTGTTTTAACCCTTAGAATGTATTGCACTCATTTGCAGTGCAACCCCATTCAACTGAACGAGTTGGATTCAGTAGCTGAATACAACAGGAGGCTGTATGTTCTTGTTCAGGTAGGTGGTCAGGGAGCAACAAGATTGCGGCTCAACCAACTCTTTTTACCGCACATCTGAACAAGACCTAAGTGAGTTTTCAGAGACAGGGTCAGCTCTGGGCTCAGAAAGCACTCTGTGGTTTCTTAAAGGTTAAGTTCACCTTTCATAACATTACATCCATATTCAGGGTCCCCCGACCCCTTGCTCTGACAGTCAGCAGGGATCTTCTCCCCTTGCTGTAAAAAAACCCCAAAAAACTCTGTGTGCTGTGCGGGGCTCCAGCCACGTCACTCATTCACAGTGATTTGTGAATGGAAAACTACAAGTCCCAACAGCCTTGGCAGCTGTCGGCGTGTATTTCTTTATTAACTACCACGGTTCTGTGAGCGCTGTGGTAGTTCAGTGATTTTTCCTGTCAGTGTGTATGAGGTACGAGCAAGCAGACACACCGACAGTCTGCAGGAGTCCTGCATGGCTTCAGTGATCTGCTGATCGCTGGTGCAATGCTTTACAGGCTCCTGCAACAAAAAATAATACATGCACTTTTTTTACTTGGAAATTAAATGTGCATTCATTATTTTTTGTAAAAAGGTGAACTTATCCTTTAGCTTAATGCAGAGTTCAGTGCCTGAAGTTCACATTCCAGGCTAGTTCCACATGTCCAGTACAGCAGGGTCCTAGTACAGCCTCCAAAGCTACAAAGAAGACCAGCTCAAGCAGCAGTGTAGGGATCTTAATTGAGGTCACAGAAGAAAAATATTCTGGTAAAGGCTAGCAAAAATTGAGTTAGACCGTTCCGGTCCGCCTGTCAGTTTTTCAGGCAGATCTGAACGGACGTTCCATTCACCTCTATGGAGCAACAGATGTCAGCAGTGACATGTCCGCTGACATGCGATCCGCTAAATCCAGACGGATGGAAACCCTTTTTTCCATCTGTCTATTGGATCGGATGAAAATGGACAGGTGGATCCGTTTTCATCCGATCCCCCATAGAGGAGAGCAGAGCTCTGACAGGTCCATCCCTGCACAGTGAGCAGAGACAGACCTGTCATTCGCTGGCTTAGCGGGGATCAAAAGATCGATCCCTGCTGAGCAAGCGGAGTCTGTCGAAATGAACAGCCTCGTGTGAAAGGGGCCTTAGACTTGTTTCAGCAGAGCTGGAGAATAGATGTCTAATGTCCTAGGACACTAGCAGAAAAAGAAAACTGAGCCATGCTGAGTAGTGGACAAGTTATATAGGGACTGGTTTACAACGTTTCTGTTTGCCAGTGTCTCAACCTCCTGTAGTCACCAGTATAACCCAACTATTTCAAAACTTCTGTGTCCCTCAATGGATGATGGAGAAACTATCTGAAACTGCTAACACATCGGATTCCCTGTATGTCAGACTCAAGTGGTGTGGAAGATGAAGATAAGGATTCCCTCTATGTAGTGTGGAGATGAGGATGTGGGTTACCTGTATGATGGACTCCTGTAGTGTGGAGATGAGGATGTGGGTTACCTGAATGTTGGACACCTATAGTGTGGAGATGAGGATGTGGGTTACCTGTATGATGGACTCCTGTAGTGTGGAGATGAGGATGTGGGTTACCTGAATGTTGGACACCTATAGTGTGGAGATGAGGATGTGGGTTACCTGTATGATGGACTCGTGTAGTGTGGAGATGAGGATGTGGGTTACCTGTATGATGGACTTGTGTAGTGTGGAGATGAGGATGTAGGTTACCTGTATGATGGACTTGTGTAGTGTGGAGATGAGGATGTGGGTTACCTGTATGATGGACTTGTGTAGTGTGGAGATGAGGATGTGGGTTACCTGTATGTTGGACTTGTGTAGTGTGGAGATGAGGATGTGGGTTACCTGTATGATGGACTTGTGTAGTGTGGAGATGAGGATGTGGGTTACCTGTATGTTGGACTTGTGTAGTGTGGAGATGAGGATGTGGGTTACCTGTATGATGGATTCTTGTAGTGTGGAGATGAGGATGTGGGTTACCTGTATGTTGGACTTGTGTAGTGTGGAGATGAGGATGTGGGTTACCTGTATGATGGATTCTTGTAGTGTGGAGATGAGGATGTGGGTTACCTGTATGATGGACTTGTGTAGTGTGGAGATGAGGATGTAGGTTACCTGTATGTTGGACTTGTGTAGTGTGGAGATGAGGATGTGGGTTACCTGTATGATGGACTTGTGTAGTGTGGAGATGAGGATGTGGGTTACCTGTATGTTGGACTTGTGTAGTGTGGAGATGAGGATGTGGGTTACCTGTATGATGGATTCTTGTAGTGTGGAGATGAGGATGTGGGTTACCTGTATGTTGGACTTGTGTAGTGTGGAGATGAGGATGTGGGTTACCTGTATGATGGACTCCTGTAGTGTGGAGATGAGGATGTGGGTTACCTGTATGATGGACTTGTGTAGTGTGGAGATGAGGATGTGGGTTACCTGTATGTTGGACTCCTGTAGTGTGGAGATGAGGATGTGGGTTACCTGTATGTTGGACTTGTGTAGTGTGGAGATGAGGATGTGGGTTACCTGTATGTTGGACTTGTGTAGTGTGGAGATGAGGATGTGGGTTACCCTGTATGATGGACACCTGTAGTGTGAAGGATGAAGCTGAAGATTTCTGGTAAGTTGGATTTGTAGTGAGGAGGACGAAGATGATTTCAGCATTTCCCGAGGCAGACAGCTCTGCGGTGTCTTCTGTTTCCTATCACAATGTATACTAACCATGCAATACAACTAAATCCAGAACTATATGAGAAGATTTAGCGAGGGGTATTACTGATGTGCAGTGCAGTTACGTAGCACAGGGGGTAAGAGGTTTGTTGCTGTGTCATCATGTAGTGTACATTATATGAGATCCATGCAGTGCAGTATACAGCAGAATGATGAGCGTAATTTAAAGCGTAAAGTAAATATATAATCTTGTATGCAGGAAACCATGTCCGGGAGCAGAAGAGGTTTCTGGGTAAATGCCACATTTGGCTGCCATTGCAGAGGATCTTCCAGTTTTTCAGATCTCGCAGCAGTGTGTTGCAGGCTGTCTCCATATTTCATCACACAAACAAAAAGGAATATTAAGATTTTCATGTAGAGAATGGCAGTAAATGACACACAGCGAAATCCTGAATATCTGTCCCATCTATGGAACCCTCCGGTGCCACTCAGCAGAATGACATGATGTGATCGGGGGTAACTGATACCCCACCCCATGTCACATGATGAGAGACGCTGTCACCATAAAACACGAAATGACATTTCAGCCCTTTCATCAATAAAGATTAAGAGAGCGATAAGCCAAATTCACAAAAAGCATGTCAGATCAGACAAATACTAATGGTGGCGATCAGCGAACCAGATATAGAAGACTGACCCGGCCGAGGTGATGGAAGGGCTATTGTGCATTGCATTGTGGGAAATTCTGTATCCCATTCATTTACTCCTCCCCACCTGGCAATCTGCCCACCATGTGCAGTCATTTCTCTGGGGCCCAATCAAAAATCCCCTCATATGACTCAGGATTGGTGGCAGACTAGACTAACCTGTTCAGCCATACATTAATGAGCCTCCATTAATATAATATCAGATCTAGCAGAGTATTTGTGAATCTGTCCGTGGGTATAATGAACCCAGACCCAGAAACTGAGATGAGGCCAATGTAATGGCAACAAGGCGTCATGACAAATCAAATCACCACACTCAGCGCTTCCAGACACGCAGCGGATACCAGACGGAGAAAGGTTGGTGCCGGGTGTCAAAGGTGCAGTGCAGGTAGTTGTGCTGTACATTGTGCGTGTGCGGTGACAGGCCCCAGGCGTCGCACGGTTCAGGCACCAGGTGAAAGGGGGTGATGTCACCTTCCTGAGGTGGACAAGGAGAAAGTAGACAGAATTTCCGACGTTTATTGTCCTTACTAGCAATTAGAACTGTCCTCATCCTTCCCCCGCGGGGTGGCCAGATGTTCACCATTAATGGGCGCGGTGTTGCAGTTTTCCGCAGCCCTCAGTGCAATACCCAATGTGTTTCCAGTAGTGTCTGCCTTCTCTATAGAGCTCCGCAGGGCCTCCGCAGACCTGAAAACAGAGAAAAACTTGGTCAGTCCAATTCATCAGTTCTGTGCTATTTTCTGTAGTGTGAATGAGGCAGAAAACAGAAGACCACTTCACAGTAAATTCATCCAATCACAATCATTAACCAACTTATACACCTATCTGCATTCAGAGACATAAAATCAAAACAAGACTAACTCCCTGCACAAGAGGCAAAGGTCAGCATAAAGATAATCCACTGAGTCTGCTGAGAAATAGGGCAGGCCATACATGATGCGATTTTCTTTCCAGCACAGAAAATCGCTAGATTTCCCCATCAACACAGTCAGTGTTGATCCCTCCCACTGAGCTGTTCTGTTCTCCCGGGAGGGGAGGGGGCACGGGGAGCCATGATTCACATGTAAAAATCTTACATACAAATATTAGTGCAGCGCTCAAATAAATATATGTGAAAAGATAAACAAAAAAAAAAAGGACCTCGGTCCCACAAATATAATGGCCACCCGAAGTGGCAAAAGGTCCAACGGAATGTGTGATGATCAAAATATTGATTGTATGAACCAATTAAATGGTATCATAAACAAAAATAAATACACATAATATATAAGGTGAAAGAAATTTGTGCCTAAAAATGTAATTTTGTCACTCAAACTTCATAAATGAATCAACATTCAGTGTATAATAGTCCACTATAGGAAATGAGACCCATGAGTTGAGAGGTCGTCACCTGTAAAAGGACACAAAAACGTCTTCCCTCGTAGTGTGGTCCGCCACCATACAGTAAGATTGGCACACTTAAAGCGGGGTTCCACCCAAATTTTGAACAATATCTGTATGTATTTTCTTCCTTGCCTAGATGCTGACATGCCGTTTCAAAAAATTTAAATCGCCGTAATTACCTTTTATTTTTCTATTCTTCTTTGCACTTCCTGGTTCTCCTCCCGTGGGAGTAGGCATGTTTCTAGCCTCTCCCAGACTCCTGGGAGCTAGTCTCAGGCTTCCCAGGATGCCACTGAGCATGTGCGGGAACAAGCGGTGAATGCTGGGAGCACAGCATTCACCACATCCAGGAAATAAATGCTTGTGGGCTTCAAATGCCCACAATGAAGATGGAAACCGCCTGCAGTGAATAATATAAGTTATTCTTTCCGACAAAATCTGACACAGGCGGACATATTACACACAATATGTGAGTATGTAATGCTGAGAAGAAAAGTTTGTGAATGAACTCAAAAAAAAAAAACGATAGATAGGTGGACCCCCGCTTTAACAGAAGGGGTGGACTGGTGTGTATTGAGTCAATCATGCAGTTATGAGGGATCACCTCAACAATATCCCACACTGTCAGATAGATGGTATGGGAATCACTCCGTCCAAGGCTGGATGGAAAGGATCCACTTTCAAAAGCCAGGCTCCCATTATATGGTAGACCACATCAAAATGGGTAGGCAGTACACGAACATATGTGAAGGAAGCAGCCACAGTCTGATGGCGTGTGACTGTTTGTTTCCTACACATGTTCGTGAACTGCCTTCCCATTTTTGATGTGGTCTACCATATACTGGGAGCAGTGGGGGCCCGTGGTAATTTTTTTTGGGGGGGAGGGGCGGACGGAAAACAGTAGCACCCGCCCACGACGGTCGGGCGGGGGGTCTGGTGCACTCATCCCATCTATGCTGCGCTTCACTGGCGGCTTCAGCTTTCCCTTCCTCTGCTCCCCAAGGGCATCGGCGGCTTCCATTTCCTCCCTCCTCCTTGGCGGCCAATCAGGAGTCTTCCTTTTTGGCCAATCGGAAAATGGGTCTCAGACCTGCTTCTGATTGGCCGGATTGAGGATCAGTGTTACAACATCGAATATTCATTCACTGTTTTAACACCTGGGTGGGCTCATGGCGCAATGCTCTGCGCTCCGAGCCCACCCTATTTTGAAGCCTATTAGAGCCTGCGGCTGTAATCAGGTGCTTCAAAAAAATCACCCCCGCTGCTGTAATTCAGGCGTCCTGAAAGGGGCCGGATGCATGAATAGGGGGTGGCGTGGATAGAGGGGCCGGCGCCCGGGCGCTCCCTAATGGTCGGGCCACTGACTAGAGGCCTGCCTTTTGAAAGTGGATCCTTTCCATCCAGCCTTGGACGGAGTGATTCCCATACCATCTGACAGTGTGGGATATTGTTGAGGTGATCCCTCATAACTGCATGATTGACTCAATACACACCAGTATGAGTCCACACCTTCTGGTAAGTGTGCCAATCTTACTGTATGGTGGCGGACCACACAATGAGGGAAGACGTTTTTGTGTCCTTTCACAGGTGACCTTCTCTCAACTCATGGGTCTCATTTCTGATAGTGGACTATTATACACTGAATGTTGATTATTCATTTATGAACTTTGAGTGACATAATTTCATTTTTAGGCACAAATATTTTTCACCTTATATAATATGTGTATTTATTTTTGTTTATGATACCATTTAATTGGGTTCATACATTCAATATTTTGATCATCACACGTTCTGTTGGGACCTTTCGCCACTTCGGGTGGCCATTATATTTGTGGGACCTAGGTCCTTTTTTATTCATCTTTTCACATATATTTATTTGAGCGCTGCACTAATTTTTGTATAAAAGTTGTTTGCACTATATGTCTAGTGAAGTGTCAGCTGCCACATGGAGTCTCTGAGCGCAGTTTTTAGATTTCCATCTGTATGTAAAAATCTGGGATGCCGGTTGTCCATCAGCCTGGGTTCACACATATGCAATTCGGGAACCAGTGGGATTCCTGTGCGGGTTCACACATTGCATGCCACTCGCAGGCAGTTCACACTGCCCTCTGCGAACCGCTGCTGGTGTCAATAGAAAGTTAATGATACCCCCAGATCGGCTCGAAGATCGCAGTGAGAATTGTCAAATGGTACAGGAATTGGATTGCATGGGTGTGACCACAATCCGATTTCAGTGCGGACCAAAAAAAGGATGCTGCACCATTTTGGTGCGAATGCAATGTAATTTCAGCCATAAAGTCTGTATGGCTAAATTTGCATCGCACAGACATCGCATGTGATCTGCACAGCAATGCGGTGCGAATCACATGGGTTGTCTGCGTTTGCACCAGTGTGAACCCAGCCTTAATCGACTTGGGTACATTCAGCCTGCCCATAGATGGTTTGAATCTCGGACAGTTTCTGCTGAACCAGCTGAGATTCGAACTGTCTATGGTCAGCTTTCAGTCTTCACAGCACATAATGAACAAAAAAACCAAAAAAAAAACCTATTGTTGAACTCACATTCCTTCTTTATATCGCCACCACACGCCATAATGAAAACCTGCAAGCTACAATTAACGTTTCAATTTTAAAAAGTCATACAGTTATACGGTTATACATTTATATAGCTCTGACATATTCTGCAGTGCTGTACAGAGAACCCTGAACCATTCACATCAGTCTCTGCACCAGAGGAGCTTACACTCTAATGTTCCACCACAGTCACACACTATTATTATTATACTTTTATATAGCTCTGACATATTACATAGTGCTGTATAGGGAACGCTGAAGCATTTACATACGTTTCTGCACTGGAGAAGCTTACAATCTAATGCCCACCCCACCCTCCCCTCCCCCACAGTCACACAGTATTAATATAATTATATTTTTATATAGCTCTGACATATTCCATTGTGTTGTACAGGAAAAAAAAAGTTAACCATTTACATCAGTCTCTGCACCAGAGGAGCTTACATTCTATTCTGCCTGTGGGTTTATATTGGTTGTGCATTCAGCTTGTGTGCACACAGAAGAGTTCTCAGAGGATATTTGCATATTCTGTACCTTATGTACTGAGATATATATATATATCTCAGTACTTTTTTGTTTACGACACCATATCATTGGGTTCATACATCCAATATTTTGATCATCACACGTTCCATTGGGACCTTTCGCCACTTTGGGTTTTTCGGCTTTGCTGCCTTCTTATATAATGCTAAAGGTTTCCACTTACTTTTAACATATGCAATAAGTTTATCTTTTTTTTTTTTATTTTTTTACCTTCTCTAATTTCTCATAAACGTTTTCTGTGCAATCTTCTCAGATGAAATAAATTGTGCATTACACAGAAAAAAAAAAAAATCTTTTTTAGTGTTTTCAGAACGAAAATGGTGGAAGAAAAAAAAAAAAAAAAATCAACAAAAGCCTCTTTTCCTGGTACTTTGGAGGTTTATGATCTTTGAAGCCTCCCCAGCCAGACTATTTAACAAGTCTCGTGAATCGGCGTGCAATTCTATGACGGGCGCACAGTCGGGGGCTTGCATTAGCACGTGGCAACGATCCAAAAGTGGATGAGCGGCCTAAACAATCTGAACTCTGTTTCATTTGCAATAAAAATGGACAAAAACTGCAAATCATATTCACCACCTTCAAGGAGAGAAAAATGAAAAAAATTTACATCTGTCAGAGGAAAGTGGCGTGCTGAGGAGGCAGAAAGGAGGAACGCAGCAGAGACGTCAGCGCCTTTCAATGGAGGGAACGCGGCCAAATCCTCTGGAGTCTTTGTGTTCAACCCCGAGGACATCTGAGAAAATGCAATTCGTTTCGCGGTGCCTTTTGTCAGTGGCCCGGAGGAGGATTTTACACAATTTCCTCAAAATGGAGCATTTTCCCCTCTTAGTTAACCGAGGCAAACAAATGAATTTCACGTCTAAGTAACTTGTCACTAAGGCAAGGCGAAAAATTTTCTAACGCCAGAGACGCTATATTTTAGTGAAAATGTGATGCTCCAGGTGCCTAAACGGTATCATTACATGGCGAGGTGATGAGCGATCACCTGACAGGACACAACAAGGTTTTATAGTTTCACTGTATTATCTATACATTTTACAGTCATCAAAGCTCTGACATCAGCCATCATAGAAACCTACAGTGTCTTGAAAAATAAATAATACCCCTTGAAATTTTCCAAATTTTGTTACAACCAAAAACGTAAATGTATTTTATTGGGATTTTATGTGATAGACCAACATGAAGTGGCACATAATTGTGAAGTGGAAGGAAAATAATAAATGGTTTTCAATTTTTGTGCATATTCAGCCCCCTTTACTCTGATACCCCTAACTAAAATCTAGTGGAACCAACTGCCCTCAGAAGTCACCTAATTAGTAAATAGAGTCCACATGTGTATAATTTCAGTATAAATACAGCTGTTCTGTGAAGCCCTCAGAGATTTGCTAGAGAACCTTAGTGAGAAAATAGCATCATGAAGGCCAAGGAACACACCAGACAGGTCAGGGATAAAGTTGTGGAGAAGTGTAAAGCAGGGTTAGGTTATAAAAACAATATCCCAAGCTTTGACCATATCACGGAGCACTGTTCAATCCATCCTCCGAAAATGGAAAGAGTATGGCACAACTGCAAACCTACCAAGACATGGCCGTCCACCTAAACTGACAGGCCAGGTAAGGAGAGCATTAATCAGAGAAGCAACCAAGAGCCCCATGGTAACTCTGGAGGAGCTGCAGAGATCCACAGCTCAGGTGGGAGAATCTGTCCACAGGACAACTATTAGTTGTGCACTCCACAAATCTGGCCTTTATGGAAGAGTGGCAAGAAGAAAGCCATTGTTGAAAGAAAGCCATAAGAAGTCCAGTTTGCAGTTAGCAAGAAGCCATGTGGGGGACACAGCAAACATGTGGAAGAAGGTGCTCTGGTCAGATGGGACCAAAATTGAACTTTTTGGCCTAAAAGCAAAATGCTGCATATCACCCTGAACACACCATCCCCACCGTGAAACGTGGTGGCAGCATCATGTTGTGGGGATGCTTTTCTTCAGCAGGGACATGGAAGCTGATCAGAGTTGATGGGAAGATGGATGGAGCCAAATACAGGGCAATCTTAGAAGAAAACTTGTTAAGAGTCTGCAAAAGACTTGAGACTGGGGCGGAGGTTCACCTTCCAGCAGAACAACGACCCAAAACACACAGCCAACGCTACAATTAAATGGTTTGGATCAAAGCATATTCATGCATTAGAATGGCCCAGTCAAAGTCCAGACCTAAATCCAATTGAGAATCTGTGGCAAGACTTGAAAATTGCTGTTCACAGACGCTTTCCATCCAATCTGACTAAGCTTGAGCTATTTTGCATGGGCATAGAATGGGAAAAAATGTCACTCTCTAGATGTGCAAAGCTGGTAGAGACATCCCCAAAAAGACTTGCAGCTGTAATTGCAGTGAAAGGTGGTTCTACAAAGTATTGACTCAGGAGGGCTGAATATAAATGCATGCCACCCTTTTCACATATTTTTTTTGTAACAAATTTTGAAAACCATTTATCTTTTTCCTTCCACTAAACAATTAAAAGTCAGGTCCATATATATTTTACAGATAAATACAAAACACGGGAGGGGACTTTGAGGCACCAATACCCATAAATAATTATATATAAAATTAAAATGATTTTAATTGAACATGATTAAAAGCATCAAAAAAGAAAAAGGAAAATATGACATGATGTGTACAAAATAGAAAAAACAAAACAAAACATATGTTACACTTTCTGCCATAGAGGCTATGAAGCCCAGTCATGATCCCTACGCGTTTCAACTCTTAGAGTCTTCTTCAGGCAGTTTGAATAGACAGAAATAATCTTAAATTCTACAAAACAATAAGCATACATAAGGAACAAAGAATACTCAAATTGTACAAAGGAAATGACCCCCCGCTCCTTGGAAAACCAAGTGTGGGGGCTTTCTGTGTTAGGAGCCATCAGGGGTTATTTCCTTTGCCCATTGGGACATATTCCCTTTGGGAGTCTCAATTTTCATCTACAGGTTGGGACTGTACTGTCCCATGGATAATGGAGGTGCCTGGTCCTTATGTCCTGTTTTGGAAATGTGCCCATGCACACGTGCACACATTCCTTGTGTGTCTCAGCACATGCGTGTGTGACTTTGGCACGCACACGTGCTGGCACCCTGATTTCTGGCAGGGATCAGTGCCAATGGCGTAGTCGTGCTGACCCTGATGCGGCATCTGCCAGAAGTGATCTCATTGCTGGCTTCAGGGTGGGGGAAGACATGGTCACGGCTCTGTGAGCCACATGCGGTTTCAGTTAAGAACTATTACTACTGCTGCCATTGCCTATTGGAGCCTTTAATTAACACATTAGCATCAGCTGCATCTTCTACATAAGCTTAATTCCAGCCCAATATGAGTCTCATTGTTTTTTTTCTCCAATTACTATATGGACCCTATTGGGATACCTGGTCACCATTGGTACACACTTATCTTCACCCACTGCTTACAGGCTTTATTAGGGGGATTTTGGTTGTTATTTTGTCAGTGGCCAGTGGCGATAGTCTGGAGAAGCCGCCTATAGCACACAGATTCTGGTAAGCTATTTTGTTCTCCCAGATTATATATAGTATATTTGAGCTCCATTACTACCCTTATGGACCGGGAGACCCCTTTTAGCTTATGTTTATACTGCTTTTACAGGGGGTGCATTACGCTTTAGGATATTCCTCTGTCCGCTCAGCATCTGGGAAGGGTTTGTTTTGCCCCCCACTTTATAACAAACTCAAGGCGACTCTCTTGGTAACTATGCCTTATTTATCTTTGCAGATTTTTTGTTGTATGGTCATGTGACAAGAACAAACTATTTATGCCCTCTAAGTTAGCCCACTGTATATGTGTTTCTGCAGATATTAAAGTCTTGGCTTTGATAATATATAATATTCCTTTCAAACACACCTACCTCTCCTACGATCAATTTTTCTCTAGATCCATTAGTCATACAATCCCTTTATTATAGCTGGCCCTTTGTTTGAGTAAGTACTAAATTTTACTGCTCTTGAGTATCTCATTGGATATAGCTACTTTTGTTTTGAATTTTAAATAATTCTACAACTAGTACATTTTTTTCTATATCTCATTTTTATAGATATTAATGTTCTGGATTATCTAATATACAACACCTCCATTTTGAAATACACTTGTCTCTGTTGGGCTGTGTGCGACTAAGCCATCTCCAATACCCGCTGGTTATTTCTTCATTTTTATTGGTCCCAATTTAGTTTACAATTAACTGAGTACCAATGGTGTTCTAGGATAACCCCTTTGGTTATTTTCGCTCCCTATCCTGAATTACTCATTGAATTCATGATATTTTGTATACTGTCAGGCTCCTATCCCTTGCGTTATCTGTTAATATATGGGCATTTGGACGTACTCCGGCGATGCTATAGGATGCCTAATCTTTTGTTGACTTTTTGTAAGTTGAAACTGTAAAACCAATATTTTAAAGATGCATGTAGTGATTTTTGGCTATGCACAATTTGAGTATTCTTTGTTCCTTATGTACGCTTATTGTTTTAAAGAATTTATGATTATTTCTGTCTAACCAAATCCCTGAAGAAGACTCGTGTAGGGGTCACAATTAGGATTCACAGCCTCTATGGCAGAATCAGTGTAACATATGTTTTGTTTTTCTTCTATTTTGTACACATCATGTCCTATTTTCCTTTCTGATGCTTTTAATCATGTTCAAATAAAATCTTTCTAATTTTATATATAATTGTTCATGGGTATTGGTGCCTCAAAGTCCCCTCCTATGTTTGTATTTATCTGTAAATTATCTATTGGGAATGGCACCTGTACCTGTGAGGTTCTTTAGGCACAAACGCATACTTTGATTGGTCCATTTATATTTGGACACTGGGAAAAAAATTTAGATTTTTGCAGGTATTTACCAAAACATATTCAAGCTATAGTTATATAGTTTATGGATATGGGCTGAAAGTGCACACTCTCAGGTTCAATTTGAGGGTATGTACATCCAAATTGGAGGAAGGGTTTAGGAATTACAGCTTTTAGGATTAGCCACCCCCCCTTTTTCAAGGGTCCAAAAGTAATTGGACAATTGAACCAAAAGCGGTTTCATGGCCAGGTGTGGGCTACTCCTTTGTTATTTATTCATCAATTAAGCAGGTAAAAGGTCTAGAGTTATTTCTAAGTGTGGTATTTGCATTTGGAATCTATTGCTGTGAACCTACATCATGCATTCAAAGAAGCTGTCCATGCCAGTGAAACAGGCCATTGTATGGCTTCAAAAACTAAACAAATCCATCAGAGAGATAGCAGCAACATTAGGAGTGGCAAAATCAACAGCTTGGTACATTCTGAGGAAAGAAGAACACACTGGTGAGCTCAGCAACATAAAATGGCCTGGATGTCCATGGAGGACAACAGTGGTGGATGATTGCAGGATCCTCTCTATGGTAAAGAAAAACCCATTCACAACATCCAGACAAGTGAAGGACACTCTCCGGGGGGTGGGCATATCATTGTTAAAGTCTAAAATCAAGAGAAGACTTCACGAGAGCAATTACAGAGGTGCAGACCATTCATAAGCCTGAATAATAGAAAAGCCAGATTAGACTTTGCCAAAAAACATCTAAAAAAGCCAGACCAGTTCTGGAAAAGCATTCTTTGGATGGATGAATCTAAAATTAGTCTATACCAGAATGATGGGAAGAAAAAAGTGTGGAGAAGGCTTGGAACAGCTCATGATTTAAAGCACACAACATCATCTGTAAAACATGGTGGAGGCAGTGTGATGGCATGGACATGCATGGGTTCCAGTGGCACTGGGTCATTGGTGTCTATTGATGATGTGACAGAAGACAGAAGCAGCCAGATGAATTCTGCAGTGTTTAGAGATATACGGTTAGCCCAGATTCAGCAAAGTTGATTGGACGGCGCTTTACAGTACAGATGGACAATGATCCAAAACACACTGCAAAAGCAACCCAGGAACTTTTGAAGGAAAAGAAGTGGAATATTCTGCAATGGCCGAGTCAATCACCTGATCTCAACCCCATTGAGCATGCATTTCACTTGCTGAAGGCAAAACTAAAGGCAGAAAGACCCACAAAGAACAACTGAAGACAGCTGCAGTTAGAGCCCGGCAAAGCATCAGAGAGGAGGAAACCCAGTCTTTGATAATGTCCATGGGTTCCAGACTTCAGGCAGTCATTGCCAGTAAAGGATTCTCAACAAAATATTAAAAATGAACATTTAATTTATGATTATATTCATTTGTCCAATTACATTTGAGCCCCTGCAAATGGGGGGACTGTGTATAAAAATGGTTACAGTTCTTAAAATTTTGTACTTTGATACTTATGTTCAACCCCTTGAATTAAAGCTGAGAGTCTGCACTTCAAATTCATTTGGATTGTTTCATTTTATTCTGGTGGTATACAGAACCAAAAGTATGAAAATTGTGCCCGTGTCCAAATATATATGGACCTAACTGTATGTACCACTTTGTGTTGGTCTATCACATAAAATACATTTACGTTTTTGGTTAGAACATGACAAAATATGGAACATTTCAAGGGGTATGAATACTTTTTCAAGGGACTGTACCCACCACTGTATTGTAGAAAAAACAAAAAACAGTGGAGAGTCGGATGTCTATTTTTGGGGTTCTGTTTATAATCAACCATTCAGAAATGGCCCTTGGGCAGGCCAGTGGCACTGAGCTGTCCTCGGACTCCTTGGTTCACAGACATCGAGTACAGAGTTGATCTGAGTGGCTTTACTGTTACTATTACTGTTTACAATTAATAGTCCACCCCTTCCATTTACAATGGAGGAAGGTGAAGGAGTAGGAACAAGTAAATGAATGATCATTTATTAGTACCAGAGCAAAAGAATCAGCAGATTGAGGGGTGGTAAACTGATTGTGGGATTTTTTTTTTTCAAAGCTGTGGTTTACACCTATGTATTTTTGCATGCCACATTTGTGTGGGCACAGCACGCCATTCAAATGAATATGATGCCGTGCCTGCGTTTACACAAAAAAAAAAAAAAAAGAAAAGTGCACGCATCTTTTCAAAAACGCGGCCGCAGGGAAATCGCAATGGTCTTTTTGACCATGCAATTTCCCTGCGCAGTGATGCCATTCAGAATGAATGGCTGCCCCGTGCATTGCCGCAGAGCAGTGCGTTTTCACTGCGGATATCGCTGCAATTCCCGCACCCAGAAGTGAGAACCTAGGGTCACTCTTCACACCCCCCCAGTCTCAACTGCATGTTTTGTCTAGTGACCAGTATATTAACCCCTCACCTCCCTTATCCTGCACATCTGAACATTAACACTTTCATTATGCTCCCTCTGAGTACGATTGGTACAAGTCCCAGCCATCTCTGCAACACTACAAGTCCCAGCCATCTCTGCAACACTACAAGTCCCAGCCATCTCTGCAACACTACAAGTCCCAGCCATCTCTTCAAAACCACAAGTCCCAGCCATCTCTGCAAAACTACAAGTCCCAGCCATCTCTGCAAAACTACAAGTCCCAGCCATCTCTGCAAAACTACAAGTCCCAGCCACCTCTGCAAAACTAAAAGTCCCAGCCATCTCTGCAAAACTACAAGTCCCAGCCATCTCTTCTAGATGTGCAAAACTACAAGTTCCAGCCAGCTCTACCAGGTCTGTAGAACTACAAGTTCCAGCTAACTATCAGTCCCAGCTGGCTCGGCCAGGTCTATGGAACTACAAGACCCAGCTAGCTCGGATAGATCCGAGGGACTATGAGTCCCAGCCCACTCTGCCAGGTCCGAGGAACTACAAGTCTCAGCTGCTTGTGGCACCTTCCAGTGACTTTTCCAGCACCTCTTTGTTGCAGAGGATGGATTCTCCATTTATTTACATTTTATCATCTTCACTTTAAGTGACAACCTACCCTCACCCACCCCAAACAGGTCTCTTTAAGGGATAACCTTCTCCTCCCCATTACAAGCTCCTCATTCAGTTTGTGCAGCGCAGACAGATTGAGCGCGGCGCCGCCTTTCATCGTCCTAACAACCGTGACAGTCAGCAGAAAGATGCTTTTCACGCCAATTCAGCGCGGATCCGGCAGACCTTGGTCTGACAGCCATTTCCCCATCCTTTTCTTCCGCAGCCCAAATCAACTTTCTGCCATTTCCTTTTCTCTGCCGCGTTTGTATTATTAAGCGGAACAAAAAACAAAAAAAAACACAAAAGGTGATCAGAGGTGCGGCATCGACATGTGAAGGTTATCGCTTTTCACAGACACAAAATCCCAGAGAATTCTGAAAAGGTAACAAGGACCCCCCCCCATTCCAGAATCAATCAACAAAGCCAACGGCAGACAGTGGGGGAAGGGAGGGGGACCCTGGGAGAACTGCCTGAACTATACAGATATGGCTGGATGTAAAAGCAAGGTCACAGTGTTGTGATGTAGATGGAGACAAGCCGGGAGTTCCTTTTAGTTTTAGTCTGCCGCCATTGCCAGTAATCTGTAGTGGGATTTGGCCATTCTGACGCTTTCAATGCCAAGCCCAATGGAAGCCCCACACCTTTGTTCCCCCCATAGACCTGTACAGCAGTGTGTCCAAACACTCCATTATCATGGGCCAATTCAGACAGTCACAGCAGTCCCCATTATCAGGGAGCTCAATGACAGATGGACCCACAGCAGTCCCCATTATCAGGGAGCTCAATGACAGACAGTCCCACAGTAGTCCCCATTATCAGGGAGCTCAATGACAGACAGTCCCACAGTAGTCCCCATTATTAGGGAGCTCAATGACAGTTGGACCCACAGTAGTCCCCATTATCAGGGAGCTCTATGACAGACAGTCCCACAGTAGTCCCCATTATTAGGGAGCTCAATGACAGATGGACCCACAGCAGTCCCCATTATCAGGGAGCTCTATGACAGACAGTCCCACAGCAGTCCCCAATATCAGGGAGCTCAATGACAGTTGGACCCACAGTAGTCCCCATTATCAGGGAGCTCTATGACAGACAGTCCCACAGTAGTCCCCATTATTAGGGAGCTCAATGACAGATGGACCCACAGTAGTCCCCATTATCAGGGAGCTCTATGACAGACAGTCCCACAGTAGTCCCCATTATTAGGGAGCTCAATGACAGATGGACCCACAGCAGTCCCCATTATCAGGGAGCTCAATGACAGATGGTCCCACAGCAGTCCCTATTATCAGGGAGCTCAATGACAGATGGTCCCACAGCAGTCCCTATTATCAGGGAGCTCTATGACAGATGGACCCACAGCAGTCCCGAATATTTAGGGAGCTCTATGACAGATGGACCCACAGCAGTCCCGAATATTTAGGGAGCTCTATGACAGTTGGACCCACAGCAGTCCCCATTATCAGGAAACTCTATGACAGTTGAACCCACAGCAGTCCCCATTATCAGGGAGCTCTATGACAGACAGTCCCACAGCAGTCCCCATTATCAGGGAGCTCAATGACAGACAGTCCCACAGCACTCCCCATTATCAGGGAGCTCAATGACAGATGGACCCACAGCAGTCCCCAATCCCACAAGCTTTGAAAAAAAAAAATCCCACAATCAGTTTACCACCCCTCAATCTGCTGATTCTTTTGCTCTGGTACTAATAAATGATCATTCATTTACTTGTTCCTACTCCTTCACCTTCCTCCATTGTAAATGGAAGGGGTGGACTATTAATTGTAAACCGTAATAGTAACAGTAAAGCCACTCAGATCAACTCTGTACTCGATGTCTGTGAACCAAGGAGTCCGAGGACAGCTCAGTGCCACTGGCCTGCCCAAGGGCTATTTCTGAATGGTTGATTATAAACAGAACCCCAAAAATAGACATCCGACTCTCCACTGTTTTTTGTTTTTTTTACAATACATTGGTGGGTACAGTCCCTTGAAAAAGTATTCATACCCCAGATGGACCCACAGCAGTCCCCAATATTTAGGGAGCTCAATGACAGATGGACCCACAGCAGTCCCCATTATCAGGGGGCTCTATGACAGACAGTCCCACAACAGTCCCCATTATCAGGGGGCTCTATGACAGACAGTCCCACAACAGTCCCCATTATCAGGGAGCTCAATGACAGATGGACCCACAGCAGTCCCTATTATCAGGGAGCTCTATGACAGACAGTCCCCATTATCAGGGAGCTCAATGACAGACAGTCCCCATTATCAGGGAGCTCAATGACAGACAGTCCCCATTATCAGGGAGCTCTATGACAGACAGTCCCCATTATCAGGGAGCTCAATGACAGATGGACCCACAGCAGTCCCCAATATTTAGGGAGCTCTATGACAGTTGGACCCACAGCAGTCCCCATTATCAGGGAGCTCTATGACAGATGGACCCATAGCAGTCCCCAATATTTAGGGAGCTCTATGACAGATGGACCCACAGCAGTCCCTATTATCAGGGGGTTCTATGACAGATGGACCCACAGCAGTCCCCAATATCAGGGAGCTCTATAACAGGGAGTCCCACAGCAATCCCCATTGTCTGGGAGCTCTATGACAAATTTGACCCTCAGCAGTCCCCATTATCAGGGAGCTCTATGACAGAGCTCCCTGATAATGGGGACTACTGTGGATCTCTCTGTCATAGTCTAATGAAGCTATAGTGATTTCATTATAGATTATAATTTAACCCCTAAGCTCCTGAAGAAGCGTATATTTAAAACACAAAACATGTTGAGTAAGAGATTGAGCTAGATGTCACCATCCATCAATTAGACCACCACTGGATACCTGGTATATAGTAAAATATGGTTGTTTTCATTGAGCTATATACTGTGTTTATTGGGGGCTCCCAATTCATAGTTTGAGGGTTATTGGTGATACCAACGCAGTGCAACTGGGGTCATGAGAAACAATATAGTGGAATATTTATGAAACATATACTCAGTAATTATTGAATTCACAAAACTCCTTTAAAAACAATTCTATTTTTTTAAAACTATTTTTTTTTTATGTGGTACCATTAAAATCCCATATTTCCTTCCATTTTTGCAATATGTCTGTCATAGAGCTCCCTGATAATGGGGACTGCTGGAGGTCGGTCTTTTACAGCTCATCGATAATGGTGACTGCTATTGGTATGTCTGTCATAGAGCTCCCTAAATGATGGGGATTACTATGAGTCCATCTAAGACAGATGAACCCACAGCAGTCCCCACGATCAGGAAACTCTATAACCGACATACCCACAGCAGTCCCTTTTATCAAGAAGCTCTATGACAACAGAAGTCCGTAATATTTAGTGAGCTCTATGACAGACAGACAGACAGACAGACAGACAGAAATACCCACAGCAGTCCCCATAATCAGGGAGCTCTATTATAGATAGACCTATAGTAGACCCAATCAGCATCGAACTCTGACAAATGGACCCACAGCAGTCCTCATTATCAGGGAGCTCTATAACAAACAGACCTACAACAGTCCCCATTTTTACATAACTATATGACAGATGGACACACAGCAATCTCCATTATCAGGGAGCTCCACTGAAGACAGACTCATAGCATTCCCCAATAATCAGGGAGTTCTATGACAGATTGACCACAGAAGTCCCCATTTTCAGGAAGCTTTATCACAGACCCACAGCAGTTCTCATTATCGAGAACCTCTATGGCAGATAGTCTAACAGAAGACCCCATTATGGATCTTTCCTTTGGTTTCTGGCTGCTGACTGTCTAAACTCTAGGAGGTGATTAGGAGCATTTTAGTTGGTTAGAAATGCTCATTATCAGGCAGGAGAGATTTTTTTGGTGAATCTCCTGGGAGCAGGTCTCCATCCTTTCCTCTGCTAGGAAAAACGGGAATAAAAGTGGGAAAAATGCTTTGACCGCTGGAAAAGGACTGCGGTAGTAGCACTCATTTGGGGTTGGTATCTATCTCCCTTTCTAGGGTTATGGAAATCTTCCTATCTGTGGCCACCCAGTGAGAGAGCAGGTCAGGAGATGAGCATCTGATGCCTTCATGGGCCCAGTCAGCTTTATAGATTATATATTGGGAATGTCTAGGCAGGATCAGATCCAGGTCCCTGTATCATCCCATCATGGATTGATCTGTGTAATGCCATTCTACAGTCAGAAATCCTAGGGCCATCACAATTTTAAGAGGTTCTGAAATATTCCCTTTTAGAGATTTGGGGTGTTTGTAGGGCCGATCCTAGGGTCACAGACCCCTGGCTAAAGAAATATTTCTGGCGCCCCCACATGGGCGTGGTAATCTTACTAATTCCTCCCCTTTTTGATGGACACAGTGGCTGCGTTTGATGGGCAGAGTTGCTGCGTTTGATGGGCACAATGGCAGGGTTTGATGGGCATAGTAGCTGCGTTTGATGGGCACAGTGGCAGCTTTTGATGGGCGCAGTGAATGCGTTTGATGGGCGCAGTGAATGCGTTTGATGGGCACAGTAGCTGCGTTTGATGGGCACAGTGGCTGCTTTTAATGAGCACAGAAGCTGCGTTTGATGGGCACAGTGGCTGCTTTTAATGGGCACAGTGGCTGCTTTTAGGCGGAGCACAGTGGCTGCGTTTGATGGGCAGAGTTGCTGCTTTTGATGGGCACAGTGGCAGGGTTTGATGGGCACAGTAGCTGCGTTTGATGGGCACAGTAGCTGCGTTTGATGGGCACAGTGGCAGCTTTTGATGGGCACAGTGGCAGCTTTTGATGGGCACAGTGGCAGCTTTTGATGGGCACAGTGGCAGCTTTTGATGGGCACAGTGGCTGCTTTTGATGGGCACAGTGGCTGCGTTTGATGGGCACAGTGAATGCGTTTGATGGGCACAGTGAATGCGTTTGATGGGCACAGTGAATGCGTTTGATGGGCACAGTGAATGCGTTTGATGGGCGCAGTAAATGCGTTTGATGGGCGCAGTGAATGCGTTTGATGGGCGCAGTGAATGCGTTTGATGGGCGCAGTGAATGCGTTTGATGGGCGCAGTGAATGCGTTAGATGGGCACAGTAGCTGCGTTTGATGGGCACAGTAGCTGCGTTTGATGGGCACAGTGGCAGCTTTTGATGGGCACAGTGGCTGTGTTTGATGGGCGCAGTGAATGCGTTTGATGGGCGCAGTGGCTGCGTTTGATGGGCGCAGTGGCTGCGTTTGATGGGCGCAGTGGCTGCGTTTGATGGGAACAGTGGCAGCGTTTGATGGGAACAGTGGCAGCGTTTGATGGGAACATTGGCTGCTTTACTGGGCACAGTGGCTGCTTTTAGGCGGGGCACAGTGGGCGTTTGATGGGCACAGTAGCTGTGTTTGATGGGCACAGTGGCAGCTTTTGATGGGCACAACTTACTTAAGTTACACTTACTTGAGGCCGGCCTGGTGCAGTGCAGGCTCCGCTCCCTCTGAGCCACACTGTCTAAAGAACATGGTAGAGGTTGGTGGAGCTTGTTCACTAGCCACGGAGGCGGCTCGCTATGATTGCTGGGGCGGCCGCGGCGCGCTCTGAATGCTGGGGCGGCCGCGGCCTCTGACTAACGTCACTGGTTGCTAGCTAGACGCCGGGCGGCTGGCGATTCTAGCAAGTGAGCAACCAGTGCAGTCAACTTCAAGTGAGTGCCACAGACAGCTTTGGCGCCCCTCTTCTGCAGCAGATTGCAGTGCTGGGGCGCGGTGCACCACGTGCACCTGCCCAGGATCGGCCCTGGGTGTTTGTATAAAGCTAGGAATGATCTGGGCTTCTCCATGGCTGTGTGCTCTATTCATGGGATATTTCTTCCAGGACAGACCATATTTTAGCATCTTCCTTCCCTACAGGGACAACAGAAGATATTCTCCAAACTAAGGGCACACCAACAGCGTAAGGGAAGGCATGATGGATCCTGGATGACATGATCATAAACCCTTATCAAAGGAGGGCAACTACAGGAGGTGGTGGAGGACCCCCATACATGAGGCAGCAGAGGTGTCTCACATAGGAGGACTCCTATACAGGAAGTGGAGGACCCCCATACATGAGGCAGCAGAGGTGTCTCACATAGCAGGACTCCTATACGGGAGGGAGGTGGAGGACCCCCCATACATGAGGCAGCAAAGGTGTCTCACATAGGAGGACTCCTATACAAGAGCGAGGTGGAGGATCCCTGCACAGAAGGCAGCAAAAAAACTAATCTGTTTTGTCTTCAGCCAGGAAAAGAGGAAATTAGATTTAATGAAGCATGATTGTAACATTGTTCCTTTCCTGAAATGCACACTGGGAGGGGGATTGAAAGTGATAATAGATCTGTCCTGTCTGTACACATTAGGGATCATCTGGTAGATAATTTGGCACAGACTGACATTCACCACACCCAAGATGTTCGCTTAGCATCTTCAATTCTGGTTGGAGGTCATGGCTGGGGTTCACAAAGGTGACACACATGGTGGAGTCACTTACTGCGATGTCTGCTTTATGTGGTTAGGTTTGTCGGCACCCTGCATCTGTGATGTCGGATGTCCACACCGCATCTCGGATTCAGCGTTTCTGCCCTTATGGCGTAGGGGTGAGTTGGTCACGCAGCCCAGGACCGGCATTGACTTGGATTCGGTGGAGGTCAGGGGTCCTGCTGAAAAAGGAAAGTAAAAACTTTGCCAGTTTAATTCAACCAAACAGGGACAAAATTCAACATTTGAAATCAGCGGTGTACAATATATGGGTAGAAGATGGCTACCAACTTTTCTTGGTAAATGCCATTTTTACACGGCATGCTATATGAACCCCCCACCCTAAGTGCACCTGCCAGAAAAAAAAGAACAGGAACTGGCAGCTCTGCCCTGTGGAATGTATGGTTTGAGTAATCTCAGTGACTGACCCTGAAACAAGCCAACTTACAGTACAGCAGCAATGCATGAGTGACTTCACTGGCATACAAGGGCTCGATAGGCAGATTGCAGGTAATGGCAAACATATGCAGAGGGGAGAAGTCACCCCTGAACCAGCCAATCCACACTGATGAGACTAAACAGGTGGTGCACTCCTCAAAGTTCTGGTCCAGCAAAGTTCATAAGATGCTTTACATATCTAGCAGATGGGGCACTTTTAAGGGCTACCATAAAATAATGGCAATTACTCAGAAGTTCTTTCTGCCTCTAGAAAGGTTTAGGTGGAACTGGGTAGGGGACATCATCCATCACACCTCCAGACATTGAATATTCACCTGGGATGATCTCAGGAAAATATGGCTGCCCACTTACTGGATGCATCTTGATCTGTCGTCACTTTGCGGCGCCGCAGAATCCTCTCAAGTTCTGTTTCGGTGGAGGCTGTGCTGATGGTGCCATGTCTCCTCTGACTGGTTGAAGAGCTGATGGTATTCTGCAAGGAGACATACAATCTATTATCTCCATCCTCCACCCAAAGAGGAAGCATCAGACTGATAGTTTGGGGTACTTACCAACATACCCCGGAGCTCCTGGACGGCACTGCTCTGAGGTTTCACCTCTGGCTGCTAGAAGAAAGAAACACTGCCCGTTACTGTCACCGTGCAAATATCACTATGCCCTGTGCCGCATGCACAAACATACACTATGGTAAAACAAATGGGTGACAAGAATATCTAAACTAAGAAAAAAAAACAGGGAATGTGATTCTAACAAAATTCCACCAAAAATAAAGACTGGGCAGGGAAATTCAAGAAAGACTAGAAACAATGACTTAAAGTGGTTGTAAACCCTTACATATACCCAGTGAAGGGACTACACTCAGGTCTGCAGTCTTCTCTTCTCTACATCCATTCATACTGCTGAAATTATAAAGCTTGTCTGGGAGATCAGAAAAAAAAGGAGAAGAGCTGAAGTTACACACTGCAGAGCTCAGTGAGGAGAGCTCTAAGAGCTGATTGGAGGGAAGAGAGACACCCCTCCACACAACACACAGGAACAGAGCTGAGGCTGTCAATCAGCTGGAGATCCCTCCCCGTCAACTTTTTTCTCTGCGGCAGGAAAACTTGTCAGAAGTGATTCCTGCTGATAGCAGAGGAAGAAAGTAGCAGATAGAAATGACACTCAGCGCTCTGGATAGAGACACATCCGCACTATAGAGGGATATGCTCCATTTTTGTTTATGTCTGAGGTTTACAACCACTTTAAGGGTCAGTTCACACCATGTGTAGTCCAGTGCTTTTTTTTTTCTTTGTCAAAAATGCATGGAAAGTAGGTTTTTTTTGGTTTCTAATGGCATAGTTTACACCAGTGCGGTCAGTTCCAGGGCGTTCCAGTTCCAGAAAAAAAAAAGTAGAACATGTTGCATTTTTCCTGCACTGAACTGTATTGGAACTCAGTAAAACGCACCAAAAACGCACCAGACCCCACTACATTGAAAAGAAAACCAGAAAAAAAAAAGAAGGTAAAAGCATCTGGAATGCATCCAGGAACGCATCAAAAAAGCACCTGAATGGGTTAAATACGCACATGCAGAAACTCATCTGGAACGGATCTGTAGTGCGTTTTTGTGGTGTGAACCAGCTCTGAGGGTCACTGCACCCAGAATAGATATTTCACTCGAAACTTAGATCACCTGACATTCTCTTCTATCTCTTGGGTCTCTTTATTGAGTTCCCAGATTTGCACACCTGCTGTGTCCATTATGAGGCCTTCTCAACATCCCTGCTTCGAGTCCCTGGGTCTACAAACCTGCTGCTCCTATTATAAAGAGTTCCCACCATTCCTTTGCCCAAGTTTCAGTTTCTGCACATCTGCCCCTCTATCCCTGTGCAGAGTTCCTGGATCTGCAAACCTGCTGTGCGCCCATTGTGAGGGGTTCCTCCATTCTTTTTCTGAGTTCCCAGGTCTCCAGACCTGCTGTGCTCATTATAAAGGGGTTCCCACCATCCCTGCATTGAGTTCCTGGGTCTGCAAACCTGCTATACTTACTATGAGGGGTTCCCACCATCCCTGCAGGAACAAGCAGGATCAATTAATTAGACCTGAGTGCATAATGTCACAATTGTTCACAGTCTACTCTCTATCACTGAGAGCCATTTGTTCTATCGGTTATCCACCAATCTCTATTCTCGGGGTCTTACTTTTCCCTCCACCTTGATAAATGGTGAGTGTTATTCCACTTCTGGAAGACAAAAGCCTGACCGAGCACGACTCACTGCAAGAGATTGCCCTACTTTTGACAAGTGCTAGTCATTAAAGTAGACCTAATCCACAGGACTAAAATCTTATCTAACCTTCACTATGTCGTTGCAAAAGTAATTTTCAATCATTTTTAAATTTGCAGCTTTCATTAAAGTAATCCCCGGTGATCCTGCCATGGAGGTCTTTGTTCAGACAGCTCCTGTTATAGAGTGACAACACTCTGTTCCTGTCTCCCAATTGCGTTGTCACCCTGTCACATGGGCTTCTAATGGATACTACAAGTGACTTTTTCAGCACACAATATACAGGTACAGTACACTGTTGTCACCATCAGGAAACCCACCCTGAGGAATGCCATGCTATGCCATGCAGCCTATGGAGTGCATGGAGATATGAAGTGGATTTACGAGGTGTGTCTAAAGTTTGGTGAGTGGTCCTATATCTAAACAGCAACAATGGGCCATGTGTGCGGGCAAGCACATGGCTATCCAGAGACACGTCATGAAGCACCAGACAGGCTGCCGTACACACAGGCCCAATGTTTGTCCAGTTTCTATTGAATTGGCTGATACCGGCCGTCATTCAACCCATGTGTACCAGGCTTAAAGAGGAAGTAAACTTCCTCTGCTGACATGTAACTATAGGTAATCCTATAATAAGGCTTACCTATAAGTAGTGTAAATATCTTGACACTGACATAAGATGCATTAAGGTGAAAAAACACAAGGGTTTACAACCCCTTTCACTTTGCAAACAATAACCACAATCACACTCAAGGAAAAAAAAAATATCTGGCTGCTTGTTTGCATGATCAAGCTTCATCATTTAACTCTGGAGCAACTGCACTTGCACAGTGTATTAGCCATTAGTAAATCCACCCCATTGTGTCTGCAAAAATGCTGCAGGAGATCAGCAGCATATGAGATGTAACAAATGATGAAAAAACTTTGAAAACAAGGATTTTATTAAAATAAAAATGGCAAATTGTTTACGAGTATACTAAATGTCATCCAGTAGGGGCCCACTTACTTTTGCGTTGCTTTAAGGCAGTCTTTTCACAATCAATGTGCTGCCGATAGATCCTAACAAGCTTAAAAAAATAGGATTTTTTAAAACAGCTTACCTGTAAAATCCTTTTCTTTCGAAGGACATCACGGGACACAGAGCCACAGTAATTACTGATGGGTTATATAGGTATCACTGGTGATTGGACACTGGCACACCCTATCAGGAAGTTCAACCCCCTATATAATCCCTCCCCCTTGCAGGGATACCTCAGTTTTGTAGCCAAGCAATATAGTGTATTAGAAGAGGGTGGGACCTCTGTGTCCCGTGATGTCCTTCGAAAGAAAAGGATTTTACAGGTAAGCTGTTTTAAAAAATCCTATTTTCTTTCTCGAACATCACGGGACACAGAGCCACAGTAATTACTGATGGGATGTCCCAGAGCAATGCTACCTGAGGGGGGGGAACCACGACCAAGTAGGGTGCAATCAGACCTGAGGACCCTGTACCGCTGCCTGCAGCACACTACGCCCAAAGGCGATATCCTCATGCCTTCTCACATCCACCTGATAGAATCTGGTGAATGTATGAACTGAAGACCAGGTTGCGGCCTTGCAGATTTGAGCCATAGAGGCCCGGTGATGCACTGCCCAAGAAGCACCAATAGCCCTTGTGGAATGTGCCCTGATCTGAAACGGAGGAATCTTCTGCTTCAGACCGTAAGCTTGAATGATCAACTGTCGAATCCATTTAGAAATGGTAGCTTTTGACGCTGCCTGTCCTCTATTGGGACCCTCTGGCAGCACAAACAAAACATCCGTCTTGCGGATCTGAGTAGTTGCCCCTAGATAGGCCTTAACTGCTCTTACTACATCCAACGAATGTAGAGATCTCTCTTCCGGAGAACAGGGATCTGGAAAAAAGGAAGGTAGAACAATGTCTTGGTTTAAATGAAAATCAGAAACCACCTTCGGTAAAAAACTAGGATGAGGGCGTAGTACCACTCTATCCTTGTGTATAATCAAATAAGGCTCCTTACAGGAAAGAGCTGCTAATTCTGATACTCTTCTAGCAGAAGAGATGGCCACCAGAAAAATTAATTTCCTTGTCAACAAGACCAAAGGAATCTGACTTATTGGTTCAAAAGGCCGTTTCTGTAACACAGCCAGGACCAAATTCAAGTCCCAGGGGTTTAGGGGCGCTTTAACCGGAGGATTAAGACGCATCACCCCCTGCATAAAGTTTCGGACCAAAGAATGCGAAGCAAGTGGCCGCTGAAATAATACTGATAAAGCAGAGACCTGGCCCTTGATGGTACTCAAGGCCAGCTTCATCTCTAATCCCATCTGTAGAAAATCAAGGATTCTACCTATGACATATTTCCTGGGATGCCAACCTCTGGATTCACACCAGGTTATATAAGCTTTCCAGAATCTATGATAAATCATCCTGGAAGCTGGCTTCCTTGCATTAATCAAGGTAGATATGACAGGACCTGAGAGCCCACGACTCTTCAGAACGTGGGTCTCAATAGCCAAACCGTCAAATTTAGCGTTTGTAAGGCAGGATGGAACACCGGACCTTGAGATAACAGGTCTGGGCGTTCCGGTAGTGTCCACGGGGAACCTACCGTCATCCTTACTATTTCTGCATACTAAGTCCTTCTGGGCCAAGCGGGGGCCACCAGAAGTACCGACTTCCTTTCCTGCCTGATCCTGCGAAGGAGTCGTGGTAGTAGCAGAATAGGCGGGAATGCGTAAATCAGTGAGAACCGATGCCACGGAATCACCAACGCATCCGTCCCGCATGCAAGAGGATCTTTTGTCCTTGCCACAAATCTGTCTATCTTTTTGTTGAATCGGGATGCAAAGAGATCTACATCTGGAACCCCCCATCTTTGGCATATGGCCCAAAAGACGTCGGGATGCAGAGACCATTCCCCTGGAAGTAACTGCTGGCGACTTAGATAGTCCGCCTGCCAATTCTCTATTCCCGGGATGAAAACTGCCGATATGCATGGCACATGCATCTCTGCCCAGACTAAGATCTGGTTCACCTCTTTTTGAGCAGCTCGGCTCCGGGTGCCTCCCTGATGATTGACATAAGCCACTGCTGTGGCATTGTCGGACTGGATCCTGACCGGACAACCCTGTAACCTGATAGTCCAGGCTTTTAGAGCTAGATGTATCGCCCGGATCTCCAGAATGTTGATGGGTAAGGTCCTCTCTGTCTTGGACCATACTCCTTGGACCGCAGCCTGTTCCAGAACTGCTCCCCAACCTGACAGACTGGCATCTGTTGTTACCACCGTCCAGGTAACCGGTAGAAAGGATTTCCCCTTCTGCAGGTTTTCGGGTATGAGCCACCAATTGAGGCTCTGACGCACCGCATGCGACAGGTGCATCGGAAAGTCTAATGCCTGAACCTTCTTGTTCCAGGTCGACAGAATACTGTGTTGCAGCATTCTTGAGTGAAACTGAGCATAGGGAACTGCTTCGAATGAAGACACCATCTTCCCTAGTAGCCTCATACAAAGGCGGACTGAGGGACCCTTCTTGGTCCTTACTGTCAGAATCAGCTCTCTCAAAGCAGTGATCTTTGCCTGGGGTAGAAATATTTTCTCCTGGCTTGTATGTATAATCAGACCTAAATATTCCAGTCTTCTTACTGGTTTTAGGAAAGACTTTTCTAAGTTGAGGATCCAACCCAGGTGTTCTAGATACCTGACCGTGGTCCTCAAGTTTCCATTCAAAGAGGCTACCGACCGGTCTATCAAGAGCAGGTCGTCTAGGTATGCTATGACAGCTATACCCTGAGCCCTTAATCTGGCCAGAGGAGGAGCCAAGATCTTTGTGAACACTCGAGGTGCAGTGGCTATCCCAAAGGGCAGAGCCATAAACTGGAAATGGCGCCCTCCTACCTCGAAGCGCAGAAACTTCTGATGAGCAGGAAAAATGGGCACATGCAGATATGCATCTCTGATGTCTATTGATGCCAGAAATTCTCCTCCCTGCAGGGTGGGAACTACTGTTCGAATTGATTCCATGCGGAAGGATTGAATCCTTAGGAATCGGTTCAGATCCCTTAAGTCCAAAATGGGCCTGACATCCCCATTTGGCTTTTGGACCGTAAAAAGGTTGGAATAGAAGCCCAATCCCTGGTCCTTTGCGGGAACTATCATAATGACCTCCTGCGACAAAAGTCGCTCTAACGCTAGAAGGAGCGACTGCTTCTTCTCTGGGTCTCTGGGAACATTTGATCTGAGGAACCGAGGAGAAGGGAATTCCTGAAACTCCAGCTTGTACCCTAAGGTTACCGTGGAGACTACCCATCTGTCCTGGAAGTCCTCCTGCCAGAGCTCTGAGAATTGTCGCAGTCTTCCCCCCACTCGAGTGAGCGGGGGCGCCCCCTCATGCAGAGGTCTTAGTGTTTTGCCTAGTAGGCTTCTTTCCCCAGGACTTCTTTTGTCCCTGGGGTTGACTCTTGTCTCTGGACCCCGATGGAGGCGGCCGTCGAGACTGCCTGGAGGCTGAAGCCCCCGGCGCTGGGGAAAGAGTCCGTTTGAAAGAGGGACGCTTACTCTTCTTCTTGACAGGTAAGAGAGTGCTTTTCCCACAAGAGATTCTCTTGATATAGTTATCCAAGTCCTCTCCAAACAACCTTGCACCACGAAATGGAAACCCAGCCAGTAGCTTCTTACATGGTGCTTCGGCTGACCAATTTTTCAACCATAGGATTCTACGTATATGCACCAACCCCAGTGAAAGACGGGAGGTTTGCACGATAGAATCTCTAATGGCGTCAACCACAAAGCATAAGGCCGCTGGAAGGTTAGCAAACCCCTGGGCCTGCTGTTCAGGTAATACTTTGATGACCTGCTTAACATGGTCTCTTAAGTATTGACAGACTCCAATCGCTGCTTTTGCAGGTTGGGCCACTGATCCTGCTAAGGAGAAAACATCCTTCAATAGGGATTCCATCCTTTTATCTACAGGATCCCTGAGCATCTGAGCATTGTCTACAGGACAAGTCAGGCTATTATTTATGGAGGAAATGGCGGCATCAATAGCCGGTATTCCCCACATTTTAATAAACTTTTCTTCCATCGGATAAAGTGTTGAAAACTTTCTCGGCGGAAAAAAACGTTTGTCTGGGTGATCCCACTCAGAATAAATAAGCTTTTCAAGTAAAGTATGAACAGGAAAAGCATGTGCTGCTTGGAAAGGTTTCAGTGACCCCAAAGCAGAAGAGGATTCTTTAGCAGTTTCAGGTATGGGCAACTTAAATGTGGAGCGGACCAATCCAGTGAGGATCTGCACTAAGACTTTCTCCTCTTGGGAAGTCGCAGAGGGTCCCTCTCCACCTGAATCCTCCGAAGAGGAATCATCCATCCCATCCCGATCCTCTGAAAGGGATTCATCTCCTTTATCCCAGAGCTCCTCTGTCTGAGGGTCTTGGGGAACAGAGGAAAGCCTAGTGCGTTTTCTTCCACTGAGTGAAGACGTAATCACGGCCATTAATCTTTCCTCTAGACCATTAATGGTTGAGGAAAAAACCTCTTGTGTAATATATACAGGGGCTGAAGTGCCAGAAGCAGGTGTAGCCCCTGACCCCGATGGCTCTCCCTGGCTAGCCGTCCCTGGCCCATCTTTAGGGGGGAAGGATGCTGCCGACAGGGGGCCCTCAGAACCTGAACGAGATCCCCTAGTGTCTCTGGTTCCTGGGGTGCTTGAACCTCTTCTACCCATAGTGCAAAGCAACAAGGTGTGAGGTATACAAATGAACACTGTCCGCTGAGCGATGTAGTCTGGCTAAAAGCCTTGCTACCCAATGCTCAGTCTGGTGTTACTTCAGTAAATGCTGCCTAGGAGAATGCCTGTGTCCCACCTTACATGCGACCGTCAGCTCTGTGTCTCTCAGAAGGCTGAGTGCACCTGTACAGAGTGCCTTTAATAGCCTGCAGCTGGCCTGAGTGGGAGTCTAAACACTCTGTGCTGACATCCCGCCCCCTCCTCTACCGCCCCCCCCCCCCTCGAGTTTTGAAAAAAACGAGCGCTTCCCGCACTGCCGACTCTCCTGTCATGCTCTGGAGAAAAGGCTGGGGATGGGGGGGGGGAGGAGGGAGACTGGTAACAAGATTTGCCTGAACGGCTATCTTCAGAGATGGTGGCCATTAGGCCACAGAGCCCGGGTGGTATAACCACTTTCTAGACCCCTGTGGCCCCTCTCTAGCCTGGGGGGAACATTCAAACATGAGAAATCCCCCCATCCACCTTACCTGCTTGCAGCCTGCTTGATACGCTGGGACATACACAGCGATTACAACACCTGAGACAGACATTCAGCATGTGTAGGTTTGTGCTCTTGGCAGCCCCCGGTGGTCACAATAGGCATAGCATGCATTTACCTTAAAGGAGAAAAGCCACTAGAACTCAAAAATTCTGTGGAATCTCCTCTTACCTTATCCAGCCGCAGGGTGCTGTTTACACAGACCCAATCTTCACCTCTCACGGTGGGCTCCGTTTGAAAAAACCGTCAGAGACTGGGGCCCCCATCAGTAGGGGGATCCAACAGTTCTGGGACCGTAAAGCACCTCGCCAGAAATTAGGAAGTTTAAAGCCATTTTCTGATCTGCGGGGTCCAGCTCTCTAAAAAGAGAAGCATTACGGGTAAAACCTCGTTTCTTCGGACACGAGGCCCGGGTACCATTCAATTCAGCCATGAAAAGACACTTTGAATGGATCCGGTTCGCCTGGCTTGCCCCAGTATAGGATCTTAGGATATTCCCTTTGGAGCTCAGCACAGGACATCTTTACAAGTCCATCACCTAAGACACTGGCGTAAAAACTGAGGTATCCCTGCAAGGGGGAGGGATTATATAGGGGGTTGAACTTCCTGATAGGGTGTGCCAGTGTCCAATCACCAGTGATACCTATATAACCCATCAGTAATTACTGTGGCTCTGTGTCCCGTGATGTTCGAGAAAGAAAATACATGACCCCTTTTTTTCCAACATACGGTGGCACAGTTTGTCACAGGTGAGTTGCCGTTCAAAATGAATGGCACCACAGCATATGCTTTATGGTTTACCACAATGCATCTACAGCATGGCCACTCAACCTGTGTCCCTCCAGAACTACAAGTCCCATAAGGCATTGCAAGACTGACAGTTACAAGCATGAATCCCAAAGGCAGAGGCATGATGGGACTTGTAGTTCTGCAACAGCTGGAGGGCCACAGGTTGAGCACCCATGATCTACAGCAGGGGTCTCAAACTGGCGGCCCTCCACCTGTTGCAAAACTACAAGTCCCATGAGGTATTGCAAGGCTGACAGTTACAAGCATGACTCCTTCAGGCAGAGGCATGATGGGACTTGTAGTTCCGCAACAGCTGGAGGGCCGCCAGTTTGAGACCTCCGATCTGCAGGGTTTGCATCTACTTTAGTTAGAGAGTAAATGAATCTGTGAAAACCTCAGCAGAACTGTCACATTGACAGGGAGTAATGCCTGCCAGCACCTGCCACTTTCCGGGATGGCGGGTCAGACGATCACCACGCAAGGTTATTCAGATCGGGTTATAAAAAGAGACTATATAATGAATGAAAGTCTTTTAAAGGTGTAATGTCAGATGACAGATAAGTGTCTCTATTATGGCGTGTACAATGAGCGCTCACACTTCTATATGTACATAATCTATGCAGTTGTAATAAAATGTACATTAAGCAATCTGCTTTATGTGAAATATTCCCCCCACTAATGTAACAACATCTATAGAGGTTCCTGCGTGTACTAAAGTGCTTTTCAGACCTGAAGACGATGAGGTGCTTTTACAGATAAAACACTTCACACCTCGGCCTGTTTTGCTTCCAGGCTCCATTGTGCAGCACACAAAGGCCGCTCTCCAGCGCCGAGAGCCGCGCTCCTCTCTGTACCCCCCCGAGCGCCGCTGCAATGCGCGCCTTCAGCTTACCCACTTGATGCGGTTTACAGCAAATGGCATCTTTGTTAACGTCTCAAGGACGTGCTTTTCACAATGCGCCAACACTGGGAGGTGGTCATTTCTAAAGGGTCCTCCACAAAGCCCCAACTTTTCCCATTGTTGGTGTTCAAACAGCTGATGATCCCAACCTCCCAATTACTCACCTCTGCACCATGCCTGGCGGGAAAATGAGATTTTTGTACTTACCATAAAATCTTTTTTTTTATTTTTTATTAAAGTCCATTGAAAGACACAGGAATGTTAATATTGCCGCCTACAGGAGCTTGGTGACAAGCAAACAGAAAAAGCCAGCCCCCTGTATAACCCTTCCTCTAATCGTCATGCATTAGTTTTGTGAGAAAACAATAGAGAGGGTCAGACAAAACACAGGGGGGGGGGGGGGGGGCAGGACCGGCCTTCCTCATGGGACTTTAAAATGAGTACAAAAGTTTCAGGAATTCAAAAACAGTCGGTTTGTATGTCTAAAAGCAGTCCAACTGAGGGATGGTCAACAGGCACTGATAGGCCAATAACATTTTAGAGGACTACCAGGATTCAAGATGTGAAGAGTATGGAATACATAACCGCTTCCCTGAACAACTCTTTGGACATCCATAACCAGGTCTGGGAATTGTGGGACCTTTTCGAGACTCCCCCCCACCTGATCTTTCCTAGGTCGCTGTGGAGCATGTGCGGGTGGTTGTCTCCAGTCTGGATTGGGCATGGCAGCAGGAGGACACTTTACACTCTCTTCCCCCTCTTCCTTACTAATACACTATATTATCAAAAGTATTGGCACGCCTGCCTTTTTACGCACATGAACTTTAATGGCATCCCAGTCTTAGTCCGTAGGGGTCAATATTGAGTTGGCCCACCCTTTGCAGCTATAACAGCTTCAACTCTTCCGGGAAGGCTGTCCACAAGGTTTAGGAGTGTGTCTATGGGAGTGTTTGACCATTCTTCCAGAAGTGCATTTGTGAGGTCAGGCACTGATGCTGGACGAGAAGGCCTGGCTCGCAGTCTCCAACTGTGCTGATTAAACGAAAATCGCACGATCTGGTGTCATACGAGAACATTTTTTGTGTTTGTCCGATCAGATAATATCGGATGAATTGTGATGATTGGCTCTCAAAAGCGGAGCACTATGGATCCGATTATCGCACGATCGCTTCGAAAGCGGTATTTTACGGTCGACTGTCGGACCGTGTGTACGGGCCTTAAGAGTGCCTACACTTTTATCCTCCTGTTGTTAGTCTGATGATTTCCTTCTGTTACCATAATCTCAGTTGGTATCTTCTGGTGTGACTTTTGTTTTTGCTACACCTCTCCTTAGATGTCTGTGTCTCAGATCCTGTGTACCTCTGATTGTCCTGTACTCTTTTTTTTCTGTATATTAAAAACTAATAAAATAACATTTTCAGCTCTCAAAATTTTTATTAGAGGACTATCTGCATGTCAGAGGTATACAAGGATCCAACCCCTGAATCAAGCATGAATGAAGAGAAGACCTCTGCAAGACAAAGGAACTTCAACAACCTGAGAGGACAGAGGACCAACCTGGTGTCCCAGAGCTGGACAGATAAAAACACCAATGAAAAACTCCTTGGACACTAGCAAAAACCAAGGCATGCTGGGTAGAGGAAGGGTTACTTGGGGGCTGCATGGGGTGCATGCCACTCAGTAGTTGATGGTACTCAATCGGCCCGCACATGGAATAAGAATGAGAATCCTCATGGTGTAGTAATAATAACATCTTTATTTAAAACAATGTAGAGACTTACAGTTAAAATATCCGCTATGCATCCAGCAAATGAGGCCGTGGGGTCACACTGTCACAGAACGCTAAGGAATCCGAACTTCCGGTCTCGGCCCTGACTAGAATTGACATCACCCGGCTCCTCCTGACGTGTTGCGTCACTAACAGGTGACTTTCTCAAGGGATTGAGCACTGCACTGCACAATTGTCTAATCATCACTGGATTTTGAAGCAATATTTTAGCACCTCACTAAGAACTTTATTTATTATTTTGGTGTTCACGTTTTGCACTGGACTCTAGGAACACCCATTTTGGTCATTTTGAATGATAACCAGTTTGTTCTTATTTTCTGTTCATCAATTGCACTTTAGATTTATGATATCGGTATTTTATTATATATACTTTTTTTGTTTATGATTATTAGAGCATTATTTTGATGCTTCACTTAGAAAATATTCTATAAGATTTAGCGCCACTCCATATATATATATATTTTAAATTGATTTTGTATGTGGTGACACTAAAGGTGTTGGCAGCTTTATCCAGTTAGTACTTATTACACATCTTGGGATATATTTGTTTTTTTTACATCAATCTATACAAATGTATTTTGTACCCACTTATTTTACACACAGTGTAGTGCACAAGTTACCCATTTTATTTTATTTGGGGGCTGGCTTACATCATTTGTTTGACCGCATCTTAAGTGCCTGTAGGCGTCGCTATAACATGACTGTGTTAGAATTCCACTCCTGTGTCCCTCAATGGATAAGATAATATGTCTCCGTAGCAATGCAGTGAGGTGGGGCTTTTACAGAAGACGGAGCATTAAAACGAATAATCTGGTCAATAAAAGACGTACACAGTAATGTGAGAACGATTCATTAAACAGAAGGATGAGATACAGCAAGTAATTGAACAGATGAAATACTGAACTGATAATAAAAAAGGTGAACTGTGGGGGTTCAGGATGATGCAAGCAAGGCACAGCTCATTGTAAGCACTCCCATTGAGAGCTGCGTCTTTAATGTAAACGATTTATCTCTCCTTGTAAAAATAAGAGGATAAAAAAAAAAAACCTTCTTTTATTTCTACATTGAATGTGAAATGTGACAAGATAGAGGACACAAACAGCACACATCGCATGCCATGCAAAGAGCTTACTGTCATCACTTCCTCCTCACATCCTGCGGGTGGCGCTGCTGCCACTGGAGGCTCCTGCTGAGAACGGTATAAGGACACATGGTCACCGACACACTATACACCACCAGTGTCTAATGGCTTTTCTGGAGGGAGTGGTGAACTATTATCATTGAGCGTCTTCAGGAAAGGGAAAAGGTGTATGCATAACCTAACAATGATCTCCTATTTGTGCCCTTTTGGTTTGTCAAGTACACGTCTCACAACTGAAAGCGCAAAAAATACCTGTTGATCCTTCCAGAAGTCTTGTGAGCCGATAAATTCCTGTGCTCTCTGCTGGTGCTGCATTCTTATCAGTACATTGTTCCCAGTTATCTCTAAGGATCAAGGACCACAGACTACCCCCCTATGCTGACGAGATGAGAAGGGTGGGTTTTCTGTAGACCTGTCCTAGGATAACAATGCTGGACCTCCGTAGATACATTACCATGTGAGAACTGACACTCTAGGACAGGGGTAAACTGCATTTCTGTTCTTAGGTACTCAAACTCGAGTAAAAATCGAGTAAATCAGCTTCAATAAATAAGTTACATCTGGTTTATATTGTCCACTAGGGGGAAACTATCCCTTACCTCCTGTCTTGATGAGCACACAGGAAGTGTGAGGAATCCCTCCAAAGGAATTCAATAAAGACCCTCCAATGACGACCTTACAGAGGTGCTGACTCCTCTGCATGCCATCCAAATTATAGATATAGATATAGGAGTAGAAGCCTGCCTGGATTATTAAGGGTGGTAAAGGAGATGCTGGAGTGCTCCGTATGTGAACATCTACTTCTAATTCTGAGATTTCCCACTTCATTAGCCTGCAGAATACCACAGCTCTGACTCTGGAGCTGGAAGTTGGCATTTGCATTTAATTTGGTCCTGGATGGTCAGATATATAAAGGTACATGCATGCTCTGTTAGGTGGCCACTTTACATCCTTATGCTGGTTTGAAAATAAACATATAAAAGGTTTACCACTTAGATCCCCCTGGCAAGGCAGGGGCTGCATCAAAACTAATCTTTTATCTGAGACCAGAGAGGAGGGCTGCATCAAAACTAATCTTTTATCTGAGACCAGAGAGGAGGGCTGCATCAAAACTAATCTTTTATCTGAGACCAGAGAGGAGGGCTGCATGAAACCCGGGCCTTTATCTGAGACCAGAGAGGAGGGCTGCATGAAACCTGAGCCTGTATCTGAGACCAGAGAGGAGGGCTGCATCAAAACTAATCTTTTATCTGAGACCAGAGAGGAGGGCTGCATGAAACCCGGGCCTTTATCTGAGACCAGAGAGGAGGGCTGCATGAAACCTGAGCCTGTATCTGAGACCAGAGAGGAGGGCTGCATGAAACCTGAGCCTGTATCTGAGACCAGAGAGGAGGGCTGCATGAAACCTGAGCCTTTATCTGAGACCAGAGAGGAGGGCTGCATGAAACCTGAGCCTTCATCTGAGACCAGAGAGGAGGGCTGCATGAAACCTGAGCATTTATTTGAGACAAGAGCTAAAATGGAGCTCAGAAACGTAAAAAAAAAAAAAAAAAATCTATAGGAGCATGGAAGGTGACATCACATGTAGTGTTCCGGAAGGGAGGAAGGGTTATGCTCCACCAACTATTACTGAGCTGTGGATCTCTTCTGGGGATATCTTCTGCCTTTTCCCCGTCACATCTTTACCATTATCATGGATGGCGACTCACCTGGCTCTTTATTCGCACCGTCTGCTGGACAGGACGCAGATGGACCCCCTTCTTAATCCGACTCATCATCTCATCCACTGCCTGCCGCTTCAGATCATCAACATTCCCTGCAGAAGAGAAGGTGAATGGAGGCGTTAACAGGTGGCTAGAGAGGAGTCCGTGGGAATGCTGATGAAAATCACCATCCAAAATAGACTGAGGAACAAGCAATTAGGAGTTCTTTTATTTCTTTTGTATCCACAAAAACAAAACAATTATCCCCTATGATGAGCAAAAAGCACGCCAGTAATTAATTACCTGTAAACATCCGATCACATCCAAGTTTGTGTCTCTGCCCCTCCCACAATGGGAGATTTCCCTGCAGTAGTTTGTGTCTTTGCCCCTCCCACAATGAGGAGTTTAAAGTAGATGTAAACCCAATCACTAGAATCTCATATCTTTAAAATGTTAATGTACTTTTAAAAGTATTTTTTATCTTTTAAATCAGCAGATATCATTAAAATGTTACTAAACCCAGGACCCTGCATTCATTATACCTGGTCTCCCACAGTACACAGAACATGGAAATGCAATCATTTTAGTAATTGTAAACAGCTAAATACATTTTCTCATCAGCAGTGTATAGCTTGTGACTCCTATCAGTGTCCGGTTAAATCTTGTAGGAAGAGTTTTCATTCTGCTCTGACTGTCCTATGAGGCTGCAGGGCCCCTGACCCTCTGTCTGGACAGGGCCGATTGGCCCTGTGCTGATCACACACACCCTCTCAAGAAACAAAAAAAATAACTCTCTAGCAATACAGACCGAACTGAGCATGTGCAGAGTGTCCCCAAGGCTCTGTCCTGTCAGCAGATGGATTGGGGACAGTGGAAGAAGGGGAGGATCAGAAAAGACAGTATCAAACAGCCATTTTACACACTGTACAGGATTAACCCCTTAGGTTCCACAGTGAGTATAACAAGCATGCTTTACTGCATATACAGACTGATTTTACTGTTGTGAGTTTAGCAACACTTTAAAAAAAATCTCTGGCCATGAAGGCACTCCTCGTTATAAGATGATGATGCTCTGCCCATATCTCCCAATTGTGCTGCTACATTTTCACCTTGTCAGATGCTCCCCCTGGTGGATACCACATTTCCTAGCTGGAGGACCTCCAACATCATTTATCACTTTCCTTTCTAGCCTCGCTGTCCCAGCACCCCCCCCCCCCTCCTTCGTTATTTGCATAACTCTTCCCAGGAGCCAGCCCACTGTTTTTACCAGGGCTAAGGGCTCTAGATGGGAATACTGAGGAAGGATGCTGTGATGTTTTCAGGAAGCACAGCGCCCTGAAAGGATGTACAGCACCCTTCTTGCCCCTCCCACTTGCCCTGATATGCTTGCTCTGCATAGAGAAGCATTGAGGCCCAGTGATGACATCTATTGGAATAAAATAAGGTATGTATTAAACATGGAAAGGTTAAATTTAACCAGTTCATTAGCATGTTGATGAGGGGAGAAAGCAAAACATAAGCGCAATAAACTTTAGCTTTAAAGCGTAACTCCACTTTTGTTGAGAAAAAAACATTCCCCTCTGGGTGATCGATGTACATTACAAGGATTTCAACACTTTGTTGCAGATTCCTACCTTTTGTTATTCTGAAGCAATCCCTGTGTTAGGGTCCTTTCACACTGGGGCGGAGGCGTTGTCGGCGGTAAAGCGCCGCTATTATAAGCGGCACTTTACCGTCGGTATGCGGCCGCTAGCGGGGCGGTTTTACCCCACTGCTAGCAGCCGAGAAAGGGATTAAAACCACCGCAAAGTACCTCTGCAGAGGCGCTCTGCCGGCGGTATAGCCGCGCCGTCCCACTGATTTCAATGGGCAGGAGCGGTGAAGGAGCGGTATACACTCCGCTCGTTCACCGCTCCGAAGATGCTGCTGGCAGGACTTTTTTTACCATCCTGCCAGCGCATCGCTCCAGTGTGAAAGCCCTCGGAGCTTTCACACTGGAATGAAAGCAGCGGCACTTTCGGGTCGGTTTGCAGGCGCTATTTTTAGCGCAATAGCGCCTGCAAACCGCCCCAGTGTGAAAGGGCCCTAAGACTCCATACACACTATTAGATTTTTTGCTGATTTTTGGCTTCAGATTTACCAAAACCATGTAGTGCAAGGGCCTGCCCGATTGCATACAAATTGAAACTCTTAAGGTGTGACCTCATATTATATGGTTTTGGTAAATCTGAAGACAAAAATCTGCAGAAAATCTAATAGTGTGTATGGGGTGTTACTCTGTGCCCCGGTGCTGTACAAGTCTAATGGGAGTGGTTTCATAATTATCAATCAGATGCTGCACCTGCAGGACTCTAAAGAGGAATGTTGCTTGGCTTGCATCCCTTTAGACCACATGTGTCAAACACAAGGCCCGCGGGCCAAATCCGGCCTGCCAGGCCATTTTATGTGGCCCTTGCACCTCTTCTGGAGCTGCAGCACCCCCCCTTGTCTCAGCAGTCGGCAGCAGAGAGGAGAGTCCTCCTCTGGTCCTCCTCCAGACCCTGCACTTTCTGCTTCCCAGTACCCCCCCCCCCCCCCCAGATTTTTCGATAGTAAGGCTGGAGGAGGGCACTGTGATGTAAGGGAGGGTGGGGGATTCTTGACATCTATTGTAATGGGGGGAGCGGTGCTATGGACAACTATTCTTACAGATACAACCGGCCCTTTGAGGGCAATCATAATGCTGATTTGGCCCGCAATGAAATAAGAGTTTGACACCCCTGCTTTAGACGTTATTTCCTTTTGGGAGTATCTCACCAAAAAATACATTTTTGTTGCAGTTGATGCCTGATATCTGACTTGTATCTTAGTGCAGACTTCTGGGAAAATCAGTGAGCCAATCACACAAGCAGCAAATGATGTCTCTGGGGGACGTTCTGCACACAATCTATAGTATATACTCGAGTATAAGCCGAGTTTTTCAGCCCATTTTTTTAGGCTGTAAAACTCCCCTTCGGCTTATACTCGAGTGAGCCGTACCTTTTATTAGTAAAACTGCGTGTCTCCCGCTGTGTAATGCATTCTGTTCAGCCGTCCATTGAAACAAAGCCCGCCTCGCCTCCTCCTCGTCCGTCCGTGATAGAGGAACACTGATACGATGCTGGGAAACTGTATCAGTGTTCCGCCTATCACAGACAAGGAGGCGACGGGGCGGGCTTTGTTTCAATGGACGGCTGAACAGAATGCATTACACAGCGGGAGACACATGCTGTTTTACTAATAAAAGGTACGGCTGCAACTGGGCACAGTGAGGCTGCAACTGGGCACAGTGAGGCTGCAAATGGGCACAGTGAGGCTGCAAATGGGCACAGTGAGGCTGCAAATGGGCACAGTGAGACTGCAACTGGGCACAGTGAGGCTGCAAATGGGCACAGCGAGGCTGCAAATGGGCACAGCGAGGCTGCAAATGGGCACAGCGAGGCTGCAAATGGGCACAGTGAGGCTGCAAATGGGCACAGTGAGACTGCAACTGGGCACAGTGAGACTGCAACTGGGCACAGTGAGGCTGCAACTGGGCACAGTGAGGCTGCAACTGGGCACAGTGTGACTGCAACTGGGCACAGGGAGGCTGCAACTGGGCACAGGGAGGCTGCAGATGGGCATTGTTTACCGGTAGCTGCTGCATTTTCCCACCCTTGCCTTATACTCAAGTCAATATGTTTTCCCAGTTTTTTGTGGTAAAATTAGGTGCCTCGGCTTATATTCGGGTCGACTTATACTCGAGTATATATGGTAAGTACAGAACTCCTCCAGGTTACCATATTGCATTTTCAGAAAATTACAGAGCTGCAGATTGAAAAGGAAAGGTAATTTTTATTAACATTCAATTACAACATGACTTGTCAAAATTGCACTATTACGCCACACTATTATTATTTTTATTTCCCATGAAAGTGGAGTTACCATTTAAGGTCACTTACAGTCACTAAGGGAGACATGTTACGTCAGAGATGACCTGAAAAATTAGGTTTCTCCCGAACGCAGAGCAGTGGCGCAGAGCACGTTCCATGGAGCAGAGCCGGGCTCCGCAGGACACCAACCGCTGGCTGTATACACATAAACATCACACAAAGGCCTTGTGGGAAATAAAAGCTGGCGCTGCAGAATGTAATGGCCCCCATTATCTTATTAATACAATGAGGAATTCAGTTCCACATTCAATGCTTTTCCATTGTCGCCAGTGAATGACTTAAAAGCCAGCGCAACCTGTCAGATAACGGTGAGTTCGACCCGCGGGGGGCTCCTTAATTCCTTCAATAAAAAAAAAAAAAAAAAACGTGCAATTTGAAATGCTTACATTTACACGGAACGCCTGCGGTATAACCGGAGTCATTGTTTAAAAAAAAAAAAAACTTGGAAAGGTGATTTTCAACAAGGATTTAAAAACACATTTTAGATGTTGTGTTAACGGAACTGCGAACACCCTTTCATTGCCGAGAGACAGGAGATTCTGCAGAATAGAAAAGGGAAGAGCGGACATAGAACTCCTCCCCCGATTATTACTACCGTGAGGGGAAAAAAGTATTTGATCCCCTGCCGATTTGGTATGTTTGCTCACTGACAAAGAAATGATCGGTCTATAATTTTAATGGTAGGTTTATTTTAACAGTGAGAGACAGAATAACAACAAAAACATTCAGAAAAACGCATTTCCAAAAAGTTACAAATTGATTTGCATTTTAATAAGTGAAATAAGTATTTGATCCCCTATCAATCAGCAAGATTTCTGGCTCCCAGGTGTCTTCTATACAGGTAATGGAGCTGAGATTAGGAGCACTCTCTTAAAGGGAGTGCTCCTAATCTCAGCTTTTTACCTGTATAAAAAAAAGACACCTGTCCACAGAAGCAATCAATCAGATTCCAATCTCTCCACCATGGCCAAGACCAAAGAGCCATCCAAGGATGTCAGGGACAAGATTGTAGACCTACACAAGGCTGGAATGGGCTACAAGACCATCACCAAGCAGCTTGGTGAGAGGGTGACAACAGTTGGTGCGATTATTCGCAAATGGAAGAAACACAAAATAACTGTCAATCTCCCTCGGTCTGGGGCTCCATGCAATATCTCACCTCATGGAGTTTCAATGATCATGAGAATGGCAAACCTGGTGGTCAACTACAAGAAATGTCTGACCTCTGTGATTGCCAATAAGGGTTTTGCCACCAACTATGAAGTCATGTTTTGTAAAGGGGTCAAATACTTATTTCACTCATTAAAATGCAAATCAATTTACAGTGGGGATGGAAAGTATTCAGACCCCCTTAAATGTTTCACTCTTTATTATATTGCAGCCATTTGCTAAAATCATTTAAGTTAATTTTTTTTTCCTCATTAATGTACACACAACACCCCATATTGACAGAAAAACACAGAATTGTTGACATTTTTGCATATTTATTAAAAAAGAAAAACTGAAATATCACATGGTCCTAAGTATTCAGACCCTTTGCTGTGACACTCATATATTTAACTCAGGTGCTGTCCATTTCTTCTGATCATCCTTGAGATGGTTCTACACCTTCATTTGAGTCCAGCTGTGTTTGATTATACTGATTGGACTTGATTAGAAAAGCCACACACCTGTCTATATAAGTCCTTACAGCTCACAGTGCATGTCAGAGCAAATGAGAATCATGAGGTCAAAGGAACTGCCTGAAGAGCTCAGAGACAGAATTGTGGCAAGGCACAGATCTGGCCAAGGTTACCAAAAAAATTTCTGCTGCACTTAAGGTTCCTAAGAGCACAGTGGCCTCCATAATCCTTAAATGAAAGACGTTTGGGGTGACCAGAACCCTCCCTAGAGCTGGCCATCCAGACAAACTGAGCTATCGGGGGAGAAGAGCCTTGGTGAGAGAGGTAAAGAAGAATCCAAAGATCACTGTAGCTGAGCTCCAGAGATGCAGTCGGAAGATGGGAGAAAGTTGTAGAAAGTCAACCATCACTGCAGCCCTCAACCATTTGGGGCTTTATGGCAGAGTGGCCTGACGGAAGCCTCTCCTCAGTGCAAGACACACGAAAGCCCACATGGAGTTTGCTAAAAAAAACACCTGAAGGACTCCAAGATGGTGAGAAATAAGATTCTCTGGTCTGATGAAACCAAGGTAGAACTTTTTTGCCTTAATTCTAAGCGGTATGTGTGGAGAAAACCAGGCACTGCTCATCACCAGTCCAAGACAGTCCCAACAGTGAAGCATGGTGGTGGCAGCATCATGCTGTGGGGGTGTTCTTCAGATGCAGGGACAGGATGACTGGTTGCAATCGAGAGAAAGATGAATGCAGCCAAGTACAGGGATATCCTGGATGAAAACCTTCTCCAGAGTGCTCAGGACCTCAGACTGGGCAGAAGGTTTACCTTCCAACAAGACAATGACCCTAAGCACACAGCTAAAATTACGAAGGAGTGGCTTCACAACAACTCTGTGACTGTTCTTGAATGGCCCAGCCAGAGCCCTGACTTAAACCCAATTGAGCATCTCTGGAGAGACCTAAAAATGGCTGTCCACCAACGTTTACCATCCAACCTGACAGAACTGGAGAGGATCTGCAAGGAGGAATGACAGAGGATCCCCAAATCCAGGTGTGAAGAACTTGTTGCATCTTTCCCAAAAAGACTCATGGCTGTATTAGATCAAAAGGGTGCTTCTACTAAATACTGAGCAAAGGGTCTGAATACTTAGGACCATGTGATATTTCAGTTTTTATTTTTTAATAGATCTGCAAAAATGTCAAAATTCTGTGTTTTTCTGTCAATATGGGGTGCTGTGTGTACATTAATGAGGAAAAAAATGAACTGAAATGATTTTAGCAAATGGCTGCAATATAACAAAGAGTGAAAAATTTAAGGGGGTCTGAATACTTTCCTTCCCCACTGTATAACTTTTTTGAAATGTGTTTTTCTGGATATTTTTGTTGTTATTCTCTCTCTCACTGTTAAAATAAGCCTACCATTAAAATTATAGACTGATCATTTCTTTATCAGTGGGCAAGCGTACAAAATTAGCAGGGGATCAAATACTTTTTTTTCCCCTCACTGTAAGTGGGGCAGGAGACACAATTAAATGAACACTATTAAGCAGAGAGACCATTCAAACATTTTAAATTTAAAAGTGTATGGGTATTTTTTTTTTAATAATCATACTTACCTAGGTGGAGGCTTACCTAGGTAAGCCTAGAGGTGGCGCCTCTAACACTGAGAACCAAGTGATTAAACACCGCCGATCCCTCAGTTCTCACAGCTCCCTGAGTAGAGAGCTGGCGACTGGCAATCAGCAGCTCTCTGCTCTGTCCCAAACCCTCTCCCCTGCTCACTAGAGTGCTGGGCTGTGGAGGGGGCGGGAGTGGCGGGCTCAGGCCCTCAGTGGCTCACTGAGAGGCTGAGCCAGGTGCCGGTCCAGACGTGTAGGCAGATCCCAACTCGATTGTCGCGATCTTGCCGGAGCCTGGACCGCCTCTGTGACATCAGCCGACAGCAGGCTTCAGCCCGCTGTCTGCTGAAAACGGGTCACAGGAGTGTAGAACGAACTGCACTCCTGTGATCCACAGAAGTACAGCCAAACAAGCTTTGGCTGTACTTCTTTAAAAGCTGAAGTTAAATGTTTTGCTTTCTCTAGTTCCTCACTTCCTTCTTCATCAACATGCTATTTAACCAATTCAATACTGGACACTTTCACCCCCTTCCTGCCCAGGCCAATTTTCAACTTTCAGCGCTGTCGCACTTTGAATGACAATTGCGTGGTCATGCAACACTGTACCCAAATGACGCCTTCTTTATAATTTTTTTCTCACATATAGAGATTTCTATTGGTGGTGTTTAATCACCGCTGGGTTTTTTTATTTTTTGCTCAACAAAAAATGAAAAAACTGAGAATTCTGAAGAAAAAAAAAAAAAAGTTTTTCTTCATTTATGTTATAACATTTTGTAAACAATTAATCTTTCATCATAAATTTAGGCCAAAATGTATTCCGATACGTTTCTTTTGGTGAAAATAACCCAAATCAGTGTATATTATTTAGTCTGTAGGAAAGTAATGTTAAACTATGATATACAGTCAGGTCCATAAATATTGGGACATCGACAATTCTAATCTTTTTGGCTCTATACACCACCACAATGGATTTGAAATGAAACGAACAAGATGTGCTTTAACTGCAGACTTTCAGCTTTAATTTTACATCCAAATCAGGTGAACGGTGTAGGAATTACAACAGTTTGTATATGTGCCTCCCACTTTTTAAGGGACCAAAAGTAATGGGACAGATTAACAATCATCCATCAAACTTTCACTTTTTAATACTTGGATGCAAATCCTTTGCAGTCATCTACAGCCTGAAGTCTGGAACGCATAAACATCACCAGACGCTGGGTTTCATCCCTGGTGATGCTCTGCCAGGCCTCTACTGCAATGGTTTTGAGTTCCTGCTTGTTCTTGGGGCATTTTCCCTTCAGTTTTGTCTTCAGCAAGTGAAATGCATGTTCAATCAGATTCAGGTGATTGACTTGGCCATTGCATAACATTCCACTTCTTTCCCTTAAAAAACTCTTTGGTTGCTTTGGCGGTATGCTTCGGGTCATTGTCTATCTGCACTGTGAAGCGCCGTTCAATTAGTTCTGAAGCATTTTGCTGAATATGAGCAGATAATATTGCCCGAATCACTTCAGAATTCATCCTGCTGCTTTTGTCAGCAGTCACATCATCAATAAATACAAGAGAACCAGTTCCATTGGCAGCCATACATGCCCACACCATGACACTACCACCACCATGCTTCACTGATGAGGTGGTATGCTTTGGATCATGAGCAGTTCCTTTCCTTCTCCATACTCTTCCCTTCCCATCACTCTGGTACAAGTTGATCTTGGTCTCATCTGTCCATAGGATGTTGTTCCAGAACTTAGAAGGATTTTTTAGATGTTGTTTGGCAAACTCTAATCTGACCTTCCTGTTTTTGTGGCTCACCAATGGTTTACATCTTGTGGTGAACCCTCTGTATTCACTCTGGTGATTTCTTCTCTTGATTGTTGACTTTGACACACATACACCTACCTCCTGGAGAGTGTTCTTGATCTGGCCAACTGGTATGAAGGGTGTTTTCTTCACCAGGGAAAGAATTCTTCGGTCATCCACCACAGTTGTTTTCCGTGGTCTTCCGGGTCTTTTGGTGTTGCTGAGCTCACCGGTGCGTTCTTTCTTTTTAAGGATGTTCCAAACAGTTGATTTGGCCACACCTAATGTTTTTGCTATCTCTCTGATGGGTTTGTTTTGTTTTTTCAGCCTAATGATGGCTTGCTTCACTGATAGTGACAGTTCTTTGGATCTCATATTGAGAGTTGACAGCAACTGATTCCAAATGCAAATAGCACACTTGAAATTAACTCTGGAACTTTTATCTGCTCCTTGTAAATGGGATAATAAGGGAATAACACACACCTGGCCATGGAACAGTTGAGCAGCCAATTGTCCCATTACTTTTGGTCTCTTAAAAAGTGGGAAGCACATATACAAACTGTAGTAATTCCTACACCGTTCACCTGATTTGGATGTAAATACCCTCGAATTAAAGCTGAAAGTCTGCAGTTAAAGCACATCTTGTTCGCTTCTTTTCAAATCCATTGTAGTGGTGTAAAGAGCCAAAAAGATTAGAATTGTGTCGATGTCCCAATATTTATGGACCTGACTGTATATACCTGAAAATTGATCAATCCTGATGTATTGTGGCCCGAAAATAGCAGGACAGTACAAAAATTCCTCAAAATGATCCCTTTTTGGAAATCACAGTCCAAGCTATTTAGTAAGAGGCATGGCGAGTTTTTTGAAGTTGTAATTTTGTCACAATTTGTGGAGAATATTAAGAAATTTTTTAAAAAATTGTTTTTTTCACAACTTTTTTTTTGTCATTATTTATATACTGTCATTGGTGCAGTACAGCGGTATTATGAAACTGGTGTGGCGGTGATCAGAGACTGGTGACAGTATGTAAAAAAAAAAAAGTTTAATAATTTTTTTCTCTTTTTTTATTTTGTTATAATTTGTGACTGTGACCAATACAGGGCTACAATAGTAACATAGTAACATTGTACTACTCTGGGGAAGTGATCAGTTTTTTTATTTATTTCATTATTTATAAGCAACCATTTTTATTGAATGACATTGATTCATTCAGTGTGTATTGTGATTAGCTGTGATTGACCACAACTAATCACATGGTACAGATGGGCTATGGTTGGTCCTGTCTTTACCATTTGATCACTGTGACAAATCTCAGCCAGCAACACAATAGTACACAATGAATGGCATAAACCAAAGCCATTCATTGCTTACAATTGTCATGTGATCTGCTGTGATTGGTCACAGCGGTCACATGGTAATAGCAGCGGGTCGGTACACTGAGCAGCCATCGGCTGTGTCTACTGGACACAGCCAGTGACATGTTGCGCCACAGCGTGGCCTGTGGGGCACACACACGAGGCGCGTGCTTGGAGGACGTCATATCTGTCTTGCCCAGCCATCAATTGACAATAGGTTGGGCGGGAAGTGCTTAAATAAACACCATTAAGCAGGGAGTCCATTCAGACAAACATTTTACATTTAAAGCCAAAGTTTTGCCTTCCCTGGTTCTGCCTTTCCTTCTTCATTAACATGCTAATAAAAAAAAAAAAAACACCTTTTCATTTGATTACACACCCTAAGCAGGTGTTGCAGGAAAGAAAATCGCTCGATTCCCCCATGAACACAGTCAGTGTTGATGGTGGAATGTCCCCCTGCGGAGCTCCCGTGTTCTCCCAGGGTTTGGAGGGGTGCAGGGAGCTGTATCTGTAGGAAGAACACAATGATTACAGCTAATAATGCATGCTAGAAATCGGACATGCTGACTGTTCCAAAGTCAAAAGTCGATCAATGGATCAGCTTAGGTACAATCAGCCTGTCCATAGATGGATACATGCAATGCTGTACCCAAACGAAATGTGCGTCCTTTTTTCCCTACAAACAGAGCTTTCATTTGGTGGTATTTGATCACCTCTGCGGTTTTTATTTTTTGTAATATAAACGAGAAAAGACTGAAATTTTTTTTTTTTTTAAATGATATTTTCTAATTTTTTGCTATAAAAAAAATACAATAAACTCAATTTTAGTCATACATTTAGGCCAAAAAGCATTCAGCCACATGTCTTTGGTAAAAAAAATTCCAATAAGTGTGTATATATATTTAAGTGTATATTTATTGGTTTGCGCAAAAGTTATAGCGTCTACAAACTAGGGTACATTTTCTGGAATTTACACAGCTTTTAGATTATGACTGCCTATGTCATTTCTTGAGGTGCTAAAATGGCAGGGCAGTACAAACCCCCCCAAATGACCCCATTTTGGAAAGTAGACACCCCAAGGAATTTGCTGAGAGGCTTATTAAGCACATTGAATATTTTATTTTTTTGTCACAAGTGATTGAGAAATGACAACAAAATAAATACAAAGTTTTCACTGAAATGATATATTGCTCAAACATGGCATGGTTATATGTGAATTACACCCCAAAATACATTCAGCTGCTTCTCCTGAGTATGGGGATACCACATGTGTGAGACTTTTTAGGAGCCTAGCCGCGTACGGGGCCCCGAAAACCAATCACCGCCTTCAGGATTTCTAGGGGCGTAAATTTTTGATTTCACTCTTCACTGCCTATCACAGTTTCAAAGGCCATGAAATGCCCAGGTGGCACAAAACCCCCCAAATGACCCCATTTTGGAAAGTAGACACCCCAAGCTATTTGCTGAGAGACATGTTGAGTATTTTGCAGATATCGCTTTTTGTCACAAGGTTTTGAAAATTGAAAAAAAAAAAAAAGTTTTTCTTTCTTCATTTTCAAAAACAAATGAGAGCTGCAAAATACTCACCATGCCTCTTATCAAATACCTTGGGGTGTCTACTTTCCAAAATGGGGTCATTTGGGGGGGTTTTGTGCTATCTGGACATTTCAGAGCCTCCGTAATCACAACTTTACGCCTTTAGAAATCCTGAAGGCGGTGATTGGTTTTTGGGGCCCTGTACGCGGCTAGATTCCCAAAAAGTCTCACACATGAGGTATATAAATATTCCATGGACACAACATACCTCTCAGCAAATAGCTTGAAGTATCTACTTTCCAAAATGGGGTCATTTGGGGGGAGTTTGTGCCATTTTGACATTTCATGGCCTCCGAAACTGATAGGTAGTGAGGAAGTGAAATCACCATTTTACACCCTTAGAAAGCCTGAAGGCGATGATGATTTTCGGGGTCCTGTACGCGGCTAGGCTCCCAAAAAGTCTCACACATGTGGTATCCCCGTACTCAGGAGAAGCAGTAGAATGTATTTTGGGGTGTCATTCCACATATGCCCATGGCATGTTTGAGCAATACAGTAAAACCTTGGTTTGAGAGCATTTTGTAAGACAAGCAAAACACCTCTCTTCTCTTTTATACGCTGTAGTTCTTGCTGGATTTTGCTTCTAATCCACTGGTGGAGGGTTCCATTTGAGGATGGACCTTTTATGGTTACACACACATTGCTAAAATCTTTTGATATGCACTCTAAACTGAAGGACCTATGAATAAATGGTTGTGGAACAAATCATTTGAGTTTCCATTATTTCTTATGGGGAAATTTGTTTTGATATACAAGTGCTTTGGATTACAAGCTTACAATCTAAGGTTCTACTGTATCTCATTAAGTGACAACTTTGTGCAAAAAAAAAAAAAAAAAAAGTTAAAAAGTTTGTAATTTTCCCGAAACTTGTGGCAAAATATAAAATATTCCATGGACTCAACATGCTTATCAGCAAATGGCTTGGGGTGTCTACTTTCCAAAAAGAGGTCATTTGGGGGGGGGGTTTGACCTGTCCTGGAAATTTATGTACAACATTAGAAGCTTATGCCACACATCACCCACTCTTCTAACCACAAGACAAAAGCCCTTTCTGACAATTTCTGTTTACATGGAAAAATATTTTTTGCTAGAAAATTACTCTGAACCCCAAAACATTATATATTTTTTTTAAAGCAAAGGCACTACAGATTAAAATGGTGGGTGTTGCAATTTTTTTTCTTTCACACAGTATTTGCGCAACAATTTTTTAAACGCAATTTCTTTGGAAAATGTTCTGAATTTTAATGCATTAAAACACACTATATTGCTCAAATGTTTGATAAAATATAAAGGATAATCTTATGGCGAGTACATAGATACCAAACACGACATGCTTTAAAATTGCGTATAAACGTGCAGCAGGCGAGAAAATACATACATTTTAAAAAGCCTTTACAGGTTACCACTTTAGATTTACAGAGGAGGTCTACTGCTAAAATGACTGCCCTCGATCTGACGTTCGTGGCGATACCTCACACGCATTGTGCAATTGCTGTTTACATATGATACAAGACCGACGCTTGCGTTCGTATTTGCGCGCGAGCAAGGGGGAGAGGTGTTCCTTTTTTTTTTCTTTTCCTTATTTTTTTTTTCTTATTTTACTTTTACAAAAATGGGTCAATTAGACTCTATATCTCTCCTCTGCCCTCAAAGCATCTGACCACACCAAGATTGGTGTGATCAGATGCTTTCCCAATGGTGCTGTTTATATCCAGCGAAACCGAAGTCATGAAATGCTCGTAGCTTCCGGTTTCTTAGGCCATAGAGATGATTGGAGCCATTCTGATCTTCAATCAGCTCTATGGTCAGCTGGCAGAGCAACCAGCTGCATTATCAGATTCCCCGGTGGGACAGGAGAGCCCGAGAAAACCAAGGAAGACGGGGGGGAGGGGCATTCCCTCCCGCTGCTTGTAAAAGCAGTCTAGCAGCTAATTAGCCACTAGGATTGCTTTTACATGAAAGCCGACTGGCTGAAGAGAACAATAGCAAGATGATACCTAAACCTGCAGGCATCATTCTGGTATAACCAAAGTCCAGCAACATACCAGTACGTTGCTGGTCCTTGTTGGGCATATATTGTAATGTTCTTTTTTTTCATGCAGCCTGTGGGCTGAAAGATAAAAAGATATTGATCGGTGGGTATGCCCACTATTAGAATACCGCCCTGCATTGACCCACTTCTAATGATGGGCATACATGCACCATTTTTTTTTTAACTGGGGGGGTGAAATCACCTTCTACAGCACTGGAGTCACTGATTTACGTATCGTGTGAGCAAACGCTGTTGCTGTCAAGATAAATAAATCAATTCTGCAGCTGAATGGCGTACCTGAAAAAAAAAAATAATGGTTAACAATAAAACACAGTAAACAGTAAAGTATAAAAGAGTTACATACCTGAAAAGCAAACATGATAAAACATAGTTAACATTGTAAAAAAAGTAGAACAATAGAGAAAGCAATAAAACAACTATTTTTGTCTTTTTTATTTTATACATTTTTTTTTTCTTTTAACTTTTTTTTTTATTTTTTTTTACACTTTTATTTGTACCTGTAACTGTAACGGTTCCAGGTTCGGGTCTCTCAAAATGCATCTTTGGAGACCCTGTGAAAGTTTGTCCTAGTCTGTGCAGTGCTGTACCCTACGCTAATACTCCACTAGTGTATGGTAGCGTTCAAAACATTCACCATCATGGTCAGGATAGGAGGGACAATAATAGCGGGTGTCACGGCCTATATCTGCACTTGCTACAGACACAACATCTTCTTTGGGGTGATCGTTGGGTAGGGGTACCAGGGAGGACATACAGAAAATGCCTCCCATGCAGCCAGCTTACTGCATTTGCATTGGGAAGTTGGGGCACAGCACCATCTGGATACAGAAGGGCTCTGACGATCTCTTCCTGGAATTTAAGGAAGGATCCAGTGTGTCCTGACGCTTTGTATAGCACAGAAGCGTTCAGCGGAGCCAATTGGAATAAGTATACAGACACTTTTTTATACCAGCGTCTGGCCTTACGGGCAATTGAATACAGCGCCATCAACTGGTCGTTGAGGTCCATCCCTCCCATGTTAAGGTTGTATTCGTGGACACAGAAGGGTTTCTTCACAACACCAGTCGCTGTATGAATTTGGACCGTCGTTTCTGCATTAAAGGAGGACAGAAGGAAAACATTCCGTGAATCCCTTCATTTCACAGCGAGCAAATTATTACTTCTCAAGCAGGGTCTCTCCCCCAGCCTAAGACGGGAATCTACAAACCGCTGGGGTAAGCCCAGGCGATTAGATCACATGGTGCCACAATTCCAATGCCAATTCCATGATCAAACAAGTGACTAAAAAGTGGCACGCTTGTGTAATAATTGTCCACATACAAGTGGTACCCCTTTCCAAATAAGGGTGACACCGAGTCCCACACAATCTTACCAGCACTCCCTATGTAGTCTGGGCAGTTCTCCGGCTCCACGTGACTATCTCTTCCCTCGTAAACCATAAAACTATATGTACAGCCTGTGGCCCTTTTACAGAGCTTATACATCTTGACCCCATATCTGACACGCTTGCTGGGAAGGTACTGTTTGAATGACAAGTGGCCAGAAAACTTAATCAGGGACTCATCAACGCAGACAACTTGATGGGGAGTAAACAAGGCTGCAAACTGTTGGTTGAAGTGGTTTACGAGGGGCCGAATTTTGTGGAGTCAATCGTATTCAGGGTCACCCCGAAGATGACAGAGTTCATTGTCGTTGAAGTGCATAAATCGCAAGATCTGCTTGTATCTAGCCCTGGTCATGGAGCCAGAAAACACGGGCATATGGTGAATTGGGTCAGTGGACCAATATGAGCGCAACTCACTTTTTTTTAGTTATGTCCATGAGGAGGGATAGGCCCAGAAAGGTCTTAAATTCGGAGAATGTGATAGGTCTTCGATCTCTGGCAAGGGTCAACTGGGGATTAGAGGTGATGAATTGACCAGCATACAAATTGCTTTGGTCCACAATAGATCTATAGAGATCTTCCGTAAAAAACAGCAAATAAAAATCAAGAGGCGTAAAATCAACTATTTCCACCTGAATTCCAGGTTGGCCAGTGAATGGGGGAAGTACGGGTGCTACAGAAGTGGTGGGCTCCCAATTCGGATTGGCAAATGCAGCAGGAAGGGCAGTATGGGCTGAAGGGGCCTGTCTTTGTCTTTTTGGTGGCTGCAAGACACTACTTGTGCTAGCCACCGCACCAGCTTGAACTGCACTTATGGAACTCGCCACGTCACCACATGATACTGCAGTGCTGGTTTGACTACGACCAGGATGTACTAGGCCGCTGGTGCTTGCCAGTTCACCAGAAGGATGAGCAGCACTAGTGCTGGCTCTCTGCTCCATACGAGAGCCCTACAGTTCTTGCACTTCAACAACAGCAGAAGAACGGGGTCGGGGACGTCTGACCTTGGCAGGGACCACTACTCAGCCGTCAGAGATATCTGTCAGGGTGCCGCTGCTGTCTACAGGATCGTGTTCTGAGCCTGAATCTGACAGATGGGTGACTTCCTCTTCACTCTCATCTGTCATGCTTAGAAACGTGTAGGCCTCTTCACTAGTGTACCTTCGATTGGACATTGTGGCCTCTAAATTTACTGGTACAACTAGTGAAACTCACAGGAAAAAAAAAGAGCACCTGACTGTCAGTGACTGCTTCAAACGCTACCAAAAAAACTGTTAGCGTTCGCAGGGATCAGGCCTGTCTCTGCAAACGCTGCAGTTATGTGTTTTGTAAGTGACAGTAATTGATTGATACTGCACTTGGGTGGGCTAGGCTGTGTAGAGGGGCTAAACTCGGGTGCTAGCAGGTAACCTGCTAACACTGCGTTTTTGGGAACCCTAAACTACTGGGGACTAACCAGCGTCACCCATGACACTAATACGGCGATCAGAAAAAAGATCTATTAGTGACACGGAGACGGGGTGAAAGGGTTAACTAGGGGGGTGATCAAGGGGTTAAACCTTTATTAGGGGGGTTTGGGGGGTACCCTAGACCTAACAGGGCCTACTACTAATTGCCATTGCCCTAACACTGATTAGAGTCACAAGTGACACCAATGCAGTGATCAGTGAAAAATCTGAAAATTGCAATTGGTGACACAGTGACAGGGAGTGAAGGGGTTAACTGGGGGGGGGGCCAATCGGGGGGGTGACAAGTGTACCTACTGGTGTTAGTGTAGTGTTGTGCAACTCACAGTAAGATGTTCTCTCTCCTCTCCCTGGAACAGAAAATAATTCCAGAGAGGGAGATGACATCACTTCCCCTGTCTGTGTTTACACTTACAGACAGAGGAAGCATTTTCATTCGCCAGAACCAATCAGCAGGTCCAGGCCAGAAATCATTGGCCTGGACCTGAAGACTGATCTGCTCTGCTACAAATCCAATCATTGTGGGTACTGTGGCTATTGAGGAATATATTTAAAAGAGAAGTTGGCCTTTTTCTTTCAAAAATCATACTTAACTAGGTGCTGTACCCTGCCGACTCTAAGACTGAGAACTGAGCAAACAAATATCGCTGATCCCTCCGTTCTTAGAGAGCTGGTGACTGTCAGTCACCGCTCTCTACTCAGCCCCCATCCTCCCCACCCATGCTCACTGCACTATGGGGTGGGAGCAGCCAGCTTAGGCTCTCAGCGGCCTGCAGAGAGGCTCAGCCGAGTGCGGGTCCAGGCATTTGGCCAGATCTCGACTTTATTGTTGCGATCTTGCCTGAGCCGGCTCTGTGATCTCAACTGACAGTGAATTTCAGACCCCTGTCTGCTGAAAACGCATCACAGGAGTGCAGAACAAACTGCACTCCTGTGATCCACAGGAGAAGTACAGCCAAATGAGCTTTGGCTGTACTTCTCCTTTAAGTGAAAGTTTTTGTGCTCAGAGTTCAGCTTTAAGTACTTACACACATTATTTCTATCACAGTTTGGCCCATGGCAGAATCATTATCTCCATCCAGAAGGATTATCACTCTGGATTTGGCGGAATAAGTAATTTCCCTGAAAATCTGTTTTCTAAATTCACAGACGTAATTCTTTTCTTACCGGACTCTGACTGGGAGGCAATTTCCTTCTTCACGGAGCTACTCGCCTGCGAGGGTTTCTTCCGAATAATGGACATGAGGGACCTGGGGGGAGTTGGGGAACAGAGGGCGAGTCAGTGTCACAAAAACCCCTTAATTCCCAACACAGCACATATATACCATCAATTACCTGACATAGGGGTGCCACATCCCTCATACACATCACTTTTATGCAGGGTATATATGTTGTTTTTTTATTTTTTTCATTCAAACAGCGGGTGGATCGACTTCAGTAAAACCAGCCTGCATACAGATGGATTGAAATTCGTCCGGCTCCTGCTGAGACGGCCAAAATTCTATCCATCTACGGCCGGCTTAAGACTGCTCAAAAATGTGTATTCCAGCTGTCAGCCTGGAGTTCTGCTTAAAGTGTTACTAAACCCAGGAGCCTGCATTCACTATATCTGGTCTCCCACAGTACACAGAACATGGAAGTGCAATTATTTTAGTAAATATAAACTGCTAAATACCTTTTCTCATCAGCAGTAAATAGGAGTCTTGTGACTTCTATCAGTGTCTGGTTAAAGCCTGTAGGAGGAGTTTTCATTCTCCTCTGACTGTCCTATGAGGCTGCATGACCTCTGACCCTCTGTCTGGACAGTGCTGATTGGCCCTGTGCTGATCACATGCACACTCCCAATTAAAAATAAATAAAAAACTCTCTACCAATACACAGCAAACTGGGCATGTGCAGAGCACCCCCAAGGCTCTGTACTGTCAGCAGATGGATTAGGGACTGTGGAAGAAGGGGAGGATCAGTGAAGACAGGATCAAATAGCCTTTGTACATAATGCGGAGGGTTAATCCCTTAGGTTCCACAGTGAGTATAAGAAGCATGTTTTACTGCATATACAGACCCATTTTACTGTTGCGGGATTAGTAACACTTTAAATGAGAAAAAAAGCTATTCTGGGGTACTACCCCTTTCATCATACAGGCACCATCACAGCTAATTTCTAATGATGACAGATTTATTTCTGTACCTGAAGACGACAGTCTTACCGGATGGGGTTGGCCGGCGGAGGAGGCGGGAGAGGTGGCGGCGGTGGCGGAGGAGGAGGTGGCGGATTCTCAGCCTGATGTACTCGTTTCTGGAGCTCTTGCACTGCTCAGAAAAAGACAATAAGTCATGACCAATAACACTGAAGACGACCAGATCTTTCCTGTGCTGCATTTAGTCTGCAGATCCCACTACCCTCAACAGGTTCATACACATCCGCCTAATCCAAACTTACTCCAGGAACCTGCCTACCCATGAACCGATCTAGTCCAGCCTTATGGCAAAGAAAGCCGGTTGGTCCTATGCAAGCTGCTACTGTAAGCACTCCTCCTGAAAGTACTATCTGCCTGGCTGTCATATCAATCCTCTGGCTTCCATCACTGCATTATTGTTCTGGATTAATGAACCAAAATGCTGAAACCAAATGATCAGCATGACAGCCATTCTAGTTGTATTTTCACAAGCAGTGATGAGCAGTACCAGACCTTGTATTCTGTCATGACAGGTCCCCTTTAACACCTTCAGAATTATTATTTTTATACAGAATTTATATAGTTTACGCAGCGCTTCACAACTTGGGGATAGACAGTACAAATACAATACGCTTTAATATAGTAGGGATCAGATGGCCCTGCTTGTTAGAGCTTCCAGTCCATGGGGGAGGGTCAGGAGATACAAAAGGTAATAACTGTGGGGGATGTGCTGATGGTGAAAATAAATGTAGAGTTGTTAGGTGGGGGTCAGATAGGCTTCTCTGAAGAGATGAGTTTTCAGGGATCGTCTGAAAGTAGACAAAGTAGGAGATAGACCGACAGAGGATGGGAAAGGCCTGGAAGAAGTCATGGAGGCGAGCATGGGATGAGATGACAAGAGAGCTAGAGAGCAGGTCTTGGGAGGAGCGAAGTGGACGATTTGCTTGGTATTTTGAGACCAGATTAGTGATGTAGCTGGGGGCCAGGTTGTGGATGGCTTTGTAAGTTATTGTAAGTATTTTGAATTTAATTTGTTAGCGGAGTGGTGGCCAATGGAGGGATTGGGAGAGAGGTGTAGCAGACACCGAGTCGTTTGTAAGGTGGAGCCTGGCAGAATTCCATGTACTAGTGTTTATCATCTCAGTGAGAGGTTTCTGGATTAAGACATTATTTATAAGAAGATTCTTCATCACAAACCAGAGGAGGTAAAAATACTCTGGGAGATTTTAAATACAGCAACCCCAGCACAGCGCCGATGTGATCCCACCAACAAAAGACAATAATTTTTTTTCTGCTGTCACCATGTCACCGTTCTATTATCGTCCTCTCACAACGTGACATGCAAGGTCACCTATTATTAAGCCCATGTTATTGGTGGAAACTGCCAGTGAACTTCAAATACAGCCTGACGCATAGCAAGCTATATTCAAAAGCTAGTACCTTCGATACACTTTGATCTAATCTGGTGTCAATAAAGCTTGTTGCGGTTAAGGAAAAAAACACAGTGGAGTGCAGATTACATGTTTGTCTGTAGGGGATAAGGCAGATCCTGAAAAGGTGTGCACCCGCGGCTGGCCGCTACATAAGGTTGCCTGGAACAGTGTAATTTGTACCAACATCACATGTACAGGGCCTCTTTATCAGGATTGCTAAAATAATGGCTGACATTATTTAACGGTTTTGTTTAGCTTATAAACTTGCAATATTAAAAAATGAGGCACACAGATGGAAAAATGCAAAATAATGGAAGAGTGATGAAAAAGGTGTGTTTAGTAATGTTATATTACGCCAGATTCAAGGGATTTCAGTTATGGTCTTGTGGTGAAAAACACACACACACCTTACTAAAATCTACCAAACTTATCTGAAAAAGTGTTCTGGAGCAACTCTTTGAGGAGCAGAGACCATCAGGGATGAGATCTCTCAGGGAGGAAGAGGTGAGAGTGTCAGGGGTGAGATCTCTCAGGGAAGAAGGGAAGAAGAGGCATTACGGTCAAGGATGAGATCTCTCAGGGAAGAAGAGAGGAGACTGTCAAGGATAAGTTCTCACAAGGAATAAGAGGTAAAAAAGTCAGGGATGAGATCTCTCAAGGAAGAAGGTAAGAAGAGCTGATATGGTCAAAGATTAGATCTCATGGAAGAAGAGGTAAGAGTGTCAGGGGTGAGAACTCTCATGGAAGAAGGTAAGAAGAGCTGATATGGTCAAAGATGAGATTATTCGGGGAAGAAGAGAGGAGACTGTCAAAGATAAGATCTCTCAAGGAATTAGAGGTGAGAGTGTCAGGGATGAGATCTCTCAGGGAAGACTAGAGGAGGCTGTCAAGGAAAAGGACTCTCGAAGGAAGAAGAGATGAGAATGTCAGAGATGAGACGTCTCAGGGAAGAAGCGATGATAGTGTCAGGAATGAGATCTCTCAGGGAAGAAGAGGTAAAACTGTCAGGGGTGAGATTTCTCAGGGAAGAAGAGGTGAGAGTGTCAGGGGTGAGATCTCTCAGGGAAGAATGGAGGAAGAGCCAATTCGGTCAAGGATGAGATCTCTCAGGGAAGAAGAGAGGAGATTGTTAAGGATAAAGGTCTCTCAAGGAATAAGAGGTAAAAATGTCAGGGATGAGATCTCTCAGGGATGAAGGTAAGAAGAGCCAATATTGTCAAGGATGAGATATCTCAGCGAGGAAGAGAGGAGCCTGTCAAGAAAGTCTCTCTAGGAATAAGAGGCTGGGATCTCTCAGGGAAGAAGTAAGTGTTAAGAATGATTTCTCGAAGGAAGAAGAGGCGAGAATGTCAAGGATGAAATCTCTCAAGGAAGAAGAGGTGAGAATGTCAGAGATGAGATCCCTCAGGGAAGAAGAGATGAGAAAATAAAGATCGGAAGGTAAACATCCACTGACATAAGAGGACTGTCTCTCATTATCATATATAGTTGAGTCAGAGAACAATCTTACAAAGCTTAGCTCCAAACACCACAGACATCCCCTTAGTAGCTGACCTTAGGGTAAGGATGTCCTCTACTTTCCCCAGAAATACGGATGAGACCTGTGATGTGGCGCAAACAAGGAGGCTCGGCCAATGCTCCTGTACATCTTTGTTTCATGTCATCCTACAGGATGATTGTCCACCAACCACAAGTGAACTCCGTCCTGTGCAGGAGGGACCCTGAATGAGATGCAGAGACTTAATTAACACTAATCTGCTGACCTCAATAGAATGAAAAGTTCCAGTTTCTGTCTTTTGACAATGTCATCTTCTCATTGCCGGATAAGAGGGCATTAAGGGGAGACTTTTCATTTTAGAAAGTTGCGATGCAACAATAGATACAGCACTAATTACTCATCTACTGCAATATTGCTTTCTGCTAATGAGACAGCGCTTTTCTCTTTAATGGAGGCGATATTGATTGCCAGAAAAAACAGAGAGCCAATATAAAGAGCAGGCGAGGCATAGAGAAAGCAGGTTAATGTCCAGTTCTCATCACACACAAATTTCCCCAAACCCTCCACCGTCCTCCTAATCCCCAGAATTACAATGTAGTGAAATGGTAACAAGGGCGAGAGACAATCACTGCCCACTGACCTGGCAATGTTGTCTGTAATTAGTCAGGAAATCTGAACAAAACATGGAGGAGAACCTGCTCAGCTATTGTTGGATTAGCCTACCTCACCGCTTGACTAATCCCGTTTATTTCATTGATGAGATAAATTATTACCTTATTATTATTACATAATTATTAATAAAAAATATATATATTCTTAATTACTATATAACAATTATTACTAAACAATAATTATGTTTTAATGATTACTTATGACATTTATTGTTGTCCAACTACTGTATAATTATTTAATGTTAACTACTATAATTAATTATAAAATGATAGGATAAATATTAATTTATAGATAGATATATATACAGTGCCTTGAAAAAGTATTCATACCCCTTGAAATTTTGTCATGTTGCAACCAAAAACTTAAATGTATTTTATTGGGATTTTATGTGATAGACCAACACAAAGTGGCACAAAATTGTGAAGTGGAAGGAAAATGATAAACGGTTTTCAATATTTTTTTACAAATAAATATGTGAAAAGTGTGGGGTGCATTTGTGTTCAGCCCCCTTTACTCTGATACCCCTAACTAAAATCTAGTGGAACCAATTGCCTTCAGAAGTCACCTAATAAATAGAGTCCATATATGTGTGATTGATTCTCAGAGGTTTGTTAGAGAACCTTAGTGAACAAACAGCATCATGAACGCCAAGGAACACACCAGGAGAGAGCATAGGGGCTGGAGATCCCACGGGGGGGGGGAGGGGCAGCAGAAAAAGCTGGATAGAAGGAGCAGTGGGGCGGGCTGCATATAGAGGAGCCGATCTCTCTATTTCCCTCCTGCAGCCACTGAATGCCGCTTCTCCTCCTCTCCCTCCCGAAGACGGTACGTCCCTGGTGCAGCGGGGAGGATTCCTTTCATCCACCTCAAATGTGTAAATAGGAAAATCTGTTAATTTTTTTTTTTGATCAGCCGGCTGGCCAATCAAAACAAAAACGATCCATCTATGGCCAACTTTAGAGGTCACTGTACAAGCTGTGCTCTGCCCAGAAACAGCACTGCTTCCAGGACACCAGAAATTGCCACAGACACTGGACGAGACACGTGAAGCCTACAGAGACATTTATGCCAAGGAAAGTGTTGTGTAAAGGCTCGATTCACACTAAAGCGTTTTTTGATGCATTTTGCAGAAATGCAGGGAAATTTTTTAACATGGGTTCCTATGGAACATGTTCACATCAATGCATTTTTGTGCCTCTGCGTTTTTGGAAAGGGTTGGGGACTATTTTTCCTGCAAAATGCAGCGCTTCGCATGTAATAGAATTCAATGGACCCGTATCCAAAATGCAAGAACCGTGTTTTTACTGCGATTTTGCCGCGATTTGAGGGTTTTTTTATTTTTTTTTTTACACTGTATATAGCTGGTTGCTAAGGAGGGGGCCTTAACAACCGATGAGTCATCAATTGTGAAAAAAAAACAGCATGGGGTCCCCCCAGGTCCATACCAGGCCCTTGGGTCTAGTATGGATTCGGAGGGGAACGCCATGCCAAAATTTTTTTTTTTAAATGTCGTGGGGGTCCCCCCAAAATCTATACCAGACCCTTATCCGAGCATGAAGCCCGGCAGGTCAGGAAAGGGAGGGTACGAGCGAGCGCCCCCCCAAACCATACCAGGCCACATGCCCTCAACATGGGGGATGGGTGCTTTGGGGCGGCGGGGCTCTGTGCCCCCCACCCCAAAGCACCTTGCTTCCATGTTGATGGGGACAAGGGCCTCTTCCCGACAACCCTTGCCCGATGGTTGTCGGGGTCTCTGGGCGGGGGACTTATCGGAATCTGGAAGCCCCCTTTGACAAGTTGGCCCCCAGATCCCAGCCCCCCCCCATGTGAATGAGTATGGGGTACATTGTACCCCTACCCATTCACTAAAAAAAAAGTAGTGTAGTGTTAATAAATACAGTAGACAGTTTTTGACAAGTCTTTTATTAAAAATCTTCTTCTTCTCCGCTTCTTACTTCGGTCTTCCTCCATCATCTCCTGCATCTTCATCCTCCGGTCCTCTCCTTCTCCCCCTGCTTCTTCTTCCACTCTTTCTTCTGTCTTCTTTGTCCGGTGTTCTTCTTCCTCTGCCGCCGCTCCCGCCGATGACCCTCATCCGATGCTGCGTCCCGCTGATCTGTCGGCGCCAATGCCCTGCATTTCTTAAATAATGATGGGGGCGTGGCAATCGGAATATGTCATTCAGAGGCCACGCCCCCTTGTGACATCACCACCCGGGGCATGATGGGTCCGTGACGTTACAAAGGGGCGTGGGGGCCCCCTACTTAAAGAGGGCTTCCAGATTCCCATAAGCCCCCTGCCCACAGACCCGGACAACCACCTGGCAAGGGTTGTCGGGAAGAGACCCTTGGGGGTAAGGTGCTTTGGGGTGGGGGGGGCGCAGATTTTTTTTAGACGGCAATTCTTTTTTTTTTTAACATTCAGCGGGAAGCCCGCTGACAACTGATGACTCATCGGTTGTTAAGGACGCGGCGGCCGGCTTTCTGGCCCCCTCCTTAGCAACCAGCTATATACAGTGTTAAAAAAAAACGCAAATCGCAGTAAAATCGCGGTAACAACACGTGTCCAAAAACGCATCAAGCACCACAAAAAGCACTGCAGAAACGCTCAAAAGCAACATGCATAGATGTGAATTTAGCCTTACACTAATATTGGGAAGCGTTTTATTTCCTAAAACTCCCCTTTCCCCTCCAATCATATAAAACAAATCTCCATACCTGAGTGTTTCAGGTCTTTTACTAATGACTCTGAACTGAACAGCTTCACCTCCAGATCCTTCTTTTCTTCCTCCATTATCTCCAGCTGCTTCTTCAGACTCTGAATCTCCTTCCTAAGCCGGTCCTCCGCCAACTGATCCTCCAACTCCTTCACCTTATTATACGGAACAAGGTACAAGATTATACATAATGAAATTCAGTCTCCTGAAATACTCTGCACTGCTGGAGGTTACTGCTCCTTTTTCTAATTCCTCTCTTCTGGAATACTCTGTTCTGCTAGAGAACTCTGCTCCTTCCTCTAACTCTCCTCTCCTAAAATACTCTGCTTTGCTGGAGGACTCTGTTCCTTCCGCTATCTAACTCTCCTCTCCTGAAATAATCTGCTCTGTTGGATAACACTGCCTCTCTTCTATATCTTACTCTCCTCTCCTGAAATACTCTGCTGGAGGAATCTGCTCCTTCCTCTAATACTCATCTCCTGAAATTGTTTGTGCTACTGGAGGCATTTACTTCTTCTTCCTCTATATAACTCTCCTCTCCAGAATTATTCTGTGAGGCCAAAGGTCTCTTTTCCTCTCCTCTCCTAAAACGCTTTGCACCTTCCTCGATCTTTTTTTTATAATCAAATTTTAATTTTTATAATAGACTTCAACATTCCCATTCAATATTATACATTCTTGTATTCCATATTTTACATTAAGAACACCCAAATAAACAACTTGCAAGAAAAAAGACTAAATTATCTTGTCACAAATTTACTAATTATACTACCTTCCCCCCTCCCTAATGAGACAAAAAAAAAAAAAAAAAGAGTAAAAAGCTTTGCACCTTCCTCTATCTAACTTCTCTCTCATGAAATACTCTGAGCTGTGGGAGTACTCAATCTGGTGAGGCTCAGGGATGTTTTAGTTCAGGAGAAGTTGGGTGGGGTCTCTGTAGAAGTGAATGGTCTCGGATTGGTTGGGTCACCTTTTGCTGATGCTGGATGCGGCTTTCCTCCAGCAGTTGGGTCAGCCTGGCGTTCTCCTCCAACGCATTCAGCATCTGCTCGCTGGGGGCGCACTCCTGCAGCAGGAGACAGCTCTGTCGCTTCAGTTTATTCTGTTCGATGATCATCTGGAAAATGAAAACAAGTTATTGTGATCTTCATTGAAGACAATACCGAACCACAATTTCTGTGATGTCACCGCCCTGCCTCTCCACCTCATCCAATCAGAGAACACTTAGCATTCATTGAGAACATGTGAAGAGTGAGCAGCGCTTGCTGAGCAGCTGACCTCATGAATTCGCAAACAGCCGCAGCTGCTCGGCACAGGATCCAGAAGCTAGTTGAGATCACTGTAGTAGCAGTGCAAATGAAATTGAAGACCCTGATCCAGAACCTGGTTACTTTGGGACACAGCCACCATATATATAGAACATTGTGCCTGTGTGGCAACAACATCTAAAAGCAGTCAGAGGAAGCTTGTAGATGCATTTTCGCTACCCTAGTAGGTACCAGATACCAGTGTTTTATAGTTGGATTCTATTAGGGAAGTATTAATATATATATTTTGGATAAGTCATTAGCTAATTCCTGTCTGTCCGATAACTCTAATGTGATGCCGAGATCTTGTTCCCAATTTTATATATACAGTGTGCTAGTTTATGCTCTAGATTCGTTAAGAGATTATATACTGTATGATAAAGATGTGACTCTTGGGCGAGTCCCAGGTTTTACAGGAGACCTCAAACAACATCAGTGACAACAGACAGGCAGAACCTTCAAGTATGGTATGGAGATATAATGTAATTTGGATGTATTAGAACTGTTCAGTTGAAGGTAATAGTAATTTGTTTTGATAGTGTCCCAGACTACAGAAGTCATTACCAATTAAAAAAAATAATCTTTTTGGAGGAGTCCTTTATTTTCTCACCAGTGAAACTGACGTGGAAGAAGGCCAGGAGTAAATTATAGGTTTATTAAGGAGGGGAGCTAAAGCAATATGGGGCGAAGAAAGATTTTTCTCTCTAAAATAGCAAGCAAATACGATAGTGTAGGGAGCAAGATTGGAGGTCGTAGCCTATTGAGAATCCACATTAGGGCTTCGATGGATCCAAGGGAGCACAAAAGGGCTTCTCTAGAAACCCACTGAGGAGAAGGTCCTCTTACCGTAGGATAAGCTAGCTGTGCTATCTGAACTGCGTGAAAATGTGGAGTCCTAAACCTCCAAAAAACTTTGGCGTGAATCTAGTAAGCCTATTCACATGGGGTTTTCTATGGCCCAAACAAAATGGATAATTTTATTTGGTAGCCGTAGTATGCTCCCCTTTCATGACCACTATGGGAAGTGCTCTAAAAAAGTAAAGCAGTCTGGGTAATATATTCATTTTAACAGAATGAAATCTCCCAAGAAAGAGGCAAGCTGGACCATTTGTCCAGGTCAGCTATAAGTTGTTTCATATGAGATGGATCATTTTTGGAGTATACAGTTTCTATGGATGAGTTCAGGTTAATCCCCAAATAAGGAATAGACTCAATAGTCTTCTAAAAAAATTCAAAATTGCTACGCAACAGATTGATCATGGATTTTGGCAAGCTAACATTCAAGGCTATGGTTTGATATTGGTTCAATGATGAGCCCGAAAGTTTTGAGAACTTTTGTACTCATTTTAGCAAGTTGGGTATTGCTGTTTTTGGAGATGAGGGTCTTAGGTAAGTATTGGGGGGGATCTGCATATAAAACCTTTACAATCATGTTAATGTAAATGTTTGCTTGAAGTATCTAAGACTGTACAGCAGTGTAAAAAGCGTTAATAGAGAATTCTATGTTTTAACATGCGGTCACACCTCTCTTGCGCCTCCTATATATATACTGTTCGTAAGCTATTTGGATTTGACCAGACATTATTTCATTTTTACCGACACTGTAGTTCTAGGACACTCTAGACCACAAATGAAGATGTGGCTCCCAAAAGGTGCAGCAGTGACCCTGGCCTTGTGTCTTACCTCATGGGCCAGTTTCTCTGCTCTCTCACGCAGGTCCTTTTCCATTTCTAGGCTGTTCTGTAGATCTTCATATTCCTCCACCGCCAGGACAGACACTGCAGGAAAACAGACAAGTTTCACACAATCATGAGCACTGTACTTTGGAGCATGGCACTCATCCCCTGCACAATGGCTATACTGCTACCTATGTCCTTATGGTTGCTGGTATTTTATATCAAAAGGCTACAGACCTACAAAGAACCATTGTTTTAAAAAAAAAAAAGCAGCAGTTTTGGATCGATTTTACAAGGACCTTATAAAACCCAAAAAAGACTGTCAGCGACACTTCAATGAATATAAAAGCTGGCAAGTTTATTGCTCCCAACAAATGGACAAACAATCACCTCCTGTGACCTCCTACTATACGCGTTTCACCCACAAAACGGGGCTTAATTGCAGAGGTCCACTTTTAAATCTTATGCAGTACAGCCTGGCTCTTTTTGCTGAATGTATTTAGCATACAGGGAATAGGACGAGCCTCGGCCTAGCATTTGGAGACCTGACTGATGGGCTTGGGAAATAAGTATCCCGTTTGTTTAAGAAGTTACCTCCACCATGAGACAACATTCGAGATAAAAAGAAATATGGTAATGTCTGACCTCTTCTCAAGCCTGAGAATTTGGACATCTTTCCTCCTGCCAGGGATCCCTCGAGTGATAACCATAGAGCTATATAGGGAAATCAGAACCTTCTTCCTTCTGCTAGTGATCCCTCTACATAACAATCTATTATAGGGAAATCAGAATCCTCTTCCTTCTGCTGATGATCCCACTACATAAAGATCTATTATAGGGAAATCAGAACCTTCTTCCTTCTGCTAGTGATCCCACTACATAAAGATCTATTATAGGGGAATCAGAACCTTCCTCCTTCTGCTAGTGATCCCTCTACATAATGATCTATTATAGGGAAATCAGAACCTTCCTCCTTCTGATGGTGATCCCACTATATAAAGATCTACTATAGGGCAATCAGAATCCTCTTCCTTCTGCTGGTGATCTCACAATATAAAGATCTACTATAGGGCAATCAGAATCCTCTTCCTTCTGCTGGTGATCCCACTACATAGAGATCTATTATAGGGGAATCAGAACCTTCTTCCTACTGCTGGTGATCCCAATACATAAAGATAAATTATAGGGGAATCAGAACCTTCTTCCTACTGCTGGTGATCCCAATACATAAAGATAAATTATAGGGGAATCAGAACCTTCTTCCTTCTGCTGGTGATCCCACTACATAAAGATCTATTATAGGGGAATTGGAACCTTCTTCCTTCTGCTGGTGATCCCACAACATAGAGATCTATTACTGGGGAATCGGAACCTTCTTCCTTCTGCTGGTGATCCCACTAAAGAACAATATAGGGGAATCAGGACATTTTTCCTCCAGTTGGTGATCCCCCTACAGAAAGATAGGGGAAGCTGGAACTCCTTCTGGTTAGCTTGCTAGTGATATACCATACAATTCCATTTTCTTTCCCCACTGTTCTAAACATTGTTATCATTGTGCAATCATAACACGTGTATAAAGCTGGTTGGAATTGCAGCGCCGCAAAATGGCTAGATGGGGGGAAGGCGGAGGGTCCAAGGTCCACACTCAACAATGCAGACAAGGAGGATAATGAACAGGGAAATTAGGAGGGTTGTTATAATTCCTCATCACGCCTGCAATCAACTCTGAAAAGCCAAACATGAGAGGTGGGCAGGAAGTGGCCAATCTCCAGAAAAAAAAACAATAACACCCTCCTCCCTCCGATGGCTGCGAGGCCACGGAGTGCGCTGTGAAAGCAGCTTCTATCACTTCTGAAAATTTCGGGGCTTGCTGGCTGAAATGTGCAGCAATTAGCCTAAGTTTCTAATCCTATTAACCAATGAGCTGCTCCAGAGTCCAACCACAAACAGCTCCCCCCCCCTCCCCCGGCCAACGCAGCAAAAACACAGTCATTATAATCAGAGGCCATTGCGAGCTGCCAGCGCCTCTCCTTCCCCAACGCAGTGCATTAATATTCATGCCACTTTTTCTTCAAAGGACTTTAATTGCTAATCAAAAGCCGGCAATTATTGAGGCAGAAATTCAGCATGGCAGAAGAGACGTGTTAGCAAACAAGTCAAAAGTGTCATCCAAGCATTGCCAAGTGTTTAACCGATGCAGAAACATGCCAACAGGTGGACGAGTCCTGCCCTTTTTACCAAAACCACCGAGCCAACTACAAAGTCAAGGCTGAAGGATGGAATACACAAATATACAAGAAGGAAAGGAAGGGGAAAACAAGAGTTATATACTAATAGCATGGAAGTCTCATCATTGTGGGAGGGGCAGAGACACAATCTACTGCAGGAAATCTCACCATTGTGGGAGGGGCAGAGACACAAACTACTGCAGGAAATCTCACCATTGTGGGAGGGACAGAGACACAAACTACTGCAGGAAATCTCACCATTGTGGGAGGGACAGAGACACAAACTATAGCAGGAAATCTCACCATTGTGGGAGGGGCGAAGACACAAACTACTGCAGGAAATCTCACCATTGTGGGAGGGACAGAGACACAAGCTACTGCAGGAAATCTCACCATTGTGGGAGGGGCAGAGACACAAACTACTGCAGGAAATCTCACCATTGTGGGAGGGACAGAGACACAAACTATAGCAGGAAATCTCACATTGTGGGAGGGGCAGAGACACAAAGTACTGCAGGAAATCTCACCATTGTGGGAGGGACAGAGACACAAACTATAGCAGGAAATCTCACCATTGTGGGAGGGGCGAAGACACAAACTACTGCAGGAAATCTCACCATTGTGGGAGGGACAGAGACACAAGCTACTGCAGGAAATCTCACCATTGTGGGAGGGGCAGAGACACAAACTACTGCAGGAAATCTCACCATTGTGGGAGGGACAGAGACACAAACTATAGCAGGAAATCTCACATTGTGGGAGGGGCAGAGACACAAAGTACTGCAGGAAATCTCACATTGTGGGAGGGGCAGAGACACAAACTACTGCAGGAAATCTCACATTGTGGGAGGGGCGAAGACACAAACTACTGCAGGAAATCTCACCATTGTGGGAGGGACAGAGACACAAGCTACTGCAGGAAATTTCACCATTGTGGGAGGGGCAGAGACACAAACTACTGCAGGAAATCTCACCATTGTGGGAGGGACAGAGACACAAACTATAGCAGGAAATCTCACATTGTGGGAGGGGCAGAGACACAAAGTACTGCAGGAAATCTCACATTGTGGGAGGGGCAGAGACACAAACTACTGCAGGAAATCTCACATTGTGGGAGGGGCAGAGACACAAACTACTGCAGGAAATCTCACATTGTGGGAGGGGCAGAGACACAAACTACTGCAGGAAATCTCACATTGTGGGAGGGGCAGAGACACAAACCACTGCAGGAAATCTCACCATTGTGGGAGGGGCAGAGACACAAACTACTGCAGGAAATCTCACCATTGTGGGAGGGGCAAAGACACAAACTACTGCAGGAAATCTCACCATTGTGGGAGGGGCAGACACTATTAAAACAAAGAATCATATGATCTTACCTCTGTTGTACTTTTCTAAAAGCTTACGCTGGTCAAAAACTTCTTTGGTCAGCATGACATTTTCTTTTTTGGTAGCATTCACCTTAAAAAAACACACAAAAAAACACACATTTAAAAAACGTGAGCCATGGCATTGGTATGTGGGAACCAATTCCTCGGTATGAGACACTGTGTGGTCATGTGGGGCTTCTTTGGTATGAGGCAGTGTACAGTGGTGTGGGGTCTGTTTCTCAGTATGAGGCACTGCAATGTGGGATCTCTATGGAACATAGTGTACACTGTAGAAGTCATCGCATTGGTGTGAGGCCCATTACTTGGAATAATATTATGGACTGGAGGAGTCACTATGGAGGGAAGCGATCATGATGGAGGGGAGGATGCCTCTAAATGAAATAAAATGCTGCAATTTTAAATATATTTTCTCTCACTTTTGTCCTACCTACACTGTTACCAAAAGTATTGGGATGCTTGCCTTTACACGCACATGAACTTTAATGGCATCCCCTCCGTAAGGTTCAATATTGAGTTGGCCCAACCTTTGCAGCTATAACAGCTTCAACTCCTTTGGGAAGGCTGTCCACAAGGTTTAGTAGTGTGTCTATGGGAATGTTTGAGCATTCTTGCAGAAGCAAATTTGTGAGGCCAGGCACTGATGTGGATGAGAAGGGCTGGCTCACAGTCTCCGCTCTAATTCTTCCCAAAGGTGTTTTATCAGGTTGAGGTCAGGACTCTGTGCAGGACAGTCAAGTTCCTCCACCCCAAACCCGCTCATCCATGCCTTTATGGACCTTGCTTTGTGCACTGGTCCAAATCATTTGGTGGAGGTGGGATTATGGTGTGGGGGTTGTTTTTCAGAGGTTAGGCTTGGCCCCTTAGCTCCAGTGAAAGGAACTCTTAAGGTGTCAGCATACCAAGACATTTTGGACAATTTCATGCCCCCAACTTTGTGGGAATTTGGGGATGGCCCCTTCCTGTTCCAACATGACTGCTCACCAGTGCACAAAGCAAGGTCCATAAAGACATGGATGAGCGAGTTTGGGGTGGAGGAACTTGACTGGCCTGCACAGAGTCCTGACCTCAACCCGATAGAACACCTTTGGCATGAATGAGAGTAGAGACTGCAAGCCAGGCCTTCTCGTCCACATCAGTCCGTGACCTCACAAATGCGCTTCTGGAAAAATGGTCAAACATTCCCATAGACACACTCCTAAACCTTGTGGACAGCCTTCCCAGAAGAGTTGAAGCTGTTATAGCTGCAAAGAGTGGGCCAACTCAATATTGAACCCTACGGACTAAGACTGGGATGCCATTAAAGGCAGGCGTCCCAATACTTTTGGTAATATAATGTATATAAAGCTTTTGGAGTTTCGCCATTCCTCTGTCTCATTATCACATACAATCCATTTTCCAGATTTTAACTGGTTTATAAACTTTTCCACCTCTTAGCTTAAACGAGAAATCTGAGACGTTTGCTTGCTTTAATTCTGGTCATTTTATCGTCCCCACTACTGTTTCAGGAACACGGCTTCTTATAAGAGCTTGATCTTTGTTTTTAAACTTTACCCACAAAGTGATGCACACCAATCCATTCATACAGAATGGAAGACAGTACAAGCCTCATGCTGTGAAGGGATATACCCGACCATAGAGTCTGGGAGACAGGAGTACCATGCTGTGAAGGGATATACCCGACCATAGAGTATGGGAGACAGGAGTACCATGCTGTGAAGGGATATACCCGACCATAGAGTATGGGAGACAGGAGTACCATGCTGTGAAGGGATATACCCGACCATAGAGTCTGGGAGACAGGAGTACCATGCTGTGAAGGGATATACCCGACCATAGAGTCTGGGAGACAGGAGTACCATGCTGTGAAGGGATATACCCGACCATAGAGTCTGGGAGACAGGAGTACCATGCTGTGAAGGGATATACCCGACCATAGAGTCTGGGAGACAGGAGTACCATGCTGTGAAGGGATATACCCGACCATAGAGTATGGGAGACAGGAGTACCATGCTGTGAAGGGATATACCCGACCATAGAGTCTGGGAGACAGGAGTACCATGCTGTGAAGGGATATACCCGACCATAGAGTCTGGGAGACAGGAGTACCATGCTGTGAAGGGATATACCCGACCATAGAGTCTGGGAGACAGGAGTACCATGCTGTGAAGGGATATACCCGACCATAGAGTCTGGGAGACAGGAGTACCATGCTGTGAAGGGATATACCCGACCATAGAGTCTGGGAGACAGGAGTACCATGCTGTGAACTCTGCCACCATTCATGTGCTGGGGAAATGAGTATGTGTAATAAAGTGGAATGTTCCAACCAGCCCACACTGTACCGGGTCCCACTCGTTTTTTGGGTGCACTCACCCATGTGATCACACAGATCCAATCTAAATGATTCTCAAGTAAAAAAAAAAAAAAAACAACAACACAATATAAATCCACCACTGTTCCCAAAGCTAAAACAGCACTTTATGTTAGATTTATGTTATCAGACAAACCAGTAAAGAGCTGAAACACGTATGTGAAATGGTTTATCAGCCAAAAGTTTTAAGAATTCTGTGTAGTCTAAAACCCCTGCCATGCAGCATGGTGAAGGTCCCTGACTGTTTTTTTTCAATTGCAGTGAAACAATAGAGCTTGTTCACACAGCTGCCCCTAATCTGTGATTGGACAGTGAAGGAGCAGAAGCAGACTGAAGAGGTCAACTGTGTGTTTTACTGAGGCTGGCAACCCTGATGGGGGCCCCCTAGTGGCCCAGGGCCCTCGGGCAGTGCCCGAGTGGCTCAATGGTCAGTCAACCCCTGTCTACACTCATCCCTATCCCTGTACATTGTGTCTCATTAAGATGCTCATCTATTATATTATTATTTATTTAAGGTACCCATATAGCGCCGTCAATTTACGCAGCGCTCCACACATACATTGCACACTCACATCGGTCTCTACCCTCAAGGAGCCCACAATCCAAGGTCCCCAACTCACATTCATATACTAGGGTCAATTTTGGACAGAAGTCAGTTAACCTACCAGCATGTCTTTGGAGTGTGGGAGGAAACCGGAGTACCCGGAGGAAACCCACGCAGGCACAGGGAGAACATGCAAACTCCAGGCAGGTAGTGGTTGGGATTCGAACCAGCGACCCTTTTTACTACTAGGCGAGAGTGCTACCCACTACACCACTGTGCTGGGTTTACAGGACACAGAATTCTTTATAATGACAGAAACATGAGAATTACCTAATATTCCACGTATACATGAATGTGAATGGAAGAGCCAAGTACAGTGTATATTTATCATATGACTCCCATATACAGCACCTCTTCTATGAGGTCCACAAGTTGGGATCGCAACTCCTCCAGCTCTAGAGAGACGGCCTTCTTCTCCTCCTGGGCAGACAGGACCTGTTCATGGAGACCTGTGATATAAGATTATTATTACAGAGCTGCCAGGAGCTTGGAGCGGTTTTACTTCATGACCTAATCTAACAAGGAGGGGCTAATCATCATGTGTAGAGCATCACCCACCATTCCATGCATGCCCTGTGTCCCTTTTTGCCCAGAGTAGAGGATGGCATTGGTGGGGAGTATGTTTAAAAGTTCAATTTTGTGGCCTGAAGTTGTTTAAATAATTCTGGATTCAAAGGGTTATCCAAGATCGACCAACATGACCGTTTTTTTTGGGTTCCTTCTATTAAAGAAGTACAGCCAAAGCTCATCTGGGTGTACTTCTCCTGTGGATGGCAGCAGTGCAGTTCATTTGGCACTCCTGTGACCCATTTTCAGCAGACAACAGGCTGAAGTCCGCTGTCAGCTGACGTCACAGAACCAGTCCAGGCTCAGGAAAGATTGCGACCATATGGTCTGGATCTACCCAAGAGCCTGGACCGGCTCAGCCTCTCAGCTCCCACCCCCTCCACAGCCCAGCGTTCCAGTGAGCATGGGGGGACAGAGTATAGAGCCCGTGACTGATAGTCACCGGCTCTCTGCTCAGGGAGCTGTGACAACCGAACGATCGGTGGTGTTTGATCGTTTGGTTCTCAGTGATAGAGCCAGCAGGGGACTGATACTGCATCCACCTAGGTAAGTACGATTCCAAAATAAAAATGAATCCCATACTTTTTTAAATCCTTGTGTCAGGTACATAATCAATAAGGGAACCCATTTCCCTGAAGGTGGGTAGTGGGCAGGAGAGCAGGTGGCATCAGAGAGTACTGCAACTTCACCCAAATTTTACTTTCTAGTCTTAGAAAACTACAATCAAAACTACAATGTAAAATTTGGGTGAAGTGCCCACTACCCACCTTCAGGGAAAGGGGTTCCCTTCTTGATGCTGTAGCTGATACAAGGATTTAATAGAATGTTGGTCAATCCTACAGATAACCTTGTGAACCCAGAATAACCAACTGCAGGCCCCAAAATTGGACTTCTAAACACACTCCTGGCCAATGCCATCCTCTACTGTGGACAAAAACGGACGCAGGGATCCCAAAAACAATGAGACACTGGCACTTGATGGTTCCAAAAACAATGAGACACTAAAAATTGAGGTCCCAGAAAAATGACACATGAAAGTGCAAGAAAAACAACACACAGACACTTAAGGAGGCCAAAGACGATTACGAATCTCAGCCAGTTCTGCAGGAATCAGCCGAGATTGAAACCATGTATGGGCAGGCTGAATGTACCCAAGTTGATCAATCGATCAACCTGGGTACAACCAGGCTACCGGATTTTACATGCAATTATGGCCAGCATAGTTGCTAGCAAAAATAATGTTTTTCTCCAGGAAGGGACGGCTTGCCCCTCCCAGAACACACAATGGGGTTGATTTACTAAAGGAAAATAGACTGTGCACTTTGTAAAGTGCAGTTGCACTGTGAGAGCAGTTGCTCCAGTGCTTGGTAGATGAGGAAAAGCTCTGCTACATTCCATCATCCAATCATATGCAAGCAAAAAAGGCTGTTTTTTTAATTTTCCTTGCACGTGATTGGGTATTCTTTGCAGAGTGAAGCTCCCCCTCATTTACTAAGCTCTGGAGCAATTGCACTTTGCAAAGTGCACAGTCTAGTTGCCTTTAGTAAATCAACCCCTATGGCTCCACGGGAGGAATTCCTCCACCAACATGGGGAATTGAGCGATTTTCTTTGCTCTGTCTATGGCCAGCTTTAGGGATTCAGGACAAAGTCACATTGACACTTGGAGGTCTCATAATGATGACACACTTACGTTTGGGGTCTCAGAACAACGACACGCTGGCGCTTGGGGTCCCAGAACAAGGACACACTGATGCTTGGGGTCCCAGAACAAGGACACACTGATGCTTGGGGTCCCAGAACAACGACATGCTGATGCTTGGGGTCCCAGAGCAAATGAAAAACTGACACTTGGGGTCCCAGAACAATGACACACTGACGCTTGGGGTCCCAAAACAATGACACACTGACGCTTGGGGTCTCAAAACAACGACACGCTGACGCTTGGGGTCCCAGAACAACGACACGCTGACATTTGGGGTCCCAGAACAATGATACACTGATGCTTGGGGTCCCAGAACAAATGAAAAACTGACACTTGGGGTCCCAGAACAATGACACACTGACGCTTGGGGTCCCAAAACAATGACACACTGACGCTTGGGGTCTCAAAACAACGACACGCTGACGCTTGGGGTCCCAGAACAACGACACGCTGACATTTGGGGTCCCAGAACAATGATACACTGATGCTTGGGGTCCCAGAACAAATGAAAAACTGACACTTGGGGTCCCAGAACAATGACACACTGACGCTTGGGGTCCCAGAACAATGACACACTGATGCTTCGGGTCCCAAAACAACGATACACTGATGCTTGGGGTCCCAGAACAAATGAAAAACTGACACTTGGGGTCCCAGAACAATGACACACTGACGCTTGGGGTCCCAGAACAAATGAAAAACTGACACTTGGGGTCCCAGAACAATGACCAACTGACACTTGGGGTCCCAGAATGACGACACACCGACACTTGGGGTCCTAGAATAATGACACACTGACGCTTGGGGTCCCAGAACAATGACACACTGACGCTTGGGGTCCCAAAACAACGATACACTGATGCTTGGGGTCCCAGAACAACGACACGCTGACACTTGGGGTCCCAGAACAAATGAAAAACTGACACTTGGGGTCCCAGAACAATGACACACTGACGCTTGGGGTCCCAGAACAACGACACGCTGATGCTTGGGGTCCCAGAACAATGATACACTGATGCTTGGGGTCCCAGAACAATGACCAACTGACACTTGGGGTCCCAGAATGACGACACACCGACACTTGGGGTCCTAGAATAATGACAAACTGACACTTGGGGTCCCAGAACAATGACACACTGACGCTTGGGGTCCCAGAACAATGAACAACTGACACTTGGGGTCCTAGAATAATGACAAACTGACGCTTGGGGTCCCAAAACAACGACACACTGATGCTTAGGGTCCTGCGTGGCTCTGAAACATTGCACTTCATATGTGATGTGATCATTCTTCAACAAAAATTTGGACGTAATCAACGATCTGTGGTGTGCTACTGAATAATATGTACCTTTGATCCCAGAACAATGACATAATGACACACTGATACTTGGAGTCTCAGAACAATACCAGACTGATATTTGGGGGTACCAAAACAATACTGACAGACACTTGGGAGGTTTAGAACAATGACATTCCGACATTTGGAGGTTCCAAAACAATGACATGCTGACAGTTGCTCCCTCACCTTTTACTTTCTGCTGACAGTCAAGGGACGTGCATACTTCCCCACTGTCGCTGTCAGAAGGGGTGTCTTCGTCATCCAAGTTGATCTCCTCAGTAATGACCTCTGGACCCAGTTTGGCCATGTACAACATGCTAATTCGTTTCAGATTCTTGTTTTCCTTGTTGAGCTGGAGTGGAATAAACACAAAATGAGATTTATCAGCAAAGCTCTGTTCATGGCAGCCGTTCCTCCACACAAAGGGTTCCAGAGGTCACCTGCAACAAAGAACATTTTGTGAAAAGTTTTCCTGCACCGTTTGTGGAAATGAAGACCTCACCTGAAGCTGTAACACTACGGAAGAAGGATCTCATCATAACGAACTACATACCCCTAAGAATGGAGATGGACCCCACAGGATTAACCCCCTGGCCTGTCATCAGCCCCGGGGAGGAATCACAGATGACGAAGCAACGTGTGGGAGACACAACATTCTCCGAGCTAGCTGCCCTCCACACAACAATGCCACTTATTAAGCTCTCGATCCTGCTGCCCACACACAGAAATATTGTGACCGGCCTGCCATCCTGACCAGCCAGACCACAGAAGAAATCAATCCATTCTGTTTGAATATTCACTGGCACTCCATGTGTGCCTACAAGTGACCCAGAGGTGGGAAATACCTGGAATAGATTGTGGAATTATCCTTGTTGGGTGATAATGATTTAATAATGAAATCTAATGTGACTGACTGCCGATGTGTCAAATGAATGCGTGGCTGAAAATTATACTCTGATGATGACTGATGATTGTTTAATGGCTTATTTAAGGTTTTGACTTATAAGAAGGAAGTGTGGAATAAGGGAAAAAATTAAAAAGCGACAACATCAAATTGGCAATTTCACATATCTGTAGTTCTGGTAGTGGCTCATTTCAGGTACTTCAGAAATTCCCAGTAAACTTACCAGCCAGCCTGCAACAAACCAAACTGACCTTGTCTAACAATACAGGTTTAGGACAAAGGGTTTAGTTTGCAGCGGCCACCTTCTGGCACCCCAGTGTACTGCAGTCCAAACGCTATAATCTGAGAGTCTCTAATGTTAGAGAACACATACAATAATGGATAGATTAACCACTTGACCTCCGGAAAATTTACCCCCTTCATGACCAGGCCATTTTTATCTAAACTGGACTGTGTTACTTTAACTGACAATTGTGCTGTCGTGCGACGCTGTACCCAAATAAAATTTATGTACTTTTTTCCCACAAATAGAGCTTTCTTTTGGTGGTATTTGAGCACCTCTGCGGTTTTAATTTCTTGTGCTATAAACAAAAAAATTTGAAAAAAAAAATAAAATAAAATTTTTTACTTTCTGCTATAAAACATTCAATAAAAAAAATAAAAATACATTTAAAAAATCTAATTTCTTCATAAATTTAGGCCAATATATATTCTGCTACATATTTTTTCTAAAAAAAAAAATCCCAATAAGCGTATATTGGTTTACGCAAAAGTTATAGCATCTACAAACTATGGGATACATTTATGGAATTTTTATATATTTTTTATTAGTATTGGCGGCGATCAGCGACTTATAAACGGGACTGCAATATTGCGGTGGACAAATCGCACTGACACTTTTGACACTATTTGGGGACCAGTGCTAAAAATATGCATGGCACTGTACTAATAACAATGGAAGGGAAGGGGTTAAAATCAGGGGTACTCAAAGGGTTAAACGTGTTCCTAACATGTGCTTTCTCACTGGGTGGGAGGTGCTTTTATTATAGGAAGGCAGAGATTCGTGTTCCTGCTTTACAGAAATACAGGATCAAAGCTTTACCTACTGACAGAATGGCAATCCGCCTTGTTTACATAGGCAGATCGTCATTCTGGCTCTCTGCCTAATGATCGCTGGGTACTGAGTCCGCCGTACCCGCAGATCAGCTCCCACTGTGTATAATCACAGCGGGAGTGGGTCGCCGGCAGCATGCATGCGCGCCCCAGACCCAGAAGTGCAGGATCACGTACCCATGATCCTGCGCCTCCTGCCGTATATGTACGGTATATGGTCTGCAAGCGGTTAAGGGCAGGTATGCCTGGAGGGCGCCCATCCCTCATTAAAAGGCATAGGGACACACTGGACACCCAGCAATAGCATAATGGCAGTGAAGGTATTCAGTGCACCCCCCACCAATTATACAAATAAATGGCAACCACCCCAACCCTTTAACTAAACACCTTCTTTTTAATGTGAACTATTAGACAAGGTCAATTCAGTTTGTTGCAGGCTGGCTGGGAATTTTTGTTTGCTTTTGATGTGTGTTGCCCTTCCATGTGTTCTTTGCTGCCAAGGCTAGTTATAGGTTGGGGTGGTTGCCATTTGTTTGTATTTCAGGCACTGCCATGGCAAAGGTGAGGAGTTGAAGTATAATGCAAGGACAAATTAAAAAATTTGTTTTTTTATTTATTTCTTCTTGTTTTTTGTTATGGTTTTGTGTAGGTAATTCTATTTGTGGTATATAGTCACTGCTGGGGATCGATGGAAATAAGAAACTAGAATTTAAAAATATACACTTTGTAAAATCAGTGTTAAAATTGTTGTGTGTATGGATATTGTAAAACTGGTAAATAAGAAAATGTCGAATAAAGAGGTAATGTTAAAAAAAAAAAAAAAATAATGCAAGGACAAAATGAATGACCATTATGTCCCGTACCTTGATCTTTCCTCGGCTTCATGTTGTGCTGGCTTCTCCAGCTATACACCTAACAATTTTGAAGAGGTCTAAGGCTACATTCCTACTTGATCCAGTATCTTCGTCCTTTTTTTATACACTTTTTTTTTTTTTTTGCATTTTTTTTGTATGTATTTTTTGCATTTAGGCTTGAGCATTTTGTTTTAGCCATTGGAAAACTAGTTACTAGGAGGAGATGGTTGTTAGGCGCTAAATCACTCCCACCAAAGATTATCGGGACCTAAAACACGCAATCATGCCCACAGGAGCCCCTATGGTTTTCTGAGTGTTGAGCGACTGCACATTACTCAGATGTGAACGGACATAACAGAACAACAAGGGTATCTGAGTGACGAGCATTAAAGTGCTTCTGGAAACGCGCTTTCTAGAAGTGATGGTTGTTGCAAACGTCTTCCATTTGAGAATAATGGAGGTCACTGTACATTTGGGAACCTTCAGTTTAACAGAATCTTTTTTGTAGACTTCTCCAGATCTGTGCCTTGCAATAATCCTGTCTCTGAGCCCTGCGGGAAGTTCCTTTGGCCGCATGGCTTTTGCTCCGATACAGTATGCATTGTCAGCTATGAGGCCTTTTATAGAGAGGTGTGTGCCTTTCCAAATTATGTCCAATCAATTTATATAATTTACCACATGTGGACTCCAATCAAGGTGTAGAAACATCTCAGCAACAATCAAGAGAATTAGGATGCACATGAGCTAAATTTCAAGTGTTGTTGCAAAGGGTCTGAATGCCAATGTAATACTTCAGTTTTTTTCCTTTTCATACATTTGCATCTAAACATTGCTAGAATTCAGTTTTCACTTTGTCATTATGGGGTACCGAGTGTGGAATAAGGAAAAAAAAAAAAGAATTTAACCACTTACTGACTGCCCACAGCAGATTTACTGCTACAGGACAGTAGTTCTGTGCAGAATCATGTGTATATATACATGATTCTGCACTTTCGGGTAGGGGGCGCACTGCTTCTGCTGTAATTAGTCACAGCAAAAGCTGATCAGTGGGTGCCGACCAATGGATGTCCACTGCTGGACGGCGAGGAGAAAGGCTGGATGGAGTTCTGCATATGTAAACAATGCCTTCCTGACAGGAGGGAAGTGATGGATTTTCTTCCCCTGCAAACCCTTTGATCGCTCTAGACGATTAATCACTTCCCAGCCAGTGTCATTAGTACAGTGACAGTGCATATTTTTAGCTCTGATCACTGTATTAGTGTCATTGGTTCCCACAAAGTGTCAAAAGTGTCAGTTAGTGTCAGACTGTCCACCGCAATATCGCAGTCCCTTTATAAGTCGCTGATTGCCGCCATTACTAGTATAAAAAAAAAATTCCAGTATTTATACCAGTGTTTGCAGATGCTATAACTTTTTGCAAACCAAATCAATATACGCTAAAGCCCCATACACAATATCAGATTTTCTGCTGATCTTTGTCTTTAGATTTACAAAAACCATGTAGTGCAAGGGCCTGCCTGATTGCATACAAATTAAAACTCCTAAGGTTTGACCTCATATTAGATGGTTTTGGTAAATCTGAAGGAAAAATCAGCAGAAAATCTGATAGTGTGTATGGGGCTTTATTGAGCTTTTGTTTTCAAAAAATGTAGCATGTACAGTATATTGGCCTAAATTTAAGGAGAAATTTTATTAAAATAACGCAGTGCCGTATCACAAAAAATAGCCTGAAGGGGGGGTAAATCTTCCAGAGGGCAAATAGTTAAACAACTGCAGTATCCAGCTGCAACAGAACAAAACTGAAACTGAAAGTGAAGGGGGTCTGAATACTTTATGAATGCACTGTAGCTAAGGTCCAACCGAAGTCCAACCAAGCATGTTGACACCCAGATCTCACTTAAGAGGTCTTGTCATGCTTTTTTAATATTACAAGGGATGGTTACATCCCTTGTAATAGGAATAAAAGTGACCCACATGTTTCTTTTTTTTTAAAGAACAGTGTAAAAAAAAAAAAAAAAAGTAAAATAACAAAAAAAAAAAATAGATTTAAAGCGCCCTGTCCCATCGAGCTCGCATGCAGAAGCGAACGCATACGTAAGTTGCGCCTGCATATGAAAACGGTGTTCAAACCACACATGTGAAGTATCGCCACGACCGTTAGAGCGAGAGGAATAATTATAGCCCTAGACCTCTAACTCAAAACTGGTAACCTGTAGAAATGTTTAAACTTCGCCTATGAAGATTTTTAAGGGTCAAAGTTTGTCGCCCTTCCACGAGCAGGCGCAATTTTGAGGCACGACATGTTGGGTATCAATTTACTTGGCGTAACATTATCTTTCACAATCTAAAAAAAATTGGGCTAACTTTACTGCTGTCTTATTTTTTAATTTAAAAAAAGTGTATTTTTTCCCAAAAAATTGCACTTGCGAGACCGCTGCGCAAATACGGTGTGACAAAATATTGCAACAACCACCATTTTATTCTCTAGGGTGTCTGAAAAAAATACATATATTAATGTTTGGGGTTTCTAAGTAATTTTCTAGAAAAAAAAAAAAAAAAGATTTTAAACTTGTAAACACTGAGTGTGAAAAATAGGCCTCCTGGTCCTTAAGTGGTTAAATGAGTTATGAGTACATCTTGGGTGAAGAACTAGAATTAAAAAATGGGTTGCAATTGTCCTCTAATGTCAACAGGGGGCATCTAGACCAGTGCCCAGACGATGAGTCAGACTCGCACAGGTGTCAAACTGGCGGCCCTCCAGCAGTTCCAGAACTACAAGTCCCATGAGGCATTGCAAGGCTAATGCCGTGTACACACGAGCGGACCGTCCGGCAGAAAAGGTCCGACGATTCCGTCGGACATTCCGATCGTGTGTGGGCTTCATCGGACCTTTTCTGTCGAAAATTCCGACGGATCTAGAAATAGAACATGTTTCAAATCTTTCCGACGGACTCGAGTCCGATGGAAAAATCTGTTCGTCTGTATGCTAGTCCGATGGACAAAAAAGGACAAAAAAAGGACGCAAGGGCGGCTATTGGCTACTGGCTATCAACTTCCTTACCTTAGTCCGGTCGTACGTCATCATGTGGTGTGATCGTATGTAGGCAAGTCCGTTTTGTTGGAAATCTGTCGGGAACTCCGTCGAAAAGTCCTTCGGAGTTCTGGCGGACGAGAAGTCCACTCGTGTGCACGCGGTATTACAGTTACAAGCATGACTCCCACAGCCAGGGGCATGATTGGACTTGTAGTTCCACAACAGCTGGAGGGCCGCCAGTTTGACACCCCTGCACCAACACCACAGACAAGTGGGAATATGTGCTAAAACGAGGGAGTCCATATAGTACCAACAGCTCTTAGATGCATAGTCACCAGAAATCATGAAATAACGTTTTACGTGGCATATATGTAGTAAGCTCCTGCTGAGCTGGCGGACAGAGACGGACTCCGTGGTAGAGGATCCACCTCATGTGAATGAGGCCTAATGCCGCGTACACACAAGCGGACTTTCCGGCAGACCGGACTCCGTCAGACAATTCGATCGTGTGTGGGCTCCAGCTTTTTTTTTTTTTTCCCAATAGTCCGACGGACCTAGAAATAAAACACGTTTCCAATCTTTCCATCGGACTCGAGTCCGTTCGAAAAATCCGCTGGTCTGTATGCTAGTCCGACGGACTAAAACCGACGCTAGGGCAGCTATTGACTACTGGCTATCAACTTCCTTATTTTAGTCCGGTCGTACGTCATCACGTACGAATCCGTCGGACTTTGTGATCGTGTGTGGGCAAGTCCGTTCGTTAGAAAGTCCATCGGACCAGTCCGGTTGAAAAGTCCGCCCGTGTGTACGCGGCATTACACCACCTGTATGTCTTTACTAAGCATGTGGATATCACTCATGATCATGACAATCCGTTCAGTTCTGTTTAAATCAATATATAGATCAAAGTATCAGTAGAGAGGGGAAAGAGATCTAACCCACTGACTACGTGGAGCTGTGGCACTTGAATTAGGCTGTGTGGATGGATGCCAGGTCAGAGGACATGGGCACAGGTTTGCATGCCATCTGAAAAAACAATGGTTGCTATGAAAGCTGTTCACATTTATGCGGTGCGATTCCGATCCCTTCAAAAAAAGGGCCCTGTGCAAGTTTAGTGCGGATTTGGTGCAAATTTAATCTCCAGCTATGCCAAACCGCTTCAGAAATGGCATTAATTTGCAGCTGTCACTACAGAAATCGCATTAGATTTGCACCACATCAGTGTGAACAGAGACTCCGAGGGTGGTGATCAATGGCATATTTCTATATCCAGGGGTAACCCTCCTTTCGAGGTTCATACCCCAAGCCGTGTGCCCTCTCACATTCCCAGAGTAAGCAATCAGCTTTCTCTATAGGAATTCTATAAAAACAAGAAGCGGCGATGAGCACAGACATTTCTAACATATGAGGAACGCAGAGCTACGATTTCCTCCCTCCCTGCGCTATGTCCAGAATCGCTAATGAAATTTGGCTGAAAATTGCTGTAATCTCTTCCCAGATGAAGTGGCCGCAATGCATTTTACACCAGCAAAACAACACAAAAAGAGCGATAAAAACATTCTTTAATAATAATACAAGTCTGATGAGATGGAGGCGAGAAAATGACACACTTGGTAAAATCATCAGCCCCGCAGTAATCAGCGGTACACAGGGAGGTCAGCGCTTCCCTCCGCCTCCTATTTGTTTTCATAAACAATCAGCGGCGAATCTCCGGCTTCTCTCGCTCGATTGAAAACACTGAAATGATGCTTCCCATTCAGCCAGGACTATATTTTATTTTCTTTTTGTCTTCCTCACTCTGTGTAGATTGCTGGCCATTTAATCCAGATGCTCAGGAGGTATTAAGTAGGGCAGAACAATGGAAGTAATCTCGCAAGATGACACAGTTTCTGTAGAGTCGCTCGTTATGGCGACAATCACTCTGTGGAGACAAAATGTAGCCCCGGGCAAAGATAGAATTACCGGGGGCCATTTTCTAAAACAAGGGACCCAATTTAACACTTGGGGATAGGCCATATTGGATTTTAGGCTGCCAGTCTTAAAAATGTTTTTTTTTCTGGTTGATTTGGGAACTTTTAGGCAGTCCATAGAGGATGCGATTTTTCCATGGTTGCAGGAAAGAAAATCGCTTGATTCCCTCCCATAGAGCTATTGTGTTCTCCTGGGGGCAGGCGGGGGAAATTCTTGTTAGTGGCTATAGTCCCTGGCAATACTCACATGTAAAAATCGAATATGCTGGTTGAACCCAAATTGATCGATGGATCAACTTGGGTACAGCCAGCCTGCCCATAGATGGTTGGAATCTCAGCCGGTCCCTGTTGAACTGGTCAAGATTCAGACCTTAGATGGTTCATCTATACCTTGTTCATATATTACCTTGTATATTAAAGGAGAAGTCCAGCCTGAGCTCATTCGGCTGGGCTCCTCCTATGGGTCACAGGAGTGCCACCCCATTTGCACTCCTGTGACTCGTTCACAGCAGAGAGTGGTCTGAAGTCCGATATCTGTTGAGGTCACACAGATCAGTCCAGGCACCGCGTCATCGCAACAATGAAGTCTGGATCCGCCAGGTGCCTGGACTGATAGGCACCTGGCCGCTCCCCGCCGCTCCACAGCTCAGCGCTCCAGTGAGCGAGCAGGAAGCAGAGCGGAGAGCTGCTGATTGACAATCAGCAGCTCTCCGCTCAGGGAGGTGGGAGAACCGAGCCATCCTTCTCTTTTAACTGTTATATATACCAGCTCGTCTCGAGCAAGGTTCCATGAAACCCTGAGCTTTCTCCAGAGGTTGCTAGGGGTTCCCTTGAGCGGTAGCATATATTGACCAATGGGGCATGCATAGTTCCGGAGTCAAAGTCACTTGGCAAAACCAATGGTACAACACCAATGATCTTTTTAGTATTCTTCTCACTAACCACAAATGTAAGGGGCATGCTTCATCTTACTGGCCACAATGTAAGGGGCATGCTTCCCCTCACTGCCCACAATGTAAGGGGCATGCTTCCCCTCACTGCCCACAATGTAAGAGGCATGCTTCCCCTCACTGCCCACAATGTAAGGGGCATGCTTCCCCTCACTGCCCACAATGTAAGGGGCATGCTTCCCCTCACTGCCCACAATGTAAGGGGCATGCTTCCCCTCACTGCCCACAATGTAAGGGGTATTCTTCCTCTCACTGACCACAATGTATGGGGTATTCTTCCCCTCACTGACCACAATATAAGGGGCATGCTTCCCCTCACTGCCCACAATGTATGGGGTATTCTTCCCCTCACTGACCACAATGTAAGGGGCATGCTTCCCCTCACTGACCACAATGTATGGGGTATTCTTCCTCTCACTGACCACAATGTAAGGGGCATTCTTCGATTGTTACTGAAAATTATTTCGAGCAGGTGGGGTGAAAAAAATATTGTCCAAGTACTCTGGGTATGCCACATTTTTTACTCTTTTAATTATTATAAACGTCTTGATCTGATACTATTGAACCACAAGTTTTACAAATCATTTTAGACAGGGGTTTCCCGAGACCTGAAAATTATTCCAAGGGTTTCTCAGAGCCCCTTGTGTAGGGTGGCACTATATGATATTATGAAAATACCTAATGTCTAAATCCAAAGTTGGGGGCATGTAAACCAAAGGGTTTAAATGGTTATGAGTGCGTGGGACTTGTTTCTGTTCCTCGGTCACTTGACTCCTGAAGGGAACAATGCAGATGTTATTGTGTATGGTGGCAGAGGTGCGGTGGGTGAGGAGCACCTTAAAGAAGTCATAAAACCTGAATGTTAAAATCCAATTATTTTACAGATAAGGAAGACTAGAGACAATGAATTTTGAAGGTTTAGAAAATCTTGTTTAGGGTTACAGAGAAAAAATAATAAAAAAAAAATTTTCTTATTGGGGAAATGCAAGAATATGTATAAAATCTAGTTGGTTGGAACCACCTCCAAAAATGTTGAGGGCATTTATAGACATCTACTAAAAATTAGTGATGGCAATACTTAAAGGAGTTGTAAAGGTAGAAGGTTTTTTATCTTCATACATTCTATGCACAAAGATAAAAATCCTTCTGTGTGTAGCAGCCTCCCCTGCTCTCCCCAATTACCTACCTGAGCCCCTTCTCTCTCCAGCGATGTCTATGATCCCCTCAGCCATCCAATACACTCCTCCTGATTGGCTGAGACAGAGCAGTGGCGCGATTGGCTCCTGCGGCTGTCAAAGTCAGTTAGCCAGGGGAGAGAGGAGGCGGGGCCAGGTCGGAGCTCCATGTCTGAAAGGATACACGGAGCTCTGAGTCTGCTTGGGTGCCCCCTGTAGCAAGCTGCTGACTGAGGGGGCACTCAAAGGAGGGAGGGGCCAGGAACACAGAACAGGGACTGGAGAAGAGCCAAGCTGCTCTGTGCAAAACCAACTGTACAGAGGAAGTAAGTATAACACGTTTGTTATTTGTTTTTTAAACAAGCCTTTACAATCACTTTAAGCAGGGTGTAGCCAGCCAGGGGGGCAGAGAGATCACAACACAATACCCAGGAAGGGTTTAATTTGTCAGCAATCAGCAGAGATGGCAGGGCTATACAGAGGGAGGATTTTAGACCTCATACACACTGGGCTTAAAAAAATGACACCTTTTACGGGCATTTGCCACTTTTTTTTTTTTTTTCAACCTGTAAATAGCACCTCTATGTTATCTAGGTGTCCACGTACACCTAAGCATTTACAGGCGTATTAGAAGAAGAGTTTTCCCCTAAAGAAGTCACATGACGTGATGTAAAGAGTAGGGCATCTTGGAGCAGACAGCGGACCGGAGGTGATGTGAGAGGCATACACTGCCGAGTATTTTATCATTTGAATGTGGTTTTAACAGTATATTAATAGTATAAGCCACATTTTTAATTACCTAAATACATTTGAGATTTTAAATTATTATGGGAGGCACTATATATATGCTTTATCCTAACATGCTTATGAATGTGAGCGGCACTCCTCCTCCTCATCGAGTGCCCCCACACGGAGCCGCATTCCATGGGGGCACTCGTGTGGGCGCGCTCCCGAGTCCTGCTGCTGCGTCCATTGACAACAGACAGCAGGACTGAACCCCGCCCCCGGCTCCTGTGTCACTGGATTTGAAGGACAGCGGTGGGAGCCAATGGCTCCCGCTGCTCTCAATCTATCAAATGAGGACCCAAGACAGTGGCTGGGCTCATGCTCGTTGCTGGAACGATTGGGTTCAGGAAAAAGGAGGGTTCTGGGGGGCAGCTGCAGCACAGAAGGTTTTTCACCTTATTAAATAGAATAGAAAAACCTTGAGACTTTACAAGCCCTTTAATGCATTCCAATGGGCAGAATAAAATATTCTGGCCAACGGAATCCATTGACGCTCAAACACTTTACACGCATAAATGTGTGTGCAAGCAACTTTTCTCCTGCCAGGGGTTCAGGCATTTAGAGGAGCAAAGTATATGTCCTGCATGCACGAGCGCCAAGGACAGAGAGCTGAGGGGATCTGGATGGGGAAAAGAGAGATGAGGGGATGATGCCCAAAAGGGTTTAACTAGCTATGGACCAAGGGGATGACAGGACAATACAAGGAGGGTTCATCTGTCTGTGGGGCAAAGGGATGATACTTGGGGGGGGGGCTTATCTTACCAGGTGGAAGAGAAATGCCAGGACGGTACTCAAGAAGGGTTTATCTGGTGGCCAGTGGGTCAAGCACAATGCGCTGTCTAAAATATAATTCTGTATACAGCGGCACAGATGAAGATATTGAGACCTGGCCAAAATAACAGGGGTCTAATGACAGTCCAACAACCCAAGTACAATCACTGATTGGTGAGCTGCAATAGTTTCTCTTCTCACACACAATCAGAGCTCGCATCCACTTATCCAATCAGCAGATGACGTGTTCATACAGCCGATCATTCAGATTGATTAAAGCAGGCAGACTCTGCTGATCATGTAATTGTTTGATGTAAAGAGGAATTCCAGGCCAGATGCAGCGAGAATGGAAAATATGGAGGAAACCGAACTCTGATCTGTAGTAGAGAGTCATCGAGGGCTGGAATTAAATTAGTGCATTAATATTGCAGCATTAGAATCCAAGATTCAGGCCCCAATTGTAATGATACCAGCAAAGAGCTTAAGTGCTTGGCCTGCACACCCAATAAAAAACAAAAAAAGGGTCTTTAGGATTAACTTCACTAAACCGAGCACAGCCACTAAATGACTAGAAAATTGCTCAATGGCACAAGATTGCCAGAGAGTGACCAACATTAAGGGTCTTGCCCTCTGCACTCCCAACTCATCGCCTTGCAAACTTAAAGAGTACAGCCAAAGCTCATTTGGCTGTACTTCTCATGTGGATCACAAGAGAGCAGCTCGTTCTGCACTCCAGTGACCCATCTTTAGCAGACAGGAGGCTGAAGCCCGCTGTTGGCTAACGTCACAGAGCCGGTGAAGGCTCAGAAAGGATCCACCCAGGACCCTGGACCGGCACCCGTCTCAGCCTCTCAGCAAGCCACTGAGAGCCGTTCCTGCCCCCTCCACAGCCCATCGCACGGGGGGGGGGGGGGGGGGGGGGGGGGGGTGTGCAGAGCAGAGAGCTGCTGAGTGACCGTCACCAGCTCTCTGCTCAGGGAGCCCTGAGAACCAAGCGCTCACGGTGTTTGATCGCTCAGTTCTCAGTGTTAGAGTTAGCAGGGGGCAGCATCGGAGGTAGAGAAGAATAAAAACAAACCACAAACTTCTCTTTTAACATCATCTAATACCTACATTGCAAAATCAAAAAATGAAGCTACACTCCACGGACATCCCACTGGCATGTTTACTGTGTACAGCTGGCTGCTGACTTAAAGCCCTTGGGCTACACCTCTCTGACATGTTTCACCCCTCCTAGGGCTTAACCACTTGCTTACTGGCCACTTTTACCCCCTTCCTGCCCAGGCCAATCTTTAGCTTTCAGCGCCGTCGCACTTTGAATGACAATTGTGCGGTCATACAGCACTGTACCCAAACTAAATTTTTATCACTTTTTTCACACAAATAGAACTTTCTTTTGGTGATATTTAAGAACCACTGGGTTTTTTATGTTCTGTTAAACAAACAAATGAGATCAAAAATTTGGAAAAAATAAACATTTTTCATAGTTTGTTAAAAAATTTTGCAAACAGGTAATTTTTCTCCTTCACTGATGTGCACTGATACAGTCAGGTCCATAAATATTGGGACATCAACACAATTCTAATCTTTTTGGCTCTATACACCACCACAATGGATTTGAAATGAAACAAACAAGATGTGCTTTAACTGCAGACTTTAAGCTTTAATTTGAGGTGATTTACATCCAAATCAGGTGAATGGTGTAGGAATTACAACAGTTTGTATATGTGCCTCCCACTTTTTAAGGGACCAAAAGCTCCTCAGTGTGAAAGTAGCCTTACATAGTAATTGCAGCAGCTCCTCAATGTACAACAAGAAGCTGCCTCTTGAAAAGAACCTTTTTTTTCCCATCCCCTCTTACCCGCTCCTGCACCCTCTTGGGATATGTATTGGGACATGAATGGAGGAAAAGCAAAAAACATTTTATAAACATTGTAAGTAAACACACAAAAAAAAAAAAATTCAATAGCAGAGGTGGAAGGGTTGTAGTAGGAAAAAGGTTTTTTTTTAGGTGCAAGTCCTGGTTCACACTGATGCAATTTGACAGTTCAAAAGTCGCACTTCACTGCTGGCAATAGAACTGTTCAAATTGCTGCAACTCAAGTTCCCGCGAAAGCTTCCTGCACTCCTTTTTTGGGATTTCATTGCGACTTGTATAGACTTCTGCTTAATTAAATTGCAAGTGCAAATCGCACTAATCTACTGCTTTGAAATTGTGCTGAAGTACAGGGCTAAAGGTCTGCTTTAATTAGACTGGAGCGCTTCTTTAATCTGATCTGCCTTAACCACTTCAGACCCGGAAGGATTTATCCACTTCCTGACAAGGCCATTTTTTACGATACGGCACTGCGTTATTTTGACTGACAACTGAGTGGTCGTGCGATGCTGCACCCAAAATAAAAAAATTTTTTAAAAAATGTAAAAAATCCCACAAATAGAGCTTTCTTTTGGTGTTATTTGATCACCTCTGCGTTTTTTTTTTTTTTGTTCTTTGGTTTTTTTACTATAAACAAAAAAAGACTGACATAATTGGAAAAAAAAATATTTTTTACCTTCATCTATAAAACACCCAATAAAAAAACTGTAAAAATCGAATTTCTTCAGAAATTTAGACCAATATGTATTCTGCTACATGTTTTTGGTTAAAAAAAAACCCCAATAAGCGTATATTGATTGGTTTGCGCAAAAGTTACAGCGACTACAAAATTGGGGGAACGATTTATAGTATTTTTATTATGATTTTTTATTTTTTTACTAGTAATGGCAGTGATCAGCGATTTTTAGCGGGACTGCGACATTGCGGCGAACAGATCGGACATTTTTGACAATTTTTTGGGAACCAGTGACATTATTACAGTAATCAGTGCTAAAAATATGCACTGACATTGTACTAATGACACTGGCAGGGAAGGGGTTAACATCAGGGGTGATCAAGGGGTTAAATGTGTTCCCTCAGTGTGTTTCTGTGTGGGGGGGGATGGGCTGCCTGGGACAACACAAAGATCCATCTTCCTGCATAACAGAAAGACAGGAACTGTGTGATCTCCTCTGTCAGAACGGAGATCTGCCATGTTTGCTATGGCAGATCCTTGTTCTGTCACTGCAGGGAACGATCGGGGGTGGCCGGCAGACATAGAGTCCGCCAGACCCGCCAATTGGTTCCCCTGCCGGCCAATGGGCGCGTGCGCGTGCCGCCCACAGAGCCTCATGCACGAACCGATGTACAGCTACGGCGTTTTGTGCAGCCGAGCCAACCTGCAGCAGTATAACTGCGGCGGCTGGTTGGCAACAGGTTAATGTAAATCCCTTGCAGGTGAAATAAAACCCAAAACCCCAGTGCCGCAAGGAAAGCCTGTTTAGCTTTAATAGCGTATAAGGGCCATATACAGTGGGGAAAACAATTATATGATCCCCTGCAGATTTTGTAAGTTTGCCCGCTTACAAAGAAATTAAGGATCTAGAATTTTTAACATAGGTGTAAGGAATAGAGACAAAATATCAGCCAGAACACTGAAGATGGGTCGTGGATGGGTCTTCCAGAATGACAATGACCCAAAACATACCTCCAAGGCAACTAAGGAGAGTGGCTCAAGAAGAAGCACATTACAGTCATGGAGTAGCCTAGCCAGTCTCCAGACCTTAATCCCATAGCCCTTTCATGCCTAACCCTATTTCTAACATTTGTTGCTTACAAGTTAAAATCCGTATTTTTTGCTAGAAATTTACTTAGAACCCCCAAACATTATATATATTTATATATTTTTAGCAGAAAATCTAGAGAATAAAATGGCCATCGTTGCAATATTTTATGTCACACTGTATTTGCGCAGCAGTCTTTCAAACGCAATTTTTTTGGGAAAAAATACACTTTCATGAATTAAAATTAAACAGCAAAGTTAGCCCAATTTTTTGTATAATGTGAAAGATGATGTTACGCTGAGTAAATAGATACCCAACATGTCATGCTTTGAAATTGCGCACACTCGTGGAATGGCGACAAACTATGGTACCTAAAAATCTCCATAGGCGGCGCTTTAAGAAAAAATAACGGTTACCAGGTTAGAGTTACAAAGGAGGTCTAGTGCTAGAATTATTGCTCTTGCTCTGGCGATCGCGGCGATACCTTTGAACACCGTTTACATATGCGGGCGCAACTTACGTGTGCATTTTCTTTGCTGTGCGAGCTCGCGGGGATGGGGGTGCTTTAAAAATTTTTTTTTTTTTTTTTTTTTACATTGTCACTTTAAAAAATAAAATTAAAAATCTAAAAGACCCCAAACCCCTCCTTTGCACTTCAAAGTATTCAGATTGCCAAAAACGGTGATTCTGAATACTGTAATTTTTTTTCAAAACGGCGCCATTGGCAGCCGAGTAAACCAGAAGTGATGCCGTGACGTCGCTTCCGTGTTTACACAAAGGGAGAGTGGATCGAAGCAGTTTGCGGCTTCCTTCAAGTCTTACTCCAGCCGGCAGAAGTGCTGGATCGTGGATCAGGTCTCCCGGTGGGACAGGAGGCCGGGAAGAGCGGTGGAAGGCCGCGGGGGGGGGGGGGTTTGGGAGTTCCCTCTCGCTCCTTCGGGATAACAGCCGAGCGGCTTTTGGCCGCATCAGTTGTCCCTGAAGAGCCGACCACCCGCTCCAGAAAAACGGTACCGGGATGATGCATGTGGCTGCATGCATCATCCCGTTATAACCCCTTGAAGCCGAGGCCACACATGTGCGTACGGTCGGCGGGAAGGGGATAGAAAATGTATAGAGGGAGCTGAAACTTCAAGTTGCCAAGAGACAGCCAAGAAACCTTAAAGCGGAGTTCCACCCAAAAATGGAACTTCCGCTTTTCGGAATCCTCCCCCCCTCCGGTGTCACATTTGGCACCTTTCAGAGGGGATGGGGGAGCAGATACCTGCATAATCCAGGTATTTGCTCCCACTTCCGGGCATAGATAGCCGCAGTACCCGCGGTTATCTATGCCATATCCGGCGCCTCCTCTGTCCCCCCCGCTGTCTTCTGGGGGACAACACAGGTCCCAGAAGACAGCAGGGACCTGTGGGAGCACGACTTCCTGATTCCCTTACCGAAGATGGCAACGCCTCCACCCAAGAGCCGAGGGACAGATCGGCTTCAGGTGCCGACATTGCGGGCGCCCTGGACAGGTAAGTGTCCATATTTTAAAAGTCAGCAGCTGTAGTACTTGTAGCTGCTGACTTTAAGAAAAAAAAAAAAAAATTCGGCAGGACCTCCGCTGTAAGGTTTTAGAGAAGATCTGTAAAGAAGAGTGAACCAATACCCCTCCTGAGATGTGTGCAAACCTGGTCACCAACTACAAGAAATGTCTTACCTCTGATTGTCAATAAGGGTTTCTCCACCAAGTACTAAGTCATATTTTGCTTGGGGATCAAATATTTTTTTACTCACTGAACTGCAACTTAAAGCGGGGGTCCACCTATCTATCGTTTTTTTTTTTTTTTTTTTGAGTTCATCCACAAACTTTTCTTCTCAGCATTACATACTCACATATTGTGTGTAATATGTCCACCTGTGTCAGATTTCGTCGGAAAGAATAACTTATATTATTCACTGCAGGCGGTTTCCATCTTCATTGTGGGCATTTGAAGCCCACAAGCATTTATTTCCTGGATGTGGTGAATGCTGTGCTCCCAGCATTCACCGCTCGTTCCCGCACATGCTCAGTGGCATCCTGGGAAGCCTGAGACTAGCTCCCAGGAGTCTGGGAGAGGCTAGAAACACGCCTACTCCCACGGGAGGAGAACCAGGAAGTGCAAAGAAGAATAGAAAAATAAAAGTTAATTACGGTGATTTAAATTTTTTTAAACGGCATGTCAGCATCTAGGCAAGGAAGAGAATACATACAGATATTGTTCAAAATTTGGGTGGAACCCCGCTTTAATTTATAACATTTGTATCTTGTGTTTTTTCTGGATTTTTCTGGTTGATATTCTGTCTCTAGCATATAAAATACAGCCATTATAAAAATTATAGACCCTTCATTTCTTTGTAAGTGGGCAAACTTACAAAATCTGCAGGGGATCAAATAATGATTTTCCCCACTGTACTTTACGTGCGCCTCTGTGCATCTGCATTAACAAAGCCAGGTTTGGCTGTATCTGCATCGTATTCAGTATAAAAAAAAAAAAAAAAAAAAAAAAAAAAATCAATTATTATACTAAACTAACACAGAAAAAAAAAAAGAAATTCCCCTTTCTATTTCCCGAAAGGTAGTTTGAAATTTAAGGCCCTGGAAAAAGTGAACCCGTCTTTGACCCTTGCAGAAAAACCACCCAGATCACCTGTACATTGTATATTCATAATACCTCAAGGAAAGGGTAGATAAAGACAACTGCAAATCAATTTGAAACATGAATAAAATTGCAAAAAATGGGATTTTAAAAGTTCCATAAAAATTACAACAAATTTGAAACATTTTGCATGGTTCCTGCCAAGGATAAAAAGACACAAGACAATATGTAGAGAGACAAAGTCATACCGCACAACAAAACACATCATAAACCTCCCAGCCTTGACTCATATTCCTGCTTGTAAGTGCTTTCCAAAACAAATATGACTAGAGTCAGATGACACATTTATATGGCATTACAAAGATTTATACCACCATCAAGGTAGCGGTGAGGCGGTAGGAAATAAACCAAAAGGCCCGCTTCTAAAGTACCGAGAGATACAGAATCATCCTATAACAGAAGGCATTTAAATGTCCTCACTTCAGGCACAAAACCCCAAAACAAGGAGCTCAGCCTCTGCTTATGGGTAAGTGGGTGGAGTCACGCAAATAATTCCTTTTTGCCCCGTTTAGCAATCTGTGTATCCAGACCCACTGTAGGGTGATCTAGCCATCATCTTACAGAGTCAGTGTTATCTAGAATACTATGATGAAAGCTGGCACACAACCGAGGGACTGCATAAATCATTTTATTATAGACAGGATAAATCCATGTAGTGCAACGCCGCTAACGTGTTTCAGCTGAAAGAGGCCTTAGTCAAAGCAATAATTAAGAAGAGAAGTATGGGGGGGGGGTTTAGAATAGGTGGATGCTGCATCTGTCCCCCAGATGCTCCAAGACTGTCAGAAACCATAAAATCAGACCAAGACAGAAGTACAGTTAAGGCCCCTTTCACACTTGTGCGACTTCAAAGTTGCACGATTTTACCGCGATTTCATGGCCGCAATTTTGCTAAGATTTTGCAGTGATTTTTGCATGTTTTTGCCGCGATTTGGGAGCAGTACTACTTTGTATGACTTTGCAACAACTTTGGCATTAACCATTCTCAGCTTGTGCTTACAAAGTCGTACTGAAATCGTGTCTATATTATTCAGGTACGATTTGCATGCTACTTGAGGGTTTAACATTGAGGTCTATGGACATCAACTCACATGGAAGTTGGACCAAAGTAGTGCAGGGACTACTCTGAAGTCGGCACGACTTAAAGTCGTGCTAATATGAATGGTAGTCATTGAAAATCATGGAGAATGACTCGTCATACGATTTTGCAGAACAAACTCGTGGGACAAGTCCTATAAGTGTGAAATGGGCCTAAATCACACTTGTTTAATAATAAAAGTAAATCGAGCAAACGTAGTCAAAACATAGTCAGAGTTCAGGAACCGGAACGGATAGTCAGACAAGCCAAAACGTCAGGGAGCCAGAGTTGAGCGTAGTAAAACAGCAAGCAGGATCTGGAGCCAGAAGGGATGTCAGCCAAGCAAGTCTATTAACAGGCATGCAGGAGAGCGTCTCTGTGATGTTGACTAAGGCAAAGGCAGAGATCATCTGGGCTGAACGGCTTAAGTAGGCAGGACTGACAAGCAGGATATCATCAACAGCTGAGTAACTGTTTGAGAGATAAGAGCTGGCAATTAGCCAACGGCTGAGCGGCTAGCTCAGAGAAGGAAGGGCTGAGCCTAGCCCTGACAAAGACTGAGAACCGAGCGATCAAACACAGCCGATCGCTCGATTCTCGGGGCTCCCTGAGCAGAGAGCTGGTGACTGTCAGTCCCCCCTGTCTGCCAAACGAGCTTTGGCTGTACTTCTCCTTTAAGGCCTCTTTTAGCTGTAACACATTAAAGAGGCCTTAATTATAGTTATTTGGCAGAAATGCGTTAGGGAAGTTGCACTGCTTGGATTTATTACCCTGTATACAATAAAGTGATTTATGCAGTCCCAGGCTTTCATCATAAAATACAAGGTAATGCTGACTCTGTAAGACGATGGCTAGATCTGTGCTATACACTAGTGGGTCTGGATACACAGATGGCTAAAAGGGGCAAAAACGAATGATTAGCATGACTCCACCCACTTACCCATAAGCAGACACTGAGCTCCTTGTTTTGGGGTTTTGTGCTGGAAGTGAGAACATTTAAACACGTTCTGTTATAAGAGTGTCAGGGAAATGGTATGTACAGTCGTGCACAAAGACGTACACGAACATGTGCGCTTGCTAATAGAAATTCTCGAGTGACAACTAAGAGGTTCTCTAACTCGCGCGCATGCGCAAAATAATTCACAAGTGACAACTAGGCATGCAATGACTCGCTCACGTATCCGCGCACGTGTGCATTAGTGTGCGTGAATACTGGGCGCTCTCTTGCCTATTTAAAGTGGCTTCATAGACCAGAAGATTGCTGAGTGGTCGTCAGCTTCTCCCGTCTGTGACCTGATCCTGTGTTTGGTCCTGTGTATACCTGGCCTATCGCTGATAGAAAAGACGGTATTGGTGCGACCCTACTAAGTTGTGTGCTTAAAGAAATGAAAGAAGGCTGGAAAAGCTGGCTGTATTAACCACTTCAGCCCCGGAAGATTTGGCTGCTGAATGACCAGGCCATTTGTTGCGATTCGGCACTGCGTCGCTTTAACTGACAATTGCGCGGTCGTGCGACGTTGCACCCAAACAAAATTGATGTCCTTTTTTTCCCACAAATAGAGCTTTCTTTTGGTGGTATTTGATCGCCTCTGCGTTTTTTATTTTTTGCGCTATAAACAAAAAAAGAGCGACAATTTTGAAAAAAAAAACAATATTTTGTCATTTTTGCTATAATAAATATCCCATTTTTTTTTTTTTTAAGTTATTTTTTTCTCAGTATAGGCCGATATTTATTCTTCTACATATGTTTGGTAAAAAAAAAAATCGCAATAAGCGTATATTGATTGGTTTGCGCAAAAGTTATAGCATCTACAAAATAGGGGATAGATTTATAGCATTTTTATTATTATTTTTTTTAATAGTAATGGCGACGATCTGCGAACATTATGGCGGACACATTGGACACTTTTGACACATTTTTGGCACCATTGGCATTTATACAGCGATCAGTGCTATAAAAATGCATTGATTACTGTAAAAAATGTCACTGGCAGGGAAGGGGTTAACACTAGGAGGCGATCAAGGGGTTAACTGTGTTCCCTAGGTATATTCTAACTGTAGGAAGAAGGGACTGAGTAGACAGGATGACAGATCGTGGTTCCTAGCTATTAGGAACTCATGATCTGTCTCTCCCCCCAGAACAGAACAGGGATTTGTGTGTTTACACACACTCGTCCCTGTTCTGCCTCTCATGCCCGCGATTGCTTGTGGCCGGTGGTCATCGCGACCATCGGCACCCCCGCTGTGCAGAGGGCGCGCGCCTGCTATCCTGCTTAAAGGAGCCGACGTACAGCTACGACGGCTCGCGGGATCGTGCCGACCTGCCGCAGTATAATGACGACGGCTGGTCTGTAAGCGGTTAAAAGAATATGTTACTTTAACATTTCATATTCCTGATATGTGCCTCCTGTACCATGTACTTGTATGAGAAAGTATCCTGTTCTCTTTGTAGTGCTTCCTTTGTGTGAAACAACTGGTGTTCCAGCCTGTCTCCCTGCTTTCCTATTTCAAACTGATCATGATGAGCATGAGAGCATGTCGACCCCAGCATTATCAGCTTTCTGGATGTGCTGGGAGAATGATCAGACTTGTGCTGACACACCCCCTGCAAGTCATTCACTGGGAAGATCAGTGCACTGCTGTTTCTCCACCCCCACCTCTCCAAGCCCCTTAAAAAACAAAAACAAACACACACACACGTTTTGCCTTGCATATCTATTTTAAACTGAACTTTAACTCTCACAGGCTGCTTCAATAGACAGAGGATCACACCTACAGACAGATACAAGGACAATATATATACATGGACAATATATATATATATACATGGACAGATGGACACACACTGTTCCACTGAAGACCCTTACCCTTCTCTCTCATCCCTGGCATATCTGAACACTTACCTTTGACGCAAGGGCCTCGGCGCTTTCCCGGCACGACTTCTCGATCTCCAGATTGTTCTGCATGAAGCCGACCTCCTCGATGACCATATGGGAGACTGCAAGGAAAAAAAAACAAAAAAAACTGAGATCTCAGGAAACTTTCCAATCCACCTTTCAGGAGACTCCACCATCCTTCAATATCCTGGAGATTGACAATTCGGGAAAGAAAACCAGGGGGATGGTCAGTAGCTCACTGGGGTGTATAGGCTGGGAAGGGTCTGTATGAGAGCAAACACAGCGTCACCTCAATAAGGTGTGATCCTGGTAATCAACCAAGTATACAAAAGAAAAAGGTGAAAAGAGAGCCTCACCTGCAGTAATTACTAGGGGACCATGCAGCTTATAGATAAGGGAACTTTATTACACAAAAATATCAAATGGTAATACAAAAAACACCAGATAAAAATCCCATCACCAGCATCTCAGTAAAAAATGTACAAATAGACAACGTTGTCTGATCAAGATGGAGCTGCGTCCTACAAATCCACACACATACATATGTCAACATAACATCCCCGGGGTAATAAAGCACCTGACAATATGGTGAAGTGAAATCACTGTTAATACACCATAGATAAGGAATATTCCCACAGTGTGCAGGATGGTTGAGCAAAAATTGGGGGCTCTATGAGTACAGCAAGGGGGGGGGGGGGGGCAAGTTTTTCCTATGACCACCGTGAATAGAAACTCCAGGCACTAACGTGCCGTATGTAGTGCAAGTATGAATCCCAAGTCCAAAGTTGTTCCACAGGAGGGTTGAAGCTGGGAAGTAGTGATGCAGTAAGGTCATATATAATAAACGCTATAACAGTAGTTAGGATATCAGTGAAATGAAAAGGGGGCAGATAGGTAGCAGGAGAGACTGCACCCGCCGCTGACCTAGTGCCTGACCAATAACACGACCACATCCCTGATCCAAATCCAACGGATGTGCAGGCGAGAAAGCTACAGCCAGTATCCAGACAAGTCCACACCTCTTCCAGGCTGGGTGAGCGGACATGTTGGTCCATGCACTATACTCTTATGCTGTGTTTTTTTGCTCTGCAGTGAACACCGGTCACACTGAGAACAATATCCCATGCTATACGCTGGACTGATATCCTAACTACTGTTATAGCGTTTATTATATATGACCTTACTGCATCACTACTTCCCAGCTTTACCCTCCTGTGGAAAAACTTTGGACTTGGGATACATACTTGCACTACATACGGCACGTTAGTTCCTGGAGTTTCTATCCACGGTGGTCATAGAAAAAACTTGCTCCCCCCCCTTTGCTGCACTCACAGAGCCCCCAATTTTTGCTCAACCATCCTGCACACTGTGGGAATATTCCTTATCTATGGTGTATTAACAGTGATTTCACTTCACCATATTGTCAGGTGCTTTATTACCCCGGGGATGTTATGTTGACATATGTATGTGTGTGGATTTGTAAGACGCAGCTCCATCTTGATCAGACAACGTTGTCTATTTGTACATTTTTTACTGAGATGCTGGTGATGGGATTTTTATCCGGTGATTTTTGTATTACCATTTGATATTTTTGTGTAATAAAGTTCCCTTATCTATAAGCTGCATGGTCCCCTAGTAATTACTGCAGGTGAGGCTCTCTTTTCACCTTTTTCTTTTGAGAGATTGACAATTCAGCTGTACAATATCAGTTATGATGGTTTCTAATGGCCTGTACACACGATCCGAATATCGTACGAAAACTGTCGTCCGAGGAAGAATGGTACGATTTTTGGATCGTGTGTACACTACTTTCGAGAGCCGATCACGACAGTTCATCCGATATTATTCGATCGGACAAGCATGAAAATGTTCCTCGTAAGATACCAGATAGTTCGATTTTCGTTTAGTCGGTATAGTTGTCTCCCGAAAATACAATACAAATACAGTGGGGATGGAAAGTACTCACACCCTCTTCAATTTTTCACTCTTTGTTATATTGCAGCCATTTGCTAAAATCATTTAAGTTCATTTTTTTTCATCATTAATGTACACACAGCACCCCATATTGTCAGAAAAACAGAATTGTTGACATTTTTGCAGATTTATTAAAAAAGAAAAACTGAAATATCACATGGTCCTAAGTATTCAGACCCTGTGCTGTGGCACTCATATCATATAGCAATGAGCTATGACTAAGCACCATATCTGGTGTGAAACGCGTCAGTAGCTGTGCAGTTAGTCTGTATTGCCCTGTGATGCTTTGATATCCATTTTTTAATAAAGGTGAACTTTTTTGGAGTGCGGCTATCCAGCATTCCATTTCTTCCATTATTTCTGTTGTAAACAGAGCCAGCACCCTGCCTGATTGTGGAGACAGCTGTTCTTAGGAGAGGTGATTACTTTGGAGCGGTGCACTCCCAAACCGCATCACATGCCGGCTTTTTATATTTCCTGGGGAGTCAGCTGTAGCACCAGAAGAGCTTACATTCTAATGCACAGTGCACCCACCACGGTCACAAAAGCACTCAAACATATTCATGCATGTGTAGTCGATTTGAATGGAGGAGATACAATAAGGCATTTGTGACACATTTATGGCGGCGTCTGAAGGCTTGCCCCAAATTTAAAGTGGTTGTAAAAGGTTTTTTTTTTTTTTTTTACCTTTACCTTTTTTTTTTTACCTTACTGCATTCACTGCATTGAATGCAGTAAGGAAAAAAAAACAAAAAAACCTTTTACAACCACTTTAAATTTGGGGCAAGCCTTCAGACGCCGCCAGAAATGTGTCACAAATGCCTTACTGTATCTCCTCCATTCAAATCGACTACACATGCATGAATATGTTTGAGTGCCTTTGTGACTGTGGTGGGTGCACTGTGCATTAGAATGTAAGCTCTTCTGGTGCTACAGCTGATTCCCCAGGAAAAATAAAAGCCAGCATGTGATGTAAGAAACCTTGTGAGGTAAGAGACCTTCTGCATGCAGTTCCCACTGAAATAAATACCTGAGCCCGATCTCGATCCAGCGATGTGCACGAGAGCCAAGGCTCTGTCAACTCTCTCCCTCCGCATTGGTTCAGATACAGCCGGGGGAGCCATTGGCTCCAGCTGCTGTCAATCACTGCCAGTGATGAGGGAGCGGGTGGACGGGGCTGATCAGTCACTCAGGAGAAGTTTACAAACAATTTCCAAAGTATTAGGTATAACATGGGGCACAGTGAAGATGGTGATCAACAAGTGGAGAAAATATGGCACATCAGTGAAATTATCAAGAACTGGATGCTCCTCCAAAATTGATGAAAGAACGAGAAGAAAATTGGTCCGGGAGGCCGCCAAGAGGCCTACAGTGAGAGCCCTTGCACACTGGGGCGGGGGCGGCGTCGGCGCTAAAACGCCGCTATTATTAGCGGCGTTTTACCGTCGGTATGCGACCGCTAGCGGGGCGGTTTTACCCCCCACTAGCGGCCGAGAAAGGGTTAAATACCACCGCAAAGCGCCTCTGCAGAGGCGCTTTGCCGGCGGTATAGCCGCGCCGTCCCATTGATTTCAATGGGCAGGAGCGGTAAAGGAGCGGTATACACACCACTCCTTCACCGCTCCGAAGATGCTGCTGGCAGGACTTTTTTTACCGTCCTGCCAGCGCATCGCTCCAGTGTGCAAGCCCTCGGGGCTTTCACACTGGAATACAAGCAGCGGCACTTTCGGGGCGGTTTGCAGGCGCTATTATTAGCGCAATAGCGCCTGCAAACCGCCCCAGTGTGCAAGGGCTCTAACATAAAGGAGCTGCAGGAATTTGTGGCAAGTACTGAATGTGTACTACATGCAAAATAGATAAAAAGCAATGATAAAAAAAAAAAATCTGATTTTTTTTTTTTTTTATCAATCTTATTTTAATAAAATGCTTTTGGAGTAAAAATCTATTTTAAAAAGATAGTTTTATATTTAAGCACTTAGCGCAAATTAACATCATTGTACGTCGGTACTTTGGCGCTAAATACCGTTGTTATGGCAGCAGATAGCAGCCATAACCCCGGTATTTAAAACAGCGGCGAGCGGCTGTCTTTCAGATTAAAGTGGTCTCCGTGGAGAGATCACTTTTATCGGGGGGCGGGAGAGGCCCCCCCACCCCTCCAGCCACGTTTTTGGTCATCTCCTATGCTTACCGGAGCCGTCGGTAGCGGCGGAGACGATCGCGTCTTTCCCCCTGACAGGCCTGGATGCTGAAAGAGGCTCGCCTCCATAACATTGAATGGTGGAAGCGACGGCAAAATGTCACTTCTGCCCAATGGTCTTAAAGGGGAATATTAAAAAAAAAAAATGACATTTCATTTTTTTTATTGCATTTTAGTGTAAATATGAGATCTGAGGTCTTTTTGACCAAAGATCACACATTTAAGAGGTCCTGTCATGCTTTTTTTCTATTACAAGGGATGTTTACATTCCTTGTAATAGGAACCCATTTTTTTTTTTTTTAAAGGACAGTGTAAAAAACAAAAAAAAAAAAAAAAAAAACAAAAAACAAAAAAACAAAAAGTAAAATAAATAATAATAATTTTTTTTTTTTTTAAAGCGCCCCGTCCCGCCGAGCTCACGCATACTTAAGTCACACCCCCATATGAAAACTGTGTTCAAACCACACGAGAGGTGTCGCCGTGATCGTTAGAGCGAGAGCAATAAATCTGTAACTCTAAACAAGTAACCTGTGGAAATTTTTAAATGTCGCCTATGCAGATTTTTAAGGGTGAAAGTTTGTTGCTATTCCATGAGCGGGCGTAATTTTGAAGTGTGACATGTTGGGTATCAATTTACTTAGCGTAATATTATCTTTCACAATATAAAAATTGGGCTAACTTTACTGTTGTCTTATTTTTTAAGTCAAAAAAGTGTATTTTTTTCCCAAAAATTGCGCTTGTAAGAGCGCTACGTAAATACAGTGTGACATTGCAACGACCGCCATTTTTTTCTCTAGGGTGTCTGAAAAAAATATATAATGTTTGGGGGTTCTAAGTAATTTTCTAGCAAAAAAACCAAACTGGATTTTAACTTGTAAGCAACAAGTGTCAAAAAGAGGCTCGGTCCTTACGTGGTTAAGATACATTAATAATTTAATTTATTCAGCATGAAGTGGAGCTTAATTATGTAGCATGAGGCTGTATATTCTGCAATATTTACATTTTTGGTAAACTCATTCAATGAATCCAAGCTCTGCAAGCTGAGATAACATGCACTGTGTTGATGCATTCACACAATTTCACAGTAACCATTAGATAAAACAAAGTTCAGGAATATCCCTTTATCCCATTGTCTTGCAAATCTATGTACACTACAAACTGTATGACTGAAGTGGTTCCGATATCGCAGTTTTACTAACCTGACAGCTTATTCTAAATAGGAAACCTTCATTTTGTTTGCAAATATTAAAGGTTCTAACTACAAGCAAGAACGAGTCCTTACATTTAAAGAGCACCTGTCATTTCAGATCCATCATGGCAGTGCTGGCTAGGGGGCATCCACTCACCGGCTGCCGCCACATCACTCACCTTGTTGTGTCACTGCCACATCACCAGCCGTCCCAATAAAGTGAATGGGACTGAAGGTGAGTCAACAGCGGGTCAGAGGAGGAACCGCTGGGGGACAGAGATGACAGTTGCTTATTAAAAATTATGATTTAGGGGCGTGGCTTGGATGGCTTCCCGAGCAGACGTGTCTCACTGAAGCTCCCGCTCCGGCCTGCCTGCATAGAGCTGGAACCTGCATCTCTCCGCCATTAATCATGGGCAAACCGCGCAAAAACAAGGAACCGGATCCCAGAGGACATGCTACCCGTTCCTCCTCGGTCCCCCCACCGCTCATTACCGAGTATTTCGGGCAAGGAGCTACGACCGGACACCACGAGGCCAAGATGGCGCCGGCGCCACACGCAGCAATCTCTCCATCTCCTCCTCTGCAAGCCTCCCCAGACCACAGGAGCAACAGGTATGGATCCGAGGGCGACTTGCACACTGCCCACTCTCCGATCCCCCCTGCTGACCTCTCAACCGATCCCCCCTCCGGAGGCCATATACTGGGCAGCCTATCGCAGACTTTCCCCTCATGCCTCATAGGGCCTGCGCCCTCTCTATCCTCCGGCCAGCCATCCCCCTCCTGTGACTCCTATGCTCCAGAATGGGACCCCCGCTCCCTGCCACAACGCTCTCAACCGCACAGGGACAGAGCCTCCTCTCTCTCCCCCCTCCAGAGGGACACAGCCCAGGCTCCAGCACCTTCCCAGGCCCCAAGGACATCAGGATCCCAGGGGGCTTATTCACACACGAAGAGCCCACAGGGCCCATTGCTAGCTAATCACTCCAGCACTACCCCCCTTTCAATTCCACCTCAGAGGGGACCCCCCATGCCAGCTTCCTATTCAGCTGTAGTGCAGGGCTCCCATGCCCACACTGTATCAGATTTTGACCCTGACCCTGAAGCATGCACATCTTGGCGAGATTACGTTCGTTGTATGCCCACAAAACAGGACTTCCGTATGCTAATTCAAGAAGTGCGGGACACTTGTAGAACTGAGATTGGCATGCTTCGCACTGATCTTCACCAATTGTCCACCAAAGTCACATCCTTAGAGGAAGAAACAAACGACACTAAATTTGAAATCTCACAAATACATGATCGCTTAACTTCACAAGCCGCCACCCTTAGAGACTTCCAACGCCACCTTGAAGACCTCGACAATAGAGGTAGGCGTAACAATATTAGGGTCAGAGGCCTACCTGAGGTGACACAAGAAGAAGACCTGAGTGTGACTTTGCAAGCCATCTTCAATAGCATCCTAGGTCGCCCAGAACATCAGCGAGTTAAGCTTGATCGGGCACACCGAGCTCTTCGTCCTCGTGGGCCAGGATCCCGCCCGCGAGATGTGATCTGCAGGGTATACAACTACACCCTCAAAGAGGACATTATGAGAAAGGCGCGAAATATGCATGCCATTGATTTTGACGGGGCCTCCCTACAACTTTTCCCAGACCTCTCGTGGATCACCCTCCAAAGAAGATCTTTGCAACCACTCCTCACCCTGTTAAGGGAACATGACTTTCGCTATCACTGGGGTTTCCCCTTTAGCCTCACGGCAAAAAAAGATGGAAAGTCCACAACCCTCCGATACCCGGAAGATCTTCAATTTTTCTGCAGAGAATTGGACATTCCGGTACCACCTACCCCTGGATGGGAACCGCTGTCAGCACCCCCACCTCGCTCAGAACCTTGGATCCAAGTCACAGGCAGGAAACGCACAAGACCGCGATCTGGGGGCCCTTCCCCACCACCTCGTCAGGGATGAACTGCCGCCCATTTTGAATTCCTTCCTTGCCTAGATGTCTGACCCCAGATTTACACGGTCTGTCTCTTCCTATTTCTCTACCTGAGAACCCGGAGACATATCCTGCTTATCCCACTCATCCATAGTATGGACCTATTCAGCAACCAGATTCTCTCTTAAGTTAACAACACATGTATGATTGTGACTATAAGGTTTAGATAGGTCTTGCATAGCTAGCCGGGTTATGCCATCCCCCCCCCCCATGCTCCTCCTCTTTCTCATACCCCCCCCTTTTTTTTTCCTACCCTTTCCCCCTTTTCTCCCTTCCTTCTTCTCCCCCCCCCCCCCTTTCCCTTCCCCTTCCCCTTCCCATCTCACCCTTTCTGCATCTACCTACACCTACTCACTTACTCTCTCTCTTTCCTCTTCCTCCTATTTTCTGTCTCAGAGGTGGGGCATGGTTAGTCGGGAGGGTATACTATTACGAAGAGAGATATCTCTTATACTTGTATTTTTAGATCATCGTTTTTGAATTCACAAAACATATCTTACTATTGCTCCAAATCTTACAAATCAATAGCTTCAATGGGTTATTCTTATATACGGGCCATAGTCATGAGTATAGATATGTCGGTTACCTGTTGACGCTTGCAGGTTCCATAATTTTCCTGTTATTTAACTTTTAATTTTTTGAATTTAGATGCAGGCGGGTCCGGAAGGGGGTTATCCCCTCCTTGGGTCCATCCTCTCCTCCCCCCCGGGGCTCTCCGAATGGCTCCTTCTTCTACTTTCTCTGGCAATGGCACTTTTGCCTCCCATGTCAGAGGGGGCCCTCCGGAGTTCCCCACCCCATCACTTTGTATAGGTGGGTTATATTGTGAATGGTTAACTAACCCTCATTTTGCACTAACCTTTGTGTTTTTTTTATGTTTTTTGTACTTTTTTCTCTGCTCTTCTCCTACTACTATTCCCATTCTTCTCCCCCTCTTCAACCTTTTGGGCGCCGCCCATCTCCGGGACCGGGTTCATGTTCGGAAGGTCGCAGACCTCCAAAACGCAATCACCACTATAGGGACCTCCTATACTCCAAGAATCTACCACATCCGCTAGGTAAGCTACCGTTTCTCTCCACAAATTACCCACCATGATTGACATATTTTCACTAAACGTAAAGGGCCTTAACTCAAGTGTTAAGAGTAGCCTAGCGCTACGAGAGTTCAAACGGTCTAAAGCCGACATTATTTTTATCCAGGAGACTAACCTTGATAAAACGGGCACCATGACATTTGCACGACGACAATACCCCCACATATACCAGGCCTCTGGCCCACATAAACGGGCAGGGGTAGCAATCCTTTTTAAGCATGGCTCCCCCTTTCAGTTACAATCTCTATACTCTGACCCATTGGGACACTACCTCATCCTCCGAGGCCTTTGGAGAGGGGTGAATATCACTCTCTGCAATGTCTATGCCCCAAATACGAATCAAATCCCCTTTTTGTCTAGGGTCTTTGACCGTCTGTTTAAGACCCCCCATCAATACCTGGTGATCGGAGGAGATTTTAATCTGGTCCACTCTCCGGGTCTTGATAAACACTCAATGGGTCAGAGGAAATCCCAAGTAACCGCCAATAGAGCAGCCACCCAGTTTCGCCAACTTACTAGGAAATATGCCCTGTTTGATGCCTGGCGTACCACCTATCCATCAGCTAAAGAATTCACTTTCTACTCTCATCCCCATATGTCCCACTCACGACTTGATTATTTCTTTGTTAATGCCCCGACGTTGCGAACATGTACGAACTCAGACATCCAAGCCATTTCTTGGTCAGACCATGCCCCGATTACACTCTCCCTGGCACTCTCCCCAAGCTCCTTTCGTAAATGCCATTGGCGTCTAAATGATTTTCTACTTAAGCATGATCCTTCTAGAATAGAATTAGAGCAAACTTTGAAGCTGTACTTTGCAGAAAACTGCTCCTCTGAGATCTCCGCCTCATCTTTGTGGGAAGCCCATAAGGCGGCCTTCCGAGGCCAATGCATCTCGCTCTCCACTGCCTTGAAAAGAAACGCTAATGCAACACGTAGCGCCCTTTTAGACAGACTTAAACATCTAGAAGCACGCTTGCTCATATCCCCGTCCCTAACAATTCTTAGAGAACTCACTAGTATAAGGGCTGGACTGAAAGACATCGAACTGGGTAAGATAGAAAAGGCGTTGATTAGGCTTAGACAGACTTATTATGACAAAGCCAACAAACCACATACGCTTTTGGCGAAGCAACTTCGCGACAAAGCAGCAACAACTACTACTACACAACTTAGGGAGGCAAATGGCGTCCTTCAGTCCCACCCTAACAAAATAGCACAACTTTTTCATGACTTCTACTCCGCACTGTATAATGATCCGAATGTTCCGCACAACCCACCCCCTTCTGACCTATCGCAGGCCATCCATACCTATTTAGCGGAAACGGACACTCCTAGGCTTACCTCCTCTGCTCTGGAGACTCTTAACGCCCCCATTGCAGAGGAGGAGATAGCGGAAACAGTTAAACTGTTGCCAAATAATAAGGCCCCTGGACCTGATGGATTACCGTACCTTTATTATAAGACGTTCCTACCACATTTACTTCCCCATATGACAAATCTCTTTAATTCATTTCTCTCTGACACACCCATCCCCAGAGATATGCAAAACTCCTACCTGACACTAATCCCAAAACCAGGGAAAGATCACACTCTTCCGTCCAATTATAGACCGATACCACTTCTCAACACAGACTTAAAATTTTTTACGAAACTACTGGCAAATAGATTAAACAACTTCATGCCATCCCTGGTCCATAGGGACCAGGTGGGCTTTATCCCTTGTCGACAGGCTGGGGATAACACCCGTAGAGTTATTGACCTGGTGGAGGTCGCGAACAGGAACACAATGGAGGCAGTACTGTTCAGTCTGGATGCCGAAAAAGCCTTTGACAGGCTGGGCTGGCCTTTCCTGTTCGCGACTCTCAACTGGGCTGGTATTGAGGGCCCATTGCTCCGAGCTATCACCCATCTATACTCGGCCCCAACAGCCCAGGTTCGTACTAACTTTGCCACTTCCCCTACCTTTTTGATCTCTAATGGGACTCGCCAAGGTTGTCCACTCTCCCCTCTTTTATATGCCCTATGCATCGAACCACTAGCAGCCCATATCAGAAATAACCCAAGTATTCATGGTATTCCAGTTCGTACTAGAGATTTCAAGATATCCCTATTTGCGGATGATGTTCTCCCCACTCTCACCCAGCCCCGCATATCTCTCCCGAACTTACAAGTGGAGCTGGAGAGATATAGCACCCTCTCGGGTTACAAAATTAACAGCTCTAAGACGGAGGTTCTTCCTCTTAATTTATCCCCCCATACACTTTCAACACTTTCACAAACATTCCCATACTCTTGGCGGTCCTCTTCCTTAAAATACCTGGGAATACATATCACACCCACATACGATACTCTATACAAGGCCAACTTCCCCCAAATGTTCGCTTCTATCAGAGCCTCTCTAACTAAATGGAAATCTCTGAAACTGTCCCTCTTTGGTAGACTTGCAACCTTAAAGATGACAATACTACCTAGACTTCTATATCTTTTTGAGACGCTCCCTATCCCCATCCCATGCTCACATCTAAAAAAACTTCAGGGTGACCTGATAAACTTTTTCTGGAATTACAAAAGACACCGCGTTGCTAGATCGGTTCTATATGCTCCACGTAACCAAGGTGGATTGGCGTTCCCCAACATAGCTAAGTATTATCTAGCAGCTCAATTAAGGCCCATAGCCTCCTGGTGCACCCTACATGCTTACAATAGGTGGACACAGATAGAAAAGTTGTGGCTAGCCCCCATACACCCAAACTCCATGCTCTGGAGCTCTGATATTCCTCCCGGCAGCGCACAATTGCTAGGACCAATGGCTCTCTTACATACACTATGGCGACGGGCCAAATTGAAATATCCGCTCTCCACTACATCTTCCCCAGTTACTTCTTTCCTATTTACACCCAATATCCCTGACAGCTTAACCTCACAGATGTCCCATTTCTGGATGGATAAGGCCATATTCCGCTATGGACAACTAATTGACCCTAAAACCAGAATGCTACGATCCTTCCAAGAACTGCAAGAGACTTTTGGTATTCCCAAACAGGCCTTTTTCAGTTACCTACAAATACGCCACTATGCACAATCATTGAGGTCGAATTTAAGATTTTCTCCCCTGACAGACTTTGAAAAGCTATGTTTAGAGGGTTCGTCCCCCAAGGGCATGATTTCCCGCACCTATCAGATACTGGTCACTGACATCTCACCAGATGGACCGCGACACACATATATGGCTAAGTGGGAGCAGGCATTGGGCACAGACTTATCCTTAAAGACCTGGCAATCCATATGGACCCAGGCTACTAAAAGCTCCATATGCACGCTTTATAAAGAAAATCAATATAAGATTCTATTTCATTGGTACCAGACCCCTGACCTGCTCCACTCCATATACCCCACGGCTGATTCCCGCTGTTGGAGATGTTATAAGGATAGGGGAACATTATTTCATGTCTATTGGACCTGCCCTCTAATCATCCCCTACTGGGGTATGGTGCAATCCCTACTCCAGACTATCTTTGATACTGAGGTGCTCCTTGATCCGAGGATTTTTCTCTTGGGCCTTCCACCTGCCACCTTCTCTAAAATATCCAAAAAACTCCTAGCCCATGTGCTCACTGCAGCACGTTGTTTGGTGGCTCTAAAGTGGAAAAAGAGAGAGACCCCCTCACTGACTGAGCTGCATTCCAGGATCAGAGATGTCAAGAGAATGGAATATCTTACAGCCTCATTAAATGATACTCTTGAAAAGCATAATCGTATTTGGGAACCCTGGGTTCTGTTGGAGACTCCTGCGACCTAATGATATGTGTCATTTATGTAGTTATAACCTATCCCCCACCGACTTGTCCCGGGTTCTGGAGATGGATGGCCGTCCCCTCCCCCTTCTTCTTCCTTTCTCTACTCTTTTCTTTCCTTTTCCTTTTTGTGAATTTATACATTTATGCAAAGGGTACTAACGGATACAATGTCTGAGATGTATTATAATCCAGTAGACCCACTTCACTTTCTCACTAACTGTTTATACTGAAAGGCTTCCCCGCCCAACGTTTGGGTGATTTTATGCCGAATTGAAATGTGACAATATGATCTCTTTCTCTCCCTGTACCCAATGCTATAATGCTGTACTGTTTTTCTGTGGAAAATAATAAAAAATTGTCAGTTAAAAAAAAAAAAAATTATGATTTAAATCAAGCCTTTTTATTGGTGATTTAAATCATGTTTTAAAATCGACTTGATTTAAATTAAATCCACCCTGACTACATGTGACAGCAATTTCTCATATTCTTGATATGTCTGGGCTATGGGGTAGAGTGGCAAGACAGAAGCCTTTTCTTACTAAGAAAGCCTACATAATGCCTGCCAAAAGCATGTGTGAAAATGTCTGATAAGACAAAGATTGAACTTTTTGGCTGTATGTTAAAAAAAATGTATATTTGGCACAAAACCAACACTGTGCATCACCAAAAAAACATCATACCCACAGTGAAGCATGGTGGTGGCAGCCTTATGCTTTGTTGCGTTTTTTTCTTCAGCTGGATCTGGAGCTTTAGTCAAGGTAGAGGGAGTTATGATCAGTCCCAAATATCAGTCAATCTTAGCACAAGACCTTCAGGCTTCTGCTGAAAACCAAAGCTTAGGATGAAGAATTTCATTTTTCAGTATGGCAGCAACCCTTTGTTGCCTCCAAATCGACCACAGAATAGCTTCACCAGAAAATTAATACATAGGCCCAGCCACAGCCTGGACCTAAATCCAGTTGAAAATCTGTGGGTTGACCTGAAGAGGGCTGTGCATAGGAGATCCGACAGATTTGGAGTGCTTTTGCAAGGAAAAGTGGGCAAAGATTCATTGGGAAAGATGTGCCACACCAATAGACTTCTACCCCAAAAGACTGAATATCATAAAATCAAAAGGTGATTCAAGAAAGTATTAGTTTAAGGCCCCTGCACTGAGAACTGAGCAATCCAACACTGCTGATCGTTCAGTTCTGCCCTTCGCTCTGAGCAGAGAGCGATGACTATCAGCCACCAGCTCTCTGATCTGCCCCTCGGACGCTCATTGGAGCGCTGGGCTGGGAAGGAGAGGCAGCGGCTGGCTCAGTCTCCCAGTGGCACAACTGAGATTCTGAGTCAGCTGCAAAGTCGGGATCTTTCCTCATCCTGGACCAGCTGAGTGAGGTCAGATGATAGCGGGTTTTAGCCTATTTTTGGCTAGAAATGGGTCACAGGAGTGCAGAACGAACTGCACTCCTGTTATCCATAGGAGAAATATAGCCAAAAAAGCTCATTTAAGGCCTGTGCACAGCTAGGACAAAATAATAGGGTCTGACTACGAGGTAGGATGTGGAGCTAGCAATGGAGGCTTTATCTCTGCAAACTCTTCGGGCTCTGGGACTCATTACAGAACTTCCGCTCTCTCCTGGGGGCCCATTATCTGGGTCATACTGCTTGGCCCCAGATCATAACAGAGTACAGGGGCTCTCTGACAGCCTGGTCATTGTGCTGGGAGTGTACAGTGAGAACATTCTCACCACAGGCACCTTGGTCACCACGGATATGTGTGCAGGCGTTAAGGCAGGGCTCAACAAACCCCAGGCGCCAGGTCGCCATGGCGACCAGAAACCGCACCCTGGCACCTAGGCTGGCACCAGTCCACTCACTGCAACTCCCGATGCCCCAGACACGTAGTGCTATGATATTTAACATTGACCGCCGTTCCTCCTCCCTTCTCCACACTCAGCGCGGCGCTTGATGCCTTGATGCTTGCCAGAGCTGCTGAGTGTGTGAAACTGACACGTAACCGAGAGATGATCTGTCAGAATTGAGCTTGATGTCGGGGTGGGCGGTACCCGGCCGTTGTGGGGGGGACCCAGCAGCTATCAAACACCAGCCAATGGGATAGGATTTGGGCGGGCCGCTACGTGTATGTGGCCCCACCCCTTTTCTTAAGCAGCCCAATCATTGGCTGGTGTTTGATAGCTGCTGGGTCCCGCACACCCCCAACATTAAGTTTAATTCTGACAGCTCCTCTCTCCTCTCTTGTCAGTTTCAAACACAGTAACACTCGGCTCAGTGTAAAACTTGCCAATACCACCTGCCAGTGCCACCGCCAACCAATGCCACCTGCCACCGCCAACCAGTGCCACCACCAATCAGTGGCACCTGCCAGTGCCAACCAGTGCCACATGCCAGTGCCTGCCAGTGCCACCGCCAACCAGTGCCACTGCCAATCAGTGCCACCTGCCAGTGCCACCAATCAGTGCCACCTGCCAGTGCCACCTGCCAGTGCCAATCAGTGCCACCTGCCAGTGCCAATAGTGCCACCTGCCAGTGCCAATAGTGCCACCTGCTAGTTCCAAACCAGTGCCACCTGGCAGTGCCACTGCCAATCAGTGCCACCTGCCAGTGCCATCAGTCAGTGCCAATCAGTGCCACCTGCCACTACCAATCAGTGCCACATGCCAGTGCCAACCAGTGCCATCTGTCAGTTCCAAACCAGTGCCACCAGCCAGTGCCACCTGCCAGGTCCACCTGCCTAAGCTAACCAGTGCCACCTGCCTAAGCCAACCAGTGCCATCTGTTGCCAGCCTTACTCTTTCTGGCCAGCCCATAACCCTGATGTAACAGCGTTACGTTGGAGTTATTGACTGGGTGCTCCGTTGTGAGTTAGGGGGCGAAAATTGCTGGCCTTACCCCAGGAGCTGACAATCCATACCACTATAAAAAAACGGCTCCTAACTTTTTTAACTGGCTCCTAGATTCAAAACAAATTTGTCAAGCCCTGCGTTAAGGCACACCCTACCAGCCACCACCGCCGCACATAAGCATTTACAAGGATGGCAAGAGGTTAAGGTTAAACCTTTTGGAAATATATATGACACATACACTCCATCCACAAACCTGACAGTCAGTGCCTAGCAATATACCGCAGGTAAAATAAGTATTGAACACGTCACAATTTTTCTAGGTAAATATATTTCTAAAAAAAGGTGTTAAAGACATGAAAATTTTCACCACATATTGGTAACAACCCATGCAATCCATACATACAAAGAAACCAAAACACATAGTTCAGAAATTAAGTCATATGTAATAAAATGGAATCACACAGGGAAAATGTATAAGGCCTCTTTCACACGAACGATCCGTATGTCCGTTTTTCATCCTTCCGTTTTCGGATGAAAAACGGACATACATGAATCTCTATGGAGCGTCGGATGTCAGCGGTGACATGTCCGCTGACATCCGACCCGCTCCGATCCGAAAAGTGTAACGGAGGAAAAACCTACTTTTCCATCCATTTTCGGATCGGATTGGGTGACGACGGACACTACGGTCCGTCGTCATCCGATCCCCCCATAGGGGAGAGCGGCGCTCTGACAGGTGCATCGCTGCACAGTGTGCAGCGATGCACCTGTCATCTTCCTGCTCAGCGGGGATCGGCGGAGTGATCCCCGCTGAGCAAGCGGATATTCACGGGGCGGATCATCACTGATCCGCCCCGTGAGAAAGAGCCCTTAAACACATGAAGAAAGGGAGGTGCAAAAAGGCATGGAAAGCCAAGACACCAGATGAAATTATCAGTAATTAGAAACAATCCTGCCTCTTGTCAGTGCAAATTAATATCCTCAGTCTCAACTGATGGCCTATGAAAAGGTTTCTCATTATTGAGGTGTCACACAAGAAACATCTCACGATGGGTAAAAAGCAAAGAGCTCTCTCAAGACCTTTGCAACCTTATTTTTGCAAAACATACTGATGGCATTGGTTACAAAAGAATTTCTAAACTCCTGAATGTTCCAGTGAGCACTGTTGGAGCCATAATCTGGAAGTGGGAAGAACATAATTTCACCATAAACTGGCCACAACCAGGTGCTCCTTGCAAGATTTCTGACAGATTAGTGAAAAGAATTATCAGAAGAGTTGTCCAAGAGCCAAGCACCACTTGTGGAGACCTAAATACCTGTATGCACGCTCATCACTCAAGACTCCATTGCTGAAGAAAAAGCATGTTGAAACTCGTTTAAGGTTTGCTGCACAACATTGAAGTTTGAAGGTGGGAACATCATGGTGTGGGGATGTTTTTCAGCATACAGTACTGCCAAACTTCATATCATTGAAGGAAGGATGAATGGAAAAAAGTACCAAGACATTCTTGGTAAAAATCTGCTGCCATCTACCAGTATGACGAAGATGAAACGAGGGTGGACATTTCAGCAAGACAATGATCCCAAACACAAAGCCAAGGAAACTCTTAATTGGTTTCAAAGAAGGAAAATAAAGCTGCTAGAATAGCCCAGCCAATCACCTGACTTGAATCCAATAGAAAATCTACGGAAAGAACAAAATATCAGAGTTCATAGAAGAGGCCCACGGAACCTTCAAGATTTGAAGATTGTTTGTGTGGAAGAATGGGCAAAAGTCACACCTGAGCAATGCATGAGACTAGTTTCTCTATACAGGAGGCATCTTGTACCAAGTATTAAATAAATTTCAGTTAGTGTGTTCAATACTTTTTTCCCCACATCATTCCATTTTATTACACATAATTCTGAACTGATTTGTTTTGGTTTCTTTGAATGTATGGATTGCATGGGTTGTTACCGACATATGGTGAAAATTGTATGTCAAAAATGGTGACATGTTCAATACTTATTTTACCTGCTGTATATATTTTTATTTCACAAGATCATGTGTATCTTATCTTCAGTCTGATAATCTATTTTAGCTTTTTTTTTTTTTTTGCAGATAAAGGCGTGGAACGCTGAATTCGACAGTGCTCCTAGAAGAAAAACATCACATGGAGTTCACACAATAACTCCTACATCCTTCTCTCTCCCGAAAATGCTTGTCAAGGTCGGGACTGCTAAAAAACATGGCTGCTGTTTTGTGGCGTTTCAAAGAGCTGTGAGCAGCAAGAACAAAATTACCATTAGGCTAAGCCATGGAACAATACGGCATGCCACAAAAGACAATGCACAATGGCGAATGCTGAAAAAAAAAAGCACTTCGCTGACAAGTCTCAAGGTACGGCTCTCACTTTTCTGCCACCGAAGAAGCAAATTTTAGAACTGTGGAAAGAATATCACTCAACGCCAAGTTTCTGCGGTCAGCCAGAAGGGGGTCGCAATGGTTTATATTCTGATAATGTTTGCTTTGCATTAACAGTTTCCTCATGACCTTGCCGGACACATTTTATTTCAAGTGCCGCTCATCAGACACTTGACATGGCAACATCAAAGATTAGAGGTAATCTCCCTACACAAACGATACCATGCGATGAAGACAGGCCTAGAGCCAAGGGCATCATATGACAAGTGTCTTTTATCTTCGGCAACAATAAAAGTCCTGTTACAGGCCGCTCATAGCCTCTTGACATGGCTGCCGCAACAGCTTTTAAACACCTTGGAATACTTTGTGATAATTACATAGTTTGTCAGTTGTCTCCTTTATTTGTGCATTACGTTTCATCTGAGAGATGTGATAAAGGAATGTATTGTGTACAGAGAAGAGAAGGGCAGACACACACAATTGTTCCTCTGAAATATCACAATCAGCGCTCAATGTGTACATCTGCTCATCCACACATATGCAATTTCAGTGTACAGGGAAGAACGATGTACCAGGTATAACATTTTCTTTGAGAGGAACAGACAGCAACCAAGGAACAGAGTACCAGGTGTGACGTTTTGCAGGAGAGGAACCAACAGCAGCAAAAGAACTGAATGTCAGATGTGACGTGTTCCAGAAGAGAAATTAACAGTGGCTAAGGAACGAAATACCCACCGTAATGTTTTCCAGGAAATGAACCAGCAGTAGGTAATGAGCTGAATACCAGATGTGCCGATTTCCGGAAGAAGCACCAAAAGCTGCCAAAGAACTGAGTTCCAGATGTGATGTCATCCAGAAGGGGAACCAACAGCAGCCAAGGAACCAAGTACTAAATGACCCAGCTACATGTGATCCACCTAGATGACGACATCGCTGCCACAAACTCAACATTCCACCTAGTGGCCAATAAAGAATATTTTCCAAGTGGGGCTCGTTATCAGTTGATACTAGAGACACCAATTTTATCACCTTGAACTAAGGAAGTGGCAATTTAAAGGCACCAAACAAGTTTTATTTGGTGAAATAAAGTAATTGGATGTTTTACTAAAGCAGGGGACTTGTGCCTATCCCTTGAACAACCCTATTAGGCGCCTCTGCCAACTGCATTACCCAAGGGCCCTTTTTTGCACTGACTCTTTCTACTACTTCATTCACCCACCTGAGAACCCCCCCCCCCAGAGCACCCAGAATGGGAATGCCCAAGGCATAGAGAGCGACCACACTGAACCTGTGTGGGAACAGGTTTTTTCCACCCGCGCATTAGAATGGCTGCATGTTTCCCCCCTAGCTAAGTCACCACAGGCTTTAAAAGTTGTAAGTCTTACCAAGCCACTCAACTGCGGGCCCTGGCCTCCTGGTTCCCCCAACGTTCCTACAATAGATGGACAGAAATTGAAAAAATATGGATGGCGTGTGTCCATCCAAATAGTATGCTCTGGAATGCAAAGGTGGAGGTGGACTCAGCCCAGCTTTTGGGCCCCATGTTCCACCTCAGATCACTCTGGCGCAAACTATCTGGAGTTCATAAGCTATGTTCAGATAGGTCACTCCTCACGTCTTTTCTATATAATCCCAGAATGCCTGCAGGCCTCACACACCAGATGTCTTCCCCATGGGCGACAAGGAACTTGTTCCATTATGGTCACCTGGTGCATCCTTGTACGCGCAGATTGCTACCATTTACAGATCTTCACAAAAAATTTGACCTTCCCCGGCATGTATTCTATGGGTACCTGCAGATTAGACAGTATGCTCAATCATTTGCCCCTAACTTACAATTTTCGGCACCTACTCCATTTGAGTGTTTGATGTTGGAAGGTTCAGCAAGACGGGGGTTAATCTCAGATATTTACCGGGTACTAAATTCTCATTGCTTCACAACTCAGGGTAAACATGCATATATGCTCCGATGGGAGAGAGCATTGGGGGAGGAAATTCCAGAAACTACCTGGCGGATAATCTGGTCTCAGGCAGCTAAGAGTTCCCTCTGTACACTCTACAAGGAGAATGCTTATAAAATTCTGTTTTCTTGGTACTTGACTCCAGATGTCCTTCGCGCTATTTACCCCACTACATCGGATAGATGTTGGAGGTATATGAGAGATAGGGGGACCTTGTACCATATTTATTGGACATGTCCTAAAATAGTCCCCTTCTGGACTGAGACGCAACTACTATTGAACCGTCTGCTAGGCGTGCAGGTGCCCATGGAACCGAGGTTGTCTCTTTTTGGAGTGTCTGGGCTACAACTATCTCGGTACTCCAGGAAATTGCTTCGACATATCCTTACAGCCGCGAGATGTATTATTGCCTTGCACTGGAAGAGACGAGACCCCCCCACTCAACCGGACCTATACACCAGAATAAAAGATATAGAGCTGATGGAAAAAATGACGGCTAGACTACAAGATAGATTGGAGGTACATGATAAGGTCTGGGAAGAGTGGCATAGATGCGAAGACCTGCCCTGAGCTGATGATAGAGCCTCCCCTTCCCCCCCACCTCTTCACTACCTTACCCCTCTTTTCTTCTTTTCTCTTCTGTTCTCTTTTCTATTTTTTTCTTCTCCTTGGATTATGTTCAGGTTAAAAATGAGACCTGTTTTTTGACTACTAAGTGTTATCTGGATTTTACTATGAAGCTACAGTACTTGGCTGTTCTTCTTTTGATGCTTAATACTTATCAGAAAGGCCACTGGCTAGTTGCAACCAGTGTATTACAGTCTCATTGTCTTTTGTACTTATTTACGTATATGTCTAATAAAAATTGTTATTTGAAAAAAAAAAAAAAGTTGTAAGTCCATTTTGACTTTCTTATTTTATTGTGGAAGCATTGTATCCTTGTTTCTGAATGAATCTACTACACCAGTGATGGCGAACCTTGGCACCCCAGATGTTTTAGAACTACATTTCCCATGATGCTCCTGCACTCTGCAGTGTAGTGGAGCATCATGGGAAATGTAGTTCCAAAACATCTGGAGTGCCAAGGTTCGCCATCACTGTACTACACTATAAGGGCTCTCCCTCCTCTCTCTCTTTTCCTTTTCGGTGGAAACTCTGAGCTTTACCAGATACCCCTGGCCAGTTCCTCAGGATCCTTTGGTCCACGATCTACCACCACACTCCAGACCCTACCAAATGAGATGCTTTCTGGTAGAGGATTTGATAAGTGTCCAAGGAACTAAGTAACAAATACGTGAAGGTTTTCCAAGAGCAAAGCCAACAGCCACAGACGAAAAATCCAATGCAATACTTTCCAGAAGAGAACAGAATAGTGGCCGAGGAACCAAGCACCAAATATGTGAAGGTTTTCCAACAGAGGAACCAACAGCAGCCACAAACAAAATATCTAATGTGATGTTTTTCAGAAGAGAAAACAATGGTCGGAAAATTGAATATCAGATGTGACGTTTTCCAGGAGAGGAACTGACAGCAGCCAAGGAACTAAATACCAGATATTACTTTTTCCGGGAGAAGATCCAAAAGCAGCCATGAGCAGAACTAATGCCAGCTGTAGCAGTGAGATGGTCAGCAACACAAACAGCTAACCCAATAGGGAACATTCGTGTACCTACAGGTAAATAAAAAGGTTTATAACTGGGATATGTGTTGTCTAGAAAAGCTAACAAGCATAAAAACCTCAGACGTTCGAAGTCTTTGACAAATGTGTGTGTCAGGGAGTTGAAAGGGCCTTTACCTTTTCTTGTATCAAAATACAACTTCATTGCAACATTAATGCCTGGCACAAATGATGAGAAAAATCGGACAAATGATCGCGCAGGGTTTTTTGCATGCTAATCTCAAATCAAACACGAGAGTGATACTAAGGTGTATGAAAATTATTGTAAAATCCAGTACAACTTCCTGTGGGCATAGTTACATACCAGCGTGTAATCAGAAGTTATTTTATGTACGGGAGACCCCACTACTTGCCACGCCTACACCCGTTTACAGTGTGGCAATGTTTTCGCACATTGGTCTCTGCACAAAGATTTGTTCATAGTCAACAGTCACATCTTCCAAATGGAGTACTTTTCAGAAGGAATGCAGGAGTCAGCACTGCCATGTGCTGTCCTTGGAGTTTTGGACATCAGGAATGTCCTTAGAAGAAGAAGAAAAGAAGATTATTTTTGTTGCAGGCGAAGATTATTTTCATTGCTACTTTTCCTTCCAGGATGTTCTCTTGTTTCCGATCATTCGGGGTCTTGGTCACTCGAATACTGTACTGATTACACGAAAATGGTTTGTTCTGTTATAGTATGAGAAAAAATGTTGCGCTTGTCCCTTCGGATACTATTGCATTAACAGTCGTGATTGGCTCTTGAATGCTGTGTAACGATTAGATTATCGAACAATTGCTCCAAATGCATTTTTTTTTTCATTTGATTTTCTCATTGTGTGAACCAGGCAAAAGTCACAGACATAAGTAGATTAAAATGGATACAGGGTGATTGAGAACTTGAGATAGAAAGAGCATCACACCAAAGCAGGGGCTATGCATCATACAATAAAAGATATAGAATGATAACGTATATGACTGTACTAGTCGAGTCTAAGGCTGGCCAAACGTGAGTCATTTTTTTTTTCGTTCAACCAGAAGGTTGAAAAAAAAAAAAAAAATTTGATTCCCCTATCCACACACTCGAGGTGGATGGGGGAATCCCTCCTGCGGAGCTATTGTATTCTGACAGCGGAGAGGCTGTCAGTATACATTCATAAGCACAGCTGGTGGTTCTGATTAAGCAAAAAATCTAGAGAGATTCACTTCTGTATAATGAGCCCACCCATAGGTGGATTGAAAATCGGACGTTCCCTGCTAAACAGGTTGAATTTCGATTCATCTATGGCAGGCTTTAGTAATATAGAGAGATGTACGCAGTGGCAGTGCATTCATAAGGGGGCACGGGCACTGCCCCCTCTATCACCAATAGACAGATTCATGCGTTGTATGAATTTATCTATGGCAGCCGCTGTGCCACCCTCTATTCAGGTGTCCGGCCCCTTTTCCGGCACCAGGCGCCTGAATTACAGCGGCGGGGTTTTTTTTGAAGCACCTGATTAGAGCCATAGGCTCTAATAGGCGTCAAAAAAAGTGACCTGCGAGCGCTATGATGGGCTCAGCTGTGTTAGGAAAGCGAATATTCATCCGCTTTTCTAACACTAAACTGCCTCTCCGCCAATCAGGTGCTCAGGTCTGTTACCTGTCACCAGATTGGCTGAAACAACAGGCACCACTATTGGACGCCTATCAGTAGGAGAGTACGGGAGATGAGGACTGCAGGAGACACACGAAGGACCCTGCTCGTCGCTGTTACCTGCTGCCCCACCAAGACAGGGTTGTGCCGGGCACAACGCTGAAAAAATAACACTTTGGTACAATGTAAAGTAGTGAGTGTACAGCTTGTATATTGTAAATTTGCTGTTCCCTCAAAATAACTCAACACAGCCATTAATGTCTAAACCGCTTGCAAAAAAAATGAGTAAACCACTAAGTGAAAATGTCCAAATTGGGTCCAAAGTTGCAATATTTTCCAGCACTGCCTTAACCCTCTTGGGCATGGAGTTCACCAGAGCTTCAAAGGTTGCTATCGGAGTCCTCTTCCACTCCTCCATGATGACATCACGGAGCTGGTGGATGTTATAGACCTTGCGCTCCTCCACCTTCCGTTTGAGGATGCCCCCACAGATGATCAATAGGGTTTAGGTCTAGAGACATGCTTGGCCAGTCCATCACCTTGACCCTGTTTTTTTTAGCAAGGCAGCGGTCGTCTTGGAGGTGTGTTTGGGGTAGTTATGTTGGAATACTGCCCTGCTGCCCAATCGCCCGAGATCATGCTCTGCTTCAGTATGTCACAGTACATGTTGGCATTCATGGTTCCCTCAATGAGCTGTAGCTCCCCAGTGCCGGCAGCACTCATGCAGCCCCAGACCAGGACACTTCCACCACCATGCTTGACTGTAGGCAAGACACACTTCTATGTAATCCTCATCTGGTTGCCGCCACACACGCTAGACACCATCACACTTGAACCAAATAAGTTTATCTTGGTCTCATCAGACCACAGGACATGGTTCTAGTAATCCATGTCCTTAGTCTGCTTGTCTTCAGCAAACTGTCAAACTTTCTTGTGCATCATCTTTAGAAGAGGCTTCCTTCTGGGACGACAGCCATGCAGACCAATTTGATGCAGTGTGTGGCGTATGGGCTGAGCACTGACAGGCTGACCCCTCAACCCCTGCAGCAATGCTGGCAGAACTCATATGTCTATTCCCCAAAGACAACCTCTGGATATGACGCTGAGCACGTGCACTCAACTTCTTTGGTCGACCATGGCGAGGACTGTTCTGGGTGGAACGTGCTGCAGGTTCAGGTTCATAGTCTTGGCAATCTTCTTATAGCCTAGGCCAGTAATGGCGAACCTTGGCACCCCAGATGTTTTGGAACTACATTTCCCATGATGCTCATGCACTCTGCAGTGTAGTTGAGCATCATGGGAAATGTAGTTCCAAAACATCTGGGGTGCCAAGGTTCTCCATCACTGGCCTAGGCCATCTTTATGTAGAGCAACAATTATTTTTTGTCAGATCCTCAGAGAGTTCTTTGCCATGAGGTGCCATGTTGAACTTCCAGTGACCAGTATGGGAGTGAGAGTGATAACACCAAATTTAACACACCTGGGGGGGGGGGGGGGGGGGGGGGTGGCCAATTGGGCCCAATTTGGACATTTTCACTTAGGGGTGTACTCACTTTTGTTGCCAGCGGTTTAAACATTAATGGCTGTGTGTTGAGTTATTTTGAGGGGACAGTAAATTTACACTGTTATACAAGCTGTACAATCACTACTTTACATTGTAGCAAAGTGACATTTCTTCAGTGTTGTCACATGAAAAGATATAATAAAATATTTACAAAAATGTGAGGGGTGTACTCACTTTTGTGAGATACTGTATATTTGGACACTGGCACAATTTTCATACTTTTGGCTCTGTATGCCACCAGAATAAAATTAAAATGAAACAACCCAAATTAATTTGAAGTGCAGACTTTCAAGTTTAATTCCAGGGGTTGAACATAAATATCAAAGTACAGAATTTTAGGAACTGCAACAATTTTATACACAGTCTCCACATTTTCAGGGGCTCAAATGTAATTGGACAAATATAATCATAAAAAAAAATGTTCATTTTTTTAATATTTTGTTGAGAATCCTTTACTGTCAATGACTGCCTGAAGTCTGGAACCCATGGACATTACCAAAGACTGGGTTTCCTCCTTTCTGATACTTTGCCAGGCTCTAACTGCAGCTGTCTTCAGTTGTTCTTTCTGCCTTTAGTTTTGCCTTCAGCAAGTGAAATTCATGCTCAATTGGGTTCAGATTAGGTCATTGATTCAGCCATTACAGAATATTCCACTTCTTTTCCTTCAAAAGCTCCTGGGTTGCTTCTGCAGTGTGTTTTGGATCATTGTCCATCTGTACTGTGAAGCACTCACCCTTGCTGCTTTTGGCTGAATCTGGGCTGACAGTATCTCTCCAAATACTGCAGAATTCATTCCGACTGCTTCTGTCACATCATCAATAAACACCAATGACCCAGTGCCACTGAAAGCCATGCATGCTCATTCCATTACACTGCCTCCACCATGTTTTACAGGCGATTCTGTGTTCTTTGGATCATGAGCTGTTCCAATCCTCCTTCACAATTTTTCTTCCCGTCATTGTGGACGTCCAGGCCTTTTTATGTTGCTGAGCTTACCAGTGCATCCTTCTTTCCTCAGAATGCACCAAACAGTTGATTTGGCCACTCCTAATGTTGCTGCTATGTCTCTGATGGATTTGTTTACTTTTTGAAGCCTTACAATGGCTTGTTCCACGTGCATTGCCATCTCCTTTGAACGCATGATGTAGGTTTACAGCAATAGATTCCAAATGAAAATACCACACTTAAGATTCAACTCCAGACCTTTTACCTGCTTAACTGAAGACATAACGATGGAGTAGCCCACACCTGCCCATGAAACAGATTTTGATTCAATTGTCCAATTACTTTTGGTCCCCTGAAAAAGGGGGGGATGGCTAATCTTAAGAGCTGTAATTCCTAAACCCTTCCTCGGATTTGGATGTACATACCCTCAAATTAAACCCGAGAGTGTGCACTTTTCAGCCCATATCAATTATATAACTATAGCTTGAATATGTTTTGGTGAATACCTGAAAAAAATGAAATTGTGCCTGTGTCCAAATATATATATGGAGCTAACTGTATTTGATTTATGTGGGTGAATTATGGCAATTAACACTTCTCTGGATACAAAATTTAAAACTCCATTCAAAGCTGGAGACCGAGCTCCCACCATCCTCAGGTAAGGGGTGCAGGCTGCCAAGAAGCCCATGCGAGGTAGTACATGCAAGAAAATAAAAAAGCTGTTCTCTTCCAATCAGCCATTCTATTATAAGCATCAAAACAACTTCAGCCTGCGAGTCTCTGCCAAAGGCCGCCACCCCCCCCCCCCACCACCACCACTTACACATTTCGCCCCACCCACTGGGGCTTAATCGTAGGGTATGATTAAGCCCTGATGGGTGAGGCGAAATGTGTAAGTGGGCCTGGCCTATAGTGGAAATTCCTAGGCTGAAGCAGTTTTGATGCTTTTACTGTGGTGGCTAGTTGGGAGAGCGGTACCTTTTTAATTCCTTGCAATTAACACTGATCACGGTTTAGTATCACTTTAATTGCCCAATCCAACGGGGTGATTGGTTGCATGTCCCATGCAGGGCTGTCTTTTACTGGCATGGGGATGCACAACTGTTTTATGAATCCCTGTGCAAGCAGTCTCATAGATGTATTGGGACAAGCGGCTGCATGGACACAGCCAATGTGACATCTGAGTGAGTGTGTGCCCAAATACATATCAATGGGACTGGCAGCACAGGGCGGGTATGTGTCCCAAAACACATCTATGGGACTACCGCCACAGGGATGAACGCAAAACCAGTGCATCCTGTGCCAGTAAAAGATGGCCCTACATGCAGCACACAGCTAATCGCCCCATGTAGACGCAGCCTAAATCTTACAGGTTCTTTCTTTTTTTTTTTGTAAAATTCTTTTTATTATAATACTTTGAGACAAACAATTAAACACTGAACAAGGAGCAACACTGACAACGCCAGTTCGCTCCATGACCAACATGGTCAACTATGACACAATTTTACAGGTTGTTTCTTAACGTCTAGGCAACATTTAACATGTACAATTAAAACCAGCACTGCCCATTTCCACTGTATGATGGTCTTCCATCCGGACTGATGTACATAAGAACCAGTCACAGAAGTCCCTGAAGAAATCAGCAAAAAAAAAAAAAAAATGCAAATCATGAGGCACCAAGCAACCTATAATGACCTGCACACCCCAACCGCAATCCATTTAGGCTAAATTAGACCTCTGGACACAAAGGAGCACTAGTCACTTCCGCTCCATCCCTCAAACTTTCCTCCACTTCTCCATTGACATGCATATCGCAGCTGTAAAATGACACAAATGGTAATAACCTTGACATTTTTTTTTTCTCTCTCTCTAGGCAAATACTAATCTACAGCAAACGTAGGCCAAGCGAAAACCACTTAACTAATTAGCAGTTGCGCGCCAAAAAGGAAAAAAAAAAAAAAAACTACAAATCAAAGCTGTTATTAGCCGAAGTGTCACATTGGAAGGGCCACCTAATTACGGCTTGATGAGAGCAGCGCTCGCATTATCAACATTATCGCCACGTCCTGACAGCGGCTCTGGGCTTGCTAGTGCCCGCTGTGCGGAAACTCCTCCTCGGTGGCTCGGCTGCACCCGACAATCTCCTCGCCGGCCCCCTTCCTCGCCAAATGACACGTTAAGCGTAATTACGGGTAGACATTGTAAATAAACAGCGCTGGAGGTGACAGTCGCACCAAGTGCATGCGACACAGCGAAAGTGGCAGACTTAATTGAGAGTTCTATTCACCAGCCGAGATCATTTCAAGTGCACGTCTGAAAAGGAGTTATTACGACCGTGGGGACAGCGGCATAATGGTATAAACGCGGCTGACAGAGCGACGAATTAAATTGTATCTTCTGTTGTGTGAAGGCTTGATGAGGAGTGCAGATGCCTTAGTGGTCTTATCATTAGAACAAAATGGTCATGTTGTTGTCAACCTTGCTGGCTCGAATTGAAAAGAAATTATTGTTGAAAGAAGCCCCCCCCCCTCCCTCTAGGTATCCCCCCCCTCCTTTCCTGTTATATCTCCTGAAAAGAAACAATTTTCAGAAAGCCACAAAATCATCCAATAGGCCCCTAAAAAATGCAGCTGCTTGGCATACAGAAGGGGCCCCATTAAGCGAGAATCACGCACAATGCGCTCATGTAGTCAGAGACAAATAGAAGCTGAGCCCCGGCCTCGACAAAGGCGTCTGCCGCTCTTTATCACTATAATTGCCTTTTTTACATTGTCGCCTCCATAATTGCGCCTAATATTTTCTTAAAATCCCGACATATTCAAAGTATTCTATCAGAACAGCCACAAGATAGCTTCTTCGTGCCTGGAAAATAAAGCGGCGTTATGACAAAGGATGAAGAGGATCTGCCATGATTCAGGTAGTTGCTGATGATATCCACAATGAGATTTCTAGAGAGTAAAAAAAAAAAAAAAAAAAAGCGGATTTATTGAGTGACACAAAGCGCCAGGTGGAAAAGAAAACATGATTCCCATAGTTCTGGAGGATGTCTTGCACCGCGCCTTTGTAGTGCTCTTGCAACTTTCACCAATGATCGCCATTATCTCGTTAGGCAATTTAACAATAACCTGCCAGTGATTCATTTACTAATGCGATAAGAGGAATAAACATCAGCAAAGTAAATAAATATCAATCTTCTAAACGCAGAAAAGATTTCTCTAAGAAACAAATGAGTTAGGCGTACACGACGTAGTGTTTAGAACGGCGAGTGTGCGGTAATATACACTGAGCAAAATTATAAACGCAACACTTTTGTGTTTGCCCCTATTTATCATGAGCTGAACGACTTTTTCTATGTACACAAAAGGCCTATTTCTCTCAAATATTGTTCACAAATCTGTCTAAAGCCTCATATACACGATCGGATTGTTGGCCAACAGAGCATCAGACTTTTGTCTGAAGGGCATGTGCCAGGAACTTATCTTGCAAAATAATGGCACACAATTGTCGGCCAACAAACACGAACGTAGTGACGTACTACGTGGAATTTCAGCTCTTGAGCACCACCCTTTGGGCACCTTCTGCTAATGTCGTGTTTGGTGAGCACTGATTCTGTGCATGCGTGTTTGTACTTCGGACTTTTGTGTGACGGACTTGTGTACGCACGACAGGAAAATCTGACAACAGACAGTTGTCCACCGAAAATTTTCTAGCCTGCCACCCAACATTTGTTGGCGGAAAGTTGGACAACAATTGTCTGATGGAGCGTATTAATGGTCGGATTTTAGGCAAACAGTCTGTCATCACACAATTCCCTGCCGAAAATCCGATCGTGTGTACGAGGCTTAAATCTGTGTTAGTGAGCACTTCTCCTTTGCCGAGATAAACCATCCACCTCACAGCTGTGGTATATCAAGATGTTGATTAGCCACTTCAATACAGGGCACTTTCGCCCCTTGCTGTCCAGGACAATTTTGAGCTTTCAGTGCTGTCGCACTTTGAATGACAACTGCACGGTCATACAACACTGTACCCAAACTACATTTTTATCATTTTCTTCCCACAAATAGAGCTTTCTTTTGGTGGTATTTGATCACCACTGCGTTTTTTTGGCATGATGACTGCAGGAATGTCCACCAGAGCTGTCGCCCTTGAATTGAATGTTCATTTCTCTACCTTAAGTCGTCTCCAAAGGCGTTTCAGAGAATTTGGCAGTACATCCAACCGGGCTCACAACCGCAGACCACGTGTAACCAAACCAGCCCAGGACCTCCACATCCAGCATCTTCACCTCCAAGATCGTCTGAGACCAGCCACCCAGGCAGCTGCAGCAACAATCGGTTCGCATAACCAAAGAATTTCTGCACAAACTGTTAGAAACCGTCTCAGGGAAGCTCATCTGTATGCTCGTCGTCCTCATCAGGGTCTCCACCTGCCTGCAGTTCGTCGTCGTAACCGACTTGAGCGGGCAAATGCTCACATTCGATAGCGTCTGGCACTTGGAGGTGTTCTCTTCACAGATGAATCCCAGTTCTCACTGTACAGGGCAGATGGTAGACAGCGTGTATGGCGTTGTGTGGGTGAGCGGTTTGCTGATGTCAACATTGTGGATCGAGTGGCTCATGGTGGCGGTGGGGTTATGGTATGGGCAGGCATATGTTATGGACAACAAACGCAGGTGCATTATATTGATGGCATTTTGAATGCACAAAGACACTGTGACGAGATCCTGAGGCCCATTGTTGTGCCATTCATCCACGACCATCACTTCATGTTGCAGCATGATAATGCACGGTCCCATGTTCCAAGGCTCTGTACACAATTCCTGGAAGCTGAAAACATCCCAGTTCTTGCATGGCCAGCATACCCACCGGACACGTCACCCATTGAGCATGTTTGGGATGCTCTGGATCGGCGTATATGACAGCGTATTCCAGTTCCTGCCAATATCCAGCAACTTCGCACAGCCATTGAAGAGGAATGGACCAACATTCTACAGGCCACAACCAATGACCTGATCAACTGTATGTGAAGGAGATATGCTGCACTGCGTGAGGCAAATGGTGATCACACCAGATACTGACTGGTTTTCGAACCTCCTGGACCCCCCAATACAGTAAAACTGCACATTTTAGAGTGGCTTTTTATTGTGGCCGGCCTAAGGCACACCTGTGCAATAATCATGCTGTCTAATTAGCATCTTGATATGCCACCCCTGTGAGGTGGATGGATTATCTTGGCAAAGGAGAAGTGCTCACTAACACAGATTTAGACAGATTTGTGAATATTTGAGAGAAATAGGCCTTTTGTGTACATAGAAAAAGTCGAAGATCTTTAAGTTCAGCTCATGATAAATAGGGGCGAACACAAAAGTGTTTTGCATTTATAATTTTACTCAGGGTAGATGCTGAGATACGGAGCTTAGGGAGTCACATTTATCGTTTTGTGGAGTCTCCAGTTCTAGAAAGCACCAACTTTAGAAAGATTACCGTATTTATCGGCGTATAACATGCGCTTTTTACCCTGTGTTATACGCCGATCCCCTGCCGATTGTAAGTCTCTCGGCGGCCTTCGGCCGCTCTTGGCGGCTCTCGCAGTCCTGCGTGAGCCGCCGAAAGCCGTCGAGAACAGCCGAGAGCCGCTGAAAGCCGCTGAGAACAGCCGAGAGCCGCCGATATATACAGGACATCCGGCTCTGTATCTCGGCGGCGCCATTTTTAAATGGCAAGGTACTGACAGTGTACAGACTGTCTGCAAATGACACACGAGCAAGGCTGCAATTGACACTGACAAGGATGCAATGATGGACACTGACAAGGCTGCAAATGACACTGACAAGGCTGCATTGATGGGCATTTAAATGTAAGTTTTTCTCCTTAAACTTCCCTCCTAAACTTGGGGTGCGTCTTATATGCCGATAAATACTGTAATAGCAGAAACATGTCAATCACATTCAGTGTCTAGGGCTCCATTCACACCTGAGCGATCTATTCATCTGAATGGGCCTCCCTCCACTCCAAAAAAAGCTCATGTACCAAATCTTAGCACAGAGCCAGGAGTATTTGCGGTCGCGATTTTTTGCTGCAATCGTAGTGCGATTTGTCGCTTGGCAATCACGGCAAAATCTAACCGCGTTTGGGGTGCCGTTAGGTATATAATGGCATCGCAAACATGTTCTGGAATCGCGGGCAGAATCGTGGCGATTCCACCCGGGTTCCAGAATGCCTAGCCTAAAGGTACAGTTTATTTTATGAAGGTGCAAAATTCATTTACTGGGCACTGTATATGTGTGTACATGTTAAATTAGATATTGGATATCCCCCAATATGTCAATGAGATTCAAATCTGGGCTTTTACTCTCCATCCCCCCCCCCCCCCCCCCAATTTCTTCTTTTTGAGCTATGGATTTCCTAGTGTATTTTAGACCATTATACTATTAGATCCATTTCTGGTTGGTTCAGATGCACCTTTCGGATGGATTCTCCCCCATTCTCATCATGCCTACTTTTATATGATGCAGAATTCATTGATGACTCAATGAGGGAGATTTACAAAAACTGGTGCACACAGAATCTGATGTACACTGGACGTTAATGCAGTTCTGCATAGAAACCAATCAGCTTCCAAGTTTTACTACCAAAGCTGAAGTTAGAAGCTGATTGGCTACCATGCAGAGCTGCACCAGATTCTGAGTGCTCCAGTTTTAGTAAATCTCCCCATTTCAAGAAACACCTGTAGATTCTATGATGAGATTTAGGGGTTCTTGCAGTCTTCTTCTGGCATCAAACCATCAGTTTTTGTTCTGAATTTGCTGGATCAGCCAATTGTAGACACATTTGCATTCATTTGAAATCCACACCATTTATAGATCAATGGAATGATCAATTTCACATAAATTGGTGATCATTTTATATCTCTTGACAGACTCGTAGGCATCCACAGCCGATTTTCTTTTTTTATTCTGACATGATAAAACCGAACACAATGGAAAGGAGAACACCGATCCTAGATATTGGAGGTTTAAGGTCTTGTTTTGATTTGCCCCTATTAGCCACCTCGATACCTTCCTTTTTTGAAAGCATCACGTATGGATAATTTAATGTACAGTAGTTTGTTGCCATTCCGCAGACACATACAATTTTAAGCCATGATATGTTTGGTATATTTACTCGGCGTAACACCATATTTTATATTTTACCAAAAAATTTGGTATTATATTGTGTTTGTGTTCAATGCAATTCATTAAAGTGTATTTTTTTTTCAAAAACTTGCACTTGAAAAAATGCTGCACAAATCACGTGACATTAAAAAATTGCAACACCCACCATTTTATTTATACTTTTTAAGAATATATAATGTTTTTCATGACCTACTTACCAAAGCTCCTTTGCTATTTTTTGGTACTCTCAGTTCCCACCCCCAACCATATCCTGAGGAGTGAACAACGCAAATTACTTTGCTTCATCTGGCAAGGACGCAGGTAACGTTTGGCAGCCTCTGTACTGTACTGCTGTAGGCTACAAGGAGGCTTGGTGGTGCCCCACCTTAAACACTATTACACAGAGGAAGAGATTGCCCCCCTTGTCTCATTCCATGCCACCTCCAAAATGCCAATCTGGGTTCACTTCGCAATCTGAGTGCTCTTCTTTTCCAGTCTACAACCTTCCATGTACCCTTCCCTATCATAGGCCCAGGATTCTTGACCCTTCTTTGTTACATACTTTACGCCTATGGGATTCCATGAAATACTCCAGTAGACTACTCCCCCCCCCCCTTGCCACTTTCAGGCATCCTGGACACTCTTCAGCACCAGCATGTGATAACCCATTAGCATTCAGATGGTGGCATAGGAGTTAAGTACCATTACAAGCTCCTCTCCCTTAATGGAGTTAAGTTCTACCAATATCTACAAGGACAAATACTGAATATTATAGGCCAAAAAAAATGCCTATAAACTACTTTTACTGTCTAATATGACCCTTGACCACCTATCTAAATTCAATCCTTCTGTATCAGGGTACTTTATTCCATGTCTGGTGGGCCTGTCCTAAGGCAACCAGGTTTTGGACACGGTTTATGCTATGATCAGGTCTATTCTTAACGTTCTTTTTAACTCCTAACCCTTGGGAAGCCCTGCTACACAAACCGATTTTATCCCTCAGAGGAAGCTGGTGAGTTTGTGTTGTTGGCTGCACTGCAGACCTTGGCCAGAGCATAGAGGCAACCATTCATTAATTCCACTGTTAAACATGGGCTAATGGGCACTATGGTGCATGAGAATATCATCTCCATTATGGATGATACCAGTGCTAAGTTCCTAATGCGGCGTACACACGACCGATTTTGCCGTCGGAATAAACTCCAAAGGTTTCTCCGATGGAACGCTGACAGAATTCCATTCAAGCAGTCTTGCCTACACACGGTCAACCCAAAGTCCGACCGTCCAGAACGAGGTGATGTACAGCACATACGATGGGACTAGAAAAAGGAAGTTCAATAGCCAGTAGCCAATAGCTTCCGTCTCGTACTTGCTTCAGAGCAAGCCTCGTTTTTGGTCCGTCGGAACAGCATACAGAAGAGCGGTTTTCCCGATAGGAATTGATTCCATTAGAAATATTTAGAACATGTTCTATTTCTAGGTCTGTCAGAATTTTCGGAAAAAAAAAAAAGTCCGATGAGGCGCATACACACGATCGGAATAGACGATGAATTGCTTCCGTCTGACTTTTTCTGTCGGACATTCCGCTCACGTGTACGCGGCTTAAGAATTTGGATCACATATAATGCCCAGGAGAACATTGACTGAACCCTACTCTCCATGAGACAGTACGCCATAGCCTTTGAATGCTGCAGCCAGATTGGACCACTAGGAAATCCCCCCTTCTTTCCTTTTACTCTCAGGCAAGCTCCTTTTAATTCTCTACTGATCCTGCTCTCCTCATACTTACCTTTTTGTTTCTTCTCTTCTTTCTTCCTACTTGGATGCCCCCAAAGGGGTAATTGGATATCGCCTCTCTTTTCTCTTTTTTTACCCTCTTTTTACAAACTGAGGTGCCTGTTACCTACAACAACATGCAATCCTTATCGGCCGGTGGACTGCTTGGGTTTCAAGTCACAAATGGACTGGTTACTATTCAGTGGCAACGGAATATCTGTGTATTCTAAACTTCTTATACTCATGTAGTGCAACATTTACAGGGTTAAAATAGTCAGCAAGGAGTCATATCGCCTCCCTGCTGCCTGTCAAATGCCTGAACTTTAGCTGCACATATAAACTTGGCCTAAATACATGAGGGTTCACCCCAGCATGCCACGGATTGGGTGCAGTGCCATTTATTGGCGTTTTACACGTGGTTTTAGGCGTGCTCCCATTCACTTCTATTAGACTGTGCAATTTAATAAAAGTTCTGCATGCTGCATCTTTGAACACAAATGCTAGTCTAATAGAAGCCAATAAAAACTGCGTGCAAAACGTAGATAAAAATCACACCCCAGCGCACTGGCGTGAACCCTCTCTAAGTCTAGGTTCACACTGAATGCGGGTTAGAAATCGTGTTCAGCTGAACTCGCACGATTTCAAACCGGTAATGCAGTCCGACTTCGGGAGCGATTTGACAGACATCTGTGCCATTGCCGGCAATAGTCTCCAATTTGGCGTGCAATTTGGCATGTCCAATCCCATGCCATATCGGCCCAATGTGAATGTGGGCTAAGAGAAGTTTCACCAAACGTACTCCCTAAGGAGGTTCTGATCATCAGATTCTAATTTCATGGATTTGAAATGGTGGTGAAAGTACTTACCTGTTCTATGTGACAAATCTGCATTTTGTTCACTTATGTTATGAGAATAAATACACCATATCAATCTCATGTGCCACTTCAAGTGTATCGCCTTTATCTGCAGGCAATGTTTGAATGAAGATCTAGTGTTTGCCTGGTAAACTATGTGGAAAAAAAGGTTAAACTGGTCACCAGATAGAAGAGTTTATGAATCCACTCCTGGACATTCCATACTACAATTACACAAGAATTTCCTGGCTGGAATTTCAACTGCCTAACAATGTCACAAAATCAACACTTTACCCAGCCAGCTGCTAAGCAAGTCTAGTAGAGGCAGAAGTTGTTGCGCTAATAAATGATTATTTTGTTTAATGAAATGATTAGACCCTAATGCTCGGATCACACTGGGCGGCTTTAAAGTCGCCTGACTTTGAAGCCGCTCCGCAAATCACGACTTCAGCGCTGCTTGCAAAAGACTTCTTTAATAGAAGTAAATGCAAGCCGCCCTGAAGTTGTCACCAAGTAGTGCAGGAACCTTTTTCTAAGTCGGATTGACTTGAGTCGCCTCGATTAGAATGGTTCCATTGCACTGAATGGAGCACGACTTGTCAGGCTACTAAGACACCTGACAAGTTGCTTCAGCGTAAACCGAGCCTAATCGTAGGTTTAATAGGATAAAATTTTTACTTCGCCTTCAATAAGTGCCTCAGAAAAAGGTAAAAACAAAAATATTTCAACCAAGTCTTAAAGTGATACTAAAGTCTCTTTTTTGTCCTGTGGTCTGATGAGACCAAGATAAACTTACTTGGTTCAGATGGTGTCAAGCGTGTGTGGCGGCAACCAGGTGAGGAGTACAGAGACAAGTGTGTCTTGCCTACAGTCAAGCATGGTGGTGGGAGTGTCATGGTCTGGGGCTGCATGAGTGCTGCCGGCACTGGGGAGATACAGTTCATTGAGGGAACCATGAATGCCAACATGTACTGTGACATACTGAAGAAGAGCATGATCCCCTCCCTTCGGAGACTGGGCAGCAGGGCAGTATTCCAACATGATAACGACCCCAAACACACCTCCAAGATGACCACTGCCTTGGTAAAGAAGCTGAGGGTAAAGGTGATGGACTGGCCAAGCATGTCTCCAGACATAAACCCTATTGAGCATCTGTGGGGCATCCTCAAATGGAAGGTGGAGGAGTGCAAGGTCTCTAACACCCACCAGCTCTGTGATGTTGTCATGGAGGAGTGGAAGAGGACTCCAGTGGCAACCTGTGAAGCTCTGGTGAACTCCATGCCCAAGAGGGTTAAGGTCGTGCTGGAAAATAATGGTGGCCAATATTGACACTTTGTGCCCAATTTGGACATTTTCACTTAGGGGTGTACTCACTTTTGTTGCCAGCGGTTTAGACATTAAAGGCTGTGTGTTGAGTTATTTTGAAGGGGACAGCAAATTTACACTGTTATACAAGCTGTACACTCACTACTTTACATTGTAGCAAAGTGTCATTTCTTCAGTGTTGTCACATGAAAAGAGAGAATAAAATATTTACAAAAACGTGAGGGGTGTACTCACTTTTGTGAGATACTGTACCTGCTCTGTTCAGTGGTTTTGCACAGAGCAGCCCAGATCCTCCTCTTCTCTGTCCCTCTTCGGTGCCCTAGGCCCCTCCCTCCCGCAGAGTGCCCCCACAGCAAGCAGCTTGCTATTGGGGTTCCTGAGCCGAGGCCATGTGTGTCCATTCAGACTCGGAGCCACAGCCCAGCCCCTCCCATTTCTCTCCTCATTGGCTCTCTGACAGCAGCAGGAGCCAATTGGTGCCACGTTGCTGTCTCAGCCAATGAGGAGGAGAGTCCCGGACAGCTGAGTCTCTCATGCATCATCACTGGATCTAGATGGACCTTAGGTAAGTATTGGGGGGCTGCTGCACACAGAAGGTTTTAGATCTTAAAGGGGTTGTAAACCCTCATGTTTTTTCACCTTAAAGTGGTGTTCCGGCCGAAATTATACTTTTTAAATAAAAATACCCCTATAATACACAAGCCTAATGTATTCTAGTAAAGTTAGTCTGTAAACTAAGGTCTGTTTTGTTAGTTTATAGCAGTAGTTTGTTATTTTATAAACTTACAGCAGACCGTGGCCATCTGAAGCCAGGCTGTATTTCTTGCGCAGTGGTATTTTTTGGAAAAAATACATTTTAGCAAATAAATAAATAAATAAAAAAAGCACAATATATACCACGATTTTAAGTTATACCGAGTAAATAGCTACCCAACATGTGGAATGACGACAAACTACAGTACTTAAATATATCCACAGGTGATGCTTTAAACGCCTTTACAGGTTACCCGTTTAGAGTTACAGAGGAGATTTAGTGCTAGAATTATTGCTCTCGCTCTAACTTTTGCGGCGATACCTCACATGTGTGGTGCAAACCCCGTTTACATATAGGTGCACGACTTACGTATGAGTTCAATTCTGCGCGTGAGCATGGAGGGATGGGGGAGATTTAAATTATTTTCTTATTTATTTTATTTTTACGCTGTCCCTTTAATTGTCCTTTTTCTGATCACTTTTAGTCCTATTACAAGGAATGTAAACATCCCTTGTAATAGAAAAAAAAGACTCTAAATATCTTCTTTACCTTTAAAAAAAAAGATCAAAAAAAAAAAATTTGATCTTTTGCTATTAAAAAAAAAAAAAAATGGTTTACTTACACCCTGGACCAGAAGTGACATCATGACATCGCTCCGGTCCTCCAAGGCCATAGAAGCGATCAAAAATTATCTAGTCTTTTACAGCCTCAGTGACCAGCCTGCCACATCGTCGGATCGTTTCTCGGGTGGGTGAAGGTAAGCCCAGGAGACATCAGCAAGCAGCGGGGGAGACCTCCCACCACTTCTGAAAGCGTTCCAGCAGCTAATGGGTCGCTGTGAACACTTTCAAGGGAAAGCCAGTCGCCGGCTGAAAAAAACAGTACCAGGTTATGGATGATATCTTCAGCCATAATCCCAGCAAACCGCAACGTGTATATATACACTATATTGTCAAAAGTATTAGGATGCCTGTCTTTACACGCACATGAACTTTAATGGCATCCCAGTCTTAGTCTGTAGGTTTCAATATTGAGTTGGCCCACCCTTTGCAGCTATAACAGCTTCAGCTTTTCTGAGAAGGCTGTCCGCAAGGTTTAGAAATGTGTCTACAGAAGCGTTTGACCATTCTTCCAGAAGCACATTTGTGAGGTCAGGCACTGATGTTGGATGAGAAGGCCTGGCTCGCAGTCTCCACTCTAATTCATCCCAAAGGTGTTCTATCAGGTTGAGGTCAGGATTCTGTGCAGGCCAGTCAAGTTCCCCCACCCCAAACTCACTCATCCATGTCTTTATGGACCTTGCTTTGTGCACTGGTGAGCAGTCATGTTGGAAAAGGAAGGGCCATCCCCAAACTGTTCCCACAAAGTTGGGAGCATGAAATTGTCCAAAATATCTTGGTATGCTGATGCCTTAAGAGTTCCCTTCACTGGAACTAAGAGGCCAAGCCCTGAAAAAACACTATAATCCCCCCCCCCCCCCCCCCCCCACCAAATGATTTGGATGAGCAAGTTTGGGGTAGAGGAACTTGACTGGCTTCACAGAGTCCTGACCTCAACCTGATAGAACACCTTTGGGATGAATTAAAGCGGAGATTGAGAGCCAGACCTTCTCATCCACATCAGTGCCTGACCTCACAAATGCGCTTTTGCAAGAATGGTCAAACATTCCCACAGACACAACCTCTGTTTGCTGCGTGGACTGTCTTTTACATTAATAAAAGGTGATTGCATTGAAGTGGCTGTCCAGATTTCTCCTTTTGCATGTCCATTGCACGCTAAGCCAGCACCATTTCCATGTGCAGGGGAGGTGTAGCAGCAGGATTGCCACCTGGAGCGGTACATCTTTGTGTACAAAGTCTTATGCCCCGTACACACGGTCGGACTTTGTTCGGACATTCCGACAACAAAATCCTAGGATTTTTTCCGACGGATGTTGGCTCAAACTTGTCTTGCATACACACGGTCACACAAAGTTGTTGGAAAATCCGATCGTTCTGAACGCGGTGACGTAAAACACGTACGTCGGGACTATAAACGGGGCAGTGGCCAATAGCTTTCATCTCTTTATTTATTCTGAGCATGCGTGGCACTTTGTCCGTCAGATTTGTGTACACACGATCGGAATTTCCGACAACGGATTTTGTTGTCGGAAAATTTTATCTCCTGCTCTCCAACTTTGTGTGTCGGAAAATCCGATGGAAAATGTCCGATGGAGCCCACACATGGTCGGAATTTCCGACAACACGCTCCGATCGGACATTTTCCATCGGAAAATCCGACCGTGTGTACGGGGCATTATAGTTAATTGCTTTAGAAAGCAGCCACAACCTGAGAAAATAAGCTTGTCCCCTACTGGCATGCTGCAGAGAAGAACCCTTGCTCTGTGTGTGGATACAGTGGTCTCTCTGCAGAGATGCAGCATGCCCCTGGCAGTCAGAGTTTACAAATCTCTATTCATCAGAGGTATTGGAGAGACTGCTGCTTTCACATGGAGCGCAAGGGTCCTTCTCTGCAGCAATCTAGCAGAAGACAGGCTTCTCTACTCAGGCTGTGGCTGCTTTCTAAAGACAACAAACTGTAAAGCACTTTTTGTTTTGGGGCACCTGGATTGTATTTAGCCGAATTGAACAGAATACAAAAAGATCTGCAGAGACGGCCAGCACAGAAAAGCAAAAACGGCGTTTTATCATTTGATGCACCACATTTCAGAAGGAAACAATAGAACACATTCCAACGTCCTCAATAAAAGGCTAAAAAGGATCAAAAATAGAAGGAAATAGAAGTTGAGAGAATGGAGAAGAAGAAAGAGCAGTATGGGGATTTTTGCCGTCATTCAGACCAACACAGCAAAAAACAATTAGAAAGTCAGAACCATTACTCTATAAAAGGCCATTTCGCAGCTCATCCAAGGCCGCCCCAAACTCGCCATGTAAATAGCGTTTGGTTAGCCACTAAAAAAGGAACACTTAGACAATATTTTCTGTGTTTTTAGTTTTCATGTTTGTTCTTGGCAAACACAGGACGGCAAATCTATCCACAACAAAGAGCTGGCATTGCTGCTGTCGCCCTCCTGGTGGACAGACAGGGAATGGCAGGCTCTTGTTATATAATGTGCTTTGTTCTGTAATTTGCTTTGTGAACAATTTTCAATATTTCTTTAAATGGAGGAAAGGGATCAATGGCAGAGGAATATCAAGTATTATACTACTCCTACTCCTTTTTTTTTTTTTTCCCCGTCTCTTACCTCCGATTTCTCTTCTTCGCCCGACACCGATAGCCACCAGGTGTTCCTAAATCGGACCTTCAGTCATTTTTTTTATCTTTCTATCTATTAAATCTTCTGCCCTTGTTGTTTCAACTTTGGATAATAAAACTTTTTTTTCTACCAGTAAATACCTTATACAGCCCACTTCCCATTTCTTGTCTGGTCAATAGCCTAGGCCAGTGATGGCGAACCTTTGCACCCCAGATGTTTTGGAACTACTAATTTCCCATGATGCTCAACTACAGTGCAGAGTGCATGAGCATCATGGGAATTGTAATTCCAAAATTCCAAAACATCTGGGGTGCCAAGGTTCACCATCACTGGCCTAGGCTTATGACATTATGCACAGATCTCTCTCTAACTCTGGTGCGAGTTTGCCAGGAAGGGAGGGGGGATGAGTCATAAGAGGGCCAATGAGAGCTGCAGAGCTGGAGGTGAGCCTCTGTGTGTCTGTGTAAATCCAGGAAGTGAACAGGCAGCAGCTTCAGCTGCCCACAGTTAAAATGGCTGCAGCCAGACTCAGTGGAGGGAGATTTCTGCAGCATATTTGGCAAGTACAGAATCACAATATATATAGAATAATATGCAAAGTGGTTGGAGGGAAGCTTCAGAATGGCAAAGATATTTTTATTACAAATTATGTGAGCAGACTGCAGTTCCTCTTTAAGTTGTTTAATATATTTAGTTTTTTTGTATGTTTTGATTGATTAAGCATGGTGGTATTATACGTTCTACTGTTATTCTGCACAGCCATATTATATGTTTGATTGAAGGCCTGGATCCTGAGGAAGTGAAAATATCGCGAAACGCGTCTATCCACTACGCCTTTTACACCAATTTTCAGTCTATTGTACCACATTGTAATGGCAATCGAGAAATCATTTGTGCGTGTTATGTGCATTTTAACAGGCTTTTATTGATGTAATAAAATTAGGTTTATTTTTACAATGGTCAATATTTGTTCCCTCTAACATTTAATTAACACATTTAATGTCCCAATCTACTTTCTCCATCTCCACTTGGTGGAGTTTTGGAGTAGGATAGTACTTGGTATTGGAAGTGGGATGGTGCCACAGAAGGGTCATTTTACTGATTGTTCTACCCTAGTTGAGAAGTAGGGAGAGGAATATCATAAAAGACAGAAAATCATCCATCGTTTCAAGTCCACCTTTTTTTCCCCACATCAAACAGAGTTTGGGGGGGGGGGGGGGGGGGGGGGGGGGCATTTTGGAGTTGCGCGCAGACTCGCTGCTCATAGCCAGTTTAGGACTGTTGATTGAATGAGGACTAATGCCGGCCATACGACATACATGGATTGTAATTCGACCGGTTCAGCAGGGACCAGATAAACTTCGGCCCATGCATGTGCACCCTGGTTGTACAGAAGTCCATCTATCAATCGACTCCTGTACAGCAACCTTGTCAGGTCTTTCCCAAACGATCAGTGGCACTATAGCAAGCAACACTGATCATTATATCCTAATGGTAGGAAGGGCTCCCCACCGTGAGAACACAATACCATAGCAGGAGTGATCCCCACCATCCACCCCAAAATGTGTGGATGGGGGAATCAGCACATTTTTTATTCCTTCAACCTACTGGTTGAAGGAAAAAAAATAAAAATAAAAAGAGTATAATCTATGGCCTGTTTAATTGTCCCATGGTTTGTGAACACTGGCCTTCATTATATGATTTTATTCAGTGTCTTCGGTTGGTCCCTCCTCTATAAAGTCAGTATTGAGACAATGCAGACCTCAAATAAAAGATCCACATTAATCAAATTTATGGTTGGATCAGGATGAGTATAAATTAACCTATACCCCTAAATGAAAGACCCCACCACCTTATTCAGACCCCCAACCCTAAAACAAGACCTCACTTCCCAAGAGATGGAACCCATGTCCCTAAAGAGGAGACGCTGCCACACAAAAAAAAAAGGACAACACACCACCACCCTCCAACGAGAAGACCCCATCGTCCTACAGATTGTACCCACCTCTCTAAAAAGGTGGCTCTCTTAAAGCAAGACCCCACTCCCATGAAGATGAGACCGACCCCCTAAAGAGGAAACTTCACCAGCCAAACGAGCAGATCTTGCCAATCTTCAAAGAGCAGACAACCCACCCCCCCAAAAAAAAAAAAAAAAAAAAAAAAATGGACCTCACCGCACCTAAAGCGCAGACCTCGCCACCCCCCTAAAAGGAGACCTTGCCTCAACTAAAGAGCGGACCCCACCCTCTAAAAAAATTCTTAACCCCAAAAAGTAGAGACCCCCAACCAAAGACAACCATCCCGCATAAAGGTGGAGAGTAAGCCTTAAAAATGTATAAACAGGCAGAATTCAAGAATTCAAATGGTGATACAACCTCTTCCCCCAGAGGGGCAGAGATGCTGCTATGGAGAAAGAAGCTACAAGGGATGTTGGGAATTGCAGTCATTCATTGGATTTCAGTTCTTTCAATCATGGAGGCTCAGAATCACATGTGGGAATTACCTAAGGCAAACTGCTGTTTTCAGCAGTTTCACTGCTGGTTTCCTTTACCACGAATGGCGGCTGCAGCACCCGAGAACTGATCCTAAAATCAGCTGGAGTGAGTATTTGTAACTGCTGACTTTTAATTTTTACTCGGGGGGGTGGACTCCGTGTTAAGATCTAGGGAACATGTTTAAAAAGATTTACTTACCTGATCCATGCTGCCAGCCCAGTTGCCACAGTATATTCTCCCTGCACTGCAGAAGTCTAAGGTCCTGACATCATCAAGACAAATGCAGGGTCCACTGTTGGATATGGGGGAGCACCATCTGCCGGAGGAGGATCAGGTAGGATCAGGTAGTTTTCCTTTTCCCTAGGGGTCTCCAAACTTTCAAAACTAAGGGCCAGATTACTGTCCTTCAGACTTTGGGGAGGCCAGTGGGAGTAGAAAATGCCTCAGGCTTGGTTGTCAGTGGGAATAAGAAAATTACATAGCACCTGTGGTCAGCAGGAGGAGGAATACTGCCCCATCATTGGTACTCAAGGGGGAAATATTGCCAATTGTTGGTATCAGTGGGAGGCATTGTGCCCCATCATTAGTATCAGTGGGAGGAATAGTGACTCATCATTGGTATCCGTGGGTGGAATAGCATTGATTTGAGTGAGCGGAACAAAGCCCCATCAATGGTATTGGTGGGGGAAATATTGCCAATGGCTGGTATCAGAGGGAGGCATTGTGCCCCATCATTGGTTTCAGTGGGAGGAATAGTGCCCCATCATTGGTATTGTTGGGAGAAAAATTTTCAATTGCTGGTATCAGTGAGAGGCATCGTAGCCCATCACTGGTATCAGTAGGTGGAATAGTTCCTCAATTCTGGTCAGTAGGAGGAATATTACCCCATTTCTGGTGTTAGTAGGAGGAATAGTGACCTATTGTTGGTGCCAGCGGAAGGAATAGTGCCCCATCATTGGTGTCAGTGGGAGGAAAAGTGCCCCAAGGGCCACATAAAAGGGAAGGTAAAGGGCCATATCTGGCCCGAGGGCTGCAGTTTGGAGACCACTGCCCTAGAAGGCACAGCAGTACTGCAAGGAGTCATTTTTAAATTTCCCAAAATTGGACTTTAAAAATGTCATCAGCATCTTGGTGAGTGGGGAAAGGAGGAACCAGGGAAGCAGATTAAAGTAGTTGTAAAGGCAGAAGGTTTTTTTATCTTAATACATTCTATGCACCAAGATAAAAAAAAAAAAAACTTGTGTGTAGCAGTGTCCCCAGCACCCCCCAATCACTTACCTGAGCCCTATCTCTCTCCAGCGATGTCCACGAGTGTCTATGCCATCCGGGACACTCCTTCTGATTGGCCGAGACACAGCAGGGGCACCACAGGCTCTCGTGGCTGTCAATCGAAGTCAGTCAGCCAATCGGGGGAAAGATGGGGCGGGGCCAGGCCGGGGCTCTGTTTTTGAATGGATACACGGAGCTCTGACTCGCCTCGGGTGCCCCCATAGAGAGCTGCTGGCTGAGGGGGCACTCGATAGGAAGGAAGGGCCAGAAGCAGCAAAGAGGGACCCGAGAAGAGGAGGATCCGGGCTGCTCTGTGCAAAACCAACTGCACAGAGGAGGTAAGTATAACATGCTTGTTATCTAAAAAAAAAAAAAAAAAAAAAAAAAAAGGACTTTACAGTCACTTTAAGCAGCAAACCTCACATTCCCCCGTAGCATTTAAAGCTGAAGAATCAAAACCTGGGGCAAAAATAAATGTTTTATAAGTAATGGGACACAATTCTTATAATTTAGAATAGCCATCAGGATTTCTGTATTTCCCGAGCTGTGATGGCTTCTTGTTAAACCGCTGAAACATTCAGCAACACAGCTGCTACATACTAACACCGAAATCCCAAATGTTCTAATTAGAGTCCCTTCCTATAGTAGCGCATTATTTGTTCTGGCCGGTCACATGCGGTCCTGTATTGCGGCCCCTGCTGGATCCGCGCTCCGTCTGGGTCTGACATACCGGCTCCAGCTGCCTCCGCTGCATACAATCTGCCCCGCAATTCAAAGGCTTTCTTCCGCGTCAGCTTTATTTGCAGCATTTTGTACAGCACCACGGGATGCAACAGTGCTATATAAATCTTCAATAATAACAACACCAACCCCGGGGCGGGGGTCTCTAAGAACTGTCACTCACTTTTGCTGAATTCCTCCAGCTTTCTGACGGCCTCATCGCGCTCCTGCTTAACCTTGTCGAACTGCAAAGAGACAAAAAAGGACAAAACTTAGTGAGTGATTGCGGTGCTTTGTTCAGAATTCCAGAACACAATATGAAAAGGACAGAATATTCAGAGCAGAATAGAGGGCATGGCTGACAGCCAGTGTCAGGGACAAATACTGTCCATTGCATGGAGCGGAGCTATATCTATGGTGATGACACACTTAGCACAATGGCAGGACAGGTACAGCTCTGCACGACTCTACAGGCACAATTATTATTCCTACTATTATTCCCACACATGTCACAGCAGATACAATGGAGAAAGTGTCAAGTGTCATAGAGGATAAAGCTCACTGCCGTATATCTTGCACAAAATTGCATACTGGAGCCGCAGAGCAATCAGCAGTGGAAAATTCACAGAACCATATGACACAGAACCAGAGTTTAGAGACCTGGCCAATAGACTAATTCAATATGGGGCATTCATTGTGAGTTTAGTGGGGGGTTTTTTGTTTGTTTTTTTAATAAAGGACACGATCTCAGAAGAAACATTACAGAAATTATATTCTACAACCCCAATTCCAAAAAAAGTTGGGACGCTGTGTAAAATCCACATAAAAACAGAATGCAAGGATTTGCAAATATCATAAACCCGGATTTTATTCATGATAGAAAACATATCACATGTTTAACCACTTGCCTACTGGGCACTTTTACACCCTTCCTGCCCAGGCAAATTTTCAGTTTTTAGCGCTGTCGCACTTTGAATGACAATTGCGCGGTCATGCTACAATGTACCCACTAAAAAAAAAAATGACATACATAGAGCTTTCTTTTGGTGGTATTTAATCACCATTGGGTTATTTTTTTTCTTGCGAAATGAACAAAATTTTGGGGAAAAAAAAAACCTTTCATAGTTTGTTATACAATTTTGTAAACCGGTCATTTTTCTCCTTCACTGATGGGCACTGATGAGGTTGCACTGATAGGCACTGATTGGTGACACTGATGGGCACTGATGAGGTTGAACTGATAGGCACTGATGGGCACTGATGAGGTTGAACTGATAGGCACTGATTGGTGACACTGATGAAGTTGTACTGATAGGTGACACTGATAGGCACTGATGAAGTTGCACTGATACTAGGTGACACTGATAGGCACCGATGAAGTTGCACTGATACTAGGTGACACTGATAGGCACTGATGAAGTTGCACTGATAGGAGACACTGATAGGTGACACTGATGAAGTTGCACTGATAGGTGACACTGATAGGCACTGATGAAGTTGCACTGATAGGTGACACTGATGGGCACTGATGAGGTTGCACTGATAGGCACTGATGAGATTGCACCAATAGGTGACACTAATAGTCACTGATTGGAGACACTGATGGGACTGCACTGATAAGCAGGAAACTGATTATCAGTGTAGATGTCCCTTTCACACAAGCTGGTTATCAGCTCTTCTCTCCTCATGCTGTCAGCGTGAGGAAAGGAATGCCGATAACTGGCTTCTGTTTACAACCTGATCAGCTGTCATTGGACACAGATGATCATGTGATAAAAGACCAGTGACCCTTTACCCTGATCTGTGATCAGCTATGTCCTAAGGCAGTGTTTCTCAACTCCAGTCCTCAAGGCGCCCCAACAGGTCATGTTTTCAGGATTTCCTTCAGATGAAACAGCTGTGGTAATTACTAAGGCAGTGAAACTGATCAAATTACCTTTGCAAACTAATGGAAAGCCTGAAAACATGACCTGTTGGGGCGCCTTGAGGACTGGAGTTGAGAAACCCTGTCCTAAGGACACAACGATCACAGGGGGGTGCAGCGCGACTCGCGCAAACACAGGAGAACGTCCATAGACACCCTCCGGCAATGTGAGCCAACGCTGTAACCTGTCATTTGGCTATAGCGCGGATGGGAAGAGGGGATGTCATTGCTCCAGAGGTTATAGATCCCCCTGTAGCTAAGAATAACAGATTATTCTCTTTCTTGTCAGGTTTTTATTGCTGTGGAAAAAGTCCCTCATGCAGGCAATGTAAACATAATGTTAAAAGACAAAAGGAATTTACCTCTTCTGTTACTAATAAAAACTACCTTATTAAAAATAAATGGAATCACGTGCAATACCCTGGGGGTAGTATACATGCTGGAGTGCGATTGCAGACTCCAATATGTCGGCAGGATCCTCCAGACCCCTAGGTGTTCGCATTTCTGAGCAAGTGAACAACATGAAAAAGGGTTTACGAACGCATAGTGTTTCAAAACACTTCAGGTTTGTTCACAATAGGGACCCCAGGCGTTTAAAATTTTGGGGAATAGAGAAAGTGGTTAAACACTGGATATATATATATATATATATATATATATATATATATATACACACACACACACACACACACACACACACACACACATACATATATACACACACACACTTTTTTTTTTTTAATTTTGTTGGTAATGTTAAATAGAAGTTGAACTTCTTAGGAAAAACCTAAAGGGTATGAGCGCCCTCCTTTTCTTGTATAAGTATAAGTCAGCTCAGTGTCCCCATTGGTATGCAAGATCTCGGTTTTGAGCAGGAACCTCCCGTTTCCCACGATCTCCATGGAGACGAGCCGACCTATTTAAATTCACGGGTGACATGATAGCCCCGCCCTTGCTGACAAAGTCCTGTAGGACGTAACGCGTACGAGGAGGAGCTATCTTGCGGACGTCACCCGCTGTCATCGTACCTTACATGCTGCTAATATCGGACATCCACACTGGATGTCATTGATTGATTTTTTAAACCTGTTATTGCTGTATGGAGCCTGGCAATACAGCTTTTAAATAAATGACTTTTTTGTACGGATAGCACTTAGCTTGTGTTCCTTTCTTTTATACCATTTTCGGCTGATCTGGTCTATTGGAGTGCTGGTTATCTTTATCCCATTGTGGATACAAAGCTCGTTTTACTTTCTGTTAGCCCAGAGGTCCATCAGATCTGGTAAGCGCCCAATTTTTATCAGCTGGTGGAGGTGGTGTCGTGCAGAAATCTGATATTCATCACGAGGTTTCTTCATCTCTTTTTGCCTGGGACTTACACCACCTTCCTGCCCAGGCCATTTTTCAGCTTTCAGCGCTGTCGCATTTTGAATGACAATTGTGCGGTCATGATACACTGTACCCAGATGAAATTTTTATCATTTCCTTCACACAAATAGAGCTTTCTTTAGGTGGTATTTAATCACTGCTGGGTTTTTTTGTAAAAAATAATAAAGACCAAAAAAATGTGAAAAAAAAAAAATTTTTTTACTTTGTTTCTGTCAGTAAATTTTGCAATTAAGTAGTTTTTTTCCTTCACTGATGTGCGCTGATGAGGCGGCACTGATAGGCTGAACTGGTGGGCATTGATGGAGGTAGCACTTATGGGCACTGATGAGGCAGCACTTATATGCACCGATTAGGTGGCACTAATATGCCGCACTTATGGGCTCTGATATGTGGCACTGATGAGCACTGATAGGCGGCACTGATGGGCACTAATAGGCAGCACTGCTGGGCACCAGTAGGTGGCATGGATAGGCGGTACTGATGGGCATTGATGGACAGCAGTGATGGGCATTTATGGGCAGCACTGATAGGCGGGACTGATAGCCAGCATGGACTGGCATCACTAATGGGCACTGATTGGTGGCACTTGTGGGCACTGATGGACACTGATCGCTGGCACTGATTTGTGGCACTGGTATCGCTATTGTAATCAGGCACTGATGATCAGTGCCCTTATTACATGTGTAGATGTCTCCTGTGAGGAGATGCCGCTGACTGGCTCTCCTCGCCACACACACTGTCAGTGTGAGGCGAGGAGCACTGATTACCAGCATCTCCATGTTTACATGTGACCGGCTGTGATTGGACACAGCCGATCACATGGTTAAAGAGTCACGGACGTGGCTCTTTACAGAGATCGGGATCGCGCCGTGTCCTAGCAACACGGCGCGGGAGACCGGCCGTTCTGGGACGCCGTCATTTGATGGTGGGCGGCCACTAGTCAAAGCGGAGTTCCACACAAAAATGGAACGTCCGCTTTTCGGAAACCTCCCCCCCTCCGGTGTCACATTTGGCACCTTTCAGGGGGGAGGGGGGTGCAGATACCTGTCTAAGACAGGTATTTGCACCCACTTCCGGCATAGACTCCCACAGGAGTCTATGCCTCTTGCTGTCCCTCCGCGCTGTCTCCTGGGAAACACACAGCTCCCAGGAGATAGCGGGGACCAGTTACGACGTGCAGCGCGACTCGTGCATGCGCAGTAGGGAACTGGGAAGTGAAGCCGCAACGCTTCACTTCCTGATTCCCTCACCTAGGATGGCGGCGGCAGCTGCCGAGAATCGAGCGGGTTAACGGCGTCGGCTGCCGACATCGCTGGACCCAGGGACAGGTAAATGGCCATTTATTAAAAGTCAGCAGCTGCGGTATTTGTAGCTGCTGGCTTTTAATATTTTTTTTTTTAGGTGGACTCCCTCTTTAATAACACTCTGTAAATGTCTGGGAACTGAGGAGACCAGTTGCTGGAGTCTTGGGAGAGGAATGCTGCCAATTTCTTGCCCGATATACAGTGGGGACAGAAAGTATTCAGACCCCCTTAAATTTTTCACTCTTTGTTATATTGCTGCCATTTGTAAAATCATTTCAGTTCATTTTTTTCCTCATTAAATGTACACACAGCACACCATACTGACAGAAAAACACAGAATTGTTGACATTTTTGCAGATTTATTGAAAAAGAAAAACTGAAATATCACATGGTCCTAAGTATTCAGACCCTTTGCTGTGACACTCATATATTTAACTCAGGTGCAGTCCATTTCTTCTGATTGTCCTTGAGATGGTTCTACACCTTCATTTGAGTCCAGCTGTATTTGATTATACTGATTGGACTTGATTAGGAAAACCACACACCTGTCTATATCAGACCTTACAGCTCACAGTGCATGTCAGAGCAAATGAGAATCATGAGGTCAAAGGAACTGCCTGAAGAGCTCAGAGACAGAATTGTGGCAAGGCACAGATCTGGCCAAGGTTACAAAAAATTTCTGCTGCACTTAAGGTTCCTAAGAGCACAGTAGTCTCCATAATCCTTAAATGGAAGACATTTGGGACGACCAGAACCCTTCCTAGAGCTGGCCATCCAGACAAACTGAGCTATCGGGGGAGAAGAGCCTTGGTGAGAGAGATAAAGAAGAACCCAAAGATCACTGTGGCTGAGCTCCAGAGATGCAGTCGGGAGATGGGAGAAAGTTGTAGAAAGTCAACCATCACTGCAGCCCTCCACCAGTTGGGGCTTTATGGCAGAGTGGCCCAAAGGAAGCCTCTCCTCAGTGCAAGACACATGAAACATATAAAAATAAAAAATGCAGCGCTAAACATAAATATCAAGATTATGTGATACACAAATGTGTGGCTATCAGACGTGCAACGTGATAGTGTGATAACCATATGTGGAGAAAAAATATTCTCATAAAAAAGGTATTCAGTCCATGACCATATGGATGTCCAACTGAATAAACATTATGATCATATAAGTGTCCAACAGTGTAAACAATATGTGTTTAAAATTGAAGAGAGGATTGTCACGGGTGTCATGCAGGTCACAAGGGTGGTGTTCCAGTACTCGGTATCCACAGATGGAAATAAAAGGAGCAAATGCGCTTACCGGAACAGGTGGACACGTTTGCCATACAGCTAGGTGTCATACGGGCTTATGGATCGACCGATCCGAATGGATGCTTGATGGAAAAGTGTGTGCGGCAGGTTCCACTGGTTCCTTTATGGCAATCATAGACACCCTGGAGAAATCAGATGTTCTGAGTCCAGGTGTGGACACCTCCCCGGCGGATATATGGTAGGAGAATACACCTTTCACTAAGCCAGCGTAGGGACATGCAAAAGGAGGAGAAGATCCCACATAGTGCTTGAGGCTGGGTTCACACTGGTGCGACACGACAGCCGTCCTACTTTGGATCCGACTTTGCCCTGCGACATGAAGCCGGCATGTGTCCGACTTTCAATGAACGGAGATCCGACTTGGATCCCCGCCAATGCCCGGCACTGTGTTTGGTATGAATCTTTAGGGGGAACTCCGCGCCAAATTTTAAATAAAAAACCGGCATGGGTTCCCCCTCCAAGAGCATACCAGGCCCTTGGGTCTGGTATGGACCTTGAGGAGAACCCCCTACGCCGATAAAAACGGCGTGGGGGTCCCCCCCAATCCATACCAGACCCTTATCCGAGCACGCAGCCCGGCCGGACAGGAATGGGGGTGGGGACGAGCGAGCGCCCCCCCCCTCCTGAACCGTACCAGGCCGCATGCCCTCAACATGGGGGGGTTGGTGCCTTGGGGGAGGGGGCGCGCTGCGGCCCCCCACCCCAAAGCACCTTGTCCCCATGTTGATGAGGACAAGGGCCTCTTCCCGACAACCCTGGCCGTTGGTTGTCGGGGTCTGCGGGCGGAGGGCTTATCGGAATCCAGGAGCCCCCTTTAATAAGGGGGCCCCCAGATCCCGGCCCCCCACCCTATGTGAATGAGTATGGGGTACATGGTACCCCTACCCATTCACTAGGGAAGTGTCAATAAAAAAAACCACAGTACACAGGTTTCAAAATTAATTTATTGGGCAGCTCCGGTATCTTCTTCCGACTTCTCCCGGTGTTCCGCCTCTTCTCCCGGGCCCCGCCGCTATCTTCTTCCAGCTCTATTGCCAGCGAGGGGCCCGGTCTGCTACCGCTGTCTTCTCGCCGCTGTCTCGCCGCTTCTTCTCTTCATCTCTTCTTCCGATGTTGACACGACGTTCTCCCCGGCTGGAATGCTCTCTGTGCGCTCTGCTCTGACTTATATAGGCGGTGACCCCGCCCCCTTATGCCGTCACAGTCTCTGGGCATGCTGGGACTGTGACGGCATAAGGGGGCGTGGTCATCGGGTGATGACCACGCCCCCTAAAACGTCACAGTCCCAGCATGCCCAGAGACTGTGACGGCATAAGGGGGCGGGGTCACCGCCTATATAAGTCAGAGCAGAGCGCACAGAGAGCATTCCAGCCGGGGAGAGCGTCGTGTCAACATCGGAAGAAGAGATGAAGAGAAGAAGCGGCGAGACAGCGGCGAGACAGCGGCGAGAAGACAGCGGTAGCAGACCGGGCCCCTCGCTGGCAATAGAGCTGGAAGAAGATAGCGGCGGGGCCCGGGAGAAGAGGCGGAACACCGGGAGAAGTCGGAAGAAGATACCGGAGCTGCCCAATAAATTAATTTTGAAACCTGTGTACTGTGGTTTTTTTTATTGACACTTCCCTAGTGAATGGGTAGGGGTACCATGTACCCCATACTCATTCACATAGGGTGGGGGGCCGGGATCTGGGGGCCCCCTTATTAAAGGGGGCTCCTGGATTCCGATAAGCCCTCCGCCCGCAGACCCCGACAACCAACGGCCAGGGTTGTCGGGAAGAGGCCCTTGTCCTCATCAACATGGGGACAAGGTGCTTTGGGGTGGGGGGCCGCAGCGCGCCCCCTCCCCCAAGGCACCAACCCCCCCATGTTGAGGGCATGCGGCCTGGTACGGTTCAGGAGGGGGGGGGGCGCTCGCTCGTCCCCACCCCCATTCCTGTCCGGCCGGGCTGCGTGCTCGGATAAGGGTCTGGTATGGATTGGGGGGGACCCCCACGCCGTTTTTATCGGCGTAGGGGGTTCCCCTCAAGGTCCATACCAGACCCAAGGGCCTGGTATGCTCTTGGAGGGGGAACCCATGCCGGTTTTTTATTTAAAATTTGGCGCGGAGTTCCCCCTCAAGAACATCTGAGCACAAGTCGCGTGCCGAAGTCGGATCATGCAAGACGGCAATCCGACTTTGATCCGACTTCAATGATAGTCAATAGGCTGAAGTAGGATCAAAGTCGGACCAAAGTAGTACAGGGAGCATTTCTAAAGTCGGAACGACTTGTGTCGGACCAGTTAGGACGGCTCCCATAGGGAAACATTAAATTTCACACGTCATGCGACATGAGCTCCCAATGTCGGAGCGTTTGTCGGACCAGTGTGAACCCAGCCTGAATCCACATAGACAGGTTTATTTTAAACCAAACAAAATAAAAGTCCAAATGACAGCAACCAGAGTTAAAAAGTAATCACAATGAGAATAGCGTGGTACCAAAAACAAGTAGCTAATCGCAACCCGACATGTTTCGGACTAGAGGTCCTTCTACTGGGGCATATTGTCTATTGTTTGGTATCACGCTTATACTTATAAACACATAAATGATTTAAAATCAGCGTCAGCTGTTACAACCATCATCAGCTGTGAGAGACTGCTGTTAAGAGGACCTCACAGCCAATAGGAATCCAGATATAAATGATTGGCTTGCAGTCCTATAACAAGGCATATGCGCTCCTCATCAAGGCATATGGAATAGAAATTTTTTTACAAAAACTTAAAAGTACCTAACATTTTTCAACAATTTATGTAAATACCATACAGAAATCTGCAGCCTGAGTCATGTAAAACATTGACAATGAACCTATCACTAAGATATTTTATCCAAGATCGGTTTTGGACTTAGTGATAGGTTCATTGTCAATGTTTTACATGACTCAGGCTGCAGATTTCTGTATGGTATTTACATAAATTGTTGAAAAATGTTAGGTACTTTTAAGTTTTTGTAAAAAAATTTCTATTCCATATACCTTGATGAGGAGCGTATATGCTTCTGGGGGAGTTTAACAGTTAATGTCCCAGTTTTTTTAATGTTTTTTTAATATTATTTTATTGTAACACACTATGGTTCTGATATCAGTTTTGTTTTACCAGCACATCCGTGCCTCCTTTCAGCACTTCCGTTGACACACTCAGGTGTTGAACTACGAGCGCTCGGCTCTGCTGTGCAATGACGCTGTAGTAGAACATGTGGGTGGAGCAGCATCGCTCCACACCATGTATCTACACTTGCCTCCTGATGTGGAATCGAGAAAAGCCTGAGCGTGGTGATGACATCCTGTAGGATGGTGTCATGTGACGTGCTATGGCGGCTCGTGATTGGGTGGTTAAACCTCATGTTATAGGACTGCAAGCCAATCATTTATATCTGGATTCCTATTGGCTGTGAGGTCCGCTTCACAGCAGTCTCTCACAGCTGATGATGGTTGTAACAGCTGACGCTGATTTTAAATCATTTATGTGTTTATAAGTATAAGCGTGATACCAAACAATAGACAATATGCCCCAGTAGAAGGACCTCTAGTCCGAAACATGTCGGGTTGCGATTAGCTACTTGTTTTTGGTACCACGCTATTCTCATTGTGATTACTTTTTAACTCTGGTTGCTGTCATTTGGACTTTTATTTTGTTTGGTTTAAAATAAACCTGTCTATGTGGATTCAAGCACTATGTGGGATCTTAACCTCCTTTTGCATGTCCCTACGCTGGCTTAGTGAAAAGTGTATTCTCCTACCATATATCCGCCGGGGAGGTGTCCACACCTGGACTCAGAACATCTGATTTCTCCAGGGTGTCTATGATTGCCATAAAGGAACCAGTGGAACCTGCCGCACACACTTTTCCATCAAGCATCCATTCAGATCGGTCGATCCATAAGCCCGTATGACACCTAGCTGTATGGCAAATGTGTCCACCTGTTCCGGTAAACGCATTTGCTCCTTTTATTTCCATCTGTGGATACCGAGTACTGGAACACCACCCTTGTGACCTGCATGACACCCGTGACAATCCTCGCTTCAATTTTAAACACATATTGTTTACACTGTTGGACACTTATATGATCATAATGTTCATTCAGTTGGACATCCATATGGTCATGGACTGAATACCTTTTTTATGAGAATATTTTTTCTCCACAAATGGTTATCACACTATCACGTTGCACGTCTGATAGCCACACATTTGTGTATCACATAATCTTGATATTTATGTTTAGCACTGCATTTTTTATTCTTATATTTTTCACATCGTCACTACATTGTTGATGCTGGCTGCTATATGTGTCATCCTACATCCTTTTTATAGTAGCGCAACATTATCGTAATTTTATTTTATCACTGTCCAAGACACATGAAAGCCTGCATGGAGTTTGCTAAAAAACACCTGAAGGACTCCAAGATGGTGAGAAATAAGATTCTCTGGTCTGATGAGACCAAGATAGAACTTTTTGGCCTTAATTCTAAGCGGTATATGTGGAGAAAACCAGATACTGCTCATCACCTGTCCAATACAGTCCCAACAGTGAAGCATGGTGGTGGCAGCATCATGCTGTGGGGGTGTTTTTCAGCTGCAGGGACAGGACGACTGGTTACAATCGAGGGAAAGATGAATGCGGCCAAGTACAGGGATATCCTGGACGAAAACCTTCTCCAGAGTGCTCAGGACCTCAGACTGGACCGAAGGTTTACCTTCCAACAAGACAATGACCCTAAGCACACAGCTAAAATAATGAAGGAGTGGCTTCACAACAACTCAGTGACTGTTCTTGAATGGCCCAGCCAGAGCCCTGACTTAAACCCAATTGAGCATCTCTGGAGAGACCTAAAAATGGCTGTCCACCAACGTTTACCATCCAACCTGACAGAAGTGGAGAGGATCTGCAAGGAGGAATGGCAGAGGATCCCCAAATCCAGGTGTGAAAAACTTGTTGCATCTTTCCCAAAAAGACTCATGGTTGTATTAGATCAAAAGGGTGCTTCTACTAAATACTGAGCAAAGGGTCTGAATACTTAGGACCATGTGATATTTCAGTTTTTCTTTTTTAATAAATCTGCAAAAATGTCAACAATTCTGTGTTTTTCTGTCAATATGGGGTGCTGTGTGTACATTAATGAGGAAAAAAATGAACTTAAATGATTTTAGCAAATGGCTGCAATATAACAAAGAGTTAAAAATTTAAGGAGGTCTGAATACTTTTCGTCCCCACTGTAGGATTCTAAGGGCTCATGCACACAGGACATTTTTACAGCTGCTGTTAAGGGCGTCTGATGTTTTTTTTTAACTGCCTCTAAACGCCCCTCCATGTTAGCCTATGTGTCCATGTACACATAAACTGTCAGTGGCGTTCGGAGGCATAAGCGTTTAGAAGCAGTAGAAAAAAAAACGACAGCCTGTGCTTCCAGGAGCATTAAAAACAAGCTGTAAAAACAAAAAAACGCCCAAAAACGCCCCTAAACCCTGTAACAAGCTGTTGGCCACATTTAGCGTTTTTAGGCGTTTTTACATTATAGGGAGTTTTTAATGAAAAAAACGCTAATGCCAAAAAACGTGGGAAAACGCGCAATAACGCTAATGTAAAAACAAGTTTTTAGCGCTGCTGTAGCGCTGACGTTTTTTAAAAAGTCTTGTGTGCATGAGCCTTAACTGCTCAACAGTCCTCGGTCTTCTTTGTTGTATTCCTTAAATCAACATGTGCCAAATATTTCCAATTGGTGAAAGGTCTGGACTGCAGGCAGGCCAGTTAAGCACCCTGACTCTTCTACTACAAAGGCATGTTGTTGTCATAGATGCTGTATGCGGTTCAGCATTTCCTGCTGAAATATGGCTAATTCTTTGCATGATAGAGCTTCACCTTGCATTTTTGGATTGCACTGCAAAATGTGTTCACAAACAGTGATTTCTGTTAGTATTCCTGAGCCCATACAGTAATGTCCACCACAGATACATGCCTCTCTTGGCTCTCTCGCTCCTCATTGGCTCAGATACAGCAGTGGGTGCCCCTGGCTCAATCAGAGCCAGTGACGAGGGAGCGGAGAATGGGGCTCGGGAGCGGCTTGCTATGGAGTCAATTTAAGGGTGTGGTGTGGACATACACATGTAGACTGGATACAGATCTGACATGATTAGCTGCCTGACTCCCATAAGCGCTGACTTTCTTATTTTTTTCTCAGATCCAATATTGAGTTTCAAACTTGTCTACAGAGATTTCTCCAGATTCTCAGAATCTTTTAATGATATTATGTACTGTAGATGATGATACATTTAAAGTTTTTGCAATTTTAAGTTGAGGAACATTATTCTGAAATTGTTCAAAAATGTTTAGATGCAGCTTTTCACAGATTGGTGAACCTCAGCCCATCTTTACTTATGAGACACTCTGCCTCTCTAAGATGCTCTTTTTATACCCAATCATGTTACTGAACTGTTGCCAATTAATCTAATTCCTTGCAAAATGTTCTTCCAGCTCTTCCTTGTTAGTTACACTTACTTTGCCAGCTTTTTGTTGCCCTGTCTCAACTTCGAGACATTTTGCTGCCATCAATTTCAAAATTACCATATTTATTTCTTAAAATAGTACAATTTTCTCGGTTTAAACATTTGATTTGTTATCTGTTTTCTATTGTGAGTAAAATACGGGTTTATGAGATTTGCAAATCATTGCATTCTGTTTTTATGTAGATTTTTAAACAGCATTTCAAAACTTTTTTAGAATTGAGCAGTGGCGGCCCGTCCATAGGGGGTGCCCCCCCATCCATGGGTCTGATCCCTAATCTACATGCAGGGCGCCGGACACATGGATTTCAACATAGGCGTGCGCACAGGGTGTGCCAGGTGTGCCCAGGCACACCCTAATCACTCTGTGCAGCATAGATTCCCCTACTGCCCTAGCCTCCCCCCACTTCCTCCTGCACCGCTGCTGGCTTCCCTCCTCTCCTCTCCTGGCGGCTGTTGCTGTGGGGATGTTTTAGGGTGAATGGAGGAAGAGGCCATTCTGAATAAACACAGTGAGTGATCAGTAGTGTGTGTTTGAGCTTTGTGGTGCACACCCTAATGCAATGGGCTGCGCACACCTATGGATTTCAATAGGGGGTTATGTTGTCACTCCAAGCCCCTACGTGGGCAGATTGGATGCTTTTTGTTATTCTTTTAAAATGTAAAAAAAAATATACAGTGCATCCAGGAAAGTATTTACAGCGCTTCACTTTTTCCACATTTTGTTATGTTACAGCCTTATTCCAAAATGGATTAAATTCATTATTTTCCTCAAAATTCTACAAACAAAACCCCATAATGACAAACTTGAAGGAAGTTTGTTTGAAATCTTTGCAAATTTATAAACAATAAAAAAATCCCATGTACATAAATCTTCACAGCCTTTGCCATGACACTCATAATTGAGCTCAGGTTCCTCCTGTTTTCACTGATCATCCTTGAGATGTTTCTACAACTTGATTGAAGTCCACCTGTGCTCAAATCAGCTGACTGGACACGATTTGGAAAGGCACACACCTGTCTATATAAAGTCCACAGTTAACAGTGCATGTCAGAGCACTGACCAAGCCATGAAGTCCAAGGAATTGTCTGTAGACCTCTGAGACAGGATTGTATCGAGGCACAGACCTGGGGAAGGCTACAGAAAAACTTATGCAGCATTGAAGGTCTCAATGAGCACAGTGGCCTCCATCATCCGTAAACGGAAAAAGTTTGGAACCACCAAGACTCTTCTTAGTGCTGGCCACCCGGCCAAATTAAGCGATCGGTGGGACAAGGGACTTAGTCAGGGAGGTGACCAAGCACCCAATGGTCACTCTGACAGAGCTCCAGTGTTTTTCTGTGGAGACAGGAGAACCTTGCAGAAGAACAACCATCTCTGCAGCACTCCACCAATCAGGCCTGTATTTTTAGAGTGGCCAGATGGAAACCACTCCTCAGTAAAAAGGCACATGACAGCCCACCTGGAGTTTGCCAAAACTGAAGGACTCTCAGACCATGAGAAACAAAATTCTCCGGTCTGATGAAACAAAGATTGAACTCTTTGGCCTGAATGGCAAGCATCATGTCTGGAGGAGACCAGGTACCGCTTGTCACCTGGCCAATACCATCCCTATAGTGAAGCATGGTGGTGGCAGCATCATGCTGTGGGGATGTTTTTCAGTCGCAGGAACTGGGAGACTAGTCAGCATTGATGGAAAGATGAATTTAGCACTGTACAGAGACATCCTTGATGAAAACCTGCTCCAGAGCACTCTGGACCTCAGACTGGGGCGAAGGTTAAATCTTTCAACAGGACAATGACCCTAAGCACACAGCCAAGATAACAAAGGAGTGGATACAGGACTCTGTGAATGTTCTTGAGTGGCCCAGCCAGAGCCCAGACTTGAACCTGATTGAACATCTCTGGAGAGATCTGAAAATGGCTGTGCACCAACGCTCCCCATCCAACCTGATGAACCTTGAGAGGTCCTGCAGAAGAATGGGAGAAAATGCCTAAAAATAGGTGTGCCAAGCTTGTAGCATCATACTGAAAAAGACTGGAGGCTGTAATTGGTGCCAAAGGTGCTTCTACAAAGTATTGAGCAAAGGCTGTGAATACTTATGTACATGGGATTTTTTTTATTTTTTTATTTTTAATAAATTTACAAAGATTTTAAACAAACTTCTTTCACGTTTTCATTATGGTGTATGGTTTGTAGAATTTTGTGGAAAATAATGAATTTAATCGATTTTGGAATAAGGCTGTAACATAACAACATGTGGAAAAAGTGAAGCGCTGTGAATACTTTTCGGATGCACTGTATTTGTACCAGAAAGGAGACGCAGCAGGTAACTGGGCAGAAAAAAAAAGTTTTGTTATTTATTTAACATGAATTACTTCAATCCAGGTGCATTGTGGGAAAGAGGATATACTGAGAAGTGTGTACGTGCAATGGCAGTGACAATGTGAAGTGCAGGGTGTGTCAGTGTGTACAGTGTGATAAGACAATCCCTGTAGATAAGGCACACACACCTCTCCTGCATTCTGTTGATCATCCAACAAGGCCGGAGTGAAGAATTGATCTGTACCAAGCTCTGTACTCCCGGGTGACAAAACAGCGCTTCTGGCATGCCTGCTTCTTTGGAGCTTTCCAGACGCTGCAACCTCAGGAGTGTATCAAGTCAAATGTTGTCATACAAAGCATACACTTGGTATCGTTGTGATCTGTCACACGACTTTCATCTGGCTGTATATGGCCGCCATAATGCACATATTCCAGGTGAGACATGACTAATTCGACTGTGGGGAAATCTCACCATTGTGGGAGGGGCAGAGACACAAACTACTGCAGGAAATCTCCCCATTGTGGGAGGGGCAGAGACACAAACTACTGCAGTAAAACTCACCATTGTGGGAGGGGCAGAGACACAAACTACTGCAGGAAATCTCACCATTGTGGGAGGGGCAGAGACACAAACTACTGCAGGGATATCTCACCAATGTGGGAGGGGCAGAGACACAAAGTACTACAGGAAATGTCACATTGTGGGAGGGGCAGAGACACAAACTACTGGAGGAAATCTCACACCTGTGGGAGGGGCAGAGACACAAACTACTGCAGGAAATCTCACCATTGTGGGAGGGGCAGAGACATAAAACACACATACATAACTGAAATATCCCTATGTTACTAATTATTGATCATTACCTTAACAAAACTTCTGTATTTTGTAAAAGTAAAGCAATCAATCACTCACCTCATCTTTGGTTTTCTCATTTTCTGTCCGGAGCTCTTCATATTGTTCGATGGCTGGAAAGAAAAAACGAAAAAGTTTAGAGAGAACTTTTAGCACCAGGTGACCACCTAATACACCCCAGGAATTACTGAGTGTGCTGGCAGAAAGGTCCTCGGGCAGTACAGAGCATTGCTTCTCAACCTTTTTTTTTCAGTCAAGGCACCCTTTAAAATTATGAACAATCTCGATGGCACTCCATTCTAAAAAGTAAAAAACTAAGCTAATAATTTTACACAATACAGCAACATCCACACATGTAGGACACCCAACATTAGAAGTAATTTATTCTTCCAAAGCAAACACACCCGTGCACACTGGTACGGACTAGTATACCAATGTTTCTCTTCTCCCTCAGTTTCTCTCCCTCACTCAGCTAATGTGACCCCAGTGATGATGGAGAGGGGCAAACAAGGATGCTGAGCAGGTGCTCGACGTCCTCCTTATCAACTGATGACATAATTCATTACTAGGGCGCCGGCAGCTAGAAGGCTGTAATAATGCACAATGTAAACTCATGGCTTTGTGTAACTAAAAGGCAGGCTTCATACACCCGCTGGTCTGTATACCATTTTTGGGCATTTGGCCAAGGCAGCCCTGAAGAAACCTCAAGGCACCCCTGGATGCATGGTTATCATGGTTGAAAAAGGCTGGTACAGAGTATTTCAGGAGATGAGAATTGGATAGAGAAAGTAGAAGAGCCCTCCAATAGAGCAGAGTATTTCAGGAGAGGAATGTTAGAGTGATGAAGGAGCAGAGTCCTCCCCAGCAATGCTGAGTATTTCAGGAGAGGAGAGTTACAGAGAGGAAGGAGAAGAGTCCTCCAGCAGAGCAGAATATTTCAGGAGAGGAGAGTTAGAGCCCTTTCACACTGAGCCGCCCCAGGTGTCGGCATTAAAATGCCGCTATTTTTAACGGCTCTTTACCGTCACCGCTTCTAATGCGCTCCAAAGAAGCTGCTGGCAGGACTTTTTCTGATGCCCTGCTCCAGTGTGAATGGAGCCGCTGTTTCAGGGCGCTTTGCAGGCGTTATTTTTAATGCTATAGCGCCTGCAAAGCGCCTCAGTGTAAAAGGGGTCTTAGAGAGAGGAAGGAGCAGAGTCCTCCAGCAGAGCAGAGTATTTCAGGAGAGGAGAGTTAGAGAGAGGAAGGAGAAGAGTCCTCCAGGTGAGCAGAGTAACTCTTAGGACCCAGTTAGGAGTTATGCAGCTTACATAAACAAAAGTAACATGTACACTAGTTAGTAGAGAGCAAAGTGCAGAATAATAGTAGCGTGTAGTGAGGTCAGTACACCGAGGTGACAAAACACTTGGGCTCCTGGCACCCTGAAAGGGGCATGACCGATGGGCTGGGATTTAAGCTGAAGCCAGTTTCTCATTCACCTTACATTGGAGATGAATACATTGTGTGGCGGTACCTGCATGCTATGTTATGTTTTGGAGTGAGATGTGCTCTATTTCTGCAGCCACCTGAATACAGAGTGTAAATCTGGGAGACATAGCAGGCTTGGAGCGGCAGCGATCGGTTATGGCACTCCTGGCACGTCTGCCATGTTTGTGTAGAACACATACACTTGAACACAAACACTTCAACCTTTAGGAGTGTTTGAAGCTAAATGATGTCATATACAGTTGTGCTCATAAGTTTACATACCCTGGCAGAATTTATGATTTCTTGGCCATTTTTCAGAGAATATGAATGATAATGCAGAAACATTTCTTTCACTCATGGTTAGTGTTTGGCTGAAGCCATTTATTATCATTCAACTGCGTTTACTCTTTTTAAATCATAATCACAACAGAAACTACCCAAATGACCCTGATCAAAAAAGTTTACATACCCTGGTGATTTTGACCTGATAACATGCACACAAGTTGACACAAAGGGGTTTGAATAGCTATTAAAGGTAACCATCCTCCCCTGTGATCTGTTTGCTTGTAATTAGTGTGTGTAAAGAAGGTCAATGAGTTTCTGGGCTCCTGACAGACCCTTGCATCTTTCATCCAGTGCTGCACTGATGTTTCTGGATTCTGAGTCATGGGGAAAGCAAAAGAAAAGGTAGTTGAACTGTATAAAACAGGAAAGGAATATAAAAAAGATATCCAAGGAATTGAGAATGCCAATCATCAGTGTTCAAACTCTAATCAAGAAATGGAAAATGAGGGGTTCTGTTGAAACCAAACCACGGTCAGGTAGACCAACTAAAATTTCAGCCACAACTGCCAGGAAAATTGTTCGGGATACAAAGAAAAACCCACAAATAACTTCAGATGAAATACAGGACTCTCTGAAAACAAGTGGTGTGGCTGTTTCAAGATGCACAATAAGGAGGCACTTTAAGAAAGATGGGCTGCATGGTCTAGTCACCAGAAGAAAGTCATTACTACACAAATGCTACAATACGCTAAACAGCACAGAGACAAGCCTCAAACCTTCTGGCACAAAGTAATGATACCAAAATTGAGCTTTTTGGCCACAATTATAAACGCTACATCTGGAGCGGAGTCAACAAGGCCTATGATGAAAGGTACACCATACCTACTGTGAAACACGGAGGTGGATCGCTGATGTTTTTGGTGATGTGTGAGCTACAAAGGCAAAGGAAATTTGGTCAAAATTGATGGCAAGATGAATGCAGTATGTTATCAAAAAATACTGGAGAAACATTTGCATTCATCAGCCAGGAAGCTGCGCATGGGGCATACTTGGACATTCCAACATGACAATGATCCAAAACACAAGGCCAAGTAGACCTGTCATTGGCTACAGCAGAATAAAGTGAAGGTTCTGGAGTGGCCATCTCAGTCTCCTGACCTCAATATCATTGAGCCACTCTGGGGAGATCTCAAACCTGCAGTTCATGGAAGACAGCCCAAGAATTTACAGGAACTGGAGGCTTTTTGCCAAGAGGAATGGACAGCTTTATCATCTGAGAAGATAAAGCGCCTCATCCACAAATACCACAAAAGACTTCAAGCTGTCATTGATGTTAAAGGGGGCAATACACGGTATTAAGAACTGGGGTATGTAAACTTTTGATCAGGGTCATTTGGGTAGTTTCTGTTGTGATTATGATTTTAAAAAAAAAGAGTAAACACAGTTGATTGATAATAAATGGCTTCAGCCAAACACTAACCATGAGCGAAAGAAAAGTTTTTGTGTTATTTATATTCTCTCAAAAATGGCCAAGAAATCATAAATTCTGCCAGGGTGTGTAAACTTATGAGCACAACCGTATGGCAGCAAGGTATTATTTTGTTTTGCACTCATAAAAGTCCTATCACCGCAACCTGTCACCTGACTTCATCAGGCTGTATATGGTCATCCTTATGCCTGGTACACACAATGAGATTATTGGACGAATGGATTGCCTGGTTTTTTTTTGCATGCTAATCTCATATCGAAAATGAAGAGTTTACTAAAGTTACGAAAATTCTTGTAAAACAGAATAAAAACCCAGAAGTGATGTAATGTGTTGTAGTGTATTTGTATTGTATTTTCGAATGACAACTGTACTGATTTAAAGTAAATCATACGATCTGGTATTGTACAAGAAAAATTGTCCAATCGGATAATATCGGATGAATTGTCGTGACGGGCTCTCAAAAGTGGTGTACTAACAATCAGATTATCATACGATTGCTTAGAAAGCGGTAATTTTCGTATGATATTCTGATCATGTGTATGGGCCTTAGGCTTGGTTCACACTGGTGCAACGCGGGAACCAGCGCAATTTCTGTGCGAATAATCACATCACATCTGACTCGCAGGCAGTTCACAAGTGTCAATATAAAGTTAATGACACCCCCAAATCGGTTTGCAGAATGCAGTGCGAACTGTGAAATCGGATCGCATGGGTCTGAACACCCATGCAATCTGATTCCAGTGAGGACAGAAAAAGGGTCCTGCATCATTTTGGTGCAAATGCGATGAATTCGCATTGTACAGACATCACATTGATGTGCGCAGCAATGCGGTGCGAATCACATGTGATGTCTGGCATCGCATTAGTGTGAACCCAGCCTTAGTGTTAGGCCTCTTGCACACAATACCTCTGTTTGAGCATCTACTTTTTCAGCCTTCTTTTTCTTTTTTATTTGGGTGCATTTTCACGCATATACATTATTTGCACACACACGCAAAAAGTTTATTCTCGTGTTTTTGTTCTGCACAATATGTGAATGGCCATTTTGCGCCCATATGCGGCGTAAATTACTGACCAAGAATGCAGATTTTTCTATTTATTTTTTTTTAGTAAAGAACGCACGGAGCTTGTTTACACGTCTGTGTGCATACGCTCATTACGATTAATTGGACTGTATTTTAGGTCAGTATAAAAAAAAAAAAAAAAAAAAAAAAAGAAAAGCTGTACTAAGCTTTTTCAAGCTGCAGTGTTCTAGAGGCCTAACGCACATATCCCAACTGGGACACAATTATCTCAACAGTCGGGAAATCTCACCATAGTGGTACTACAATTATATTCGAGAAAAATAACAATAAATAAGAATAAGAACAATATTATTTAGATTGCACCATGGTTTAAACTGGCAATGTCCAGTAGTCTTGGTTAGGATCTGAAGGTAACCACTTGCCGACCAATGCACGCAGATATACGTCGACACAATGGCAGCGGTGGGCAAATGGGCATACCTGTACATCCCCTTTAAGAGCAGGGGAAAGCAGGTGTGCACGCGCATACAGCGTGACCGTGCCCGCAGGACCGGCAGACTCGATGTCCTCCGGTCTCCCGGCGATCGTGTCACGGAGCCACAGGACAGGGAAGTGCCTATGTAAACAAGGCATTTCCCCGTTCTGGCTTGGGTCATGACAGAGATCACTGACACCCGTCATCGGGAGCAGTGATCGCTGTGATGTGAGTTGTGAGTCCCATCCCCCCACAGTTAGAATCACTCCCTAGGACCCACTTAACCCCTTCATCGCCCCCTAGTGTTAACCCCTTCCGTGCCAGTGTCATTTACACAGTAATCAGTGCATTTTTATAGCACTGATCGCTGTATAAATGCCAATGGTCCCAAAATAGTGTCAAAAGTGTCCGATGTGTCCGCCATAATGATGCAGTCCCAATAAAAATCGCAGATCGCCGCCATTACTAATAAAAAATAAAAATGCCATAAAACTATCCCCTATTTTGTAGACGCTATAACTTTTGTGCAAACTAATCAGTATACGCTTATTGCGATTTTTTTACCAAAAATATGTAGAAGAATACATATCGACCTAAACTGAGGAAAAAAATTGTTTTTTTATATATTTTTGGGGAATATTTATTATAGCAAAAAGTAAAAAATATTGCTTTTTTTTTGTTGTTGTTTATAGCGCAAAAATGAAAAACCGCAGAGGTGATCAAATACCACCAAAAGAAAGCTCTATTTGTGAGAAAAAAAAATTTGTTTGGGTGCAGCGCTGCATGACCGCGCAATTGTTAAAGCATCGCAAAAAGTGCTCTGGTCAGGAAGGGGGTAAAATCTTCCGGGGCTGAAGTGGTTAAACTTGCAATGTCCAGTAGTCTTGGTTAGGATCTGAAGGTAAAGCCATACTTTTTTTTTTTTTTTTTTTTTGCCTATGATTGAAAAGTGTAAAAGGCCACAGTTGGTTTTTGTTCTTCATTTTGCTATCATTAAAACAACATATACCCAGAAACCAAAAAGAATACATTTCAATGAAGATAGTGAAATATACAATAGACTAACCCACAATACACAAATGGCATAACATATCAATATAGATAAGGAAAAACACAGAGGAGGTTCAGCCCTTCGGGGCCAGCAATTTCTAGGAGGGTGGAGCAGCCAACACCTTCTGTAGCCTAAAGCTACTTTGTCAAGAACTGGCAATAACTGATAATTATCGCTTGAACCTCCGCAATGTTATACACAGAACATTATCTTCATTCCCTGGAACCAGATCCTTCACTCCAAATTCAGACTGTCTGTGATTATTTGGCGGATGGTTAGGCTGTGTTTGTAGGTCACACCAATTTGGCTACACTTGGAGAAGTCCAGCGGCCTCAATTAGAGTTGGCTTTTCTACATGAAAGGAGAAGGAAGTATTTAACCACTTAAGGACCGGAAGGGTTTACCCCCTTTGATGACCAGGCCATTTTCGGCGATACGGCACTGCTTCGCTTTAACTGACAATTGCGCAGTCGTGCGACGTTGTACCCAAACAAAATTGTCGGTCTTTTTTCCCCCTCCCCACAAATAAAGCTTTCTTTTGGTGGTATTTGATCACCTGTGCGGTTTTTATTTTTTGCACTATAAACAGGAAAAGACCCACAATTCTGAAAAAATTTATATAAAATTTTTTACTTTTTTCTATAATATCCAAAAAAAAAAAGAATTTCTTCATCAGTTTAGGCCAATATGTATTCTTCCACATATTTTTGGTAAAAAAAAAAAAAAAAAAAAAATCGCAATAACCGTATATTGATTGGTTTGCGCAAAAGTTATAGCATCTACAAAATAGGGGATAGATTTATGGCATTTTTATTATTCTTTTTTTTCTTTACTAGTAATGGCAATTATCTGCTATTTTTAGCAGGACTGCGACATTGCAGTGGACAGATCAGACATTTTTGACACTTTTTTAAGGACCATTGACATTTATACAGCGATAAGTGCTATAAAAATGCACTCATTACTGTATAAATGACACTGGCAGGGAAGGGGTTAACACTAAGGGGCGATCAAGGGGTTAAGTGTTCCCTGGGGGGTGTTTCTAAATGTGGGGGGAGGGGACTGACAGAGTACAGAGAGATCGCTGTTCCTGAATAGACGATCACTCTCTACTCCCCTGACAGAACGGAGATCCGTTTGTTTACATTGACAGATCCCTGTTCTGGCTCTCTGTGGAATGATCGCGGGTGACCGGCCACATGCATCAGCTCCCCCCGTTGTGCAGCGGCGCGCGCATGCCTGCTATAGCTGTTAAAGGGAACGCCGCACCGGTACGGCGATTCGCAGGATCGAGCTGACCTGCCGCCGTATAATGACGGCGGCTGGTCGGCAGGTGGTTAAAGTGGTTGTGAACCTCGGACATAAAAAATGAACAAAGCATATCTCTCTACAGTGTGTGCTTGGCTCAATCCAGAGCACTAAGGCTGGGTTCACACTAGTGCGCATTGAATGTGGGTTTCCACGCATCCAATTCGCATGACTGGAGATTGTGACCAGCTCTCTATGGAGCCAGTTCACACATCTCCGGGACGGCTGCAAAGTGGATTGCACAGGAGTGCTGTGCGTCTTTTGGTGCCGTTTCAGGGCCGAATTCAGGAAAAAATTTGGCCCTGATTCGTCCCTGAAATGGAGAACAGGGATGCACCGGACCCCCCGCTGCGAGTCACATACGTCTTAGGTGTGAACCCAGCCTCAGTGTCATATCTGTTTGCTGCTTCCTTCCACTGCTATCAGCATGAATCACTTCTGACAAGTTTTCTTGACACCAAGAGAAAAATGGTGACAGGGGAGGGATCTCCATCTGATTGCCAGCCTCAGCTCTGTTCCTGCATGCTGTGTGAAAGGGGGTGAGTCTCTTCCCTCCAATCAGCTCTCAGAGCTCTCCCAACTGAGCTCTGCAGTGTGCAACTTCAGCTCTCTTCACCTTGTTTTCTGACAGCTCAGACAAGCTTTATAAATTATGCATAGATGTTAAGAGAAAACTGAAGATAAACAGGTACAACTTATATAGGAGGATTTGTTTCTTCTCTGTGTATCACCTGAGGCCATTCACTTCACTGGGAAAAGTTTACAACCACTTTTAGTATTTATATCCTTTTTCAGGATCTTTATTTGTATTTATTCATCACTGACCAGGTCACTTTTAAGGGCTCATGCACACTGCAGCTAAAAAAAAAAAAAAAAAAGCTGCTTTTACAGGCATTTGAGCTTTTATTTCAGCCTGGTGTTTGTGCTTTTTATTGCGCTTCTTCACGGCCCTTTGTTCTTTTATGAGCATGAGTATATTTTTTTTTTTCACAAACCCTCCTAGATAGTATTTTCTTAACCACTGTATAAACAAAACAAAACGCTGGACAAATGTTTCTGTGCGTTTTCAAGCTCTTTTGAGCTCTTTGGGGCACTGGCTCCTCTCAAATACATGAGTTTGGTGGGGTGTTTTTGTGCCTGTAGGAGCATATGTCTGAAAAAGCTATAATGTACATGGACACATAGGCCAACATGGAGGGGAGTTTCCAGGCAGAGAAGAGCTCAAAAAAGCCCAAAAGCCGCTTCTTTGAGCTGCAGTGTGCATGAGCCCTAAAGCCCCATTCCCGACTAAAACCCTTTTTTTTTTTTTTTTTTTTTTTTTTTTACCACCCTTCCCTTCCTCCCTCCTGTAACCCATCCTACTAGGCAGTTTTTCCACTACCTTCTGAAGCCAGGAGTCTCCCCTCCTAGGCTGTTCCTGACATTGGTTCCAGGTGCGGGAGGTCTCCCCATGTATACTACATGTAATCCTACCAGAGGGGCTGGCAGTGGTTGTGTGCACTGCCTTAACAACCCCTTTAAGGTGAAAAAACTTTCTGCATGCACCCCCCCCCCCCCCACCTGCCCTTATACTTACCTAAACTTGATCCAGCAATGTGCACAAGAGCAGAAGCTTTGTCTGCTCTCTCCCTTCACATTGGCTCAGAGACAGCCGTTGGCTCTCACTGCTGTCACTCACAGTCAGTAAAAGGGTGGGGTGGGTGGGGGGCGAGTCCCACTGCCTGTGTCTACAGACACAGACAGCAAGGCTTGGGAGCGAGCCTCCAGTGCCTCCATAGCATCGGCTTGTTATGGGAGAACTCGGCGATGAGACAGAAGCAGTGGCGGGGGGGACCCCAGGAGGAGGATCAGGTCTGCTCTGTGCAAAGCTATGGCACAGAGCAGTTAAGTATAGCAGGTTTGTTATTTTAAAGAAAAAAAAAATAAAGTTTTGAATCACTTTCAATATAAATCTGCTAGTGCATCTAACACTATCCTTCTGCCTAGACCAGTGATGGCGAACCTTGGCACCCCAGATGTTTTGGAACTACCATTTCCCATGATGCTCAACTATACTGCAGAGTGCATCATGGGAAAAGTAGTTCCAAAACATCTGGGGTGCCAAGGTTCGCCATCACTGGCCTAGACTGACGATGCCACTGTCCAAAGGGATCTCTGTTGTTCCTCCATCCAAAGTGGAGACATCCAAGGACTGGAAGTGTTATTACTGGCTGGGTTACCAGGTGAAAACTAAGAAAAAAAGAAAAAGCCGAAAAACAAACAAAACAAAAAAAAAAAAAAAGACTAATGCAGTCCCACATTTAAAGCAGCTGTGCATGGTAGCCAATCAGCTTCTAACTTCAACTTGTTCAATTAAAGAGGAGTTTGGCTACAAATACTGCAGCTGCTGACTTTTAAAATAAGGACACTTACCTGTCCAGGGCGCCCGCAATGTCCTCACCCGAAGCCGACTGGTCACTCGGCTCCCAGGTGGAGGCGCCGGCATCTTCATTAAGGGAATCAGGAAGTGAAGCCTTGTGGCTTCACAGCCTGGTTCCCTACTGCGCATGCGTGAGTCGCGCTGCGCGTCCTGACTGGTCCCTGCTGTCTTCTGGGACCTGTGTGTCTCCCAGAAGACAGCGGGGGGGGGGGGGTGGAAGGAACATTGCGTAGTTTTAGTAAATCACCCCGAATATATATAACATTTTTGCTTTGGGTCCAATCCTGCTTTAAGCTTCAGATATTTTATTTCTATCTCAATGAAATGTTACCTAGGAAAATCTGTCATAACATTTTACCACAAATAAAGATGCATGGAATATCGCATACAGTACACAGCCGCCTGTAATAACACCGCAAATTACCAAGAGGGTAAACGGCGGCAGGCGTCACAAAGTGCGTCTGGAAATAAGTGCTCCATTAACAGCGCTCTGGTAATAGGACGCATTCAGTGTGGAGGCGGATTGGAAATCGCTTGTTTATGATCAGGTATCGAGCGGTGGACAGTAAACGCTTCATTACATGCGGCACAAATCCTCTTTACCACGAGAGCGCAAATTGCATAGAAAGCATGTGATTGAATCCTCCAGAATACACCTAGCGGCCCACCATTTCCCCTCATTACATCGCGCTGCATTCAGGAAGCGCAGGATCAGGGGAGTAAAGTCCTGAAACCGCCGCCTATCATCCCGCCGACCGGATGTCATTAACACGCTAAACCCAGAGAGAGCACTTATCTACAACAAGGCTCTCTGGGGACCAGATTTCCTTCCTAACGCGGCAAATACACGTCTCAAGAGGACTGGAGAAAATGCCGAGAGGATTTTCACCATCTCCGCATCCGGTTACCATCATTTATTTCCATTATTTTTTGTATTTATAGAGCTCAAACATATTCTGTAGTGCTGCACAGATAATACAGGCAATGCTCCTGCTTAACTCATTTAATGCCAGCTGACCCAGGTGCAACCACATTCATATATACCGCAATTCATTTATATAGTGCTGACATATTCCATAGTGCTGTACAGACAAAAACTGAACCAGTCACATCAGGCTCAGCACCAGAGAAGCTTACACTCTAATGTCCCACTACAGTCACACTCTTATTATACATCTATATAGCTCTGACATATTCTGGAGTGCTGCACAGAGAACACTGACCCATAAAGAGCAGTCACTGTACCACAGGAGCTTACACTCTAATGTCCCACACTATTATACATTTATATAGCTCTGATATATACCACAGTGCTGCACAAAGAACACTGAGCCATTCACATCAGTCTCTGTACCAGAGAGGCTTACACTCTAATCTCCCACCACAGTCACACACTATTATTATTATACATTTGTATATCTCTGACATATTCCAGAGTGATGACTTCTTTATGTGTGTTTTTTTCTTCTCAACTCACAGTTAGATGGACAGCGCAGTCCGCATTGTTGTTAGAAGAAGCTCCCAGAGAGTACAGATGGGAAGATTGTATATTTTTCACAACAGGTATCTAACACAGGGCTTTACATACTGTTTATTCCTATCAAACCCTGGCCTGCAGGAGCTTACAATCTAAGGCCCCTATTTCACACACACAGAAAAATTTGGACAGGAGCCATTTAACCTACCAGCATGTCTTTGGCCATGGGAGGAAACGAGATACCGGGAGGAAATACACGCTAGCACAGAAAGAACAAACAAACTCCATGCAGATAAAGCCCTGGCTGGGATTTGAACCTATGATCCCAGTGCTGCAAGACATAAGTCCTAACCACTAAGCCACTCTGCTGCCATTCCACAGACATACAAACTCGGATGGTCTGAGAGGGTGGGGAAGGTAGTAGAATGTACAATTTCCAGCTCAACCCCCCCCCCCCCCCCCCGGGAAATCTGCCATGAATTGTCTATGAACGTGCACAGCACCTGCAGCTATATCATTATTGGAATGACAAAAATCTCATGTCCGGGGGCTTCTATTCAGTCCTCCCTATACTATACTTCATCCTAACTGATGCTGAATATATACGAGGGGGTGACGTGAAGACCCCCCCAACAAAGAACTCAGCTTCCACATTAGAATTGTATTGGGAGCTGAAGGAAAACAGTCTGGTAATGACTATTCTTATTTTTTTACCACAATCCCATCACACCGGTGGAGTAGTCATGGTAAGATCATCAAATAGAACACACCAAAAATCAATCAACTGACCACAGCGATTCTATTGGCAGGTGATGGCCTCATTCCAATAATTAGCTTGTATTGATCAGTTATGGGTGGAGACCAGTGACCTCTTCTACTTACTGGGAATTCCATGAAAAGGTCTTCCCACTGCACTTCCAGCTCCATCCACCAATGATAAGGGCTGACGCTGAATGTTCAAGAACAACACAACAAAACAACACAACCCAAAATCTATAGTCTCAAAAGTAACTCTGTCTGCTTTGCAGCCAATTTTCTTCAGCCATTTCTCCAATTTATAAAGGGTGGAATTCTAATCCATTCATCACAGATGTAGACAGACCACCCTGGTATGAAGTGCAGGGATGTCCAACTCCATCCCCGTGGACCAGGACCCGGCCATGGAATGAGGCCTTCTACAACTGCCCGGCAAACACCGAGCCAAAATCCCGGAGAACCAGACATGGCAGACGATCATTTCCCTGCTTACACATCATACAGGACTGAGAAGGAAAAGAGCAATCAATACAGCAGAGAGATATAAAACCCATCAGTACCATGGACAGCGCACACTACACCATGCAAAAATCACAAGGGTTAGAGAACCAGCAGTCTATCCGTTCATTAGAGACCAGTGACATCCCATCCATTCCCTACAGACCAGTGACATCCCATCCATTCCCTACAGACCAGTGACATCCCATCCAATACCTACAGACCAGTGACATCCCATCCATTCCCTAGAGACCATGTTTTATGTGGAGATCAAATACATCGCTCTTTCTAGATTTTCTTGTCTAGGTTCCTTTGTGGATCGATTATTTTCATTGTTCAGATTTCAGACTCAGCTCCATAACATTCAGTAAAAGCAGGAAATAAAATGTGTACTAGGAAGAGAGAAAACCATTTATAGGCGGAGAGCCTCTTTAAAAAGGCATTGTGTGTCTTAGGCTGTATATATATGAATGGGTGTTAAAGAAGACCTGTCATCAAACATTAATGTTGTAGGCCGAGCGAAGAGTGACCTGCGGTGTTCGGTTACCTACACACTCCATCCAACACACTGTATCCACCTGAAAATAGAGACCTTAACACAGACCTGAATACAAAGGAAGCCATATGGCCATTCTAGTTACTGTTGCTACATGCTATACCGCTCTACCGTACCATTACAGGTGACAGATCCTCTATGTTCTCAACAAAGCAAAATCCCACCACACCTGTCTCACAAAATGTTACCTATACCACCTATGTGATATAAATCACAGAACAAATCTGCTCCTCATCTACTGCTCTCAGTATCCTGTGTTCTGGACTAACTGAACTGAACTAAAAAAAATCTACCTTTTGTCTTGAATTCCTCATGAAAAACAGCTGTGCACTTCCTGTGCCCAGGCACCCCCGATATCAGTGCCCTTCCCGTGCCCAGGCACCCCTGATATCAGTGCCCTTCCCGTGGCCAGGCACCCCCGATATCAGTGCCCTTCCCGTGGCCAGGCACCCCCGATATCAGTGCCCTTCCCGTGGCCAGGCACCCCCGATATCAGTGCCCTTCCCGTGGCCAGGCACCCCCGATATCAGTGCCCTTCCCGTGGCCAGGCACCCCCGATATCAGTGCCCTTCCCGTGGCCAGGCACTCCCGATATCAGTGCCCTTCCCGTGCCCAGGCACTCCCGATATCAGTGCCCTTCCCGTGCCCAGGCACTCCCGATATCAGTGCCCTTCCCGTGCCCAGGCACTCCCGATATCAGTGCCCTTCCCGTGCCCAGGCACTCCCGATATCAGTGCCCTTCCCGTGCCCAGGCACTCCCGATATCAGTGCCCTTCCCGTGCCCAGGCACTCCCGATATCAGTGCCCTTCCCGTGCCCAGGCACTCCCGATATCAGTGCCCTTCCCGTGCCCAGGCACTCCCGATATCAGTGCCCTTCCCGTGCCCAGGCACTCCCGATATCAGTGCCCTTCCCGTGCCCAGGCACTCCCGATATCAGTGCCCTTCCCGTGCCCAGGCACTCCCGATATCAGTGTCCTCCCCGTGCCAAAGGCACTCCCGATATCAGTGTCCTTCCCGTGCCCAGGCACTCCCGATATCAGTGCTCCTCCCCGTGCCCAGGCACTCCCGATATCAGTGCTCCTCCCCGTGCCCAGGCACTCCCGATATCAGTGCTCCTCCCCGTGCCCAGGCACTCCCGATATCAGTGCTCCTCCCCGTGCCCAGGCACTCCCGATATCAGTGCTCCTCCCCGTGCCCAGGAACTCCCGATATCAGTGCTCCTCCCCGTGCCCAGGAACTCCCGATATCAGTGCTCCTCCCCGTGCCCAGGCACTCCTGATATCAGTGCTCCTCCCCGTGCCCAGGCACTCCCGATATCAGTGCTCCTCCCCGTGCCCAGGCACTCCCGATATCAGTGCTCCTCCCCGTGCCCAGGCACTCCCCATATCAGTGCTCCTCCCCGTGCCCAGGCACTCCCGATATCAGTGCTCCTCCCCGTGCCCAGGCACTCCCGATATCAGTGCTCCTCCCCGTGCCCAGGCACTCCCGATATCAGTGCTCCTCCCCGTGCCCAGGCACTCCCGATATCAGTGCTCCTCCCCGTGCCCAGGCACTCCCGATATCAGTGCTCCTCCCCGTGCCCAGGCACTCCCGATATCAGTGCTCCTCCCCGTGCCCAGGCACTCCCGATATCAGTGCTCCTCCCCGTGCCCAGGCACTCCCGAAATCAGTGCTCCTCCCTGTGCCCAGGCACTCCCGATATCAGTGCTCCTCCCTGTGCCCAGGCACTCCCGATATCAGTGCTCCTCTTGTGCCCAGGCACTCCCGATATCAGTGCTCCTCTTGTGCCCAGGCACTCCCGATATCAGTGCTCCTCTTGTGCCCAGGCACTCCCGATATCAGTGCTGCTCCCTGTGCCCAGGCACTCCCGATATCAGTGCTCCTCCCTGTGCCCAGGCACTCCCGATATCAGTGCTCCTCCTTGAGCCCAGGCACTCCCGATATCAGTGCTCCTCCCTGTGCCCAGGCACTCCCGATATCAGTGCTCCTCTTGTGCCCAGGCACTCCCGATATCAGTGCTCCTCTTGTGCCCAGGCACTCCCGATATCAGTGCTCCTCTTGTGCCCAGGCACTCCCGATATCAGTGCTCCTCTTGTGCCCAGGCACTCCCGATATCAGTGCTCCTCTTGTGCCCAGGCACTCCCGATATCAGTGCTCCTCTTGTGCCCAGGCACTCCCGATATCAGTGCTTCTCTTGTGCCCAGGCACTCCCGATATCAGTGCTCCTCTTGTGCCCAGGCACTCCCAATATAACAGTGCCATTCCTGTGCCCAGGCACCTGATAGCTGTGTATCTGCAGTGAGAGATTATCTAAGGCACTGCTGTCTCTGACTGTCACCAGATTTCTAGTGTGATTTGGTGAGGTCTGTATTGTGCTGCTCACTGTTCTCCTTGCTGAAGAGTACACTGTACCTGAGGACCTTCATTACAAAGCTCTCGCTGCTTTTACTGCATTCATTCAATGGATCTGTGCGCACGTCAGCTTTTCATACAGAAAAGTTAGGTTGCACATCTTATGGCACAGTTAAAGTGCATATGCATTTCCGTGGTGCGTGGAGGTGAGGTTTACAACGAATGGCACCACAGTGCACCAAAGCATGTAACATGCGTTGCAGCACATTATTGCAACACGACAGTTTAAATTCGGGCACGTGATCCACACCTTATCTTCACAGTGGGAATTTGGAGGATGGAGCAGACATGTTTCTCACAGCGGATCTATGAACAGGAAAGAGCGCCACAATTCAACATTTTTTCCCTGAAAAACAGAAAATGATCAGCCTCCACCCATACCTGCCTATCCAGTTTTAGGTAACACCGTGTAATGCATGGGGGCAGCTTTACCGGTAAGACAGGACACATCGCATACCTCCCTAAACCTTAGCGTGTCCTCCGGCAAAGGTTTGTAAGGGACCTTCAGTGACTCTTGTCATCCAACTGACTGCAGAGCCTGGACTAAAGAGGAACTCTACTTTCCCTGGTCTACCAACCCACCACCCAGAGAAGGTGCCAGCTCCTGCAGGGTTCAGGTTTTCATGTTATCGGTCACCATAACACTGCCCACAGACCTGAGGTGCTTACTGCTCTTGTATTAGATGGTTATCTCATGTCTTTGGCAGTGGAAGATTCCCCAGCAGATGGCCCTGGGGCTGAACGACTGATGGAATCCTTGAGATAAGGGGAGATCTCCACCTACACAGTATACACATGCAGAGCTCGGGTGAGCTGACATGTTACTGTATGAGATCTGCCAGAAAGATTGTGCCATCGCCTCCAACCATCATCTGATGCCTGTGACCTCTGTTAAACATCCCTGGAAAAAGTCACAAACAAATGGAAGATTCAACTCAGGTGCCGGGGACGTTCATACAATGAGGGGCATACATGCTGACAGGGATGGGGGGGGGGGGGTTTAGACGGTTGCTGGTGTCAGAGTTGAACAACACTGATAGGGTGCAGGCTTTGGGCAGTAAGGGGGCACACACTGATACAGGGGAGTGTGGATAGTGACTAGTGCCAGAACTTAACAAATGTGATGGAATGTGGGCACTGGCTGGTGAGGGGAGCACAATGGCAGTGGGTGTCAGGGTATAACACCACTAATGCGGTGCGAGTGATGGGTGGCAAGATGAGCACAATGATGGTGGGTGTCAGGGGCAAAACCACTAATGCGGTGTGGGTGCTGGGTGGTGAGATGAGCACAATGGCAGTAGGTGTCAGGTAGAGCTGCACAATTAATAGTTAAAAAATCGTGATCTCGATTCACCTCCCCTGACGATCTCTCCTGCTGAGTTTGCAGATTCTTTCATATAAACAAGTGGAGAGATTATCTGCTCACTCAGCTGTCAAAAGAAAGTATTGGGGCAGTCTGCCAAGTTTAGAACTTGAAACATTGTAACTAACTTCCTTCTTAGATCAAAGGGATAAACGTCTCTGTGTAAACAAATAACTGGGCAATCTGCCAAGTTTTAAACAACCTGTAAATGCAGGAAGTTTAACCACTTAAAGTCTAAATCTTTTTCTGACACTTCTTTCTTAAGTTAAAATCAATAGAGATTATATATATATATATATATATATATATTTATAGCAGACAGAGACCCTAGGGAATAAAATGGCAATTGCTGCAATATTTGATGTCACACTGCATTTGCCCAGCGGTCTTTCAAATGCAATTTTTTGGAAAAAAATACACTTCAATAAATAAAAAAATGAAACAGTAAAGTTAGCACAATTTTTTTTGTTTTAATGTAAAAGATGATGTTACGCCGCGAGAATCGTGATCTATCCTCTAAGCAAAAAAATCGTGATTCTCATTCTAGCCAGAATCGTGCAGCTCTAGTGTCAGGGTATGACACCACTAATGCTGTGCTGGTACTGGGTGGTGAGGGGAGCACAATGATGGTGGGTGTCTCATCACTGATGCGGTGTGGGTGCTGGGTGGTGAGATGAGCACAATGGCAGGAAAGAAGGAGATGCAGCTCACAGCACAATGACGGTGGGTGTCAGGGTATAACACCACTATGCGGTGTGGGTGATGGGTGGTGAGAGAAGCACAATGACGGTGGGTGTCAGGGTATAACACCACTATGCGGTGTGGGTGATGGGTGGTGAGAGAAGCACAATGACGGTGGGTGTCAGGGTGTAACACCACTGATGCGGTGCTGGTGATGGACGGTGAGAGGAGCACAATGACGGTGGGTGTCAGGGTATAACACCACTATGCGGTGTGGGTGATGGGTGGTGAGAGAAGCACAATGACGGTGGGTGTCAGGGTGTAACACCACTGATGCGGTGCTGGTGATGGGCGGTGACACACTGACAGAGGGAGTACAGATAATAGCTGGTGTCAGGGTGTAACATCTGTGCGGGTGTTGGACGAGTGGGGCAACACACAGAGGGAGTAGGGAGGGTGGCTGATGTTGGGGTTTAACAAATGATGGGGTGCGAGTGTTGGGTGGTAAGGGGGGCAGAGGCAAGTAAGGATGGTGACGAGTGTCAGGGTGTACTACCACTGTTGGGGTGCAAGTGCTGGGGGGTATACATTGACAGAGGAAAGTACAGATGGTTACTGGTGTCGAGTATTGCCACTGTTGGGGTACAAGTGCTGAGGAGTGAGGGGGATGCACACCCTGACAAAGAAATACAGATGGTGGCTGGTGGCTGGTGTCGGGGTGTAACACATTTAATGAGGTGCGGTGTGGGGTGGTGAAGGGGTGCACACACTGACAGAGGGTAGCATGGACATTGGCTGGGTTATGAATGTTGGGTGGTAAGGGCTGATACAACAGAAGGGAGTGGGCTCCTGGATGGTGGGATCTGGAGGTGGCCCTGTACTCTTCCCTGCAACACTGGACAAGGCTCTTGATTGGTGAACAGACAGTGGATGCAGACCCCCATTAACGTAGTGAGCCATTGTGGAGTCTGTACCCATGTTCTACCTAGAGACATAGGTCTGGGGATATCTGGGGCCTGTCAGGTGACATATGTCTGGGGGACCCTGGGTCCAGCCCCTGTCATGTGACATACAGTACTGTGCAAAATGTTTTGGCAGGTGTGAAAAAATGCTGTAAATGAAGAATGCTTTCAGAAACAGAAGTGTTAATAGTCTATTTTTATCAATTAACAAAAGAGGAAAAAAAAGTAAACGAACAGAAGAGAAATCCAAATCAAATCAATATTTGGTGTGACCGCCCTTTGCTTTCAAAACAGCATCAGTTCTTCCAGGTACACTTGCACACAGTTCTTGAAGGAACTCTGCAGGTAGGTTTTTCCAAACATCTTGGAGAACGAACAACAGATCTTCTGTAGATGTCGGCTGCCTCATATCCTTCTGTCTCTTAAAGTATTCACAGATAGACTCCATGATGTTGAGATCAGGGCTCTGTGGGGGCCAAACCATCACTTCCAGGACTCTTCTTCTTTACGCTGAACATAGTTCTTAATGACATTGGATGTTTGGGGTCGTTGTCCTGCTGCAGAATACATTTGGGGCCAGTCACACTCCTCCCTGATGGTATGGCATGATGGATAATTATCTGCCTGTATTTCTCAGCATTGAGGACACTATTGATCCTTACCAAATCTCCAACTTCATTTACAGAAATGCAGCCCCAAACCTTCAAGGAACCTCCACCATGCTTTACTGTTGCCTTCACTGAACTAACTGCCTCCTTCTTTCAAATTTTGACTCGTGGGTCCAGAGCAGTGGTCATCAACCCTGTCCTCAGGGCCCACTAACAGGCCAGGTTTTATGTATTACCTTGGGGAGATACAGACTAGAATACTGCAATCGCCGAGCAGCAAATGATATCACCTGTCATGTATTTCAGTTATCTTGCAAACCTGGCCTGTTAGTGGGCCCTGAGGACAGGAGTTGATGACCACTGGACTAGAGCACCTGCTGCCATTTTTCAGCACCCCACTTCCTAAGTTTTTGCATAGTTGAGTCGCTTAGCCTGGTTTCCATGTTGGAGGTATGGCCTTTGACCGCTATTCTTCTGGCCAGACATCTCCAGACAGCAGGTGGTTGTACCTGGGTCCCACTGGTTTGCCGCCAGTTCTGTGCTGAAGGCACTGCTGGACATCTTCCGAACTTGAAGGGAAGTGAACATGATGTGTCTTTCATCTGGTGCATTGTTTGGTGCCAACCACTGCGTCTACAGTGCTCAACAATGCCGGATCAATGGAGTCCTCAATGCTCAGAAATACAGGCAGATACTTATTGACCATGCAATACCATCAGGGAGGCATGTGATTGACCACAAATTTATTCTGCAGCAATGACCCCAAACATACAGCCAATGTCATTAGGAACTATCTTCAGTGTAAAGAAGAACAAAGAGTCCTGGAAGTGACGGTTTGGCCCCCACAGAGCCCTGATCTCAACATTATGGAGTCTGTCTGGGATTACATGAAGAGACAGAAGGATTTGAGGCAGCCTACATCTACAGAAGATCTCTGGTTAGTTCTCCAAGAAGTTTGGAACAACCTGCTGAGTTCCTTCAAAACCTGCGTGTGTGTACTTGTGTGTGTAGAAGAAATGACGTTTGTTTGAAGGCGAACTGTGGTCACACCAAATATTGATATGATTTGGATTTTTTTTTCTGTTTGCTTCTTTTGCATTTTGTAAATTGATAAAAATAAACAATTAAAACTTATATTTTTTAAAGCATTTTTTAAAGTGCTATTAAAGCTTTTTTTTTTTTTTAATATTTATTTATTTATTTTAACAAATATGTTATACTTACTTGCTCTGTGCAGTGGTTTTGCACAGAACACCTCCGATCCTCTTCTTTTCTGGTGCTCTGCCAGTGCTCCTGGCTCCTCCCCCTCGAGCAGTGCCCCCCAGAGAAAGCCGCTTGCCCTGGGGGCACCGCTGGGTGCTCGCTCCCGAGCCGCTGCTCTATGTATCCATAAGACACAGAGACGTGGCTCGGCCTAGCCCCCGCTCTGCTAATTGGCTGAAAGGCTACGAGTGACAACAGTGGTAACCAATAGGAACCTGCTGCTGTCTCAGCCAATGAGGAGGGCGAGTCCCGGGACAGCCGAGGCTATCGTGAACATCGCTTGATCAGAGGGAGCTCAGGTAAGAAATGGGGGGGGGGGGGTCGCTACACAAATGCAAATAATCAGCCTTTAGAATCACTTTAATTTACATAATTTCCTCACACCTGCCTTAAACCTTTGCACATGTGATATATGTCTGGGGGAACCCCTGGTCTGGCACCTGTCATGTGACATATGTATGGGGGGACCCCGGGTCTAGTACCTGTCATGTGATATACGTCTGGGGGCACCCCGGGTCCTACTCCAGTCATGTTATATATACGTCTGGGGGGACCCTGGGTCTGGCACCTGTCGTGTGACATATGTATGGGGGGACCCCGGGTCTGGCTCCTGTCATGCTATACATGTCTGGGGGGACCCCGGATCCTACTCCTGCCATGTGATATATGTCTGGGGGGACCCCAGGTTCTACTCCTGTCATGTGATATACGTCTGGGGGGGACCCCGGGTCCTACTCCTGTCATGTGATATACGTCTGGGGGGGACCCCGGGTCCTACTCCTGTCATGTGATATACGTCTGGGGGGGACCCCGGGTCCTACTCCTGTCATGTGATATACGTCTGGGGGGGACCCCGGGTCCTACTCCTGTCATGTGATATACGTCTGGGGGGACCCCGGGTCCTACTCCTGTCATGTGATATACGTCTGGGGGGACCCCGGGTCCTACTCCTGTCATGTGATTTACATCTGGGGGGGACCCCGGGTCCTACTCCTGTCATGTGATATACATCTGGGGGGACCCCGGGTCCGTCTCCTGCCATGTGACATATGTCTGGGGGGACCCTGGGTCTGGCACCTGTCATGTGACATACATCTGGGGAGACCCTGGGTCCGGCTCCTGTCATGTGACATACATGTGGGGGGACCCTGGGGTCTGGCACCTGTCATGTGACATACATCTGGGGGGACCCTAAGTCCGGCACCTGTCATGTGACACATGTCTGGGGGACCCTGGGTCTGGCACCTGTCATGTGACATATGTCTGGGGGGACCCCGGTTCCTGTCATGTGACATATGTCTGGGGGGACCCCGGGTCCGGCTCCTGTCATGTGACATATAACTGGGGGGACCCCGGGTCTGGCACCTGTCATGTGACATATGTCTGGGGGGACCCCGGGTCCGGCTCCTGTCATGTGACATATGTCTGGGGGGGGGGACCCCAGGTCTGGCTCCTGTCATGTGACATATGTCTGGGGGGACCCCGGGTCCGGCTCCTGTCATGTGACATATGTCTGGGGGGACCCCGGGTCCGGCTCCTGTCATGTGACATATGTCTGGGGGGACCCCGGGTCCGGCTCCTGTCATGTGACATATGTCTGGGGGGACCCCGGGTCCGGCTCCTGTCATGTGACATATGTCTGGGGGGACCCCGGGTCCGGCACCTGTCATGTGACATATGCCTGGGGGGACCCCGGGTCCGGCTCCTGTCATGTGACATATGTCTGGGGGGACCCCGGGTCCGGCTCCTGTCATGTGACATATGTCTGGGGGGACCCCGGGTCCGGCACCTGTCATGTGACATATAACTGGGGGGACCCCGGGTCTGGCACCTGTCATGTGACATATGTCTGGGGGGACCCCAGGTCCGGCTCCAGTCATGTGACATATGTCTGGGGGGACCCCGGGTCCGGCACCTGTCATGTGACATATGTCTGGGGGGACCCCGGGTCCGGCACCTGTCATGCGACATATGTCTGGGGGGACCCCGGGTCCGGCTCCTGTCATGTGACATATGTCTGGGGGGACCCCGGGTCCGGCACCTGTCATGTGACATATGTCTGGGGGGGACCCCGGGTCCGGCTCCTGTCATGTGACATATGTCTGGGGGGACCCCGGGTCCGGCTCCTGTCATGTGACATATGTCTGGGGGGACCCCGGGTCTGGCTCCTGTCATGTGACATATGTCTGGGGGACCCCAGGTCCGGCTCCTGTCATGTGACATATGTTTGGGGGGACCCCGGGTCCGGCTCCTGTCATGTGACATGTCTGGGGGGACCCCGGGTCCGGCTCCTGTCATGTGACATATGTCTGGGGGGACCCCGGGTCCGGCTCCTGTCATGTGACATATGTCTGGGGGGACCCCGGGTCTGGCACCTGTCATGTGACATATATCTGGGGGGACCCCGGGTCTGGCACCTGTCATGTGACACATGTCTGGGGGGACCCCGGGTCCGGCTCCTGTCATGTGACATATGTCTGGGGGGTCCCCGGGTCCGGCTCCTGTCATGTGACATATGTCTGGGGGGTCCCCGGGTCCGGCTCCTGTCATGTGACATATGTCTGGGGGGGACCCTGGGTCTGGCACCTGTCATGTGACATATGTCTGGGGGGTCCCCGGGTCCGGCTCCTGTCATGTGACATATGTCTGGGGGGGACCCCGGGTCTGGCACCTGTCATGTGACATATGTCTGGGGGGACCCCGGGTCCGGCTCCTGTCATGTGACATATGTCTGGGGGGACCCCGGGTCCGGCTCCTGTCATGTGACATATGTCTGGGGGGACCCCGGGTCCGGCTCCTGTCATGTGACATACGTCTGGGGGGACCCCGGGTCCGGCTCCTGTCATGTGACATATGTCTGGGGGGACCCCGGGTCCGGCTCCTGTCATGTGACATATGTCTGGGGGGACCCCGGGTCCGGCTCCTGTCATGTGACATACGTCTGGAGGGACCCCGGGTCCGGCTCCTGTCATGTGACATACGTCTGGGGGGACCGGTCTGGCACCTGTCATGTGACATATGTCTGGGGGGACCCCGGGTCCGGCTCCTGTCATGTGACATGTCTGGGGGGACCCCAGGTCCGGCTCCTGTCATGTGACATATGTCTGGGGGGGACCCCGGGTCTGGCACCTGTCATGTGACATACGTCTGGGGGGACCCCGGGTCTGGCTCCTGTCATGTGACATATGTCTGGGGGGACCCCGGATCCGGCTCCTGTCATGTGACATATGTCTGGGGGGACCCCGGGTCTGGCACCTGTCATGTGACATATGTCTGGGGGGTCCCCGGGTCCGGCTCCTGTCATGTGACATATGTCTGGGGGGGACCCCGGGTCTGGCACCTGTCATGTGACATACGTCTGGGGGGACCCCGGGTCCGGCTCCTGTCATGTGACATATGTCTGGGGGGGGGGACCCCAGGTCTGGCTCCTGTCATGTGACATATGTCTGGGGGGACCCCGGGTCCGGCTCCTGTCATGTGACATGTCTGGGGGGACCCCAGGTCCGGCTCCTGTCATGTGACATATATCTGGGGGGACCCCGGGTCCGGCTCCTGTCATGTGACAAATGTCTGGGGGGACCCCGGGTCCGGCTCCTGTCATGTGACATATGTCTGGGGGGACCCCGGGTCCGGCTCCTGTCATGTGACATATGTCTGGGGGGGACCCCGGGTCTGGCACCTGTCATGTGACATATATCTGGGGGGACCCCGGGTCCGGCTCCTGTCATGTGACAAATGTCTGGGGGGACCCCGGGTCTGGCACCTGTCATGTGACATATGTCTGGGGGGACCCCGGGTCCGGCTCCTGTCATGTGACATATGTCTGGGGGGGACCCCGGGTCCGGCACCTGTCATGTGACATATGTCTGGGGGGACCCCGGGTCCGGCTCCTGTCATGTGACATATGTCTGGGGGGACCCCGGGTCCGGCTCCTGTCATGTGACATATGTCTGGGGGGACCCCGGGTCCGGCTCCTGTCATGTGACATACGTCTGGAGGGACCCCGGGTCCGGCTCCTGTCATGTGACATACGTCTGGGGGGACCGGTCTGGCACCTGTCATGTGACATATTTCACACCCCGTGGCCCCCTTCGCAGTGTTAGCCTCTATTGCAGACAGCAGTAACCCATAGCAACCTCCTAGAATCCATTGTTAGCTGCCTGCAGCTGGGTGGGGCTGCATGTTGCTACCGGTTACCACACTGCCAGCCCGTGTCCATGGAGACCATTGTACTGCCATGAGGTGGGGAGCGGAGGGGGATGACATCATGCGTTGCACAGAGCCGTCTACCTGGAGCCCCACCTGCCGGGACCCCTCACCGGACCCCTCCCCCTCCTCATCCCAGCTGTGTGCATTATAGTCAGGGGTGACCCGGTCCCGGGTGTCTCACCTCGCTCCTTCAGCCCGCTGATGACCCGCAGCTCCTCCTCCTCCATTGTGGATCGGTGCAGAGATCGGTGTGCGGGATCCGGAAGTGTCGGAGGGGGAGGAGCCTGTGAGATCTGCTGGCGATCCAACCGGAGAGCGGAGTGTATATAATATATTCCATAGAGGTCTCCTGTCCCCCACTGCTGTGTCCCTCTATGGACCATCTCCCTCCGGATACACCCCATACATTATACTCCATTCATTATCTTCATATACACCCTCCATTATCCTCCTATACACCCTTCGTACACCATTCATTACCCTCCTATACACCCCATACATTATCCTCCTATATACCATTCATTATCCTCCTATACACACCCCATTCACCCTCCATTATTGTCCTATATACACCCTCCATTATCCTCCATACACCATTCATTATCCTCCTCTACACCCCATACACCTTCCATATACACCTTCCATATACACCCCATACACCTTCCATATACACCCCATACACCTTCCATATACACCCCATACACCTTCCATATACACCTTCCATATACACCCCATACACCTTCCATATACACCCCATACACCTTCCATATACACCTTCCATATACACCCCATACACCTTCCATATACACCCCATACACCTTCCATATACACCCCATACACCTTCCATATACACCTTCCATATACACCCCATACACCTTCCATATACACCCCATACACCTTCCATATACACCTTCCATATACACCCCATACACCTTCCATATACACCTTCCATATACACCCCATACACCTTCCATATACACCCCATACACCTTCCATATACACCGTCCATATACACCCCATACATTATCCTCCTATATATACCATTCATTATCCTCCTATACACCCCATACATTATCCTCCTATATACACCCTTCATATACCATTCATTATCCTCCTATACACCCCATACATTATCCTCCTATACACACCCCATTCACCCTCCATTATTGTCCTATATACACCCTCCATTATCCTCCATACACCATTCATTATCCTCCTCTACACCCCATACACCTTCCATATACACCTTCCATATACACCTTCCATATACACCTTCCATATACACCCCATACACCTTCCATATACACCCCATACACCTTCCATATACACCCCATACACCTTCCATATACACCCCATACACCTTCCATATACACCTTCCATATACACCCCATACGCCTTCCATATACACCCTCCATACACCTCATACACCGTCCATTATCCTCCTATACAGCCCATACACACTCCATTATCCTCCTATACACTCCATACACCATCCATTATCATCCATATACTCCATACACCATCCATTATCCTTCATACACCTCATACACCATCCATTATCCTCCATTATTTTCCTATATACACACCCCATACACCCTCCATTATCCTCCTATACACCCCATACACCATCCATTATCCTCCATACACCATCCATTATCCTCCTATATACACTCCATACACCATCCATTATCCTCCATACACCCTCCATTATCCTCCTATATACACCCCATACACCATCCATTATCCTCCATACACCATCCATTATCGTCCTATACACCCCATATTATTCTCCATTGTCCCCCATACACCCTCCATTATCCTCCTGTATACACCCCATACACCATTATCCTCCTATATACACCTATATACACCATCCATTATTCTACATGCACCCTCCATTATCCCCCATACACCCTCCATTATCCTCCTATATACACCATCCATTATTCTCCATACACCCTCCATTATCCCCCATACACCCTCCATTATCCTCCTATATACACCCCATACACCATCCATTATCCCCCATACACCCTCCATTATCCTCCTATACACCCCATATTATTCTCCATACACCCTCCATTATCCTCCATACACCCTCCATTATCCTCCTATATACACCCCATACACCATCCATTATCCTCCATTATCCTCCATACACCCCATACGTTATCCTCCATATACCCTCCATTATCCCCCATACATTATCCTCCATACACCCGCCATTATCCCCCATACATTATCCCCCATACACCATCTATTATCCTCCATGCACCTCCATATACCCTCCATTATCCCCCATACACCTCCATACATTATCCTCCATACACCCTCCATACAGCATCCATTATCCTCCATTTACACCATCCATTATTGTCCTATATACCCCATGTTATTCTCCATACAACCCCATACACCATCCATTATCCTCCATACATGCCATACACCATCTATTATCCTCCATACACCATCCATTATCCTCCATACACCCTCCATTATCCTATACACCCCATACACCATCCATTATCCTCCATACCCTCCATTATCCTCCTATACACCCCATACACCATCCATTATCCTCCATACACTCCATACACCATCCATTATCCTCCTATACACCCCATACACCATCCATTATCCTCCATACACTCCATACACCCTCCATTATCCCCCATACACCTCCATACATTATCCTCCATACACTCCATACACCCTCCATACAGCATCCATTATCCTCCATTTACACCATCCATTATTGTCCTATATACCCCATGTTATTCTCCATACAACCCCATACACCATCCATTATCCTCCATACACGCCATACACCATCCATTATCCTCCATACACCATCCATTATCCTCCATACACCATCCATTATCCTCCATACACCCTGCATTATCCTCCTATACACCATCCATTATCCTCCATACCCTCCATTATCCTCCATACACCATCCATTATCCTCCATACACCCTGCATTATCCTCCTATACACCATCCATTATCCTCCATACCCTCCATTATCCTCCTATACACCCCATACACCATCCATTATCCTCCTATACACCCCATACACCCTCCATTATCCTCCTATACACCCCATACACCAATCCATTATCCTCCTATACACCCCATACACCATCCATTATCCTCCTATACACCCCATACACCATCCATTATCCTCCTATACACTCCATGCACCATCCATTATCCTCCTATACACTCCATACACCATCCATTATCCTCCTATACACTCCATACACCATACATTATCCTCCATACACCCTCCATTATCCTCCTATACACCCCATACACCATCCGTTATCCTCCATACACTCCATACACCATCCATTATCCTCCATACACTCCATACACCATCCATTATCCTCCATACACCCTCCATTATCCTCCTATACACTCCATACACCCCTATATAAGACATATGTCTGATCCACAGGGGTCCCATCACCCCCCACACAGCTCCCCTCTACTGACCACCCCCCTCCTCCCAACCTATATAACAAATCACCCCCCCCCCCCCATATGGCTCCCCTCTACTGACCCCCTCCTTTACACCTTATATAGATGACAACTGTATACCATTGGAGTCACCCCCCCCCCTCCTATACAGCTCTATATAGCAGAAATATGCCATAGGGGTCCCATCCCCCCTATACACCCCATATAGATATATAATGACAGCCACACACCATAGGGGTGACATCATTCCCCCCATACACCTTTAGATCAATATGTCAGGCATGCATGTACCACAGGGGTCTCATCTCCTGATTCCTCTCCTATACATCCGATAAACCACAGAATTCGTTATCCTCCATGCACCCCCATATATCCCTATGGAAAACATATGTCTATTCCACAGGGGCAGTGGTGTATTTTGGTTTTGTGCTGCCGTAGGCAAGATTAAAATCAGGTGCCCCCCCCCCATCTAAATTTGCTCCACCCCAGCTGCAGTATACCGTTCTTGTCTCAGGGTCTGATGGGGAAGCTGCAGCTGTTCAAAGGGAATAGCTGCGGCTTTCTTTATCAGACCCCGAGACATAATTCATCCTCGTGCCACATATAGAATTACTGACCATGGTCTGACGTTTGCAAGTGATACTTAACATGTATGGGATGATCATACTGTTTGCCCAAAGTTCCCACAAAGTTGGGAGCATGAAATTGTCCAAAATGTCTTGGTATGATGACACCTTAAGAGTTCCTTTCACTGGAACTAAGGGGCCAAGCTTGGGGTGGAGGAATTTGACTGGCCTACACATCCTGACCTCAACCCGATGGGATAAATTAGAGTGGAGACTGCGAGCCAGACCTTCCCGTCATGTCATATAGATATACTGTAAATGACAGCCATATACCATAGGAGTCCCATCACTCCCCATACACCTTTAGCTCATTATGTCAGGCTTGTACCACAGGGGTCTCACCTCCTGATTCCCACTCCTCTCCTATACATCCTATAAACCACAGAGTCCATTATCCTCCATACACCCCTTTATATCCCTATGGAAGTCATATGTCTAGTATGTCCCCCATTCAGCTCTCCTCTACTAAACCCCCCCTCCTATACACCCTATATAGATATATATGACAACCATATACCATTGCAGTACCACCACCCAAAGCCCTATTGATTTATATAGCAGAAATATACCCTAAGGGTCCCATCTCCCTATACACCTCGTATAGATATACAGTATCTCACAAAAGTGAGTACACCCCCCTCACATTTTTGAAAATATTTTATTATACAGTATCTCACAAAAGTGAGTACACCCCTCACATTTTTGTAAATATTTTATTCTTTTCATGTGACAACACTGAAGAAATGACACTTTGCTACAATGTAAAGTAGTGAGTGTACAGCTTGTATAACAGTGTAAATTTGCTGTCCCCTCAAAATAACTCAACACACAGCCATTAATGTCTACACCGCTGGCAACAAAAGTGAGTACACCCCTAAGTCAAAATGTCCCAATTGGGCCCAAAGTGTAAATATTTTGTGTGCCCGCCATTATTTTCCAGCACTGCCTTAACCTTCTTGGGCATGGAGTTCACCAGAGCTTCACAGGTTGCCACTGGAATCCTCTTCCACTCCTCCATGATGACATCACAGAGTTGGTGGATGTTAGAGACCTTGCGCTCCTCCACCTTCTGTTTGAGGATGCCCCACAGATGCTCAATAGGGTTTAGGTCTGGAGACATGCTTGGCCAGTCCATCACCTTTACCCTCATCTTCTTTAGCAAGGCAGTGGTCGTCTTGGAGATGTGTTTGGGGTCGTTATCATGTTGGAATACTGCCCTCCAGCCCAGTCTCCGAAGGGAGGGGATCATGCTCTGCTTCAGTATGTCACAGTACATGTTGGAATTCATGGTTCCCTCAATGAACTGTAGCTTTCCAGTGCCGGCAGCACTCATGAGGCCCCAGACCATGACACTCCCACCACCATGCTTGACTGTAGGCAAGACACACAGCTGGTATAGAGATTGATGTGACTGGCTCTGTGTTCTCTGTACAGTGCTACAAAATACTGTATCTCGGAGCTATATATATGTATATTATTACTTGCAATGTGTAACACTGGTGAGGCATTAGAGTGTAAGCTCCTTTGGTACAGAGACTGATGCGACTGGCTTTAATGTTCTCTGTACAACACTACAGAATATGTCAGAGCTATAGAAATGTATAATAATAATAGAAATAACAGTGTGTGGCTCTGGTGGAGACATTAGAGTGTAAGCTCCTTCGGTAAAGGGACTGATGTGACTGGTTTAGAGTTCTCTTACAGCACTACAGAATATATCAGAGCTATATAAATGTATAATAATAACAACAGTGAGTGACTGTAGTGGAAGCATTAGAGTGTAAGCTCCTCTGGTATTCGACATTGATGTGAATATCTCAGAGTTCTCTGTACAGCACTGCAGAATATGTCAGAGCTATATTAGCGCTGCGCAAACTGTTGGCGCTATATAAATCCTGTGTAATAATAATAATATTGCAGAAAAGCAATGAGAGATTTGATCATTTTAGAACGTGATGGAGTTAATGATCCCTCATCCTGGTTTCCTCCGGACCGGTTGGCTGTGAATAGGACTCATTTCCCGATACTTCAGGAAAAGTTTGGTTCGGATTCTTTGCTTCGGATCATCTTGTGAAGATTTCAGCCCAAATAAAGTTTAAAGTGACATGCACATTACTATTATTCCTCGTGGCAAATTAAAGTCATTATCAGGAGGTTTGATGGCCCCTTATTCTGAGTGGAGGCATTATCTACATTATGATGATTATCAGAGCCTCATTTCACTCTCATCTCAATAATACCGTCAGGAAGGGAAAATTAGTCGCCATGAAAACAGCCCAAATTGAGATGACAGAAGAGAAAGGAAAAAGTGGGACTGGGCGCAGGGGGCGGGGCTGCCTCACCGAGGGGGAAGAAAGTCTGGTTTATATTAATATATTTTATTACTTTACACAGAAATGATGGGATAACACGACTGCAGCGATGTTTGTCCCCTACGGCCGCCAAGGAACTACAAGTCCCAGCATGCCCTGGCAGCCCATGAGGTTGTTAGATTTTGGAAATTTGGTGAGAAACTGCAGGAAAGAAGTTCTTCCTATGATGGTTTGTTTTCGAATTTAAAGCAGAATTAAAACTTCCTATCCTTTTCAGCCAAGGAAACTGCCATCTCCGCTTCTGTTTGATCTGCAACTGCCATGGTGCTGCACATGTGATCAGTTATGACTCCAGACATTTGATGGTTTGACAGGTTGCTTGAGAGCACAAGCAAATGTGACAGTTAGGATTCCCGGCATGCCTTGTTTTTTGAAACAGTTAAAGCGATGGGTTTAGTTCCATTTTAAAGGGAAACTCCATTTTTAAAGCTAACTGCACAGTAAAATAGCATGCCATTGATTAAGGCCAGGTTCACACTAGCCTGCACTGTACATTCCAGTTGCAGGAATGCGATTCCAGTAACCCACAGCCAAATCGCACTGCTCTTGCCATGACAGCCTTACGCATCTCAGCCCGCAGCATGATTGCCTTTTTCTTTTTTTGTGGTTCGCACGGCACAGCAGTCCATTCAAATGAATGGGTTGCCATGCCCAAGCAAACACAGGATGCACGGCCCGCACTAATGTCAACCTAGCCTAAGTAGATTGTTATTGGAAGAAGCAGCCAATCAGCAGCTCCCCTGAACACCATTCTTTCCCTTTCGAGGACACCATGTGACCAGTGCCCAGGCATAGGAGTAGATGACTGATGTCAGGTTGGTTCCAAAGTGGGACAGTTACGGGTGAATGGAATTAGACTCATGCTTTTACCTCTTTGTATGTTCCCAAAAAGTGATCCTTTAGAAAAAGGGAATTTATACCCCGGTGCGGAAGGAGATTTTTAATTTTTTTTCCAGGACAGCCTGATACATATGGGATATCGCATAACTCCCAATGGAGGGACTGTCCCTGATTTGGAACAAAGTCCCTCTCTCCTCATTTGTCCCTCATTTTGGTCTGATCTATAAAGTTGTATATAAAATGCACTACTTACCTAGCAAAAAGTGTTTGCCAGTGCTAAACCTTTCATCCAATTTCTAAACTGTTGCATTTATAAATTCCAAAAGCCAATACAAGGGAATAGCAGTGGTAAAAAAAGCACATGTGGGTTTAACCAATCCATTTTTTTTGTACAATTCACCTTTAAGGGGGTGTGACAGGGGGTGTGGCCTATACCTGCATACCTTTGCTAATAAGTGTCTCTTATTCCCATTTCAGAAAGTTTGGGGGCATGATATCGGGATATACTGTATAGCACCAAAAGTAGTGGGATTACCCAAGATGAAGCACATGTTGGGGACTTTACAGATGAACTTCAGCCCCCCCCCCCTTTCAGTTGGTTCTTCCCTCCCCTCCAGTGCCGCCATCCTTAAGAATATGGTGTGTGAACAGATTTGGCAAAGAGCTCTGTCTGGCAATCAAGACCCAGCACAGACCCGCAAGATTACCAGTGCATGATGTACTGACATGCAAAGAACTGGGGCCAGCAATTCCTTGGTTGTGTTTGTACATGTGTGGGAAACCCCACACATGACCAGATCTCTGCCAGGTTCTGAGGCCCTGCACACATGTGGAATCTGCACACATGTGGAATCTGCACACATATGGAATCTGCACACACAAGGCTGCTGTTAGAAACCACGGGGCCCCATACAGTCTATGTTTCAGTTATGAATGAACACAGGGAATGATCAATAGCGAACACTCATTGTGTTCATTCAGGAAAGGAAGGAGCTGGTAAATATGACATATTTACTGGACCCTTCCCCCAAGGGAAAGATCCAATTGCATGCTTGCAGCTGCCAGCGGGAAGGAGAGAAGGGAAGCCGGCAGCACTGCAGTGGTGCCTGGGCCACACCGATCACCCTTTCTGCCCACATCTAAATCACCCTGCTGCATGGGCCCCCCTGCTGGCCCGGGCTCCGTACAGGAGGACCGTTGGAACCCCTTATCTACGGCCCTGTGAACACGTGCCATCCCGTGATACGCATGCACCGTGATAGGCTACAGGGAGCGCAATGGCATTCTCACCCAGGGGGCTAATACAGGAAGTGCAACACAGCAAAAAAAACTCAGAAACACTTACATATGTTTTATTTTTTTTTATTAAAGTGGTATTCCAGCTTAAAGTGGTTGTAAAGGCGAAAGGTGTTTTTTTTTTTTTTTACCTTACTGCATTCTGTAAGGTAAGTACATATCTGAGCCCCATCTTGATCTCTGACCCCTCCCGGATCTCTCGCTCCTGATTGGCTCAGATAAAGCAGTGGGAGCCATTGGCTCCCGCTGCTGTCAATCAGAACCAGTGAAGATGGAGCAGGGCTGATGTCAGCGGCAGTGCTTGGCCCCGCCCGCTGGAGCTGTCAGCTGGGCAGAGGAGAGAGCCGAGGAGTCACCTGATCGCTGGGAGCCACTGTGATATAGATACAGATCGGCATATTATTTATATAACACAGGCACAGGGGCACTTATTATTATATTACAGAGGAGATGGGAGCTTTTATAGAAGTGGGTTAACAACAGGGGCGGACTGACAACTCATGGGGCCCCTGGGCAATAGGAGATAATGGGGCCCCCGGGCAGAAGGAGAAGATTATGGGGCCCCCGGGCAATAGGAGATTATAGGGCCCCCAGGCAATAGGAGATTATTGGGCCCCCAGGCAATAGGTTATGGGGCCACACAGTATACACACACACACATACAGTATACACATACAGATACACAGTATACATACACACACTGAAAAGGTACTGGAGAGGCGGGGCAGCTATAATCTTGGGATTTTTCAAAAAACACAGAATTTTACATACTGTCCCTGGTTTTATTGAGGCTGGCAACCCTGATGGGGCCCCTTAGTGGCATGGGGCCCTCGGGCAGTGCCCGAGAGCCCGAATGGTCAGTCCGCCCCTGGTTAACAACCACTTTAAAGTGGTAGTAAATCGCAAAAAAAAAAAAAAAATGTGATTATCTGCAGATTAGGTATATTCAGTTGCTTTAATTTAGCACAGTGATAATACCACTAATTCCATATTTTTTCACTCATGCACTCTTGCGCTTTATTCTATTTTTTATTTTATGATACACATAGTAATGTATTAATGAATGGAAGTAGCGCTACACTATTTTTGGATTGATCTCAGAAGTATGCCCCTCCCATAATAATTATTTTGCAAGTCCCCTTTGTTCCCCGCCCTCCTCTGCCATCCTCCTTTCCTTTTGGACAGTGCATACCCAGTAGGTCTTGGACTGGCATCGCTGCCATTAACGCGCTCTGCCAGTGTAGTTCCAGCACTCAGGAGATTAAACTATACTACTATTTAGTACTGCACTTGAGATGGCCTTACTTCTGGTATGTTGACCAGAATGCCAAATGTCAATTTATACCTAGTCTTTATGTTACTATTGTTAATCCATTTTAGAAATAACCTCCTTTAGCTGAGTTTAGGTCTACTTCCCTAAAATACAGGTAAAATAACTCCCCCTGGTGTTTCAACTCATAAACATCCAAAAACCACCGCTAGAATACAAAAACTATTCACTTCTCTTATTGTGAAATAAACAGTGTATAAGTAAGTGAAATACAATAATAAAGTCCCATAAAATATACATTTTAAGCCCAAAGAAAATGTCCCTTATAGCACCACAACATTTTTTTTAGCGTAAGAGAACACAGGACTTACAGTGCCTTGAAAAAGTATTCACACCCCTTGAAATTTTCCACATTTTGTCATGTTGCAACAAAAAACGTAAATGTATTTTATTGGGATTTTATGTGATAGACCAACACAAAGTGGCACATAATTGTGAAGTGGAAGGAAAATGATAAATGATTTTCAAAATTTTTTACAAATAAATATGTGAAAAATGTGGGGTGCATTTGTATTCAGCCCTCCTGAGTCAATACTTTGTAGAACCCCCTTTCTCTGCAATTACAGCTGCAAGTCCTTTTGGGGATGTCTCTACCAGCTTTGCACATCTAGAGAGGGACATTTTTGTCAATTCTTCTTTACAAAATAGCTCAAGTTCTGTCAGATTGGATGGAGAACGTCTGAGCAGCAATTTTCAAGTCTTGCCACAGATTCTCATTTGGATTCAGGTCTGGACTTTGACTGGGCCATTCTAACACATGAATATGCTTTGATCTAAATCATTCCATTGTAGCTCTGGCTGTATGTTTAGGGTCGTTGTTCTGCTGGAAGGTGAACCTCCGCCCCAGTCTCAAGTCTTTTGCAGACTCAACAGGTTTTATTCTAAGGTTGCCCTGTATTTGGCTCCATCCATCTTCCCATCAACTCTGACCAGCTTCCCTGCCCTTGCTGAAGAAAAGCACCCCCACAACATGATGCTGCCACCACCATGTTTCACGTTGAGGATGGTGTGTTCAGGGTGATGTGCAGTCTTAGTTTTCCAGCACACATAGCGTTTTGCTTTTAGGCCAAAAAGTTCAGCTTTGATCTCATCTCACCAGAGCACTTTCTTCCACATGTTTTCTGTGTCCCCCACATGGCTTCTCACAAACTGCAAACAGGACTTCTTATGGCTTTCTTTCAACAAAAGGCTTTCTTCTTGCCACTCTTCCATAAAGGCCATATTTGTGGAGTGCACGACTAATAGTTGTCCTGTGGACAGATTCTCCCACCTGAGCTGTGGATCTCTGCAGCTCCTCCAGAGTTACCATGGACCTCTTGGCTGCTTCCCTGATTAATGCTCTCCTTACCTGGCCTGTCAGTTTAGGTGGACGGCCATGTCTTGGTAGGTTTGCAGTTGTGACATACTCTTTCCATTTTCGGATGATGGGTTGAACAGTGCTCCGTAAGATGTTCAAAGCTTGGGATATTTTTTTATAACCTTACCCTGCTATAAACTTCTCAACTTTATTCCAGACCTGTCTGGTGTGTTCTTTGGCCTTCATAATGCTGTGTGTTCACTAAGGGCCCTTTCACACGTGCGGAACGTTCAGATCCGCCTGTCAGTTTTTTCAGCTGATCTGAACAGTCGCTCCATACATCTGTATGGAGCGACGGATGTCAGTGGTGACATGTCCACTGACATTAGATCCGCTCCGCAAAATCCAGACGGATGGAAACCCTGTTATCCATCCGTCTGGTCCGTAATCATCCAATCCCCCCATAGAGGAGAGCGGAGATCTGACCGGTCCGTTTCTGCACAGTGTGCAGAGACGGACTTGTCATCCGCCGACTCAGTGGGGATCAACTGAGCGATCCCTGCTGAGCAAGCGGATGGCTGAATATGGATCCGCACATGTGAAAGGGGCCTAAGGTTTTCTAGTAAACCTTCTAAGGGCTTCACAGAACAGCTGCATTTATATGGAGATTAAATTACACACAGGTGGACTATATTTACTAATTAGGTGACTTCTGAAGGCAATTGGTTCCACTAGATTTTAGTTAGGGGCATCAGAGTAAAGGGGGCTGAATACAAATGCACTCCACACTTTTCACATATTTATTTGTAGAAAATGTTGAAAACCATTTATCATTTTCCTTCCACCTCACAATTATGTGCCAATTTGTGTTGGTCTATCACATAAAATCCCAATAAAGTACATTTACAATTTTGGTTGTAACATGACTAAATGTGGAAAATTTCAAGGGGTATGCATACTTTTTCAAGGCACTGTATATTGTGGTGATATGGGGATACAGGGTCATTGATAAGGGGGTACCACCTGTCCTGTATGGGGCCCGGGCCAGCAGGGGGAACTGGATTTTGGCAGGGAGGGTGATCAGTGCAGGGGTGGGGGAGGTTTCTAGTAAATGCCCCCCACTGCACTGATCACCCTCCCTGTCCACATCTGATTCCCTCTGCTGCCCCTACCCCTGCAGTGCTGCGACCTTCCCTTCTCTCCTCTCCCGCCAGCTGCTGCAGGGCACAGGGGGATCTTTTCAGGATGAAGAGCAGTATTATTTACTGGCCCCTTCCTTTCCTGAATGAACACAGTGAGTAATTGATACTGATCACTCACTGGGGGAGATTTACTAAAACTGGTGTAAAAGGAATCTGGTGCAGTTATGCATAGTAACCAATCAGCTTCTAGGGTGTGCCAGGTGTGTCTAGGCACAACCTAATCACTGCATGCATAGCCGATTCCCCCTACTGCCAAGCTTCCCCAGTGCCCCCCTCCCCCACATCACTTCCGCCTTCCATAGTCTCCTCTCCTGCTGACTGCTCTGTTTACTATGCTTCAGTTTGTGAGTGAACAGAAAGCTGCTCAGCACAGAGCACTTCCCATTCATTCACTGTCCAGTGCAGCTGAGGCTGCAGAAAAAGGGGCTGGAGAATCTGTCCTCAACCCCTTTCCTTGTCTCAAAAGTGAGGCATCAGAGGTCTGTTTAGACCCCTAATATTTCACCAAAGCCCCCAACAGGACTACTAAATTTTTTTTTACAACAATACTAAAAAATAATCATATAAAAAAAATAAATAAATACACAGGGGGGCCCTGTGTGTAGGATGTACGGGGCCCCGTGATTTCTAACAGCAACCCTGAGGGGACATTTTATTTTGGATTTGAATTGATATTTTACGGGATTTAATCCATTTTATGCTTGATTTGTTACCAATCATATTGGATGACAATATATTATGCCTGGTATGGTGCCTGTTTTATCTGATGTAGCACTACTACTGGGTACTAAGTATTATTTTCAGTGATTTCCTGTGATTTTATGTGATTTTAGGTTGGTACGCTTAACCTGGTGTGTTAGAGGTTTTTTGGAAAAGGTTGATGCAAAGAACAGAGAACCCATCCTAATCAGCGGCTCCTATGGGGGTAGCACTTAATATTTAATATTACACTCCCCCTCAGACAGACAATGCTGCTGTCTGCTGGGCCCCCTGTGCTCTTACATCCAGAGTAGGGGAACTCTAATACAGGAGGTATGTTACTGGTCAGATCACCAGGTGAAAATAGAGGGAAAAAAGCCTAAAAAATAAAACCAATGCAATCATGACATCTAAGGATTGATAAGCTGCAATAGATTACATTTGGTTTTGCATTTAACGTCGCTTTAACCTGAGATATGTGATTGAAACCATATTCAGCAGGCTTTTTATAGTGTCTTTTTTTTCTCACACATGTTTCTCCTGTGTGTGTGGGGGTTGAGCTGCAGTGGGCTCCCAGAGGTCACAGGACTAAAACCAGGGAACACACTGAGGTTGATTAAGGCTTGGTTCACACTAGCGCGATTTTAATGGGCTGCTGTGCAGGCATTTCACGCAGGAAAAAGGTGCATGCAACAAAAGCGTTCTGCTGTAACTAGAAAAAAAACTAATAATATAGTGAATTATAGCATTATAAATAAAATAAAAGAAAATGAAGGTTGTAGACATCATAAAGTCTACAAAAGTTCCATTATACTTAGTGTGTCTGTGAAATGGTGCTCCTCTAAATTAAGTTGTCTGTGACGTTCTCTAGTGACGAAATGCGCTGGGTAGAGCCTTGTGCCGAGATCACCTCGGACCCTGGACTGTGAGAACCCTGCCGGCTAGTGATTTGTTTGTATGCGAATCAGATTTTAATTTCTTGTAAGTATACAGTGGAACCTCGGATTGCGAGTAACGCTGTTTACGAGCGTTTCACAATACAAGCTTTTTTTTTTAAAATCCTGAGTCACTTTGCGAGCGCTGTCTTGCAAGACCAGTAGGATTCAAGCCGCTGGAGTGTGCAGTAGTGCATTTGGCCAGAGGTGCAGGGGGAACGATGACGCTCCGAGACACTCGGAGACACTTGGAATCACTCAGAGACAACTCCGTTCCTGAGTGTCTCTGAGCATCCCTGAGCATCTCCGAGAGTCTCAAGTGCCACATGCGGTACTGCATAGGCAAGCAGTGGCTGTGGCACGGATTATCTGAGTTTCCATTATTTCCTATGGGGAAACTCGCTTTGATATACAAGTGCTTTGGATTACAAGCATTCTTCTGGGATGAATTATGCTCGTAATCCAAGGTGTTACTGTATATGCTTTTAAATAAATACATTTTAGTTACTTATTACACTACGGAGAGGCGGATTTCTGTTCTTTTTGCATAATTGCCTATATGTGGAGTTGTGGTTGGTCTGTTCAGCTGATGACCTCTTGGAGATATATGATTGATGGGAACCTAGAGTGACGGCTTTGGATTGTTCCTATATGCCTTACATGACTTCTCTTAGAAAAGGGGTCATATAGTTGTGGTAAGCAGTTACTTTTATCACAGTTTGGGTGACGGTGGCTGCTGGTGACACAGTTTGTGGCATTGAACTTCATTTAAAGTATGTCATAAAAAGAAAAACAGGGGGGTCAACAAGGACACCCTGGGTGGACTTCAGAGGCACAACAAACCCGAGGAAGTATAGTCAGAATAACAATATAATCAATTTTATTAAATATAAATACATACAGTACAAAGACATTGACAAAAAGTAATAAAAATCATCTATATAGAAATATACGTGATACAAGCCCAGATGTGTCTACACGTTTTGTATAGAACTTCTTCAGGACACGTTCAGGTTTCAGTTAATACACAAAGGGGTTTCACTTGTACAGAGGCTTTCGCAAGCTCAAGAACAGTGATTTAAATTCATTCATGTATAGACGTCAAGGTCTTAGCAATAGATGTGGATAACCATCAACTGTTTCCATTTACAACCAATTTCGGGGTTCAGTCCTAACAAGTAAAAAGCCAATAAATAGCCAGTGATAAATAGTCGCACTGCAGCACGCATGGGAGGGCAACAAGGAGCCCATAGACCGTATCTGCTCAATGGTCCATATGGAGCCATGCAAAAATGCACTGGGGAGCTTGAAGTAAAATTGGATGTAAGTCCCCAGGAGGATACAGAGATGTTCCTGATTTTTCTTCATTTAAAGTAGCACCATTTCATGAACACACTAATTATAATGGGACTTTTGTTGACTTACAACCTTCATTTTCATTTTGTTTTTTTATAATGCTATAATTCACTATATTATTTGTTTTTTTATTAGTTAAAGAGCAACACTATTTATATACAAGTTTGATGGGAGTGATACTTTCTTTTAAGTGTGTGCAGCGCTAGTATTTCACTGTGTTATATTTTGCACAAGAGTGCGGTTATTTTTTTCCTTTTTTATTGCACATGGAAACCGAATGGTCTTTTTGACTATGCAACTTCCTTGCAGTTCCCGCAAACGCGTCTAATAGGAGCAGTGTGGTGTAGGAACAGGTACGATTGCCTTATATAAAAACTGCATGGCGCAAAATCCGATGCAGTTCTGCATAGAAACCAATCGGCTTTCAATTTTATTTCTTAAGGCTTAATTGAACAAGCTGAAGTTAGAAGCTGATTGGCTACCATGCACAGCTGCAGATTTTTGCATGCTCCAGTTTTAGTAAATCAATCCCATTGGCTATATTTTCAGGGTTGGATTCAGAAGCTGGACAAAACTGGGTGCACGGAGCCAGCAATTGAGTCTGTTTTGCCGCCCAGTTATGGCACAAATTTTACATTAGACTATAGCAGTTCACCAATTCGTTTTACACCGCCATGTAAGGCCTGGTTCACACCTACAGGTTGAAGTTTGCATATTCCAGGTGCATTTTGCGTTTTTCAATACATGTTTTTGACCTATTGAAGTCTATGGAACTAAAAGCCAGAAAACAAACCCTGGCCCTTTCCATAAAATGCACAGATTTGAATGTGACCCATAAGAAACCATGTTAAATGGTTTGTAGTGTGTTTCTGCAAATCTGAAAACGTACTAAAAAATGCCTAGGTGTGAACCAGGCCTAAGACCCAAGACCTCTTTCACACTGGGGCGTTTTAGTGCTAAAAACAGCACCTGAAAAACGCCTCTCATGCCTCTCCCGGGTGAAAGCCCAAGTGCTTTCACACTGAGGCGGTGCGCTTGCAGGACGTTAGAAAAAGTCCTGCAAGCAGCATCTTTGGGGCAGTGCAGGAGCGCTGTATACACCGCTCCTAAACCACGCCTGCCCATTGAAATGCGTTGCAGGTGCTTCGGCAGCGCCACAACACGGGCACTTTTAACCCTTTCTTCGGCCGCTAGCTGGGGTTAAAAGCTCCCCACTAGCGGCCAAAAAGCACCGCTTAAACTACTAGTAAACACTACACTATAGCGGCGCTTTACCACTAACGCGGCCCATGCCCCAGTGTGAAAGGGGTCTAAAGGAAAGACAAGAGAGCGAATTGGAACGTCCGGGGGGGGGGGGGTCGGATCGTTCTGCGGTGATGGACGCTCGCCGTCAGCAGGGGAAGTTTGGGAGTTCATGGAGAGCTCTCAGGGAGACATATCGGGTGCGGGGAGGTTAATGAAGAAGATACAGCAGTCGGGTGGAGGAGGAATAATGAGCAGAGAGATTCGCAGTCCATTAGCCGGCCCGTCTGATGCGTTGCGCACCCCGAGACGTGTTAAAGTATCCGCCACGCAGACGGACAAATGCTTTTAAAATCATTAATGAGGATCTTGGAGTGAGGACGAAGGCGAGAAGTATGCTGGGATTGGGAGGGGGGAGGCGCAGTGTACCGTCACCTCTGCCTGCTAATGGTCTAATATTAATGTGGATGGAGCTGCAAGTGCCAATCAATTCAATTATCTGCAGACTTCCGCACACACTGCTTCATCCACAGATGGTTTTTGGGGGAATATTTAGAGAAGAACTTCACGCCAACAAATTGCGCCAACTATAAATAATTCCTCTGCAAGCATTGCCAAGCTTAAAGGGTAAGTTTACTTTTTCACAGAAAATAAAAAAGGTTGAGCGTTCCATCCTGGTTCGGGGAGGCTAAAGCCCCATATACACTATGAGAAAATCTGAAAAAAATATTCCGCACAAGGCACGATTGTTCGATTTTTGTATAGTGTGTACACAACTTTTGACATCCAATTACGACTTTGCAAATTTCTGAAGGGACAAACTCCAAAAATTTTCTCGTACGTAAAACAGATCCAACAATTTTCATTTAATGTGTACCGTTTTCGGACGAGAAATATCAGATATGAAAGACTGCGCATGATAAGAAACAACTATTTTTTTTTATAGTTTTTTTTTTATAGTTTTTTTTTTTTTTTTTTATTGTGCAATATTCCATTGGAAGTCACTTTATAACCATAAACTTTGTATAATTTTTATCAATATCAACTTTTTTTCTTTTGCCATTATTCACAGCAAATTGAAATAGAACTATTATTATTAATTTTTTATATTATTATTTTTTTATTAACATTTTTTATTACTATTAATTGTATTATTATTGTTATTATTACACTTGAATTACAATTACACTTCTGTCAATAATATTGCTATTATGATTTCTTTGCCAAAAGCACTGAGACGCCCGCCTCCACACACACACGAACTCCAACAACATCCTCGTCCCAGAAACAACAAATAACCAAAAAAAAGCCTTTGCCATACGAAAAATTTTGAACATTATTTCTATCCTCGATTCTGACTTGCTGTGAAACATTGAGGAAAATTGGCCAATCATTCTCCCGATTTTCTTATAGTGTGTACCCCACTTTAGCCATGGCATACAGCTCACACACAGCTCCATATCGATAAAGAATAGGAATTATTATTTCATTTTCTAATGAATAAATGGCAATATTACGAATGGCCATTCAAAGTCTGGGCTATTTGTTATCGAACTGATAAGGTGTTCCAAAAGAACAGAAATTAATGTCTCTTGATGCATTTCTTGTGAAAATTCTTAAAGTAGAATTCCAGCTTTAATATAATTTTTGGGCCAAGCTAGCCCAAACAATGACTACTGCCTACAGCCAGAAATAATATGGCTTATACTGGGCTGTTTCCAGGTATAGTCACTGTGACGAACACTGCTAATAAACCCCCCCCCCCCCCCCCCCGTCACTTGTTTCATGTCATTTTTCTATCCACATGCCATCATTTATTTGGTGTCTGACATTGTCCCTAACGATCACAAATATTTTAAATCAGAAAAGGGTAAACACCGCTCTTCAATTATACCAAAATTGGGAACAATCACACAAGAAAAATTTAGAGAAAATTGCAAGCTGAACACTAATGCCCCGTACACACGGTCAGATTTTCCGATGGAAAATGTCCGATCGGAGCGTGTTGTCGGAAATTCCGACCGTGTGTGGGCTCCATCGGACATTTTCCATCGGATTTTCCGACACACAAAGTTGGAGAGCAGGAGATAAAATTTTCCGACAACAAAATCCGTTGTCGGAAATTCCGATCGTGTGTACACAAATCCGACGGACAAAGTGCCACGCATGCTCAGAATAAATAAAGAGATGAAAGCTATTGGCCACTGCCCCGTTTATAGTCCCGACATATGTGTTTTACGTCACCGTGTGTATGCAAGACAAGTTTGAGCCAACATCCGTCGGAAAAAATCCTAGGATTTTGTTGTCGGAATGTCCGAACAAAGTCCGACCGTGTGTATGGGGCATAAGGGTTAACACCAAGCCCATAAAGCATATTGAGAAACTAAATTAAGTGCAGCGCAAATACTATGAAACTATATGTTATATACTGGGAATGACAGTCCATATGAACGAGAAGCACAATCCTCCTGAAGTAAAAAATTCCTGCAGTAAAACTTCTTCTTGTTATGGAACCATCACAGAAACTTCTCCGCTAAAAGTGCATATGACATGCTTACCAGATAGTAGATTCTTACAGGCATGGATTCCATACACTCAAGGTCCCCACTGCTCAGATCCTCTGGTTACCTAACTGTCATACCTGTCATTCCCAGTATATAACATATAGTTTCATAGTATTTGCGCTGCACTTAATTTAGTTTCTCAACTCTTCACTTATAGCCTGCTACTCATACTGCAGGCATTATTGGTTTGCTTTGCAGTCTATACGCCAACCTAATAATCATTTGCGCCACCTGGTGGAAACAACAGTGGCTGATCCAGTTAGTGTAACAACTGCACTCCCCATTATGAAACTTTTCCTGGCTTGCAGCCTTCATTTATTGGATAAAACTGGGATTACCACCCACCAGAAATAATTCACAAAGTGAGGACTACTAGACGGCTTCTCATAGCCAGGCCTGGTCTTCCATTCTGGGATTTGGCATCCTGTGAATCGCTACCAATGTAGCATCCCTTTCTGCTTTGTAAAAGCTGCCAGATCACCCTGGAAGTTAGGTCAGTGTTGGGATAACTGGCTTTCTAAGAGGCCAGGAGGTTTTTATAGAGAACCTACTGTTTCCTTTCAGGAAGGCTGTCTCTGATTGAAAACCTCAATTGGAGCCATACAATGGGAGGAGGCAGAGTCACTACTCTGTAGGAGGAGTCGCTGCTCTGTAGGAGGAGGAGTCACTGTTCTGTAGGAGGAGGAGTCACTGCTCTGGAGGAGGAGGAGTCACTGCTCTGGAGGAGGAGTCATTGCACTAGAGTTTAGAGGTGGAGAGTGATTACTTTGGAGGGGGCAATGCTCTGGATGATGTGAAGTCACTTAGGGTTAGGAGGATTCACTACTCGGCAGGAAGAGGAGGAGTCACTGCTCTGTAGGAGGAGGAGGAGTCACTGCTCTGGAGGAGGAGTCATTGCTCTAGAGGTGGAAAGTGATTACTTTGGGGGGAGGTACTGCTCTGGATGGTGTGAAGTCACTTAGGGTTAGGAGGAGTCACTGACCCTTACCTGTGTAGATTTCATCTTGAACAACAGGTGATAAAGTGTAGCGTGTGATAAGGATCCAATAACTCCCCTGGTAGCTAGAAATGAACTTCCACTTGGATCAAGTGGAGTAAGTTCTTGTCAGAATTTTTTTTTTTGTCCTAAAGGAAAGGGGTGGAGGGGAAAAGCAGAACTTCTCTTTTTTAGGTGAAGTTCTGCTTTAAATGAGGGGAGAAGCCACCAGCACAAGAGGCACTTCTCATTCAATGTAAGCATTGTCCCTTGTGCTAAAAAAAAAGTACACTTCAAGGCCGGTTCCCACTGGTACAATGTCTGATATCAGATGTGATTCGCACCGCACTGCAGTGCAAATCACGTGCGATGTCTGTGTGATGTGATTTCAGCCATACAGATAGTATGGCTGAATTCGCATCACATTCGGACCAAACTCGCACAGGACCCTTTTATTTTTGGTCCGCAGCATGCGATCCGATTCCTGTCCGAATTTTCAGTTTGCACTGTGATATGCGAACTGACTTGGGGGTGTCATTAACTTTCAATTGACACTCCCAGCAGTTCGCATAAGGCAGTGTGAACTGCCCCTGAGAGACATGCGATGTGGGAACCTGCAGTGGATTTGCGGGGTTCCTGCATCGCTGCAATGTGAACCGAGCCTAAAAAAGGAACTTCACCCTAAACAGGAAGTTCTGCTTTAAAGGATTCCCCCCCCCCCTTCTTACAATATTGGGGTTAATTTCTTGAGGGGGAAGGGAGCGAGTTCTTTGTTTTAGGCAGATACCTGCTCCCACTTCTGCAGAAATCGCCTAGATGATTTCACCATCTTGCCCGTCCTCCTTGCCCGCAACCTCTTGGGACCAGTCACAGATCCCAAGAGGCTGCGGGACCATTCACAAGGTGCAGTGCACGGGAGCCAGCTGTGAAGCTGCAAGGAGTCACAGCCGGCTTCCCAGAGTAAACATGGCGACGCTGGGGACCCAAAGACCGGTGTTCTGTCAGATTAGCAAAACTGATAGCGGTGGAACGCATGTGCAGCTGACACAACGTCACTTCTGTTCACTGATCTGACGGGTATGCTAATCTGCCAGAACACCTTTGTTCTGTCAGATTAGCGAACCCGTCAGGTCAGTGAACGAAAGTGACAAAAGTAACTGGAACACACCTACATGCAAGTACAAGAACATGCAAAACCCATTCATATAGTGTCCTGGCCAGAATTTGTACCGAGACCCCCAATGCTGCAGGTCAGAAGTGCTAACCACTAATCCATTGTGCTGCCTACAGTCCTGAAATAATTCATGAAACTAAGAGAGGAGTGAATTTTTATGTACTGGTAAAGGTTTCTGGCAGTGAAGGGGTTAGTCGGAGTGCCTTCTGCAGTACAGAATTTGCCCCATAGGGGGAGCATCACACAACTTCTTCCTGTTGCCTAGAGCCCCTCTTTACATGAAGAATAGAGGATGCAGAGCTGTGGAGGATCAGCCAAGATTCTGCAGGATGGAGATGATAATAACCCCCCAGGGTTCATATTACTATAGAGGTAATCTGCCCCGGGTGCACATCGCCTGACTCCCTCCAGACATGGATTCTGTGGCTGTGAAGTCATTTCTGTCACAATACCACGGGGGGTGAAACGTGCTTGAAGAAAAACTTTGAAAAATAACACAGGTATGTTTTTCTCAGTGTACTTTTTTTTTTTTTTCTTTTTTTTTTTTTTCCACGTTTTTTTTTTCACAGAAAAAAGTGGAATAAAACATTTTAAGAGTACACAGATATAGTAATAAGTATTTTAAATGTACCGTTGTTCTAAAAGTTTTATTTTTCATTTCTGATCTTAATTTTTCTATGAAAAAAAACTTTAAATTAAAAATATAATAATTAAAAAAAAAAACTTTGGGAGTTATTTTTTTATCTGGTGACACTCTTATAAAAAACATTCCACTTTAAAAAAAAAAATTCAACTATCCAATCCCCATTGACTCCAGTAAAATCTCCCAATTAGATAAAGAAAAACTTTATTTCTATTCTACCATACTTTTCATTGGTCAAAAATTGAAAGGCATTTCAGAAAGCCTTAGGCGTATATCCGTCTAAGCTGCCATTACTGCCCTCTGGGTCAAAACAATTCCAGTTATTGGCCTATCATGCTGATTCTCTGACTTTTCTCTCCAGCTTCACTTGCTGCATACTTCTTCTGACTCATTTAAATCACTGGATCTAGGTTGGCATCACTGCCAGGCAACTAGTATCTTCAGAAGGATGCCAACAATGGTGGTTCACATCTTTCACAACCGGCTTTCAAAACCTGTCAGAAACATAACAAAATAACTTGGATTACCCAGGTGAGGAGTCATAGACCTGGAACAAGCAAGCCCCAGTGAAGTGTTGGGGCACCCATTATGCACATGCTACTTCTGGATCAGTAATTCCCTATGCAGTAAGACATAAATGTGGTTGACTACCATAGAGACTGAACCTTAAAGAAAGTGCTTTACCCATTAAAGTGGTAATATACCGCTGGGAAAAAAAAAACAAACTGCAAGACAATGGCATAATGTACTAGTATGCATCGCTCTGAAGTTCCGATACGCCGAACCTTCAGAGTGCATGCACTGCTGATGTCAGCGGCTGCAGGCAAGGGGAATATCTCCTAAATGGTGTTCGTTAGGAGATATTAACCACTTTAATACCGGGCACTTATACGCCTTCCTGCCCAGACCAATTTTCAGCTTTCAGCGCTGTCACAGTTTGAATGACAATTGCGCAGAGCTTCACTGTACCCAAACAAAATTTTTATCATTTTGTTCCCACAAATAATGTTTTCTTTTGGTGGTATTTGATCACCTCTGCATTTTTTATTTGTTTGCTAAACAAATAAAAAAAGACAGAAAATTTTGAAAAAAATAAAAGTTTTGCTTTTGTTTCTGTTGTAAAATTTTGTAAATAAGTAATTTCTCTCTTTCACTGATGGGCACTGATAAGGTGGCACCAATGGGGTGACACCAATAAGCGCTGGTCACTGATATGCGGCACTGATATGCAGCACTGATGGGCATTGATAGGCGGCACTGATGGGCACTCATGGGTGGCACTGATGGGCACTGATAGGTGACACTGATCGGCACTGAAAGGCTGCAAAGATGGGTACTTATGGGTGGCAGTGATAGGCGGCACTGATGGGCATTGATACGTGGCACTGATGGGCACTGATATGAGGCATCCCTGGTGGCACTGGCAGTGGTAGGCATTGTGAGTGGGCACTGATTGGCAGCTGCCTGGGCATTGATTGGCAGCTGCCTGAGCACAGATTAGCATTTCCCTGGGGGTCTAGGGGGGGCATACCTGGTGGTCCAGTGTGGATGGCCATCCTGGTGGTCCTGGGTGGCATGATGGTGGTCCTGGGCGGGATCCGAGGGGGGCTGTGCTGATAAACAATCAGCACAGACCCCCCCCCTCTCAGGAGAGCAGCCGATCGGCTCTCCTCTACTCACATCTGTCAGACGCGAGTGAGGAAAAGCCGATCACTGGCTCTTCATATTTACATCATGATCAGCCGTGATTGGACACAGCTGATCACGTGGTAAAGAGTCTCCGTCAGAGACTCTTTACCTAGATCGGAATTGCGGTGTGTCAGATTGACACGCCGCAACAACGATCGCCACGATGCGCACCCCCGGGTGCGCGCAGCGGCTTAATATCCTGAGGACATCATATGACGCCCAGTCAGGATATTGAAACCACTTTGCCGCCGTCATTCTGCTATATGGCGGGCGGCAAGTGGTTAATTTTACCTATAATAAGGCTTACCTGTAGGTAAAAATCACAAAGCGGACTTTACTACCCCTTTAAGGGCGAATTCAGAGTAAAGAAACAGTTTAAATCAGGGGTCTCCAAACTTTCTAAACAAAGAACCTGTTTATTGTCCTTCAGACTTTAGGAGGGTCAGACTGTGGCCATTGGGAGTAGAAAAGGTCCCGATGGTAGTGGGAAAAACACAATGCCCTATTTTGGATGTCAGTGGGAGGAATTGTGTCCCATCATTGGTGTCATTGGTCCCTTATTGTTGGTGTCATTGGGAGGAAGTTGTCATCATTGTTGGTGTCATTGGGAGGAATTATGTCCCATCATTTGACCCCATTGTTAGTGTCATTGGGAGAAATTGTGTCCCATCATTGGTGTCATTGGGCCCTTATTGTTGGATGGGAGGAATTGTGCCCCATCGTTGGTGTCATTGGCAGGAATTGTGCACCATAGTTGGTGTTAGTGAGGGTTATTTATGCCCCATTGTTGGTATGAGTAGATGAAATAATGCCCCAAGGGCCAGAAAAAAGCAAGTGGCCACATCTGACCCCCGGCCACAGTTTGGAGACCACTGGTTTAAATGGAGCAAAGGGGAAACAAAAAAGGTGAATCTGTGCTGCTGGGGAGGTCTGCAATAATGTGACTTTGTATGGGCAAAGCACAGGTTCACTTTAACTCCCCCTTCCCATTTTCCTCTTAAATATTTTACTTGTGATTTTTTTTATCTCTAATTTTCTAACTATTAAAATTAATAATTTGTTTTTGTTTGTTTTTTTCTTTAGGTGTTGCATTTAAAAAATAAATAAATAAAGCCTTTATTTGTTTTGTAAATAACCTTGTAATGCTTTGTTCCAGAATCATATATCTCACAAAAGTGAGTACACCCCTCACATTTTTGTAAATACTTTATTATATCTTTTCATGTGACAACACTGAAGAAATGACACTTTGCTACAATGTAAAGTAGTGAGTGTACAGCTTGTATAACAGTGTAAATTTGCTGCCCCCTCAAAATAACTCAACACACAACCATTAATGTCTAAAGCGCAAGATCTCTAACATCCACCAGCTCTGTGATGTAGTCATGGAGGAGTGGAAGAGGACTCCAGTGACAACCTGTGAAGCTCTGGTGAACTCCATACCCAAGAGGGTTAAGACAGTGCTGGAAAATAATGGTGGCCACACAAAATATTGACACTTTGGGTCCAATTTGGACATTTTCACTTAGGGGTGTACTCACTTTTGTTGCCAGCAGTTTAGACATTAATGGCTGTGTGTTGTGTTATTTTGAGGGGACAGCAAATTTACACTGTTATACAAGCTGTACACTCACTACTTTACATTGTAACAAAGTGTCATTTCTTCAGTGTTGTCACATGAAAAGATATAATAAAGTATTTACAAAAATGTGAGGGGTGTACTCACTTTTGTCAGATATCCCATAGTTTGTAGACGCTATAACTTTTGTGCAAACCAATCATTATACACTTATTTAGATTTTTTTACCAAAAATATGTACAACGTCGCACGACTGTGCAATTGTCAGTTAAAGTAACACAGTGCCGTATCGCAAAAAAATGGCCTGGTCATGAAGGGGGGTAAATCTTACGGAGGTCAAGTAATTAAGCAGTATTAAACCTAAAAGAAATATTTTATTATATTGCAGTTTACCAATTTTCAGATGTGACGGCTGCATTAGTATTCCTTTTTTAAGGTTTATTTTCCTTTACAGTATTTTCTCCTGTTGATCTGGCCAGTAAGTCTGTTGTTTTTCAAAAGAACAGGCTGTCCTACAGATGTAGCAGATTACAGGGAGGGGACCAAGCATTACCACTGGCAGGAGTGCTTACAACAATCAGCCTTTCTTTATTCGTGTAAAACCTTTATCCCAAATGGAAAAACTTTTTGCTGTAACTGATTATAAGGTGTGAGCTTAAGTTTGGCTTCAATTTAAAGTATATCTAAATCTGCTAGTACATCTAACACTCCCCTCCCCCCAAACCGATAATGCTGCTGTCTGCTTCATCCCCTGTGCTCCTTCATCCAGAGGTAGGGGGAGGGGCACTCTCATACAGGAGGCGTGTTACTGGACAGATCGCAAGGTGAAAACAGAAGGGGAAAAGCCTAAAAAAACAGAAAACGAATGCAGCCACCACATCTAATGACTGCAATATATTACATTTTTGGTTTGGGATTTAATATCACTTTAAGATGCTGAAGTCAAAGCAAAAGGCAGGATCATCACAGAACAAAAAAGTAGAAAAAGGACCTTAGATTGTAAGCTCCTTGAGGATAGGGGCTGATGCGAATGTGCAAAATATATATATATATGTAAAGAGCTGCATAAATTGACAGCGCTATATAAGTACCTGAAATTAATAAAACAGAAAAACATCAAAAACTCACAAAACAAACGTCAACCCATAAAAAACAATAAGCCACAAAAAAAAAAAAAAATCTGACATACAACAATACTGCGTGTCTGTCTTAGTCACATGGACTTTTTCCTCATTGAATGTCGCAGTGTGACTTGTTCTATAATGATAATGCCTTTTCTTTTTTTTTTTACTTTTGCGTCACTTGAAATATCGGCGGTGACTCGTGTCTTAAAGCGGCCCTCCCAGTACTGCAGGGGCCCAGGTACACCCTAGGCGGCCCCGTAGAGCAGAACAGTCACTCGGTGGTTAATCAGCCACCTATACAGAGCCCTCTCCTCCTCAGACACTTCACCCGCCGCACACAAGGCTCTCATTTAGGATGCGGCCCCCGTGCAGGTCAGGAGACCGCCTGTTCATCTGCCAGTGGCTTTTGTGTCCGCTGCCGTTAATTGGTCCTAATCCCCTTCTGAGATGTGTTCTGCTACCCTGACCCGGCACCCTATAGGAGCCTTCACTGGAGGAGGCGGCCCATTCATCGCCCCCTGAAAAGCCGCCCTAACCATTCCAACACTTTTCAGTTCAGGAATGAGCAAAGTAAAGCACTTGGGGGGGGTTACCCCATTCTTCATTCACTGCCAACAAAGACCCCAACGTGTACAATGAGAGCGAGAGAGAGAGAGGCCTGCCAATCAGAGCCGGGACGCAGCACTCTAGAAGTAGGAGAGGCCCCCAAATACTCCTGATGGCCAAATCCATTGTGATGCCTACAGCAGAGAGATTGTCCTGATATCAGATCTGTGCAATCTTCAAAATTCATCGGCTTTCTAGTGCGAGGATTGCCTGACAGGAACTGATTGCAGTGTTTAGATAGGACCCCGCACTTGCCAGGACAAGGAGTTCTGGTGATGTCCAGGAACTCAATACAAGGATGGTGGGAACCCCTCATAATGGGCACAGCAGGTGTACAGACCCAGGAAATTAGTACAGAGGTGATAGGAACCTCTCATAATGGGCACGGCATCTGTTCAAACCCAGAAACTAATTTTAGCAATGGTGGGAAACCCTCAAAATGGGCACAGGTGTACAGACCTGGGAAGTCAATGCAGGGATGGTGGGAACTTCCAAAAATGGGCACAACAGGGGTGCAGAGACTGGAAATCAGTCCAGGGGTGGTGGGAACCCCTCATAATGGGCACAGCAGGTGTACAGACCTAAGAAGTTAGTGCAGGAATGGTGGGAACCTCTCAACCTCTCACCAGATGAACAGACGTGGGAAGTCAATGAAGGGATGGTGGGAACTTCCAATAATGGGTACAGCAGGGGTGCAGACTCAGGAACTCAGTGCAAGGATGGTGGGAACCTCTCATAATGGACACACCAGATGCACAGACGTGGGAAGTCAATGAAGGGATGGTGGAAACTTCCAATAATGGGCACAGCAGGAGTGCAGACACTGGAAATCAGTCCAGGGATGGTGGGAACCCCTGATAATTGGCACAGTAGGTGTACAGACCTAAGAAGTTAATGCAGGGATGCATTAACTCAGTTGTGTGACATTAGCGAATTAATATTTGCTATTGGCTTCCTGCTTCTCCTCCCAGACCAATCAAGAATTGGATCCTGAGACCCGAGTGGCAGAGAGGAGAAGCGATCTGATTAGCCGGAGCAGAAACAGGGATGAAGAGGAGGAGATGCAGGGGGAAGCCACCAAAGCTGCCCAGGACCTGGATGGGGTAAGTGCAGGGCTGGCGGACGGATAGGCAGGTGAGCGAGTGCGGGGGGGGGTGACGGGGGGGTGGTTTGTGTGTGGGGTTATTGACTGACTGACCAATCAGGGGGGGCGGCCGGGTGGTTTGTTTATGGACAGCAGGTGTGCAAACACTGGAACTGTACCAACCTAGGAAGTCAGTGCAGAGATGGTGGGAACTTCTAATAATGGGCACAGCAGGTGTAAAGACCTGGGAACTCAGCACATGGATGGTGGGAACCCCTCATGATGGGCACAGCAGATGCACAGACTTGGAAAGTCAATGCAGGGATGGTGATAACATCAATAATGGGGCACAACAGGAGTGCAGACACTGGAACTCCGTGCAAGGATGGTGGGAACCCCTGATAATGGGCACAGCAACTATGCAGAGACAGGTATTCAGCACAGGGATCCTGTGAACACCTCATAATGGGCAGAGCAGGTGTACTGACCCAGGAAATTAGTTCAGGGATGATGGGAACCCCTCATAATGGGCACAGCAGCTGTGCAAACCCAGAAACGTGTTGCAGCAATGGTGGGAAACCCTCATAATGGGCATTGTAGGTATGCAGACTCGAAATCTCAGTGCAGGGATGGTGTGAACTGATAATGGGCACAGGTGTACTTCCACTTGCACTTCCAGGTTTCCAATAGGCCCTGTAAACCACATCAGATCCAATAGTGTAATTGTACAAGATCTTCCTGGAAGGCACAGGTGACGTAGCCTTCACAGGGTGACAGCTGTGAGCCCCTGGCTGTGTTACCTGTGCTTTCCTGGGAGATCTTGCACAGGCCCCATTGAAACTGGTATGGTTTAGTATTAATCTATAACAAACGGTGCCAAATCTCATATGGTGCATGAGCCAATCTTACACACGTGCCGTATGAGACATGGCCAGGTCTCATACAGCATATACGCAAGATGGATGCATGCACCATAGGAGATCTGGAGCCATTTGTTATAGTTCAAAAACAAACCAGGCAAAAATACCTTACTTACCTTTTTACACTGATGCGTTTTGGCTGCATTTTCATCTTGCTAAAAAGACCTGCTTGCAGCATCTTTGGTGCAAAACCGCACCAAAAACGCAGGTCCCCATTAAAATTTTATAGAAAACGTGCCAAAAATACATAAACATTTTTAGTGTGTATTTTGAGTCACATGTCCAAGTTTCACAGGTGCATGCGGGGTAATAGGCACACAGAAAACGCACCAGAAACACTGGTGACATAGCCTTCCCAGGGGGTAGTTTTGAGGCCCTGGCATAGTTTGCTATTGTTCATTAAAGTGGCTGTAAACCCTCCACATACCCAGTGAAGTGACTGGCCTCAGGTGATACACAGAGATGAAACACATCTTGCTACATAGGTTGTACCTGTTTATCTGCTGTCTTCTATTCTCTACGCCCATTCAAAGTTGAGAATTTATAATGCTTATGAGAGTTCAGAAAAAAAGTGGTGGAGAGCTGAAATTACACACTGCAGCACTCAGTGGGGGGGAGCTCTGAGAGCTGATTGGAGAGAAGGGACACACCCTCCTTCACACAGCACACTGGAACAGAGCTGAGGCTGTCAATCACAGGCTGTGTGCTTGAGCTCTCTCCCTGTCACCTTTTTCCTCTTGGTGTCAAAAAAACTTGTCAGAAGTGATTCATGTTGATAGCAGAGGAAGGAGGCAGCAGACAGAAATGACACTTAGTGCTCTGGATTGAGACAAATACACACTATAGAGGGATATGATTTGTTCAGCTGCACTGCTATCAATCTATCCAATCAAGAGCCGAGAACCCCGGGCAGAGAGGGTGAGCGTGTCTCCGGCGTGGGAACGAACGGGCTCAGGTACGTAAAACGGAGGGGCTGGGGGGGGGGCGGTTAATGAGGGAAGTTTTTTAGGATGTATTAATGTGAAAAACCACGAGGGTTTACAACCCCTTTAAATCAATAAGAGCTCTGCAAGGAACTCAAGAATAAACAATTGTAATCTGCATCAGATCTGTTGTTAAACATTTTATTGTTTATTCTCAAATTAAAAAACTCACAAAGAGGTAAGAGCACGGCAGACACAGCAGTCACTGAGAGAGCGGTAAGTGCACTTAGTAATTCAGCTTTGAAAAATTGAACTATTCTCAATGGAAACAAGTCACAGTTACATTGTCAGGCTACAAAAGGACCCTCAAACATGACCAAAGAAAATACAAAACACGACATCTTATAACTTCAGAACTAGGGGTCAGTGTTCATTTTGGCAGCAAATTTCAATTCAGTTTTAGTCTAAAGCCCCGTACACACGATCGGACTTTCCGACGGGAAATGTTGGATGTGAGGTTGTTGGCAGCAAGTCCGACCGTGTGTACGTTCCATCGGACAATTGTTGTCGGACTTTCCGCCAACAAATGTTGAATAGCAGGTTCTCAAATTTTCCGCCAACAAATGTTTGTTATCGGATTGTCCAAGAGTGTGTACACAAGTCCGTCGGACAAATTTCCAAAGTACAAACACACATGCTCGGAAGCAAGGACGAGCCGGAAGCGGTCAGTCTTGTAAACTAGCGCTCGTAATGGAGAATTAACATTCGTGACGTGGCAAATTATGAAATCTCCAAATGCAGCACACAATTCTCTTCTTCTTTAATGGGATAATAATGAAGCTGCTTTGCTGGTGATACTGATGGGGTTATTGCAAACTAATTTTCAAAGGCTTTTTTTTTCTAGTGATATCAGGAATAATATTATTATGCTTTTTTTTTTTTTTTTTTTTTTTTTTTTTTGTGCAAGTTACCACAACACCATTATCCTGTAGTTTTTAAGATCAAAGATACAACTATGTTGGTGTCCCTTGTCAATTTTACATTGTATTTTATAAAATGTAACTGCCTACTCCAAAATTGCCATTTGAAGTAAAACACATAGCCAAGTATTATTCTACACAATTTTTTTTATTGTGCATTAAAAAAAGAAAACAAATAAAATTAGACATGCTATCTGCCAATAGAACTTAACCAAAAAGTGCATTCTATGCATCCAAGAATATAGAAAATATAACAAATCAAATCATTATTTAACCAAAAAAATTATGTCAAAGCAATAACTCCAAGACCAATAATAAATAACACGTTCTCTCCTCCGATTCCGCAACATGTCTGGTTGACGAACGGCCGTTCAGAAACGAACTGAAAAGCACAAAATGAAAAGCGCTAAGTGAAAACGCGAAAAGAAAAGCACAAATCAACACTCACCAAACTTCTACTAACATGAAATTAGCAGAAGCCCAAAGGGTGGCGCTAAAGAGCTGAAAAACAACGCAGTACGTCACTACATTCGTAATTGTTGGCTAACAATTGTGTGACCGTGTGTATGCAAGACAAGTTTGAGCCAACACCCTTCAGACAAAAGTCCACGGTTTTGTTGGCCAACGATCCGATCGTGTGTACAAGGCATAAGTCTTAGGACTAAAATGGCATTTTAGTTTTAGTCCCATTTTAGTCTTCTGCAATTGTTTTAGTTTTAGTCGTATTTAGTCGACTAAATCTCCAGTACATTTTTGTCGACTAAAACTCATTTCAGTCGTCTAAAATCTAATGAGTGTAATTAAATTGTAATGCATTAATTAACCTTTCTCTACAATTTCCAAACTCATTTTATAGTGCTGGAGTGAAAAATCGAATATGTTATTATTTATGGTATTGAGGTATGAACATGCACTACAGACCAGTGTTCGACCAACTTTGTGTGACCGTGTGTATGCAAGACAAGTCTGAGCCAACATCCGTCAGAAAAGATCCGATTGATTTTGTTGTCGGAATGTGCGATCGTGTGTGCAGGGCATTAGAGATAAATGTTTGTCAAAGGCTAAGTTCACTTGACATGTGCAGAACGAAAACATTTGTTTTGTTTCAGTTCATTAATTAACTAAATACGTTTTTGAAATTCGTTTTGTTGAGTTTTTTAATTTGCTTTCAAATTTTCCGAATTCGTCCGAATCAAATTCAATGCGAAGGAATTTGGAAAATTCGAATCAGGATTATTTTTTTTTTGCTGAATTTTTCACATCTAAGAATTGCAACATGTTTACATTTCATATTCGTTTCAAAATTTGATTTGAATTCTGTTATTTTAGACAAATTTCATTTCATTAGGTTGGAGGATTCGTTTACATTTGTTACTATTGTGATTCGGAATTCGGATACATCTAAATTTACAAATAACAAAAAATGTGTCCAAATTTTAATTCGGAACGAAACAAATCGTACATATCTAAAGTTCACCTTTTCACAAAAATTGAAAAGATGAAACAACTCTAAATATCCCTGCCACCCCTTTGGACCCTAGTGCACATTGCAGCTCTGAGCTGACGATGTAGTAGTCCATAATCTGTACATCTCAAAACACAGCCCTGGAGTGAGTATCCATCATGATGCGCACAATGGCAAGCCCTCATTGGCCAGCGTGACTGTGTGGACCAATGAGAGGTGCATCTGAGGCTTCTTAAGGTAAGTTGTCCCAGAAAAAAGAAGTGCTCCCCATTAGTCAGTGTGGTCACGTGATCGGGCTGTCCTATAAGCACTTGCTGTTGCGAGCATTATGATGGATTCTCACCCTGGGGCAGTGTAGAGTGGTGTATGGACCTCTACAATGGTAGCATGGGGCATCACAGCCACCATCTGCAGTGGGATCCAGAGGGGTGGCCAAGATATTTTGGGTTAAATTACCTTTTTATTTTTCGTGAAAAAGATGAACCTACCCTTTAACCACTTGTTGCCCGCCATATAGCAAAATGACGTCGCCAAAGTGGTTGTCTTATCCTGACCGGACGTCATATGATGTCTTTCAGGATAACAAGCCGCTGCGTGCCCCCGGGGCAAGATGTAATAACTACCTTTTTCCTCACTCTGGTATGGTTCCTCCTCACCGGCCTCTCGAAGCCTCTTCTGTAAGGTGCTCCAGCGGTGGTCACATACTGAAGTTATCACATATGGTGGAGGACCAATTGTTCCGCATTACATATAAAGATGGCAAGGGTCCACCTACAACCAAAAAGCGTTGGATAAAAGGGGTGAGCGCTGAAAGCCTGCTGGAGCGAGGGATACGTTCTACAACTTTTTCTTCTACACCTAGACTTATAGAGGAACTTCAACCCTTCCAAGTAAATGAATCAACAATATGCCACTTATCTTTGATGGTCTTTTATCCAGGAAAAACATACAAGGTCAGCAAATCCTGCATTTTCCTTTTCTTCCCCACCGTTCTTCCACTTCATGTCCAGGCCTGTGCCTCCATCTTTTTTTACTTTGTGATCAGGAGCCGGCTGTCTCTTCTGGGATCTTGCAGCCGGCCCTCAATGACATCATGCCCGATAAGTGTTCACGTGGCACTGTGGGAAGCCCCTTGGGATATGTGATTCCAGTATCTCAGGAAACTGCAGGAGGCTTTACAACATTTTCACTTAGGTGAAAGCCTGAAATTGCTCAAGCTGAAATTTACACAAACTTGAATGAATAACAACTTTTCAATTAGAGAGAGAGAGTCTGAAAGCAATCAGCTTGTGCTGTGCCATCTCCTATGAGAATGCCCTATAAATCCTATTTAATGGCTGCACCTTGTATTGTATTCAGTGTTTATTTGTTTAACGAGATTTTATATACAGAGTAAAAAAAAAACAAAACTATTTAATCTGTTCCTGCCCGCACTATAGCCAAAAGACTGCTCCAGTTCTGGGAGGACGTCCATGGACATGCTCCCACGTGTGTGCCTCCCGTGTGCCCCCTGGGGCTTGTGCTGCGCATGCTCTGTGACTGCTGTATCCTTTGGACACAGCTGATCACAGATCGCGGTAAAGGGCCAATCACAGCGGCCCTTTACCATGTGATCAGCTGTGTCCAATCACAGTTGGCCCCATGTAAACTGACTTTCTGCTATATCAGCATTCCTTTCCTCACACAATGTCTCTGCACATCAGTGCAGCCTCATCAGTGCCCATTAGTGAAGAATAAAAATGACTTATTTGCAAAATATTATTCAGAATTTTCTGTCTTTTTTAGTTTGTTTAGCAGAAAATAAAAACTCAGCAGTGATTACAGACCACCAAAATAAATAATCTGTCCAAAAAAAAAAAAATTATAAAATGTAATTTGGGTACATTGTTGAATGACTGAGCAGTTGTCATTTAAAGTGCCACGGCGCTAAAAACTAGCCTGGGCAAAAAGGGGGTGAAGTGATTAAAAATATAAAAACTTTAAAATAAAATAAAACTGGTCAATGTAGCCTGCTTTTAATGTACACTATATTGTCAAATGTATTGGGACACCTGCCTTTACACGCACATGAACTTTAACCACTTACCGCAAACCGCCGTAGCTGTACGTCGGTACTTTGACGCTAAATACCGTTGCTATGGCAGCAGCTAGCTGCCATAACCCTAGTATCTTCAGAAACGGCGGGCGGTTCTCTTTTGGTTAAAAGTTGTCTCTGCGGCAGATTCGCAGCGAGATCACTTTTATCGGGGGTGGGCCCAGCGAGATCCCCCCTCCTGCTCCCACCACGCTCCGGTTGTCTCCACCGCTTACCGGAGCCTTCGGTCCTCTCCCCTGACAGGACTGGAGCCGAGTGAGAGAATGGTGGCCCCCACTCGGCTCCATAACATTAGATGGTGGAAGCGACGTCAAACGTCACTTCCCCCCCCATTGGTCTTAAAAGGGAAATTTTTTTTTTGCATTAAAGTGTAAATATGAGATCTGAGGTCTTTTTGACCCCAGATCTCATATTTAAGAGGACCTGTCATGCTTTTTTTCTATTACAAGGGATGTTTACATTCTTCGTAATAGGAATAAAAGTGACCTAACATTTTTTTTTTAAAGGACAGAGTAAAAATAAAATCTAAAAAGTAAAATAAATAAAGAAAAAAAAATTTAAAGCGCCCCATTCCGCCGAGCTCGTGCGCAGAAGCGAACGCATACGTAAGTTGCACCTGCATATGAAAACGGTGTTCAAACCATACATGTGAGGTATCACCACGATCATTAGAGCAAGAGCGATAATTCGAGCAAAAGACCTCCTCTGTAACTCAAACCTGGTAATCTGCAAACATTTTTAAACATCGCCTATGGAGATTTTTAAGGATCAAAATTTGTCGCCGTTCCACCAGGGGGCGCAATTTTGAAGTGTGACATGTTGAGTTACAATTTACTCGGTGTAACATTATTTTCACAATATAAAAAAAAAAAATGGGCTAACTTTACTGTTGTCTTATTTTTTAAGTCAAAAATTGCGCCTGTAAGACCGCTGCGCAAATGCGGTGTGACATAAAGTATTGCAACGACCGCCATTTTATTCTCTAGGGTGTCTGAAAAAAAATATATAATGTTTGGGGTTCTAACTAATTTTCTAGCAAAAAAAAAATGATTTTAAATGATTTTAAACAACTGTCAAAAAGAGGCTCGGTCCTTAAGTGTCATCCCAGTCTTAATCTCTTAGAGCATTTGTGAGGTCAGGCACTGATGTTGGACGAGAAGGTCTGCCTCGCAGTCTCCACTCTAATCCATCCCAAAGGTGTTCTATCGGGGTGAGGTCAGGACCCAAACTCGCTCATCCATGTCTTTATGGACCTTGCTTTATGCACTGGTCCAAATCATTCGTTGGATGGGGGATTATGGTGTGGGGTTGTTTTTCAGGGGTTGGGCTTGGCCCCTTAGTTCCAGTGAAGGGAATTCCTAAGACATCAGCATACCAAGACATTTTGGACAATTTCATGCTCCCAACTTTGTGGGAACAATTTGGGGATGGCCCCTTCCCATTCCAACATGACTGCACACCAGTGCACAAAGCAATGTCCATAAAGACATGGATGAGCGACTAAGGCCCTGCATTCCTGCTCCAATTTTACATAGATTGCACCAGCTAGGTGGCGCTATTGTTTTAGCTTCAGGGCTGTAAATGCCATGGTGGCTCACATACTGATACATAGAGCTGTGAATAAGTTATTTTCCACCTAGAAGTGAATTTAGTAATAAGGAATTATTATTTTGCGCAGTGGACATTCTACAATTTGTATTAACAGTCTGCAGATTCTATTGCAGTCATCAGAATCCGGACTAGCTGGATTTTCACCAGAGTGGGAAGAGTTGCAGTTACTGGATAGTGATGAGGATACCTCTAAAGATTTATTTCAGATTTATCTGCCCCTTTTATATCATGTGATCTCCGCTGGTTCATATTCAATGTTTGCGGTGCAGGAATTTAAAGCACAATCAGAATACTTTATTGATCCCAAAGGGAAATGATTGAAAAATGTAATATATTGCAGCTTATCGATCATCAGATGTGGTGGCTGCATTCGTTTTCTTTATTTTTTTCCCTTCTGTTTCCACCTGGTGATCTGGCCAGTAACACACCTCCTGTATTAGTGAGGCACAACTCTGGATGGACGAGCACAGGAGGCACAGCAGACTGCAGCATTGTCAGTTGGGGAGAAGGGGCGAGGGGTTATGTTAAATGCATTGGCAGATTTAGATACACTAACAACTTGAAGTCAAACTCCAGCTCACACTTTATAATCAGTTAGGGCCCTTTCGCTGACTTGTCCGTAATACGGATTCCGCTTGCTTGGTGGGGGGATCGATCCACTGATCCCCGCTGAGCAGGCGGATGACAGGTCTCCACTCACTGTGCAGGGACGGAGCTGTCAGAGCCCCGCTCTCCTCTATGGGGAGATCAGATGAAAATGGACCGTCTGTCCGTTTTCATCCGATGCAATCCGATCCTCCAGACGGATGGAAAATAGGCTTTCCATCCGTCTGGATTTCACGGACAGGATCGGATCGGATATCGGCGGATGTCAGCGGACATGTCACCACTGACATCGGCCGCTCCATAGAGGTGAATGGAACGTCCGATCAGGTCTGCCTGAAAACTGACAGGTGGACCTGATCAGAGCGCCCGTGTGAAACGGGACTTACAGCAGTTTTTTTTTTTTTTTTCCTTTTTGGGATAAAAGTATGTGTGAATAATTAAAAGCTGATTATTTTAATCACCCCTGCCAGTGTTAAGTGGTTTGTCTCATCCATGTAAACTGATAAATTCTGCTGGAGAGCTTGTGCTTTTGAAACACAGCAGGCTCGCTGGCCAGATCATCAGATGATAATTGAAGAAAGAATGCCTAAAAAGGAAAACAAATGCAGCCATCACATGTAAGAATTGGTAGGCTGCAATATAAAAAGTGTTTTCATTTGGGTTTAATACTGCTTTCATTTACCACAGAAATACACAATGCAGCACAATCAAAGAAAGGTGGGAGTTGCCAGAACAAAAAGCAACTGTTTTCCCTTTTCACAGCTTCAACATGAGAACCTTCAATCCCCCAACAGACATAAGACAGCGTATGGCAGCTCTGCAGACAATCAATCCCTTAACTCCGCAGAGCATTGCATGAACAGTCTCTTGTGTGAGAAGCTGTAAACCTCAACCAAGTGGCATTTCCTGTTCTTTGTGCACTGTGTATTATAAACAACTCTCATGCTTTTAATAAAATACTGGCTACTTTGTACACTTTGTCCACAGTGCCGCTGATCTCCCACAGCCACTTTGCAGCCACTTCCTTTCTGTATGCACTCCGGGGACGGCTGTGTGGCATTTCTCAGGGCAGGTTTGCTGATAGTGACAACAGTGGACCATGTCTGCATATTGTGTGTTGAATTGACCACCTGTAGTCTCCACTGGAATTCTGTGTGACACGGTGACAACACATGAGAGCAGGGACAGGTCGTTGTCACACAGGTATGTCATACAACATTTTGGTCACGTAGAGTTGGACCCAAAATGTACAAGTTCCCAGTTCACTGAACATGGCCACCTCAATGGCCAGTCCGCTCAACCTCCAGCTGCTGCAGACAGAAGTCATTCATTTAATGGCGGTATGATCACTTATTCATTTAATGGCGGTATGATCACTTATTCATTTAATGGCGGTATCACTCATTTATTTAGTGGCGGTATCACTCATTTATTTAGTGGCAGTATTATGATTGCTGCCCCCTCCCTTTCCTGGCCAGCCAGGCTGCATGCTTGGATGAGGGTCTTGTATGGATTTTGGGGGTACCCTCCTATTTTTTTTTTTGCTTTTTGCATGGGGTACTCCCTTAAAAACCATACCAGACCTACATCAAGATAATGGTCTGGTATGGATTTTTAGAGGGAACTACAGGACTTTTTTTTTTTGTGGGGTGACCTTTACAATCCATTGTCAGATAGTGAATTAAATGTTTTTTTTCCCTTTGTATAAGAAAGTGCATCACTTCATGGGCAGATTTAAAGAGTGCCCCACGTATGTTAATTAATGGATTTATGTATTTTTTATTTTTTTTTTATTATTATTGCTGCATAGGTGCATGTCTCTTATGGCGGTGGCGGAGCCACCACATCTAGTTATTTGTAAGCTGCAATATAATACATTTTTAGTTTCAGTTTTAATACTGCTTTAAAAAAAAATGACTAAGACCCCTTTTACACAGAGACGTTTTATCGCTAGAAATAGTGCCTGAAAAGTACCTCCCATTCATTACAATGGATGCTTTCACACCCTGGTGGTGCGCTTGCGGGACGTTCGGAAAAGTCCTGCAAGCAGCATCTTTGGGGCGGTTTGGAAGCGCTGTGTACATTGCAATGAATGGGCAGGGCTTCCAAAGCGCCTGAAAAGCGCTTCTGAAGCGCTGCAACAAGGGAATTTTTAACCCCTTTTTTGGGGTTAAAAGCATCCAGCTAGCAGCCGAAAAGCAGCGCAAAAGCGCCGCTTAACCAGTGGTAAAGCACCGCTAAAAAAAAAACGCGCTTTACAGCTAATGGCTGGCGCTTTCAGTGTGAAAGGGGTCTTAAAGAGGAAGTAAAGCCATTCTGTAGACTTGTACCTACAGGTAACCCTATAATAAGGCTTACCTGTAGGTACTATGAATATCTCCTAAACCTGTACAGTTTAGGAGATATTCACACTTCACAGCCAGTGATGTCACCGGCGCATGCGCTCTGAAGGGACAGTATACCCGTGCCGTTCCTTCAGAGCTCCGTGCCGCGGTCCGTGACTCCCGCGCATGCGTGGGAGTGACGTCATCGCGGCAGGGCCAATCAGACGGCCAGAGGATGTGAACCCGGGAGGAAGACGGGGTGAAGATGGAAGCATCTGTAAGACCTCACAGTGTGGCGGTGCAGGGCTTCGTTCTAAGGTAAGTATTTCATATTGTGCTAGTATGCAATGCATACTAGCACAGTATGCCTTTATTTTGCAGGGTTTTAAAAAGAAAAATTGGCACGCTTTACTTCCTCTTTAAGAATTGACATTAACCACTATGTACTGCGACTGAGCGGCCGCTGTAGGCAAAGCGACATACTCATGTGTCGCCACCTACTTCAGGGTTTAGGGCGCACGCATGTGTGTGTGTCCCGCCTGGCACACACTGTGATTGTACACAGCGGAAGCCTGTCAGCAAGTCCTGACCCAATGTTTCACGTACGGGACCTGCTGCTGGTGTGCAATCACAGCCCAGAGCTCTGTGTTGGTAAACAACACAGAGCTTTGTATGGAGGCAACGATCTGTCAGTTTCTCATCCCTGGAAAACAGGGAATATGAAACGTAGGGATCTCTTAGTAAAAGCAGCACATATTACACATAGTTAGGCACATAGTTAACACGTTGATCACCCTAGATGTTAACCCCTTCCCAGTCTGTGTCATTGGTACAGTGACAGTGTATATTATTATTACTGTAATAATGTCACTGGTGATTTCAGTGGCAGTTAGTCAGTTCCCTCCCAGCGTAACTATCACAGTCCCATTATAAGTCACTGATCACCACCATTAGTTGTATAAATAAAAAATAAATTTCCAAAATGTATATATATATATATATATATATATATATATATATATATATATATATATACACTATAGTTTGTAGGAGCTATAATTTTCACGCAAACCAATCAATATACATGTATTAGGATTTTTTTTATCAAAACATGTAGCAGAATACATTTTGGCCAACATTTATGAAGAAATTATATTTTTTAATATTTTTAATTGTATGTGTTTTATAGTAGATGTTTGGTCTTTTTTTTTTTTTTATATTGCAAACAGGGGTCATCAAATACCACCAAAAGAAAGCTCTATTTGTTTGAAAAACATTATATAGATTTTGCTTGTGTACAGTGTTGCATGGCCACGCAGTCACCAATTAAAGTAGCGCAGTGCAGAATAGCAAAAAATAGCCTGCTCATGAAGGGGGTAAAATCTTCCCGAGCTGAAGTGGTTAAAAAATGAAAGATTTTAGGAGATTTTAGCGATTGGGTTTACATCCACTTTGAAAGGACAATGCAAAAAAAAAGAGAGCAGTAAAGAAAATGTTAGCTTCAAGTCCACTATTTCTTAGACTGCTGTCTTACGCCTGTTTTTTTTTTTTTTTTTGCTTTTTTTAGCCGCAATAAAAAGTTGTCCAACGCAACCCTCCCACGATACAGAAAAAAAACATTACACAAAGTGCTTGTTTCTATTGTTACACAGACGCACCGGGGGCCCATCCGTGGAGCCATGGGTCATCGGCAGACAGAGAAATGAACAGACACAAGTCACTGGTCCACGCACATCGCCTCATTTCCATTTAATTGCGGATCCAGATAGCCAGAAACACATGAAATCTTCCCACATATCAAATAATAATAATTTGGTGTTTAAATAGAATGTGAAAATACATTAAATTTTTTTTATATATAGTTTTTCTTTCATATATAGAGATGTCAAGTCACTCGCACAACATTAACACAAAACAAACCTTGGACATCCAGAACAAAAAAAAACAAAAAAAATTTGGCGGCAAATTTCAGGTGTTGAAATTTTCCATAATCCAGCTACGTTCCCTTCACTTAAATAGTTTACAATAAAAATATTAGAATAAGATTATGGCGCCGAACAAGGCCGTCCTTCAGCTGCACGGAGGCGTGCGGCATCTCTGGCTCAGGAGCAGGTGACGCAGGTCCGCGGGGGGCGAGCACCAGGTCAGCTGATCAGAGTATGTCATTGTGTAAGGCGCCCCAAGACGCATTCAAGTACTAAGTGACAATTGCTGGTGTAACGTCAGTAAACTGACACGGAGAGTACATGAAAGTGAGCACAGCATAAGGTTCCTTAAGACTCTCCCCCAACGCTCGCTTGTGTGCGATTGGCTCTTTGGTGGGACTGGACAGAGTTAATTAGTTGTAATGCTATTTTTTTAAATCAATCACATATTAAAACCATTGAGTCAATCTTTTATTCTTAACGCACCATATTCTGCGAAACTTTTTTTATGAAAAAAAATTTGGCCAGAACTAAAGGTTGAAAGACAGTAATGGGAAGGTTGAAGGGGACAAAGAGTGCTGCCAATGCTGGGAAAGGGAAGGGGGTGGACCATGGGGGACTTCATATAATGGAGTAAATTGGGATTCATCTTTCTGGCACGTTGCTGCGTTATTATCCGTAACACACGACTGGAAAAAGAAGTACAAATATTTAATTTAGGGATGACAGATGGAGATTGAACTTCCTAGAACAACTGATTGTTACACAATTTTCATTTTCACTTTCCAAACATTCCAATTCATGTCATTGACAGGGGTGATGGATGCAAAAAAAAGTTTAGCTGCTCTAAAAGGTGAAGATAATGGCGTTTGATGGAAGTTCAGACTGGAATTATGATGAAAACTCAATTCTGCTGTCATATTACACCTTGTACATTCTGTAGGTCCTTCCAGCCGAGCTGAGTTCCGGGTTTATGGTCAATATTTGGTGGCTGGTTAGGGATAGGGGTACAGCGCTTGGAGACAGGAAACTATGGTAGAGTCCCTCCCTTCGAAAGGGGGAGACAGGCAAGATTAAGGTCTACACTCCTAGGAGGTCTGACTTTAGGGTGTCTATAGGTACAGTTCCCAAAGTTTGCAACTGGGAGTTGGTGAGGGGTGCAAAGCTCCTGTTTCTGGGAACAACTGAGTGTTGGGGGAAGTTTGGTAGAGCTGAAGAAGTTTTGGGGATGAAATGATTGGAAGTCTGTGTTTGAAAGGACAGAGGTAAGGACTATAGGCCTTTACTTTTGGGGGTCAGTGGTCTCCAGTTACACTATTCTGAGGTTTGGGCATCAGTGGCAATAAAGATAGAGTATTCTGAGGTCTGGGGGTCACAGGCACTAAGTTATAGCATTCTAAGGTTTGGGGATTTGTGGCATTAGGTTACAGTATTCTGAAGATTGGAGATCACTGGCTTTAAATTTTAATATTCTGAGGTTTGGGGATTGATGATAATAGGTTATAATATTCTGAGGTTTAGGTTGATGGCATTGAAGGGGAAAGTACTCAGAGGTTTGAGGGTCAATTGCATTAGTTTACAGTATTCTGAAGTTTGGGGATCTCTGTCAATAAGTTATAACATTCTGAGGTTTGGGGACTGGTGAAAGTGAGTTTAAATATTCTGAGGTTTAGGTTGATGGCATTAAGGGGTAAAGTACTGAGCAGTTTGGCAGTCAATGGCATTAGGGGTAGAATATTCTGAGGTTGGGGATTGGTGGCTTCAGGGGTAGAGAATTCAGAGATCACATGCCTGATACATTTAATCGGAGAGTGTCGCCCCACATTAGGAATAGTCAGTCCAGAGATTTCTTCTCCAGAACCTCTTTAGATGAATTTCTAGAGTAGGGTTCGAAGGCTGAGGAGCTGAGGTACCTGGCGGAGAGTTCCTGGAGGTTCCCTGCCATTGTCAGTGGGTTAGAGGATAACCGGTTGGCCACAGTGCCCAGTAAAGTTGGCACAGGCATGCTGAATATGCTGTGCCCTGAAGAGTGCAGTCCAGGTTGGTGAGGGGGGGCATTGGTGACTTCGGGGATGGATGGAGCCCCGGGTCCAGAATTGTTGGTGGCCCGCAGTGCTCCTGCAGCACAGGCTGGCAATAGTCCAGGCAGACCAGGAGGGGACAGGAGACGGCCTTGTTCCAAAAGACGGAGAACGCTGCAGGTGGCTGCAGTTTCTGAGACAACTGACCGCAGCTCAGAGTCCTTACCCTGGTCCTTTTTTTGCTTTGTCCTGCGATTCTGGAACCACACTTTCACCTGTCAAGACAGCAAACAGAACCATGTGAGCTAAATAGGAGGAGAGAGAGAAAATAAGTGTGTGTGTGTGTGGGGGGGGGGGGCAAGGAAAGTGGTTGTTTTAGAGAGAAGGGAGAGATGGAGGAGAAAAAGAGACAGAGAAAGTTGAAAAGGGGGGGGGGTAAATTTGGGGAAGGGGGAGAGGGTTGAGAGAAATATGGGATAGAGATAGAAGGCAAACAAGGGAGGGAGAGTTAGAGAGAGAGAAAGAAAGAGATGGGGAACAGACAGAGAAGTAGAAGAGAGCAAGAAGAGGGGGAGAAAAGATGGGATATAGGGAGAAAATTGGAAGATAGGTGGAGAGAAGTAGGCAGGCAATGATAGGAAAAAGAGAGAGGAGGGATAGAGGGAGAGAAAATAGATAGATAGGGAGAGACAGAAAAGGGTGAGATTAAACAAGTAAGGGATAGAGGGAAGAGGAGAGGGGTATGGAGATTGGGAGATAGAGGTGGGGAGGGGGGGTAAAGGGAGGGAGAGAGAGACAGTATAGAGGAAGGGCAAGATAGAGAGGGAGAGAGAAAGATAGGAATAGACAGAGTAGAAGAGGAAATAGAGGGACAAGGGGAAGGGAAGAAGGATTTGGAGGTACTGGGGAGAAGAGTATAGTGGGGTATAGAGGAGTATGAGGAGGGGTATGGGGAAGGGCAAGCAGTTACTGGGGAGAAGGGTATAGTGAGATATGGAGGGCTATGGAGAAGGGTATGGGGGTAATGCGGAGAAGGGTATAGTGGGGTATGGAGGAGTATGGAGAGGGGTATGGAGTTACTGGGGAGAAGGGTATAATGAGGTATGGAGAAGCGTATAGAGTTACTGGGGAGAGGTATAGTGGGGTATGGAGGAGCATAGAGAGAGGTATGGTGGATTATGGAGGAGAATGGGGAAAGGTATGAAGAAGAATATGGAGGTACTGGGGAGAGGTTTGGTGGGGTATGAGGAAGAGTATTGGGAGAGGTAGGGAGGTACTGGGGAGAGGTATGGTGGGGTATGAGGAAGAGTATAGGGAGAGGTAGGAAGGTACTCAGGAGAGGTATGGTGTGGTATGGGGAGGAGTATGGAGGAGTATGGGGAGAGGTATGGTGGAGTATGGAGGAGTATGGGGAGGGGTATGGAGAAGGGTATGGGAGTACGGGGAAGAAGGGTATAGTGGGTTATGAAGGAGTATGGGGAGGAGTATTAGGAGAGGAATGGAGGAGTATGTGGAGGGGAATAGAGGAGTATGGTGGAATAAGGGGAGGAGTATGGTGGTGTATGAGGAGGAGTATGGGGAGGGGTATAGTGGGGTACGGAGGAGTATGGGAGGAGTATAGTGGGGTCTGGAGGAGTATAGGGAGGGGTATAGTGGGGTATGAAGCAGTATGGGGAGGCATATGAGGAGAGGTATATAGAAGTATGGGGAGGGGTATAGTGGGGTATGGAGGAGTATGGGGAGGGGTATAGTGGGATATAGAGGAGTATAGGGAGAGGTATTGAGGGGTATAGTGGGGTGTGGAGGAGTCTAAGGAGAGGTATGGAGTGGTATGGTGGGGTATGGAGGAGTATAAAGAGAGATATGGAAGGGTATAGTGGGGTATGTAGGAGTATGGGGAGGGGTATAGTGGGGTATGTAGGAGTACAGGGAGAGGTATGGAGGGGTATGAGGAGGGGTATAGTGGGGTATGGAGGGGTATGGGGAGAGGTATAGAGGAGTATAGGGAGGGGTATAATGGGGTATGGAGGGGTATGCAGAGAGTTATAGAGGAGTATGGTGGAGTATGGGAAGAGGTATAGAGGAGTATGGTGGAGTATGGGGAGGGGTATAGTGGGGTATGAAGGAGTACAGGGAGAGGTATGGAGGGGTATGGGGAGGGATATAGTGGGATATAGAGGAGTATGGGGAGGGGTATAGTTGGGTATGGAGGAGTATGAGGAGGGGTATAGTGGGGTATGGAGGAGTATGGGGACTTGGGGAGGAGTATGAGGAGAGGTATGGAGGAGTATTGGGAGAGGTATAGAGGAGTATGGTGGAGTATGGGGAGGGGTATAGAGGAGTATGGAGGAGTATGGGTAGAGGTTTTGAGGGGTATAGTGGGGTATGGATGAGTATAAGGAGAGGTATGGAGAGGTATGGTGGTGTATGGAGTAGTATAAATAGAGGTATGGAAGGGTATAGTGGGGTATGGAGGAGTATGGTGAGGGGTATAGTGGGGTATGGGGGAATATGGGGAAAGGTATAGAGGAGTATTTTGGAGTATGGGGAGGGGGTATAGTGGGGTATGGAGGAGTATGGGGAGAGGTATGGAGGGGTATAGTGGGGTATGGAGGAGTATGGGCAGATGTATTGAGAACGAATGGTGGAGTATGGGGAGGGGTATAGTGGAGTATGGAGGAGTATGGGGAAAGGTATGGAGGGGTATGGTGGGGTATGGAGGAGTATAAGGAGAGGTATAGTGGGGTATGGAGGAGTATGGGGAGGGCTATGGTAGGGTATGGTGGGGTATGAAGGAGTATAAGGAGAGATATGGAGGGGTGAGTGGGGTATGGAGGAGTATGGGGAGAGGTATGGAGGGGTATAGGAGAGATATGGAGGGGTATAGTGAGGTATGGAGGGATATGGGGAGAGGTATAGAGGAGTATAGGGAGGGGTATAATGGGGTATGGAGGGGTATGCAGAGAGTTATAGAGGAGTATGGTGGAGTATGGGGAGAGGTATAGTGGAGTATGGTGGAGTATGGGGAGGGGTATAGTGGGGTATGAAGGAGTACAGGGAGAGGTATGGAGGGGTGAGTGGGGTATGGAGGAGTATGGGGAGAGGTATGGAGGGGTATAGGAGAGATATGGAGGGGTATAGGGAGGTATGGGGGAGTATGGTGGGGTATAAGGAGAGGTATGGGGGGGTATGGAGGAGTGTGGGGAGGGGTATAGTGGAGTATGGTGGGGTATGGAGGAGTATAAGGAGAGGTATGGAGGGGTATAGTGGGATATAGAGGAGTATAAGGAGAGGTATGGAGGAGTATGGTGGGGTATGGAGGAGTATAAGGAGAGGTATTGAGGAGTATGGTGGGGTATGGAGGAGTATAAGGAGAGGTATGGTGGTGTATGGAGTAGTATAAATAGAGGTATGGAAGGGTATAGTGGGGTATGGAGGAGTATGGTGATGGGTATAGTGGGGTATGGGGGAATATGGGGAGAGGTATAGAGGAGTATTTTGGAGTATGGGGAGGGGGTATAGTGAGGTATGGAGGAGTATGGGGAGAGGTATGGAGGGGTATAGTGGGGTATGGAGGAGTATGGGCAGATGTATTGAGAACGAATGGTGGAGTATGGGGAGGGGTATAGTGGAGTATGGAGGAGTATGGGGAAAGGTATGGAGGGGTATGGTGGGGTATGGAGGAGTATAAGGAGAGGTATGGTGGGGTATGGAGGAGTATGGGGAGGGCTATGGTAGGGTATGGTGGGGTATGAAGGAGTATAAGGAGAGATATGGAGGGGTGAGTGGGGTATGGAGGAGTATGGGAAGAGGTATGGAGGGGTATAGGAGAGATATGGAGGGGTATAGTGAGGTATGGGGGAGTATGGTGGGGTATAAGGAGAGGTATGGGGGGGTATGGTGGGGTATGGAGGAGTGTGGGGAGGGGTATAGTGGAGTATGGTGGGGTATGGAGGAGTATAAGGAGAGGTATGGAGGGGTATAGTGGGATATAGAGGAGTATAAGGAGAGGTATGGAGGAGTATGGTGGGGTATGGAGGAGTATAAGGAGAGGTATTGAGGAGTATGGTGGGGTATGGAGGAGTATAAGGAGAGGTATGGTGGGGTATGGAGGAGTATGAGAAGGGGTATAGTGGGGTATGGAAGAGTATAAGGAGAGATATGGAGGGGTATAGTGGAGTGTGGTGGAGTATGGGGAGGGGTATAGTGGGGTATGGAGGAGTATGGGGAGGAGTATGGAGGGGTATAGTGGGGTATGGAGAAGTAAGGGGAGGGGTATGGAGGGGTATAGTGGGGTATGGGGAGGGGTATAGTGGGGTATGATGGAGTATGGGGAGGGGCATAGTGGAGTATGGAGGGGTAAAAGGAGAGGTATGGAGGGGTATAGTGGAGTATGGAGGAGTATGTGGAGGGGTATGGAGCGGTATGGAGGGGTATAGTGGGGTATGGAGGCATATGGGGATGGGTATAGTGTACGGGTATGGAGCGGTATGGAGGGGTATAGAGGAGTATAGTGGAGTATGGGGAGGGGTATGGAGGGATATAGTGGGGTATGCTGGAGTATGGGGAGGGGTATAGTGGGGTATGGAGTGATATAAGGGGAAGTATGGAGGGGTATGGTGGGGTATACGGAGAGGTATGGAGGGGTATGAGGAGGGGTATGGAGGAGTATAAGGAGAGGTATGGTGGGGTATAATGGGATATGGAGGAGTATAAGTAGAGGTATGGAGGGGTATTATGGGGTATAGAGGAGTATGAAGAGGGGTATAGTGGGGTATGGAGGAGTATAAGGAGAGGTATGAAGGGGTATGGAGGAGTATGGGGAGGGGTATGGAGGGGTATGGTGGAGTATGGGGAGGGGTATAATGGGGTATATTGAACTATGGGGAGGGGTACAGTGGGGTATAGAGGGGTATATTGGGGTATAGAGAGAGGTATTGAGGAGTATGGTGGGGTATGAAGGAGTAGGAGGGTGGTATAGTGGGGTATGGAGGAGTGTGGGGAGGGGTAGGGAGGGATATAGTGGGGTATGGAGGCGTATAAGGAGAGATATAGAGGAGTATAGTGGGGTATGGAGGAGTATGAGGAAGAGTATAGTGGGGTATGGAGGAGTATGGGGAGGGGTATAGAGGGGTATAGTGGGGTATGGAGGAGTATGGGGAGGGGTATAGAGGGGTATAGTGGGGTATGGTGGAGTATGGGGAGGGGTATAGTGGGGTATGGAGGGGTATAAGGAGAGGTATGGAGGGGTATAGTGGAGTATGGTGGAGTATGGAGAAGTATGGGGAGGGGTATGGAGGGGTATAGTGGAGTATGGGGAGAGGTATGGAGGGGTATAATGGGGTATGGAGTAGTATGGGGAAGGGCATGGAGGGGTATAGTGGGGTATGTATGGGTATGGTGGGGTATAGTGGAGTATGGGGAGGGGTATGGAGGGGTATAGTGGGGTATGGAGGAGTATAGGGAGGGGTATAGTGGGGTATGGTGGAGTATGGGGAGGGGTATGGAGGGGTATAAGGAGAGGTATATAGGGGTATAGGGAGAGGTATGGAGGGGTATAGTGGAGTATGGGGGAGTATGGAAAAGTATGGGGAGAGGTATGGAGGGGTATAATGGGGTATGGAGTAGTATGGGGAGGGGTATGAAGGGGTATAGTGGGATATGTAGGAGTATGGGGAGGGGTATGGTGGGGTATGGAGGAGTATGGGGAGGGGTATGGAGGGCTATAGTGGGGTATGGAGGAGTATAGGGAGGGGTATAATGGGGTATGGTGGAGTATGGGGGGGGGTATGGAGGGGTATAATGAGAGGGTATGGAGGGGTATAGCAGGGTATGGTGGATTATGGGGAGGGGTATAGTGGTACATGGAGGAGTATGGGGAAGGGTATGGAGGGGTATATTGAGGTATGGAGAAGTATGGGGAGGGGTATAGTTGGGTATGGAGGAGTATAAGGAGAGGTATGGAGGAGTATGGTGGGGTATGAAGGAGTATGGAGAGGGGTATAGTGGGTTATGGAGGAGTATAAGGAGAGGTATGGTGGGGTATGGAGAAGTATGAAGAGGGGTATAGTGGGGTATGGAGGAGTATGAGGAGAGGTATGGAGAATGGGGAATGGTGAAGAATAGGGAGGGGTATGGGGAGGGCTATAGTGGGGTATGATGGAGTATGGGGAGGGGTATAGTGGGGTATGGATGGGGTATAAGGAGATGTATGGATGGGTATAGTGGAGTATGGTGGAGTATGGGGAGGGGTATGGAGAGGTATGGAGGGGTATAAGGAGAGGTATGGAGGGGTATAGTGAGGTACGGTGGAGTATGGGGAGGGGTATGGAGGGGTATAAGGAGAGGTATGGAGGGGTATAGTGGGGTATGGAGGAATATAGGGAGGGGTATAGTGGGGTATGGTGGAGTATGGGGAGGGGTATAAGGAGAGGTATGGAGGGGTATAGTGGAGTATAGTGGAGTATGGAAAAGTATGGGGAGGGGTATGGAGAGGTATGGAGGGGTATAGTGGAGTATGGGGAGGGGTATAATGGGGTATGGAGTAGTATGGGGAGGGGTATGGAGGGGTATAGTTGGGTATGGAGGTGTATAGGGAGGGGTATAGTGGGGTGGGGTGTAGCATGGGGAGGGGTAAGGAGGGGTATAAGGAGAGGTATGGAGGGGTATAGCCGGGTATGGTGGATTATGGGGAGGGGTATAGTGGTATATGGAGGAGCATGGGGAAGGGTATGGGGAGGTATAGTGGGGTATGGAGAAGTATGGGGAGGGGTATAGTTGGGTATGGAGGAGTATAAGGAGAGGTATGGAGGAGTATGGTGGGGTATGGAGAAGTATGAGGAGGAGTATAGTGGGGTATGGAGGAGTATGAGGAGAAGTATGGAGGGGTATAATGGGGAATGGTGAAGTACAGGGAGGGGTATGGGGAGGGGTATAGTGGGGTATGGTGGAGTATAGGGAGGGGTATAATGGGGTATGGAGGGGCATAAGGAGATGTATGGATGGGTATGAAGGGGTATAGTTGGGTATGGAGGAGTATGGGGAGGGGTATGGAGGGGTACAGTGGGGTATGTGGAAGTATAAGAAGAGGTATAGAGGGGTATGGTGGGGTATGGAGGAGTATGAGGAGAGATATAGAGGGGTATAATGGGGAATGGTGAAGTACGGGGAGGGGTATAGTCGGGTATGGAGGAGTATGAGGAGGGGTATAGTGGGGTATGGAGGAGTATGGGGAGGGATATGGAGGGGTATATTGGGGTATGGAGTAGCACAGGGAGGGTTATGGAGGGGTATAATGGGGTATGGTGGAGTATGGGGAGGGGTATAGTGGGGTGTGGTGGAGTATGGGGAGGGGTATAGTGGGGTATGGAGAGGTATGGAGGGGTATAGTGGAGTATGGTGGAGTATGTAGGAGTATGGGGAGGGGTATGGACAGGTATGGAGGGGTATAAGGAGAGGTATGGAGGGGTATAGTGGAGTATGGAGGGGTATAGAGAGGTACGGAGCATTATGGGGAGGGGTATGGAGGGGTATGCCGAGGGGTAGAGAGGGGTATGGATGGGGTATAAAGGGGTATGGAGGGGTATGCGGGGGTATAGAGGGGTATAGAGGGGTATAGAGGGATATGGATGGGTATAGAGGGGTATGGGGGGGTATGGAGGGGTATAAAGGGGTATGGAGGGGTATAGATGGGTACAGAGGAGTATGTAGGGGTATAGAGGGGTATGGAGGAGTATGGAGGGGTATGGAGGGGTATAGAGGGGTATGGAGGGGTTTGTAGGGGTATAGAGGGATATGGATGGGGTATAGAGGGGTATTATGGGGTATACAGGGGTTTGGATGGGATATAGAGGGGTATGGAGAGGTTTGGAAGGGTATAGAGGGGTATGGAGGGGTTTGGAGGGGTATAGAGGGGTATGGAGTTGTATTCAGGGGTATAGAGGGGTATGAAGGGGTATAGAGGGGTATGGAGGGGTATACAGGGGTATGGAGGGGTATACAGGGGTATAGAGGGGTATGGAGGGGTATAGAGGAGTATGGAGGGGTATGGAGGGGTATAGAGGGGTATGGAGGGGTATGGAGGGGCATAGAGGGGTATGGAGGGGATTGGAATGGTATAGAGGGGTATGGAAGGGTATAGAGGGGTATGGAGGGGATTGGAGGGGTATAGAGGGGTATGGAGTTGTATTCAGGGGTATAGAGGGGTATGAAGGGCTATAGAGGGGTATGGAGGGGGTATGGAGGGATATACAGGGGTATGGAGGGGTATACAGGGGTATAGAGGGGTATGGAGGGGTATAGAGGAGTATGGAGGGGTATGGAGGGGTATGGTGGGGTATAGAGGAGTATGGAGGGGCATAGAGGGGAATAGAGGGGTATGGAGGGGATTGGAGTGGTATAGAGGGGTATGGAAGGGTATAGAGGGGTATGGAGGGGATTGGAGGGGTATAGTGGGGTATGATATAGAGGGGTATGGTATAGAGGGGTATGGAGGGGTATGGAGGGGATTGGAGGGGTATGGATGGGGTATAGAAGGGTATAGAGGGGTATGGAGTGGTATAGAGGTGTATAGTTGGGTATGATGGGGTATAGAGGGGTATGGAGGGGATTGGAGGGATATGGAGGGGTATAGAGGGGTATGGAAGGGATTGGAGGGGTATAGAGGGGTATGGAAGAGTATAGAGGTGTATCGAGGGATATAGAGGGGTATGGAGGGGTATAGAGGGGTATGAAAGGGTATAGAAGGTGTATGGAGGGATATAGAGGGGTATGGAGTGGTATAGAGGAGTATGGAGGGGTTTTGGAGGGGTATAGAGGGGTATGGATGGGGTATGGAGGGGATTGGAGGGGTATACAGGAGTATAGCGGGGTATAGAGGGGTATGGAGTGGTATAGAGGGGTATAGAGGAGTATGGAGGGGTTTGGAGGGGTATAGAGAGGTATGGAGGGGTATGGAGGAGTATGGAGGGGTATAGAGGGGTATGGATGGGGTATAGAGGGGCATGGAGGTGTATAGAGGAGTATGGAAAGCTATAGAGGGGTGTAAAGGAATATGGGGAGAGGTATGGAGACAGAGAGAGATATAACCAGTGAGAGAAGATCGGGTGTTGAAGAAATAAATGAAATGAAATCAGACTGACAGGAGGGGGACTCTGGGGGCACATTTTTGAAGGATATCACAAGGTGCCCTCGGGTGGGACATTCATACTGTCGGTGCCTCATTGATCGATCTGAATCGTATGACAGTTTGTCCCAGGAGAAGAATCTGCTATGTGCCCAGATCGGAGATCGTCCTGGAGATCCCATCCGGAGAACAGATGGAGCTGATGGGATCTGTCATCCGATTCGGAGTTACATTGTACAATGTTATATCCCAATTCACATCTCACTCAATCCAGCGATCAGACAAGTTCCAATGGTATCCAAACCGACAGCAAATCGTCCCTACAGGCAACCGACATCGTACAATCTACAGCCGGGTCCAACCCTCAGACCGGAAAAATCTGTCGGCACACAGGACCTCTGTACATAGAATATACTGGATATAGACGGAGCGATATCCCCTGTGTGTACACTATAAACACTCAATATACCCCTTTACATCCGAGCATGCATCGCCCGATAATGATATCTTCTCAGATTCCGGGGAAGTCCCCATACACCAAAATTTTACTGGAGCCAAACCGACACCCTACACACACAGCCGACCATCGCAAGGGATTTTTAGTATAATATAATGATAAGGAGAATAACTGTAATAAAATGTTAAAATATGATGATTTAATAACAGAGATTATACAATGAATTGTTATTATTATTATTATTATTATTATTATTATTATTATGTTGTTGTTATTAATAGAAATATATTTAAAAAAAAGTTAAAGTGTGAGAGCTGCATAACAATAATAATGATAATAATCGTAAAATTTAAAAGCAGTCGCAGCAGTAATATTTTAATAATGATCATTATTATTGTTACTTTTTATTTAAATATAATATAATAAAATATCCTTACATTTTTTTACTGCTGCTGCTAATAGTAATAATAACAACAACAGAAATCATAATAATAATGATCATGATGATAATCTGAATTATAATATTCCTATATTTTTGTTTCTTTTATTTATTTTTTCGTTGTTGATACCGATGATGATGATATTATTATTATTATTATTATTATTATTATTATTATTATTAGACGATTTGGTACATCGGGTCGGATTATGGATCGCAGTGTGTACACCCCTTCCTTTCTATTTGTATTATATAAATAGTTATAATAATATCATAGTAGTATGTAAACAATCGACGGTGTATGAGGACAGTACAGATTAGAATCGGGAAATAGATGGTTCACATATAAGAGAATTTGGGGGGAAATAATCAATAGGAAATAAATTATGTAGGTGATGTAGAATATAGAGAAAAGAAGAAAAAATACATATTGGGAAACAATTCTGTACATTATGTACATTAGTTAATGCAGCAGAGAGAATACAGAAGAGCTGATATGTCCCACCCGAATATAATACAATATAATATAATATAATATAATATAATATAATATAATATAATATAATATAATATAACATAACATAATATATAATATAATAAAGAGGGATCTATATAGGTGAGTGGGGGACTGTACATCGCACTGTCATAGGATGTCATCTATAAATGTCAGATATATGAAGAATAATAGACTCCAGGAAGGGGGTTCACAGGATCCCCCCATAACTGGACTCCCCCAGGGTCTACGAATATTCTGGTATTGGTGTTCTGAAGGTTGGAGGGGAAGAATGAAATCTGGCAGACGAATTATAGGATCCTCCAGAAATAAATGCAAAATAATCCTATGGTATCAAGAGACTACAGAGTGTAGAGATAGAAATTCTATATATAGATATAATAATATAATCCCCATTTAAAAAAATGCATGTAATATTTATATATAATATACAATTATTAAATTAAAATGAATAATGAAAACATTTTTTAAATTAATTTTAATGTATTAATTTTATATTATATATAAATATTACATGCATTTTTTATGGGGATTATTATAATAAAATATTACATTGTAATTATTTTATAATTTATATATTGCGTATATCACTGTCAGCTATGTCCTTCAGTCTGCCACCCTCAGCAATTGATCAGGACAATTTGATCTAGTCTGTAAGAATTATTGTGCAGATTTGTACACTGATAGTCCCAACAATTATGAGTGGAGAATAAGATGTGTATCTGTATATTAAAGTCCAGGCTCTGTATGGTGTGGTAAATGCCTTTGAATAGTAAGGTAGAGTCTCTCTGTACGATGTGATAGGAGCTCTGTATAATAAAGTGGAGGCTTTGTAAAGTGTTGTGGAGGTTCTGTATATACTAAGACGGAGTCTGTTTATAATAAATTGTAAGCTCTGTGTTTTATATAGTGGATGTTTTGTATTATAAGTTACAACTTCTGTATGTTATGATAGAGGATCTGTATGAAGGGTCTGTATAGCTATATAGTGGAGGTTCTAAGCTGTCTGGTATGATAGAGGCTCTGTATAGAGGCTCTGTATAGTGAAGGCTATCTGTAGTGTAATGGAGGTTCTGTATAATAAGGTGGAGGTTCTGGATAGTCGGTGGATGCTCTGTGCAGTGAAGGTTGTGTATAACTGTATGGAATTTGTCTTGTGTTGTGTGCTGGAAGTTCTGTATATTAAAGTGGAGGCTCTGTACAGTGGAGGATCTCTGTATGGTGTTATAAAGGCTCTGTACAGTGGGGGCCTCTGTATGGTGTCATAGAGGCTCTGTACAGTGGAGGATCTCTATATGGTGTCATAGAATCTCTGTACAGTGGAGGGTCTCTGTATGGTGTCATAGAATCTCTGTACAGTGGGGGGTCTCTGTATGGTGTCATAGAGGCTCTGTACAGTGGGGGATCTCTGTATGGTGTCATAGAGGCTCTGTACAGTGTGTGTGTGTGTGTGTGTGTGTGTGTGGGGGGTCTATGTATGGTGTCATAGAGGCTCTGTAAAGTGTGTGGGGGGTCTGTGTATGGTGTCATAGAGGCTCTGTACAGTAGAGGATCTCTGTATGGTGTCATAGAATCTCTGTACAGTGGGGGTCTCTTTATGGTGTCATAGAGGCTCTGTACAGTGTGGGATCTCTGTATGGTGTCATAGAGGCCCTGTACAGTGTGGGATCTCTGTATGGTGCCATAGAGGCTTTGTACAGTGGGGGCCTCTGTATGGTGTCATATAATCTCTGTACAGTTGGGGGGTCTCTGTATGGTGTCATAGAGGCTCTGTACAGCGTGTGATCTCTGTATGGTGCCATAGAGGCTCTGTACAGTGGGGGCCTCTGTATGGTGTCATATAATCTCTGTACAGTTGGGGGGTCTCTGTATGGTGTCATAGAGGCTCTGTACAGTGGAGGCTTTGTGGTGGCTCCGTACAGTGGAGGTCCTGTGCAATAAATCGGCATTGTCAGGTTCGGTGGAGGCACTTTGAGGATGTTGATCCTCCAGTGGAACCTCATACCTGGGTCTCTGAGAGGTTGAGTTGCCGGGCCAGTTCTGTCCTCTCTCTGCCCACCACGTACTGGCACCTCTGGAACTCCATCTCCAGCCTGTACAGCTGCTCCGCGGTGAAGGAGGTTCGGGTCCGCTTGGGCCGATCCAGGTCCAGCCCCTTCGGAAGGATGATCTCCCGGATCGAGCCCTTGGCATCTAAGGGGGCAGAGAAGGATATCAATAAATTCCAAAAAAAGTTTTCTTACTCCACCCCTAAATCCAAACAATCACTAACAGGGGGGGCCCCGGAGTCACTTCACTGAATCCCAAATATTCCAAACCATCCATCACAGGGGCCCCTGAGGAGCTCTTCCGTTCTGCTGGGGTCCCCAAAACTCCTCCTGTTGGGCCCCAGCAGCCCAGAAACTCTGGAATCGGATCATTTTCTCTTTTATACTTCCTCTGACATCTAATTATTAAATTAAATAAATCAAAAGAATATCGGGCATTTCTGTACGATAAAAGAGAAAAGTAAATAGCAAGAATTTCCCCTCAGATACTCTGTATAAAGAAATCATTTCTAAAATATAATGGTACATCGCACACTGGACACTGAACTTTCCCGTAAATTTTCTGGCTCGCCCCAAATAGTATTGATTATTTTACTGCTTCCCGCAATTTATAACCGAATTTTATCAATTCTATAAACACCTAAATTAGAAAAATCACAGAAAGAATAAGGAATAAAAATGTTTATAATTATTTATTTTATTTGTCAGGTGTTGTGGAGGGACGATTATTGTTAATGTTATTATTATTATTGCAATTTCTACAACTATATATTTAAATGAATAATAAACGTAATACTTGTGGTAGTATTAGCATTGTTATTACGTCATCATAATATCAAAAAAATCATCAATTACATAAAAATAGTAATAATAATAAAAATACTACTAATAATAACAACAATGAAATCATATTATTAACAATAAAAATAATAATAACAGCAACAACAATAAAAAATAATAAAGCAGCAATACAAAACATCATAATAAAAAAAATACTACTAGTACTATTATTATTATTATTAATATTATTAATAATAATGATAATAATAATAATAGTACTACTATATAATAATAATAACAAAAGAAATAATAGTAACAACAACAATAAAAATAACTATAATAATAGAAAATCTACTACTACTACTAATAATAATACTATTAATACTATTACTACTACTACTACTACTACTACTACTACTACTACTACTACTACTACTACTACCAATAATAATAATAGTGGTGCTCTGTGGGTCTCTAGCTGGTACCCTGGGCACTTATTTTTCCTTCACAAAGAACATTTATCTTTCTCAGAGAGCTCTGAGCGGACCCCAGGGGATTGAAGTAAACTTCTCTCTGGGAGCTGGAGGCAGATTTTATTGAAGTTATCGGAATTATTTTCCCCAGAATTCAGGTCCACTGTGGGAATATTTCTCATTATGGCACTAATTAAGCTAATGAAATAAAAGATGTGATTATTGTCTATAATTAGGAAATGTACAGGAAGCCTCCAAAAGAGTCACTGAGAAGAATGCTTAGAGGCAATGCAGGAATTCTGTCCCTGGGGGGAGGTTTGGAGGGAGGAAAGTGTGAGTGGATACTACCACTGCTGTACATAGACCAGTATGAGGACAAAGCATGGGTCTCTACCTACCCTGTCTGCTAGAGAGGATACAGAGGCTGGTATGGTGGGTAGGATGCTTCTAAACAGGATTAGAGGCTGGTATGGTGGAGGACATGCTAGCTGGCAAGACTAGAGGCTGGCATGGTGGATGGAAGGCTGGTGGTCAGGACAAGGGACTGGTATGGTGAGTTGGAGGCTGCTGTGGAGAGCTAATATGGAGGGTAAATAATTGGTATGAAGTGATAGAGGCTGTATAGTTGGTGGAAGACTGACAGCCATGAAACAGTGTTTGATATAATGTTTAGGAGGCTGCTATGGAGGGACAGAGGCTTTCCATGGTGGGTCATAGGTTGGTATGAAAGGACAAACCTTAATATGGGTGTTAGGAGGCTGCTATGGAGGGGATGAGGCTGGTATGGTGGTTAGGAGGCTAGTATGGAGGGGCAGAGGTTGGTATGGTGGGTAGAAGGCTGCTATAGAGGAAAATAGGCTAGTGAAAGGTGTAGGAGGTTGGTATGAAGTGACAGGGGTTCTGTGTGGGGCTTAGAAGGCTACTATGGAAAGACAGAGGTTAGTATGGTGGGTAGAAGTTGCTATGGAGGCAAAAGCCTGGTGTAATTTGTAGAAATTTGGTATGGAGGAACAAGAGATGGTATTAGGCTTCTGTGGAGGGCAGAGGTTGGTATGGTGGGTAGAAGGCTACTATGGAGGCAATAGGCTGGTATCATTTGTAGGAGGCTAGTATGGAGGAACAGGAGCTGCTATGGGGATTAGGGGGCTTCTATGGAGGGCAGATGTTGGTATGGTGGGTAGAAGGCTGCTATGAAGTGACAGAGGCTGGTATTGTTGAGTTGGAATCCAGAAGTCTGAGACTTAATGGTACAGAGGCTGGACTAGGGGATTGGACCCCAGCATAGGTACAGTGAGTCCTATATTGGTACTGGAGATAAGGGAGGTTTGCCTTTTAGGCACACAGTCTCACTAGTTGGCAGAATTTGACAAGTAGGTTAATATTCCTCCAGTACAGGTAAAATATTCGATTTATGATGGCTGGTATAGGACATACTGGTTGGTGTGAAGGTGCAGAGGTTGGCATATGAACAAATGATGTATATGGAGGCATAGGATCTGGTATGTGATATTATGGCATGTAGAACAGAGGCTAGGGAGAATATGGAGGCAGTCTGGCACTGGGACATACAAGCTGGTATTGAGTGACTGATATATGGAGACAGAAGTTGGCACGTTACCTCGGACCAGAATCCTCCTGCAGTAGTCTGGGTCAGTTGTTCCACCGTTCTTAGACTTTACACAGGTGTCGGAGGCTCCAGGAGTTGAGTATGTGGCTTGCTGCTCCTTGAGGTAAGAGTCCCCAAGGCTGCTTTGGCTGTCTCTGGAATCTTTGCCTTCCTTGTGCCCAGGTTTGGTGTTTCGGGGCTCCTCTGTGCCAGGGTTGCACCTAATGTCCATACTGCGCGTTTTCTCAAACATATATAGAGAAGAATTCCCTTTGCTGCCAGGAAAAGGGTCCAAGGCTGATACTGTGGGCGCTGAGGTAACCTGGTAATAAATAGGGTCCCCAGCTGGTATCGGGGGACTCTGGTGTTGATTTGGGCAATGGGTCCCCAACTAGTATTGAGGTATCCTGGTGTTGATTTAGGCAATGGGTCCCTAGCTGGTACCCTGGGCACTTAGGTATGCTGTTGTCAGTTTGGGCACGGGGTCACCAGGTATTACCCCAGGCAGGGGGTCTCCGTGTGCTGGTCTGGGGTCTGAAGGATGATCAGGCTCCTGAGGTGCACGCAGGCTCTTGTATCTGGTGTTGCTCGTGTCCAGTGATTGAGGAAAAGCAGTAAAAAGCTCTCATGCCTCCTTATTAGACACACTCATCATACAAGGGGTCGCTGACTAGATGCTGCCACTGATTACGGGTAATTTTCAAGCCTCCACTTTGAGGTTACCTCATGAATACACTAAATTGTTTGGCTAATATATTAGATCACAAATGGACGGTTCCTGAGCTTGTCCCCAATCAAGTCCAGCTTATCCAGAGGCGCACACACAAGTGATTGGTCTGCTGGAGTCAATCACCATCTCCAGGAATGACACAAACAAACAACAACTTTCCTTTTGTGTGAGAAGATTCCCCGTAGATTGTCAGCCCCTGGGTATAATCACCCGCGCTGCCCTTCAGGACTCCCCAATCATCCTCCTCCTCCTCTTCTGCTGCTGCTGAGCAATTTTCTTTAGAGAGAGCAAAATCAGCTCTTGTGTCCTCCAGTTCCCATCCCTGGCCCTCCTGGACTGGGAAGAAAACTCTTTCTGGGGCTTCGGAGGGTCCTCACCCATCCAGCTGGGCTCCGAGGTGCCGAGGGAAGTGAGCCTGCCCCATTCACACCCCTCCAGCATGGAGCAGAAAGTTGCCTATTATCCCACCAGAGCACCTCACACAGAACGCGCTCTAATCCAATAAAACCATTGATTAGGCCACAATGCCTCATTTCAAACCACTGCCCCCGTGCACAGAGTCCTTGTCACCTTGCGAAAGGCCCCTCCTCGCAGACCTGCTCATTCATGGCTTTATGAGGAATGTGAGGGAGAAGAATGGCCCGAGAGTTGCTAATTATCTAATAGGAGCTGTATTAGCGCACAGCCCAGGGAGGGTGTCTGCTGGGCCCTTGGGGCAGGGTGAGAGGCTACACACAGCAAATGTTGTGTAGGGCTGATAGTACTGGACCAGTATAACTCGGAGGGTTCTTGTAGTGACTGCAATGAATGGCGCTGTGCCAAACCAATAGTAAAGGATAGGAAGTCAACAGCACTCCGAAGTTGCCTTTCCGAGATGTATTGTAAACACATAAGGGTTGATTTACTAAAACTGGAGAGTGCAAAATCTGGTGCAGCAAACCAATCAGCTTCCAGGTTTTATTGTCAAAGTTTAATTGAATAAGCTGAAGTTAGAAGCTCATTGGCTACCATGCACACTATTCTGAGTGTTCCAATTTTAGAAAATCTCCACCATAATGCCATATAGGTCAACCAGCCAATGTTTCAGTGCCTTGCAAGGCAAGCATTGGCATTTTGATCTATGTGACATTATGGGGGGGAATTAACATTTGTATATAAACCAGAATTTATTAACAGAAAATAGAATGGAACTGTGCACCAAATTAATAAAATGATATAAGCCTATTTGAAATAATGGGCACCCCTTGTGTGCCAATTAAAACCAAAAATGTAGTATACAATACTTTACATGACTGGATTGTAGACAAATTTGCTGCTCTTGTGTCCCTTGTGCGCTCTGTATTTTTGTCATACTTCTAAAACTCAATAAAAACGTTAAGCTGTAAAAAAAAAAAAAAAAAAAAAAAAAAATTAATATATTGCAGCTTACTAATCATTAGATGTGGTGGCTGCATCTGTTTTCTTTTCCTAGGCTTTTATTTCCCCTCTGTTGTCACCTGGTGATCTGGCCAGTAGCCCACCACCCTCACTGTGGATGAAGGCGCACAGGGGAACCTTTAGGCAGCAGCAGCATTGTTCATTTGGGGGAGGGTCAGATGTACTAGCAGATTTAGATACACTAATAAATTGAAGCCAAACTCCAGCTAACACTTTCTAAGTAGTTACAACATTTTTGTTTCCTTTTGGGTTTTACATGAATAAATACAAGCTGGTCATTTTAACCACATGCCAACCAGCACACGACAATGTACATCGGCACAATGGCACGGCTGGGCAAATGGGCGTACAGGTACGTCCCCTTTAAAACGTGGCATTGTGGGCGCGCGCGCCCACCGCATACTCCGTGACAGTGCCCGTGGGTCCCGCGGACTCGATGTCCGCCGGGGGCCCGCGATCGTGTCACAGAGCGGCAGAACGGGGAGATGCCTATGTAAACAAGGCATTTCCCTGTTCCGCCTAGCAACATGACAGGGATCTACTGCTCCCTGTCATCGGGAGCAGTGATCGCTGTCATGTCAGTGGTAGCCCATCCCCCCCACAGTTAAAATCACTCCCTAGGACACACTTAACCTCTTGATCGCCACCTAGTGTTTAACTCCTTCCCTGCCTGTGTCATTTATACAGTAATCAGTGCATTTTTATAGCACTGATCGCTGTATAAATGACAATGGTCCAAAAATAGTGTTCAAAAGTGTCTGATGTGTCCACCATAATGTCGCAGTGATGATAAAAATCGCAGATCGCTGCCATTACTAATAAAAAAAAAAATCAATAATAAAAATGCCATAAATCTATCCCATATTTTGTAGACGCGATAACTTTTGCGCAAACCAATCAATATATACTTATTGCCATTTTTTTTACCAAAAATATGTAGAAGAATACATATCAGCCTAAACTGAGAAAGGAATTTGTTTTTTTATATATTTTTTTAGGGATATTTATTATAGCAAATGTAAAAAATATTGCTTTTTTTTCAAAATTGACGGTCTTTTTTGTTTATAGCGCAAAAAATAAAAAACGCAGAGGTGATCAAATACCACAAAAAAGAAAGCTCTATTTGTGGGAAAAAGAGGACGTCAATTTTGTTTGGGTGCAACATCGCGCGACTGCGCAATTGTCAGTTAAAGCGACACAGTGCCGAATCGCAAAAAGTGCTCTGGTCAGGAAGGGGGTAAATCCTTCCGGGGCTGAAGTGGTTAAGCACCCCTACCAGTGGTAAATGGTTTGTCTCATCCCTATACCTGCTACATTTAGGGGAGAGTTAAGCCTCGTACACACAGTTCGATTGTTGTATAATCAAGTGTCTGATTTTTGTCAAAAGCGGGTGTGCAGGATTTTGTCTAGCATACTAACGATCCGAAAATTGTCGTTCGACAAACACGAACGTAGTGACGTACTATGAGAGTATAAAGAAGAAGTTACTTTCTAACGCGCCACCCTTTGGGCTCCTTCTGCTAATTTCATGTTAGTAGAAGTTTGGTGAGCGTTGATTTGCACTTTTTTGTTAAGTTATTTTCATTTGGATGGCAAAAAGCATCTCTCATATCATTTCTGTTGTTTTTTTTTCTGCACAATAAAAAAATTGTGGAGAATAATACTTGGCTATGTGTTTTACTTCAAATGTCAGTTTGGGGGTAGGAGTTAATTTAAAACAACACAATAGAAAATGAACAGGGGACACCGACATAGTTGTATCTTTGATCTTAAAAACTCCGGGATAATGGTGTTGTGGTGACTTCCTCAAAAAATCAAACAACAATCATAATATTAATATTATTTTTATCACTACAAAACAAATGCCTTTTAAAATACGTTTGGCATAACTAATCAGTATCACCAGCAAAGCAGCTTCATTATTATCCCATTAAAGAAGAAGAGAATTGTGCGCTGCATTTCGACATTTCATCAATTGCCGCGTCACGAATGTTAATTCTCCATTACGAAAAGTCGTTTACAAGACCGAACTCTACCCGGTTGTTCCTTGAGTCTGATCATGAGTTTTTATACTTTCGACTTTTGTGTCACGATTTCTGTACTGACCAACCAAAAATCAAGCCTCGTACACACGATCGGACTTTCCGACGGGAAATGTTCAATGACAGGCTGTTGGCGGTAAATCCGACCGTTTGTACGCTCCATCGGATAATTGTTGTCTGATTTTCCGCGGACAAATGTTGGATGGCAGGTTTTAAAATTTTCCATGGACAAATGTCTGTTGTCGGATTTTCCAAGCGTGTGTACACAAGTCCGTCGGACAAAAGTCCAAAGCACAAACACGCATGCTCGGAATCAAGGACGAGCCGGAAGCGGTCAGTCTTGTAAACTAGTGGAATGGAGAATTAACATTTGTGACGTGGTAAATTATGAAATCTCCAAATGCAGCGCACATTTCTCTTCTTCTTTAATGGGATAATAATGAAGCTGCTTTGCTGGTGATACTGATGGGGTTATTGCAAACAAATTTTCAAAGGCTTTTTTGTTTCTAATGATATCAAGAATAATATTATTATGCTTTTTTTTTTTTTTTTTTTTTTTTTTTTTTTTTGCGCAAGTTACCACAACACCATTATCCTGTAGTTTTTAAGATCAAAGATACAACTATGTTGGTGTCCCTTGTTATTCTTACATTGTATTTTTATAAATGTAACTGTCTACTCCCAAACTGTCATTTGAAGTAAAACACATAGCCAAGTATTATTCTCCACAATATTTTTATTGTGCGTTAAAAAAAGAAAACAAATAAAATTAGACATGCTATCTGCTAATAGAACTTAACCAAAAAGTGCTTTTTATGCATCCAAAAATATAGAAAATATACCAAATCAAATCATTATTCAACCAAAAAAATAATGTCAAAGCAATTACTCCAAGGCCAATAATAAATAACACGTTATCTCCTCCGATTCCGCAACACGGCTGGTTGACGAACGGCCGTTCAGAAATGAACTGAAAAGCATGAAATGAAAAGTGCAAAATGAAAAGTGCGAATCAACACTCACCAAACTTCCACTAACACCAAATTAGCAGAAGGAGCCCAAAGGGTGGCGCTAAAGAGCTGAAAAACCACGTAGTACATCACTACGTTCGTGTTTGTTGGCCAACAATTGCATGGCCATGTGTATGCAAGACAAGTTTGGGCCAACGCCCTTCGGACAAAATTTCACAGTTTTGTTGGCCAACAATCCGATCGTGTGTACGAGGCTTCAGACGTTGAGTTCACATCTGACAAAAATTTTATAGCCTGCACACCCAGCTTTTGTCTGACAAAAAAGTGAAATCGGCTGTCGAAAGCACCGTACTAACGATCCGAAAATCCGCAGACAGCTCATCTTATGAATTTTCCCATCTGATTTTCGTAGCGTGAGTACGAAGCTTTAGCTCACCAGGTGAAAATAATATGAAAGAAAGCCTAAGACCCCATACACACTATTAGATTTTCTGCAGATATTTGTCTTCAGATTTACTAAAACCATATAATATGAGGTCAAACCTTAAGAGTTTCAATTTGTATGCAATCAGGCAGGCCCTTGCACTACATGTTTTGGTAAATCTGAAGACAAAAATCTGCAGAAAATCTAATAGTGTGTATGGGGTCTAAGAATTTTCGTTAGAATTTCGCACCATTAGTGGGCCACAGCAATGGCCGATTTCCGTGCGGCCATCAAATTTGAGTGATCTGGCATGTTGGAATATTTTTGAAGAACAAACAAATTTCTAATCAATGATGGGAGAATCATTTGAAAAATATAATCTAATAAGAAATGTGCATGAGCTGTGACCTGGAAAGAAAAGAAGATTCCCCAGCCACAAAATGTATTTTTCTGTCGCAAAATGAGTTAAAAATTGAAGGCTAAGTTGGTCAAATTTCGTAAAATCAATGGCGGCTCCATCGGATTACAAAACACATGAAATTTGTGATTTTTGAAATAAAATTAGTTTGGAATTCGACCCATGTATGGTCTGCATAAGACTTGGTAAGCTGCAATATAACAAATGTTCGCTTTTGGGGTTAATACTGCTTAAGTCATTTGACTAATTCCCCAATTTCTAAAAGTTTAGCGTTTTCCACATCAAAAAAACAAAAGTCATGCATATGATTTCTATCAAAAAATGAGAAGCTGGGAGTTTCATCTGATAATGAGCATGCAACATTTGTAAAGGTGTACTGTTTTGTCTATAATAAAAGCTTTATATTGTTGGATGTTTTCAATTTTTCATTTTGAATATATGATAAATGAGAGCTTTTTCACACGGGTGTACATTGGGCATATGGCGGCACAAAGTAAATAACATGTATTGTTGTGGCGCCCGGGAGTAACAGCTGCAGTTTTATTTTTACCCAACGGGATGCATTACAGAATGTATAAAATGTATTTTTGAAAAGTACGCCTGCGCATGTGCGTGTGTAAATGTGAGTGCCAGCGGTTATGTGCTTATAGCCATGTGCAGCGTCTTTTGTAATGCATCTCAATGGACAACAAAATAAGCTGCGAGTGCCACAATAAGTGAATTTTACTCTATGCTGTCATACACCTAATGTCTGGTCATGTGCAAGACACCCAAAGAAGCTCCGTCCAAATATTCAAAATGAAAAGGATTGAAAGTCAAATGTGAATTAAAATAGACTTATATAATTAAGTTACATTTATATAAATATATAAATATTATATATAGCCCCGATTGCATATATTAATGATTTAAATTTATCAACTAAGACCAACATATGTGCTGAGTGAAGTCTGTAGTATAAATGTTACAAATATATATATATATATATATATATATATATATATATATATATATATATATATATATATAAAATATGTATAATATATAAAATATATATTACATAATTAATTACTTAATTAATATATGTGCTGAGGGAAGTCTGTGATATAAATGTTACAAATATATATATATAAATATATATATATATATATATATATATATATATATATATATAAAAATGTATAATATATAAAATAATTAATTACTTAATTAATATATGTGCTGAGTGAAGTCTGTAATATAAATGTTACATATATATATATATATATATATATATATAAATATATATAAATATATATATATATATATATATATATATATATATATACTATATAAAATATATATTAAATAATTAATTACTTAATTAATTAATATGTAAAACATTTAAAAACAAACAAAATCCGTAATTAATATATGTGCTGAGTGAAGTCTGTAATATATATGTTACAAATATATATATATATATATATATATATATATATATATATATATATATATATATATATATATATATAAATAATATATCAAATACATCTTAAATAATTAATTACTTAATTAATTAATATGTAAAACATTTAAAAACATATCTCTAACCTTCATGTGATCAATATTGTAAACTTGTAACACATGTGGCGATATGTACAACATTTTGTAGCAACTATATATTTTTGTTAACAAAAAACACATAAGGGGGTATTTATAAAAAAAAACAAAAAAATTGCATAGCTATTTGTCCTGCAAAACTGCATGTACATTCACTCTGTGTGAACGCTAGAGAAACAGTTACAAGGCCATTTTCTTCTGTACTAAAAATAGCATCAATCAGGAAAACACTGCATTATGGTCACTAGATGTAGCTGATGAGCATAGGAAATAAATACATAGTATGACCGTCAGCTCCATCTAGTGTTTGCATTTTCCTGATTCACTCTATTCTTATGAATGAAGAACATCCAACCTGGAGAGAAAGTAGGCTACGTTTGATTTTGCTGGCATTCACACAGAACAAATGTGCATGCAGTTTCTGTGATTTTTTTTATATAAATACACCCCTCTACTCTATGTTTATATTTCCCTATGTATCAAATTAACAATCTGCTTACACTAGGTTTATTTATTTGGTGCTTTTTGCACAGGAATCTATCATTTTAGAAAGTGAAAAATGTTTCCATGGGCAGAAGCCCTTGTTGACGCCCCCCCCATGTGTTTGAAATAAATCTTGGAAATGCATCTTTGGAGTTATGATGACTTCCATTCCTTTAGTTCCAGTCTGGTCTGCTCTTTCTGGGTGGAGAGACCTGATAAGTATCTCCATGTAAATGTTGGTTTCTTGCTTGCAGGGACCCCTGCTTTACACTTCAGGGGCCACGCTGCACCAAGGACACGGACTTTTGTCCCGAGGAAGTAAATACAACCCAATAAAAGGGAATTTCAGGCTGATAGGAAAAATAATATTCTTTTAATATGTATCAATAAAAGGTATAAATGCAATTAAACGGTAAGTCTACTTTTGGCAGTAATATTACAGTAGACATCTCACACTCTCAGCCATGGACTGCTCAGGGCCGGGCAGGTTGTTCACTCTCCTCTGGTCTGTCACTCCTGAACCAGGCTCAGATATAGAGAATAATGATGTCCTCCTTTATGGTCAGTCTCAGCGCATATGTCACATGATCAAAGGTCCTCCGCAGGTTGTAAGTATGGCCCAGCCATGGGCACTCCATGGTCTGGAGGATGTCTACCACTGGCAGCCTTGATGAAGAGGCTATAGGTGACGGGCTGGGTGCTTTTGGCAGAAGTACAGGTCGCCTTTAAACAGGGGAGTGGCTGATTTATAATACATTTACCAGCCAATTGGCTGTTTTATTTGCTTAGAAACTTCATTCTGGAAACAGAAGCAGGAATTTGGTTGTGTGGAACTGATACTTTCCTTCCGTGGAGTTCTTAGTAATCAGGTTTAGCATGGATGAGCGGAGGAGACAGCAGGACACACAGTGAGATATCCTACTGATACATACTCCAAACGTGCAGGGAGATCCTACAACTGTGGGAGGGGCAGAGACACAAACTACTGCAGGAAATCTCACCATTGTGGGAGGGGCAGAGACACAAACTACTGCAGAGAAATTACCATTGTGGGAGGGGCAGAGACACAAACTACTGCAGGAAATTTTACATTGTGGGAGGGACAGAGACACAAACTACTGCAGGAAATCTCCCCATTGTGGGAGGGGCAGAGACACAAACTACTGCAGGAAATCTCACCATTGTGGGAGGGGCAGAGACACAAACTACTGCAGGAAATCTCTCCATTATGGGAGGGGCAGAGACACAAACTACTGAGAAGAAAGTATAAATAATTCTGTGCTGCCTAGAAAATCAGTAAGCAGCTAACACAGCCATATAGGGTATAAGCATATAACAATAAAACAAAAATATGTGTAGCGCTAGGAAACTATAAAACTAAGAAATTCAGCTTAGGGACAATGAAGTCCAGCAAATGATAAAAAAAGAAGGAAAAAGTCCTTAATGTTTATATGACTCATGAGAGTTGATAGTCCATATAAATATAGTGACTTTATGTGGAAAACAGTTCAAATGCGTGACATCCAAAGTGAAGACAGGAGGAGCACACCACCACCGAAAGTAGAGAGGCTTACCAGATCTCGTAGACCCAGAGGGGCGTACGCCCAAGTGGGTCGAATCAGGCTTGGGTGGTGGGTGTTTGTAGATGTTCCGGACAAATGGTAAAGGTGGACATCAAAGGGTAAACCGTGGACTTGTGTGTCCCTCAGGATAAGGAGTAGATGGTGGTGATGTAAAGCAAGAAGGAAAAAGGCCACATAGCGTAATTCCATAAAACTTTATTAAAAATAAGAAGTACACTCACATGTAAGTCTTAGTAAAATCAGCGCTGTAAGAAAATGGCGGCAGTGGGGTCCTCTTAGACACAAACTACTGCAGGAAATCTCACATTGTGGGAGGGGCAGAGACACAAACTACTGCAGGGAAATCTCACATTGTGGGAGGGGCAGAGACACAAACTACTGCAGAGAAATTACCATTGTGGGAGGGGCAGAGACACAAACTACTGCAGGAAATCTCACCATTGTGGGAGGGGCAGAGATACAAACTACTGCAGGAAATCTCACCATTGTGGGAGGGGCAGAGATACAAACTACTGCAGGAAATCTCACCATTGTGGGAGGGGCAGAGACACAAACTACTGCAGGATATCTCACCATCGTGGGAGGGGCAGAGACACAAACTACTGCAGGAAATCTCACATTGTGGGAGGGGAAGAGACACAAACTACTGCAGGAAATCTCACATTGTGGGAGGGGCAGAGACACAAACTACTGCAGGGAAATCTCACATTGTGGGAGGGGCAGAGACACAAACTACTGCAGGAAATCCCACCATTGAGGGAGGGGCAGAGACACAAACTACTGCAGAGAAATCACCATTGTGGGAGGGGCAGAGACACAAACTACTGAGGAAATTTCATCATTGTGGGAGGGGCAGAGACACAAACTACTGCAGGATATCTCACCATTGTGGGAAGGGCAGAGATACAAACTACTGCAGGAAATCTCACCATTGTGGGAGGGGCAGAGACACAAACTACTGCAGGATATCTCACCATTGTGGGAGGGACAGAGACACAAACTACTGCAGGGAAATCTCACCATTGTGGGAGGGGCAGGGAACACTACTAATGGGAATTTTTACCATCAGAGTTTTTTGGACATAATGAAACATAAGGAAATTCACCTACTTTCACCCAAAGTATATTTAGACTCACTGTATGGGGGAATCCTGTGTTGTGCTCTAAATAGGCAATTCCCCACCGATCACTATGGTTATACAGAATAGTGGACAGGACTTACATATCTTATCTGTAAGTAGCCTGTTGGGCTAGGGCATTGATAAATCAGTGGGTTCATAATTTAAAAGGCCTCTGAGGTTGGTGGATATGAATCTGATTCTTATGATTTTCTTTTGATCAGTTGACATCCTGTGGAGTGCAGTATACAAAGAGCATATTGTATTACAAAAGTAGATGTTATATGGCAAATATAGGGTAGGTCTGTGTCGCTCAGCATGTGCATCAGGACACATAGTGTGTGATGATGGGGCTCAGCAGCTCTGGTGGGTCTTGAAAGATTTAGTGGTAGAATTTCGAGCTGTCAATGGCACCCTTGGTCCAACACTAAGCCAAGGGGCTCAACCAATCATCTTCTGGGCTTCTGATCTTGCTGCAGAAATCTTTATAAGAGCACTCTGTAGCTACACAGTGCAATGCAATGCATCTGCAGGAGGTCCACTACATCATCCGTGATGTCATCAGCACTTCCTATCACGCTAACATTCATGTTTAGACAGAGCAAATCTGATCCAGCTCTGCCCTGAACTGATAACAATGAGCAATAGAATATTATAAGAGATCTGTTGCTGGAGAGGTGGATGAGGGAAAACTGGAAAATCTTCCCTGATCTGACCAACAGTGTTAATTTTAGTCTTAGGACTAAAATGGCATTTTAGTTTTAAGTCCCATTTTAGTCTTCTGCAATTGTTTTAGTCGTATTTAGTCGACTAAATCTCCAGTACATTTTAGTCGACTAAAATCCCCAGTACATTTCAGTAATTACAATTTTTTGCAATTGCAATTTTGTAATTGCAATTTAGTTTTAGTCATAGTCTTTTGACTAAAATGGCATTTTAGTTTTAGTCTCATTTTAGTCTTAGGACTAAAATGGCTTTTAGTTTTAGTCGTATTTTAGTCATCTCAATTGTGTTAGTTTTAGTCATATTTTAGTCAACTAAAATAGTATTCATTTAGTTGACTAAAATGTTTTAATCATCTTAGTTGACTAAATTAACACTGCTGACCAAGACCCTCTATAAGGGAAAAATATGTAAAAAAATAAAATATGTTAAAAAAATCTATATCTGTGTTGATGTTTTTTTTTTTTATTTGTTTATATAAATCATTTTAAAATATTTTTAAAGGAAATTTCTGTTTGTGCAAACCTTCTAAGGGCCCATTCACAAGTTGTGTACATTGATGTACTGTGTTGCTACACATTATGAATGGCACTCCAGTACACCTCCAAAATGCACATGCGCTGCACAGCAGGTATAGTACATGGGGTTGATTTACTAAAACTGGAGAGTGCAAAATCTGGTGCAACTGTGCATGATAGCCAATCAGCTTCTAAGTTCAGCTTATTCAATTAAGCTTTGACCATAAAACCTGGAAGCTGATTGGTTTCTATGCACAGCTGCACCAGATTTTGCACTCTTCAGTTTTAGCAAATGGACCTCATGGTGTCCTGTGTATTGCTTTGTACTGCAAAAAAACTGGAACAGCAACTCTTAAGCCTCGTACACACGATCGAATTGTTGGCCAACAAAACCGTGGACTTTTGTCTGAAGGGCGTTGGCCCAAACTTGTCTTACATACAAACGGCAAAGAATTGTCAGCCAACAATTCCGAACGTAGTGACGTACTACGTTGTTTTTCAGCTCTTTAGCGCCACCCTTTGGGCTCCTTCTGCTAATTTCATGTTAATAGAAGTTTGGTGAGTGTTGATTCTCACTTTTCATTCGTGCTTTTCAGTTCGTTTCTGAACGGCCGTTCGTCAACCAGACATGTTGTGGAATCGGAGGAGATAACGTGTTATTTATTATTGGCCTTGGAGTTTTTGCTTTGACATTATTTTTTTGGTTGAATAATGATTTGATTTGGTATATTTTCTATATTTTTGGATGCATAGAATGCACTTTCTGGTTAAGTACTATTAGCAGATAGCATTTCTAATTTTATTTGTTTTCTTTTTTTAATGCACAATAAAAAAAATTGTGTAGAATAATACTTGGCTATGTGTTTTACTTCAAATGACAGTTTTGGAGTAGGCAGTTACATTTAAAAAAAAATACAATGTAAAACTGACAAGGGACACCAACATAGTTGTATCTTTGATCTTAAAAACTACAGGATAATGGTGTTGTGGTAACTTGCCCAAAAAAAAAAAATGAAAAAAAAAAGCATAATAATATTTTTGTTGATATCACTAGAAAAAAAAAAGCCTTTTAAAATTTGTTTGCAATAACTCCATCAGTATCACCAGAAAAGCAGCTTCATTAATATCCCATTAACCGTTTGCCGCCCGCCGGCCGTCATATGAGGCAGCGCGGCTCTTGTTCTGGGCGGGCGTCACATGACGTGCATCCATTTAAACAGGGAATGCACGCGATTGTGTGCGCGCATCCCTGTACCTTCGGTGGCGGCGTGTCACGGAAACACCGCTCGCCACCGAGAGGGGTGAACAGCCATTGGGCATGACTGTTTACCACGTGATCGGCCGATCACAGGTGGTACCGCCCCACTTTGCACGGCGCATGCGCGCGATCGCGAGCGTGCTGCGCGTGCACGTCGGTGGCGGCGTGTTCCCGGAAACACTGCTTGTTACCGACACTGGTAAACAGCCATTGGCCGGTGGCTGTTTACCACGTGATCGGCTGTGATCCTTTCACAGCCGATCACTAAATGTCAACAAACCGCGGTAACGAGATGTTACCGGGTTCTCCTTCTCACACACCGATTATGTGTGAGAAGGAGATTGCAGTAACATCTCGTTACCGCTTACAGTGTACACCAATCACACTGATTGCCCCCCCAATAAAGAGGACCTGTCACCACTCATCAAAGTACCTGTCACAGTTCATCTGAGTACCTGTCAGTCCATATGAGTACCTGTCATAGTCCATATGAGTACCCGAGTACCTGAGTAACTGTCACAGTCCATATGAGTACCCGAGTACCTGTCACAGTCCATGTGAGTACCTGTCACAGTTCATATGAGTACCGAGTACCTGAGTACCTGTCACCGCCCTTCAGAGTACCTGAATACCAGTCACCAGCCCATCAGAGTCCCTGAGTACCTATCTATAACCCATCAGAGTACCCGAGTACCTGTCTCCAGCCCATCAGAGTACCCGAGTACCTATCTGCAGCCCATCAGAGTACCCGAGCACATATTTGCAGCCCATGCCTCATAGAATATACGTTGAGGTGTTTGCTTTCCAAACTGGGGTCATTTTGTGGGTAATTCCACTGTCCTGGTGCTCCAGAAAATCTAAAAGTGTATATGGGGTTTAACAGTACTGCAAAGCACATCCTAATAAAAAATCCAGAGAAATATTCCCAATTCTCACAGTATCAGAAATAGCTGCAAGGTAAATGGGTTCTGCACCAACCACTGGCTGTATACCTGAATAAAGCACAGATTAGGAGATTACTAATATTACCAAAAGTATTGGGACACCTGCCTTTACACGCAGGTGAAGTTTAATGGCATCCCAGTCTTATTCCGTAGGGTTCAATATTGAGTTGGCCCACCCTTTGCAGCTTTAACAGCTTCAATTCTTCTGGGAAGGCTGCCCACAAGGTTTAGGAATGTGTCTATGGCAGGGGTCTTCAAACTATGACCCTCCAGTTGTTCAGGAACTACAATTCCCATCATGCCTAGTCATGTCTGTGAATGCCAGAGTTTTACAATGCCTTATGGGATGTGTAGTTCCGCAACAGCTGGATGGCCATAGTTTGAGGATTCCTGGTCTATGGGAATGTTTGACCCATTTGTGAGGTCAGGCACTGATGTGGATGAGGAGGCCTTTCCCGCAGTCTCCGCTCTAATTTATCCCAAAGGTGTTCTTTCGGTTTAAGGTCAAGACTCTGTGCAGGTCAGTCAAGTTCCTCCACCCCAAACTCGCTCATCCATGTCTTTATGGACCTTGCTTTGTACACTGGTGCGCAGTCATGTTGGAATGGGAAGGGGCCATCCCCAAACTGTTCCCACAAAGTTAGGAGCATGAAATTATCCAAAATGTCTTGGTATGCTGACGCCTTAGGAGTTCCCTTTACTGGAACTAAGGGGCCAAGCCAACCACTGAAAAACAACCCTACACCATAATCTCCCCTCTGACCTCACAAATGCACTTCTGGAAGAATGGTTAAACATTCCCATAGACACACTCCTAAACCTTGTGGACAGCCTTTCCAGAAGAGTTAAAGCTGTTATAGCTTCAAAGGGTGGGCCAACTTACAGGGGTTGTAAACCCTCCTTTTTTTTTATATAGCAAACATATCATACTTACCTCCACTGCGCAGTTCGTTTTGCACAGAGTGGCCCTAATCATCATCTTCTGGGTTCCCCCAACAGCGCTCGCGGCTCCTCCCCGCATTGGTAAACCCCCTACAGGAAGCGCTCTCCCTGGGGGTTACTGTGCGCACTCCCGAGTCCAGCATTTGAGTCCATAGACACAGAATGACGGACTTGGCCCCGCCCCCGGGTCATTGGATTTGATTGACAGCAGCGGGAGCCAAAGGCTGTGCTGCTATCAATCTATCCAATCAAGAGCCGAGTACCCCGGCCAGAGAGATAGAGCGCGTCTCCGGCATGGGAATTACGGGGCTCAGGTGAGTAAAACGGGGGGCTGGTCAGTGACAGATGTTTTTTCACCCTAATGCTTTGGATGCATTAAGGTGAAAAAACACGAGGGTTTACAACCCCTTTAATATTTAACCCTACGGACTAAGTCTGGGATGCCATTAAAGTTCATGTGTGTGTAAAGACAGACGTACCAATACTTTTGGTAATATAGTGTGTGCGGCCAGCACATCATGGAACTCCAAACTAGCATCCAAAAGGTTTAATAAAATTATCACATAACAGCATAAAATAGCATTGTTTAAGAGTCACGCAGGACCCTTTCTTTAGGCATGTGACCCATGCTGGTCACATACCTTAAAGTGTCACTAAACTTATATAATAAAAAATGATGAATAAATGGTGTATTACATGCTGTTCATACTCACTCAGTCACTATAAGATTTTTTTTTTTGTATTCTGCAAAACATCTGGTTGATCCCGCTGCTCTCTGTCTCCCCCTTCTGTTCATGTCCCCAATTCAGCTAGGGATTTTGCAGCTTTGGTGGCAGCTCTGCACATGCTCAGTTTTCAGTGAGTTTCTATGCTGAGCATTTCCTCCGTATCACATCTGAGCAGCCCATGTTACTATAGAGTCACACATGTGGGTGTATACACAGTGGTAAATGACCGCCCACTCCCTTCCTCCTCCTGTCCACTAACCAGCTAAACACAATGGGGGCGGGATATTATACCTAGATGATTGGAGCCTTCACCTCCCTCTTATTATAAGACTCAGGCTGGAGGGGCTTGACACAACCTGTGACTGGCAGAAATCCGTCCACATTATGCTATTGCCTAAAAAAAAAAAAATAAAGATTTGATTTCAAATATACATTTGTATGACAATTTAAAACAGTTTATTGATATTAATTATTTATTTTTAGGCTGTGTTTTTTGAACATGTGACCAGCAGCAGAGGACTAGAACTTCCTCCTGCTTATGTTTCCCTGCAGACAGGCTGGGAAAGAGCTGGGTCATGTGACAGCTGTATATCAAGTAGGAAAAAACTTTTACTTATTTGTACTTAGATTTTTCAATTTTAATAATTACAGTGCCATCGTCCACATACAGAAATAGAAGGGACAATGTAAATTAAACAGAGTGGGTTTAGTATCACTTTAGGGGTCCTGTACTGCTCCAAAACATTGCTACTTTATGAGGAGATGTGATCATTTTAATAAACCTTTTGAACGCTATTTTGGAGATCCATGGCCCGCTGGCCACATATCTCTCAATCTGAGCCTTAATGAAAACATATGATAATGAGCTGCATAACATCAATGCATCTCAACAGTGTGAATCCAGGCTTAATGATTCACTAACTATTGAGTGTCATCAATTAATATAGAAAAGGGTTAAAGTTCTTCAAAATTACAATTTACAGCTTATCACTTATAGCCAATTAGGTTAGGAACTGGTGAAGGGAACTAATAATATGTTATTGGCCCCTTTCTAATAACACTAATAGCAAACTTTGAAATTATAAAGGTATAATATGGCCCTCCGGACATTTTGGGTGGTGGCACCTGAGCCCTCTGCATTTACAGTGCCTTGAAAAAGTATTCATACCCCTTGACATTTTTACCACGTTTTGTCATGTTACAACCAAAAACGTAAATGTATTTTATTGGGATTTTATGTGATAGACCAACACAAAGTGGCACATGATTGTGAAGTGGAAGGAAAATGATAAATGGTTTTCCAAATTTTTAACAAATAAATATGTGAAAAGTGTGGTGTACATTTGTATTCAGCCCCCCTGAGTCAATACTTTGTAGAACCAACTTTCTCTGCAATTACAGCTGCAAGTCTTTTTGGGGATGTCTCTAACAGCTTTGCACATCTAGAGAGGGACATTTTTGCCCATTTTTATTTCTAAAATATCTCAAGCTCTGTCAGATTGGATGGAAAGCATCTGTGAACAGCAATTTTCAAGTGTTGCCACAGATTCTCAATTGGATTTAGGTCTGGACTTTTACTGGGCCATTCTAGCACATGAGTATGCTTTGATCTAAATCATTCCATTGTAGCTCTGCCTGTATGTTTAGGGTCGTTGTCCTGCTGGAAGGTGAACCTCCGCCCCAGTCTCAAGTCTTTTGCAGACTTTAACAGGTTTTCTTCTAAGATTGCCCTGTATTTTGGCCCCATCCATCTTCCCATCAACGCTTCCCTGTCCCTCCTGAAGAAAAGCATCCCCACAACATGATGCTGCCACCACCATGTTTTACAGTGGCGATGGTGTGTTCAGGGCGATGCGCAATGTTAGTTTTTCGCCACACATAGCGTTTTGCTTTTAGGCCAAAAAGTTCAATTTTGGTCTCATCTGACCAGAGCACCTTCTTCCACATGTTTGCTGTGTCCCCCACATTGCTTCTTGCAAACTAAAATGGGACTTCTTATGGTTTTCTTTCAACAATGTCTTTCTTCTTGCCACTTTAAAGGTCAGATTTGTGGAGAGCACGACTAATAGTTGTCCTGTGGACAGATTCTCCCACCTGAGCTGTGGATCTCTGCAGCTCCTCCAGAGTTACCATGGGCCTCTTGGCTGCTTCTCTGATTAATGCTCTCCTTGCCCGGCCTGTCAGTTTAGGTGGATGGCCATGTCTTGGTAGGTTTGCTATTGTGCCATACTCTTTCCTTTTTCGGATGATGGGTTGAACAGTGCTCCATGAGATGTTCAAAGCTTAGGATATTTTTTTATAACCTAACCCTGCTTTAAACTTCTCCACAACTTTATCCCTAACCTCTCTGATGTGTTTCTTGGCCTTTATGATGCTGTTTGTTTACTAAGGCTCTCTAACAAACCTCTGAGAGCTTGACAGAACAGCTGTATTTATACTGAGATTAAATTACACAAAGGTGGACTCTGTGTACTAATTGGGTGACTTCTGAAGGTAATTGGTTCTGCTAGATTTTAGTTAGGGGTATCAGAGTAAAGGGGGCTGAATACAAATGCACGCCACACTTTTCACATATTTATTTGTAAAAAAAAATGAAAACCATTTATCATTTGTCTTCTAATTCAGAACTATGTGCCAATTTGTGTTGATCTATCACATAAATTCCCAATAAATTTCATTTACGTTTTTGGTTGTAACGTGACAAAATGTGGAAAATGTCAAGGGGTATGAATACTTTTTCAAGGCACTGTATAATGTCGATCATCTTTAGCCCAAGGGAACCGGATAGTGACGTTCAGAAAACCTAGAATCCAGAAAACTCGGATCTGCAATATTGATCTTCATTTTTATCCACTTTGGACATACAAGGTACGCCCCAAAAACTTCCATCCAATTTCCTAGAGCGTACCTCGTAAGCTCTGGTCCCCTTTCACAGCCAAGGCTGTTGTGCTGCTATTTTCAGCAAGATTACAACACATTTCTACTGATCTCTTATATGAAGATCAAAGGAGTGACCTTTGTTCTGCAGACGATGACACTTTTCAAAGAGAAACAATTACACGATTAATACAAAATTTACCTATTTAGCCTCTATTATGACTTAGTTACCTATAATCAGCTCTAGTTAACTCCTTCCTTACCCACTCTCCTTAGCTATTATTTTTCTGCAGTTCCTTTTTGCAATACTCATATTTAAAGTGACCCTTGGGCATTCTCTCCTGGTTCCTGGATATTTATGTTGGGCTTTCTCCCCTGGTCCCTGGACATTTATGCTGGGCTTTCTCTCCTTGGTCCCTGGATGTCTATACTGGGCCTTCTCTCCCTGGACATAGATACTGGACTCTCTGTCCCTGGTACCTGGACATTTATATTGAGCTTTCACTCCATGGCTCCTGGACATTAACACTGGGATTTACCCCCCTGGCCCCTAGACATTTATGCTGGACTTTCTCTCCCTGGTCCCTGGGCATATATACTGGACTCTCTCTTCCTGGTCCCTGGACATTTATATTGGGCTTTCTCTCCATGGTTCCTGGACATTAACACTAGGCTTTACCCCCCCTGGTCCCTAGACATTTATACTGGATTTTCTATCCCTGGTCCCTGGAAATATGTACTGGACTTTCTCTCCGGTTTCTTGGACATTTATGCTGGGATTTCTCTCGTGGTTCCTGGACATGTAAACTGGACTTTCCTTGCCTGGTCCCTAGACATTTATACTGGACTTTCCCTGGTCCCATCAATTGAATGTAGTATGTTAGGCTTTTCCCCCCTGGTCCCTAGACATTTATGCTGGAGTTTCTTTCCCTGGACCCTGTAAATTTATACTGGGCTTTCTCTCTCTGGTCCCTGGACATTTATACTAAGCTTTTTCACCCTGGTCCCTGGACATTTATACTGGATTTTCTCTCCCTGGCCCCTGGAAATATATACTGGACTTTCTCTCTGGGTTCTTGGACATTTATTATATCTGTGGTCTCTCATGATCTCTTGTATCATGTTTGCAGTCTCTGACCATCTTTTGTATCATGTCTGATGTCTGTGGTCTCTCATGATCGCTTGTTTCATGTCTGCAGTCTCTGACCATCTCTTGTATCATGTCTGCAGTCTCTGACTATCTCTTGTATCATGTCTGCAGTCTCTGACCACCTCTTGTATCATGTCTGCAGTCTCTGATCATCTCTTGTATCATGTCTGTGGTCTCTGGCGATCTATTGTATCATGTCTGTATTTTTTGACCATCTCTTGTATCATGTCTGAAGTCTCTGACCACCTGTTGCATCAGGTCTGCAGTCTCTGACCATATATTTCTATCATGTCTGCACTCTCTGACCATCTCTTGTATCATGTCTGAAGTCTCTGACCACCTGTTGTATCATGTCTTTGGTCTCTGACCATATCTTGTATCATGTCTGCAATCTCTGATCATCTCTTTCTATTATGTCTGCAATCTCTTTCTTCAGTTTCTGATCATCTCTTAGATCATGTCTGCAGTCTCTGACCATCTCTTGTATCATGTCTGTAGTCTCTGACCATCTCCTGTATTATGTCTGTGATCTCTCATGATCTCTTGTTTCATGTCTGCAGTCTCTGACCATCTCTTTTTATCATGTCTGCAGTCTCTGACCATCTCTTGTATCATGTCTGCAGTCTCTGACCACCTCTTGTATCATGTCTGCAGTCTCTGATCATCTCTTGTTTCATGTCTGTGGTCTCTGGCGATCTCTTGTATCATGTCTGTAGTTCTTAACCATCTCTTGTATCAGGTCTGCAGTCTCTGACCATATATTTCTATCATGACGGCACTTTCTGACCATCTCTTGTATCATGTCTGCAATCTCTGACAATATCTAGTATCCTGTCTATAGTCTCTTACTACCTCTTGTATCATGTCTGCGGTCTCTGACCATATCTTGTATCATGTCTGCAGTCTCTGATCATCTCTTGTATGATCATCTCTTGTATCATGTCTGTGGTCTCTGACCTGACTACCTCTTGTATCATGTCTGTAGTTTCTGACCATCTCTTGTATTATCTCTGAAGTCTTTGACCACTTGTTGTATCAGGTCTGCAGTCTCTGACCATATATTCCTATCATGTCTGCACTCTCTGACCATCTCTTGTGTCATGTCTTTGGTCTCTGACCATATCTTGTATCATGTCCATAGTCTCTTACCATTTCTTGTATCATGTCTACGATCTCTGACCATATCTTGTATCAAGTCTGCAGTCTCTGACCACCTGTTGTATCATGTCTGCAGTCTCTTACCATCTCTTATATCATGTCTGTGGTCTCTGGCCATCTCTTGTATCATGTCACCTGGTTGATGGAGAATGTGATGAGTCTGAAGCATTATGGGTGGAACTGCAAATAGATGTGTGTAGTTCAAAATTAATCATTGGAGTTTGTTATAGACCACCCAATGTTAATGAGGAGGTGGAGACTCAGCTCCTTGCACAGATGGAAAGGGCTGCAACGGTGATAATAATGGGGGATTTTAACTACCCAGAAATTGACTGGAGTAATGGCACTGCTGGGATAGTTAAAGGGCAAAAATGTATAAACCTAATACAGGACAATTTTATGGTCCAGTTTATTGAGGCCCCAACTAGGAATGATGCTCTGTTGGACCTGGTAATCTCAAACCATGCAGAGCTTATTACTAATGTTCATATAAAGGAACATCTGGGTAGCAGTGACCATAACATGATTTCATTTGATGTTAGCTGTAAGCAAAAAACACTTACGGAAAGATAAAAACACAACTTTAAGAGAGCAAATCTTCCAAGGATGAGGGTTGCTCTCCAGGACTTGGACTGGGAGGGAATATTGGCATCAATGGGCACCGAAAACAAATGGGAATTCTTCAAAGTGACTGTTTGTGAACTCACTGCAAAGTATATTCCCATGGGCAATACGTTTAAAAGGCTAAAAATAAATGTGGATCACGGCCAAAGTTAAAAAAGCTATAAACAATAAGAAAAGAGCTTTTAAAAAATATAAAGATGAAGGAACACTAGTGATGATTAAATATTACAAAGAATATAACAGAATATGTAAAAAGGAAATCAAGACGCAAAAACTCAAAACGAACGACAGATTGCAAAAGATAGTAGGACAAACCCTAAAAATACTTCAAATATATTAACAGTAAAAAGGTCAGGTCTGAGCATGTAGGCCCTTTACAAAATAATCTGGAGTGGGTGACTGGGGACAAAAAGAAGGCAAATTTATTAAATACTTTCTTCAGCTCTGTGTATACAAAGGAGCATGGGGGGAGCTCATGTCCATAATGGGGGTGGTAGTGACACAGACCCCAAATGATCCACAATGGCTCAAAAGTGATATGGTCCAGAAATATTTAGACAGAATAAAGGTGGATAAAGCACCTGGACCAGCTGACATCCACCCACAGATCCTACAAGAATTGAGCTGTCATTTCAAGGCCATTGTATCTAATTTTTAGGGACTCATTAACCACCTCAATACAGTGCATTTTCGCCCCCTTCCTGCCCAAGCCATTTTTCAGCTTTCAGCGCTGTCGCACTTTGAATGACAATTGCGCGGTCATACAGCACTGTACCCAAATGAAATTGTTATCATTTTTTCCCCACAAATAGAGATTTCTTTTGGTGGTATTTGATCACCTCTGCGGTTTTTCTTTTTTGCGCTATAAACAAAAGAAGAGTGACAAGTTTTAAAAAAAACCACAATAATTTTTACCTTTTGCGATAATAAATATCCAATTTTTTTTTCTTTAAAACAAATTTTTTCTCAGTTTAGGCCGATATGTATTCTTGTACATATTTTTGGTAAAAAAAATCGCAATAAGCGAATATTGATTGGTTTGCGCAAAAGTTATAGCGTCTACAAAATAGGGGATAGATTTATAACATTTTTATTTTTTTATATTTTTTTACTAGTAATGACGGCAATCTGCGATTTTTATCGTGACTGCGATATTGCGGCGGACACATCGGACACTTTTGACACATATTTGGGACCATTCACATTTATACAGGGGTTAACTGTGTTGCTAGGGAGTGATTCTAACTGTAGGGGGCGGGGACTCACTAGGGGAGGAGACCGATCGGTGTTCCTCTGTACTGGGAACACACCATCGGTCTCCTCTCCTCTGACAGGACCGTGGATCTGTGTGTTTACACACACAGATCCACGGTCCTGCTGTGTTACCGGTAATCGCGGGTGCCCGGCGGACATCGCGGCCGCCGGGCACGCGCACCGGGTGCCTAGTGCCACGGCGCGCGTGCGCAATCGCTGGCGGCGGCGCGCGCCCCCTGGTGGCCTAGGAAAGCGAGGACGTCATATGATGCCCGCCCGCCACGAGAGCTGCGCCGCCTGGCCGTCAATTGACGGCCGGCGGTTGTCAAGCAGTTAATGATGAGAATAGTACCACTGGGTTGGCGCAGGGCCAATGTGGTGCCTATATTTAAAAAGGGATCAAAGTCTTTACCAAGTAACTATAGACCTGTTAGTTTAACATCTATAGTCGGGAAGATACTGGAGAGTTTAATAAAAGACCACATAGACGAGTGGACGGCGCTGCACGGCGGCCCTGTGTAGTGTGTGTTCCGGCGTTCATTGAGAGAGAGAGAGAGACAGACAGTGACATTTGATTTGAGTTAGATAGATTAGGCAGAACAGTCAGTCAGTTTAGCTGCACTTACAGTGTATTGTGTATATATATGCATCCCAGGTGTTGCATATATATATATACACTGAATTCAGTTTAGCTAGATCCGTTCTTGTTATCTTCCTACTGACAGGCAGGCTTGTCTTGTTACAGTATATACAGCTACCTGAAGAAAATTACTGGTGTTCTTTTGATCCTATTAGTACCACAGTCAGGCAGCTAGACTATTTACAGTTAGTACAGTGCGTCCTGCTGACAGTGTTCAGCTAAACCTACAAGTTAGTGGGGTGTGTCCTGCTCACAGTGTTCAGCTAAACTTACAAGTTAGTGTGGTGCGTCCACCTCACAGTGTTCAGCTAAACCTACAAGTTTGTGCGGTGCGTCCACCTCACAGTGTTCAGCTAAACCTACAAGTTAGTGCGGTGCGTCCTGCTCACAGTGTTCAGCTAAAATTACAAGTTAGTGGGGTGCGTCCTGCTCACAGTGTTCAGCTAAACCTACAAGTTAGTGAGGTGCGTCCTGCTCACAGTGTTCAGCTAAACCTACAAGTTAGTGGGGTGCATCCTGCTCACAGTGTTCAGCTAAACAATTTGGTGTAGTGAGACCTCTGCACAGTGTTCATCTAAAGCTACAAGTGTTCAGCTAGATCCGTTCCTGTTATCTTCTTACTGACAGGCAGGCTTGTCTTGTTACAGTATTTACAGCTACCTGAATAAAATTGCTGGTGTTCTTTTGATCCTATTAGTACCACAGTCAGGCAACTAGACTATTTACAGTTAGTGCAGTGCGTCCTGCTCACAGTGTTCAGCTAAACCTACAAGTTGGTGTAGTGAGACCTCTGCACAGTGTTCATCTCAAGCTACAAGTTAGTGCAGTGCGTCCTGCTCACAGTGTTTAGCTAAAACTATAAGTTAGTGCTGTGCGTCCTGCTCACAGTGTTCAGCTAGATCCGTTCCTGCTATCTTCTTACTGACAGGCAGGCTTGTCTTGTTACAGTATTTACAGCTACCTGAATAAAATTGCTGGTGTTATTTTGATCCTATTAGTACCACAGTCAGGCAGCTAGACTATTTACAGTTAGTGCAGTGCGTCCTGCTCACAGTGTTCAGCTAAACCTACAAGTTAGTGGGGTGCGTCCTGCTCACAGTGTTCAGCTAAAACTACAAGTTAGTGTGGTGCGTCCACCTCACAGTGTTCAGCTAAACCTACAAGTTAGTGCTGTGCGTCCTGCTCACAGTGTTCAGCTAAACCTACAAGTTGGTGTAGTGAGACCTCTGCACAGTGTTCATCTAAAGCTACAAGTTAGTGCAGTGCGTCCTGCTCACAGTGTTCAGCTAAAACTACAAGTTAGTGCTGTGCGTCCTGCTCACAAAGTTCAGCTAAAACTACAAGTTAGTGTGGTGCGTCCACCTCACAGTGTTCAGCTAAACCTACAAGTTATTTTTTTGCGAGTTCTGCACAGTGTTCACCTAAAGCTACCTGTAGAAGGTTGGTGGTGTTTTCCTGATCCTATCACTACCGCAGGCAGCTAAAAAAGCTACAAGTTATTTTTTTGCGAGCTCTGCACAGTGTTCAGCTAAAGCTACCTGTAGAAGGTTGGTGGTGTTCTCATACTACAGGCAGGCAGTTGATTTTGATAGCTGCAGTATCAGTACATATATATATATATCCCAGCTTAGTGCAGCTACAGGCCATTAGTATGTCTGGAAGGCCAAGAAGGAGAGGCAGACAGTCACAAGCCAATAAGAGAGGGCAAGCAGGCTCTGTGTCTAGTGCTGGTCGTGGAGACGGTGCATCCTCATCAGCACGTGGCCGTGGGACACGCTTGGGCTTTTTTTCGGCAGCTGGTCATGTTGACCAAGCCGCCCTCATCCTCCTCATCCTCTCTCACCCATGCCCAGGGTACTTTGTCTGGCAAAGCAGCGGCCTCTTCCCTCGGCTCAATGTCATCAGTGACTCCTTCCCTAGCCCCACCATGTCCTCCTGAGGAGTCCCTCGAACTGTTTGACCACAGTGTTGGGTACATGCTCCAGGAGGATGCCCAGCGTTTGGAAGGCTCTGATGATGATACTGAGCTCGATGAAGGCAGTAACATGAGCACGGACAGAGGGGGTGCCCAATAAGGACAGCAATCTGGCAGTCATGCTCCCCCTGCTGCAGCATACTGCCAGGTTTGCTCCAGTGATGAGGAGGGAGGGGATGATGAGGTCACTGACTCAACGTGGGTGCCTGATAGGAGAGAGGAGGAGGAGGAGGAGGCGGCACATCACCAACGAGGCAGGATGCCCTCCAGGGGCCAGCCTAAGGGCAGCACATTGACTGCATCACACCCCAAAGCTCCACATGTGCAGGGCGCTGCAGTCTCTGCGCGTTATTCAAAAAGTTCTTTGGTGTGGGCCTTTTGAGACGAGTGCATCAGATCGCACCACTGCTATTTGCAACATATGTCTCAAGCGTATCTCGCGTGGCCAAAACATCTCCCGCTTGGGTACCACATGCTTGACCAGACATATGTTGACCTGCCATGCAGTTCGTTGGCAAGCGTATCTAAAAGACCCACACCAAAGAACAAAGAGGACCTCTCCTTGCTCCTCATCAGCTGAGATTTCCAACCCCACTATACCTTCAGTCCTCTCTGAGACCTGCACTGAGAGGAATGAAGGTGTAGAATTAGGTGTGTCACAGCCAAGTACTTGTGGGCAATCTGCTTTTGGTACACAGACGTCAGATTGTACCAGGCAAATTTCCCTGCCCCAGCTGCTGCACTGCCGAAAGAAGTTTGCTCCCAGCCATCCACATGCCCAGCGGTTGAATGCTAGCTTGGCAAAATTGCTAGCACTTCAACTGCTGCCTTTTCAGTTGGTAGACTCCGCCCCCTTCCGTGAGTTTGTGGAATGTGCGGTTCCTCAGTGGCAGGTACCCAAACGCCACTTTTTCTCACGGAAGGCGATTCCGGCTCTCTACCGGCATGTGGAAGGCAATGTCCATGCCTCGCTGGACAGGGCGGTCAGCGGTAAGGTGCATATTACCGCTGACTCATGGTCCAGCAGGCATGGACAGGGACGTTACCTAAGTTTCACGGCGCATTGGGTGACTCTGCTGGCAGCCGGGAAGGATGCAGGACAAGGTGCAGTAGTGTTGGAGGTTGTTCCGCCACCACGCCTCCAAAATGCTAATGATTGTGACACACCTTCTCCTCCACCCCCTCCTCTTCTTCTTCCTCCATGGCCTCTTCCTGTGCTTTGTCCTCGGAACCAGCGGTGCTCCGTAGCCGTTCAAGGGGCTACGCAACTACGCAGGCCAAAAGATGCCATGCGGTGCTTGAGCTGGTGTGCTTGGGGGACAGGAGCCACACTGGTGCAGAGGTTCTGTCAGCTCTGCAGGGGCAGGTTCAGAGGTGGTTGACGCCACGCCAATTAAGGCAGGAATGGTGGTTTGCGACAATGGCACCAACCTCCTCTCTGCCCTCCGACAGGGACAAATGACCCATGTGCCCTGTTTGGCTTACGTCCTTAACTTGGTGGTGCAGCGGTTCTTGGGCAGGTACCCGGGCTTACAGGATGTCCTGAGGCAGGCCAGGAAAGTCTGTGTAGATTTCCGCCGGTCATATAATGCCAGTGCTCGGCTGACGGACCTCCAAAAGGAGTTTAACCTGCCAAAGAACCGCCTAATCTGTGACATGCCCACCAGGTGGAACTCAACGTTGGCCATGCTGCAGCGGCTGCACACGCAGCAGAGGGCCATCAATGAGTACCTGTGCGACTATGGCACCAGGACAGGGTCAGGGGAGCTTGGTTTTTTTTCCCCACGCCAGTGGGCCATGATCAGGGATGCATGCACTGTCCTGTCACCATTTGAGGAGGCCACGAGGATGGTGAGCAGTGACAGTGCATGCATCAGTGACACTGTCCCCCTTGTCCACCTGTTGGAGCACACGCTGCGTGGAATAATGGACAGGGCACTTGAGGCAGAACAGAGGCAGGAAGAGGAGGACTTCCTTAGCTCTCAAGGCCCCCTTTATCCAGACAGTGTTCCTGCGTGCCCGCCGATCACACAGGAAGAGGACGAGGAGGGGGAGGAGGAGGAGGAGGAAGATTGTGTCAGTATGGAGGTGGAGCCTGGCACTCAGCATCAGCAGCAGTCTTTAAGGGATCAGTCCCAAGAAACACATGGACTTGTACGTGGCTGGGAGGAGGTGGCTGCGGACCATGTCGTCCTTAGTGACCCAGAGGACTCCGGACCGAATGCCTCAGCAAACCTACGCTGCATGGCCTTCCTGATCCTGCAAAGCCTGCGTAAGGATCCTCGTATTCGTGGTATCAAGGAGAAGGACCAATACTGGCTGGCAACCCTCCTTGATCCACGTTACAAGGGTAAGGTTGCGGACCTTATCTTGCCATCGCAGAGGGAGCAGAGGATGAAACATCTTCGGGAGGCCTTGCAGAAAGGTCTGTGCAACGCGTTCCCAGAGACTTGGAGGTTACAAACTCCTGTTTCTGGATAACGTGTTGCTGAGGCTTCGGTCAGTCAAAGAAGGAGCGTTGGAGAAGGTGGCCGTCTGACCGATGCGTTCAGACAATTTTTTGGTCCGCAGCCCCAAGGTATGATCGGTTCCAGCCACCATCACCAGCGTCTGTTTTACATGGTGCAGGAATACCTAGGGGCAAGATCAGACTTGGACACCTTTCCCACCGAAAATCCTCTGGGTTACTGGGTCTTGAGGATGGATCACTGGCCAGAGCTTGCACAGTATGCAATTGAGCTACTGGCCTGTCCTGCATCCAGCGTTCTTTCGGAACGCACATTCAGTGCTGCTGGAGGCGTGGTAACCGATCACAGGGTGCGTCTGTCCACTGACTCGGTCGATCGACTGACCTTCATAAAAATGAATCAGTCTTGGATCACCACCAGCTACCAAGCACCTGATGCTGATGTAACCGAATGATTTTTTTTGAAATCTCAGATCCCTTCAAAGACTGCCTATGCTGATGCTGAGTGACTATCCCTGAGTAATTATCCTCTTCCTCCTCAATCATCACGCTGATAGCTTGTAAGAACATTTTTGATTCAGGGCGCCACCACCAGTGCCTAAGGCACAATTTTTCAGCCCCTGTTTAACAGGGGCGTGTAATTACAATTTTTGATGCAGAACTTTGCAGCAGGGCTCGTTCCTGCGTTCCAACTAGAGTGTCTGTGAGGGGTTTTAGTGTTGTGGCACCAGCACCAGTGCCTAAGGCCCAATTTTTCTGCCCCTGTTTAACAGGGGCGTGTAATTACAATTTTTGATGCAATACTTTGCAGCAGGGCTCGTTCCTGCGTTCCAACTAGAGTGTCTGTGAGGGGTTGCAGTGTTGTGGCACCAGCACCAGTGCCTAAGGCCCAATTTTTCTGCCCCTGTTTAACAGGGGCGTGTAATTACAATTTTTGATGCAATACTTTGCAGCAGGGCTCGTTCCTGCGTTCCAACTAGAGTGTCTGTGAGGACTTACAGTGTTGTGGCACCAGCACCACCACCACCAAAGGCCCAATTTTTCTGCCCCTGTTCAACAGGGGCATGTAATTACAATTCTTGATCAAATATTTCACAGCAGGGCCCATTTCTGCACTCACCAAGAGCGAGTGAGGACTTACAGTGTTGTGGCACCAGCACCACCACCACCAAAGGCCCAGTTTTTCTGCCCCTGTTCAACAGGGGCATGTAATTAAAATTCTTGATCTAATATTTCACAGCAGGTCCCTGTGAGGGCTTACAGTGTTGTGGCCACAACAACACCTAAGGCGCAAATTTCTGCTGAGTATATAGGGCAGGCCCCTACTTTCAAACATCTAACTTACAAACGACTCCTACTTGCAAATGGAAGGAGACAACGGGAAGTGAGATTAAATCTACCCCTAGGAAGGGAAATTCTCTCCTGTAAGAGTTAATATGGGAAAAACATTTCTCCTTTCCACTGATGCTTTCCAATCCTTGTTCCACAAAAAACCCCAAATTCTCAAAAAGCATTTGTCATTGGGACAAAAAGTGAGGTGAAATCTTCTAAAGAGGAGGAAATACAGCAAAACAAATGTCACAGGGGTGATAACTCTTCCCTATGTTTTCCAAAAAGCTTAAAAAAGATTTTTTGGCTGGAGCTAAACACGTTAAAAATGTACCCGTTCAAAATGACAAACAGATTCTACTTAACAACAAACCTACAGTCCCTGTCTTGTTTGCACCGCCTGTATACTGCTGTTCAGAGTATATAGGGCCTGGTGGCCCCACACCTTTCCTTATTTTAATTTGGGTGCGGGGTTCCCCTTAATATCCATACAAGACCCAAAGGGCCTGGTAATGGACTGGGGGGTACCCATGGTGTTTGTCTCACTGATTTTCATCCATATTGCCAGGACCCGACATTACATTAAACCCGCAAGCAGTTTTAAATGAGATTTTTTCCTTTAAAAATGACATTTGGTGCAGGGACTGTTCTAAACACGGGAAACACGTGCCACTTTACAGGCATACTATAGACACCCCCCAGGTACCATATTTAAAGGAATATTTCACTTTTTTTTTTTTTTACTTTAAGCATCATTAAAATCACTGCTCCCGAAAAAACGGCCGTTTTTAAAAGTTTTTTTTGCATTGATACATGTCCCCTGGGGTAGGAACCGGGTCCCCAAACCCTTTTTAGGACAATACCATGCAAATTAGCCTTTAAATTTAGCACTTTTGATTCCGAACGTTCGAGTCCCATAGACGTCAATGGGGTTCTAACGTTCGTGCGAACTTTCGGTCCGTTCGCAGGTTCTGGTGCAAACCGAACCGGGGGGTGTTCGGCTCATCCCTACAGATGAGGTTTAATGTTGATAAATATAAAGTTATGCACTTGGGGGCTAATAATATGCATACATTATACATACTAGGGGGAGTACAACTGGGGGAATCAACGGTGGAGAAGGATCTGGGGGTTTTGGTACATCATAAGCTCAATAATAGCATGCAATGCCAAGCTGCTGTTTCCAAAGCGAGCAAAGTCCTTTCTTGTATTAGGAGAGGTATGGACTCCAGAGAGAGAGACATAATTTTGCCCCTGTACAAATCATTAGTAAGACCTCATCTGGAATATTCAGTTCAGTTTTGGGCTCCGGTTCTCAAAAAGGATATCGGGGAACTGGAGAAAGTGCAGAGAAGGGCAACCAAACTGATAAGAGGCATGGAGGAGCTCAGCTATGAGGAAAGATTAGAGGAACTGAATTTATTCACTCTTGAGAAGAGGAGATTAAGAGGGGATATGATCACCATGTATAAATATATAAGGGGTCCATATAGTGAACTTGGTGTTGAGTTATTCACTTTATGGTCAACAATGAGGACAAGGGGGCAATCTTTACGACTAGAGGAAAAGAGATTTCATCTCCAAATATGGAAAGGTTTCTTCAAGTAAGAGCTGTGAAAATGTGGAATGGACTCCCTCCAGAGGTGGTTCTGGCCAGCTCAGTAGATTGCTTTAAGAAAAGCCTGGATTCTTTCCTAAATGTACATAATATAACTGGGTACTGACATTTATGGGTAAAGTTGATCCAGGGAAAATCCGATTGCCTCTCTGGGATCAAGAAGGAATTTTTTTCCCCTGCTGTAGCAAATTGAATCCTGCTTTTCTGGGTTTTTTTCCGCCTTCCTCTGGATCAACTGTGGGTATAGGATTTGGTATATGGGATTGTATGATTTTTTTTATTTTATTTTATTTTTTTTTATGGTTGAACTAGATGGACTTGTGTCTTTTTTCAACCTGACTAACTATGTAACTATATGTCAGTGGTCTGTGAACATCTCTTGTATCATGTCAGTGGTCTCTGACGATTTCTTGTATCATGTCTGCAGTCTCTTACTATCTCTTGTATCATGTCCACAGTCTCTGACCATCTCTTGTATCATGTCTGCAATCTCTGACCATCTCTTTCTATCATGTTTGCAGTCTCTGATCATCTCTTGTATGATGTCTGCAGTCTCTGACCACCTCTTGTATCATGTCTGCAGTCTCCGACCATCTCTTGTATCATGTCTGTAGACTATGACCGTCTCTTGTATCATGTCTGCAGTCTCTGACCATCTCCTTTATCATGTCTGCAGTCTCTTACAATCTCTTGTATCATGTCTATGGTCTCTGACCATCTCTTGTATCATGTCTACAGTCTCTGACCATAAATTTCTATCATGTCTGCACTCTCTGACCATCTCTTGTATCTTGTCTTTGGTCTCTGACCATATCTTGTATCATGTCTGCAGTCTCTTACTATCTCTTGTATCATGTCCACAGTCTCTGACCATCTCTTGTATCATGTCTGCAATCTCTGACCATCTCTTTCTATCATGTCTGCAGTCTTCGATCATCTCTTGTATGATGTCTGCAGTCTCTGACCACCTCTTGTATCATGTCTGCAGTCTCCGACCATCTCTTGTATCATGTCTGTAGACTATGACCGTCTCTTGTATCATGTCTGCAGTCTCTGACCATCTCCTTTATCATGTCTGCAGTCTCTTACAATCTCTTGTATCATGTCTATGGTCTCTGACCATCTCTTGTATCATGTCTACAGTCTCTGACCATAAATTTCTATCATGTCTGCACTCTCTGACCATCTCTTGTATCTTGTCTTTGGTCTCTGACCATATCTTGTATCATGTCTATAGTCTCTTATCATCTCTTGTATCATGTCTGCGGTCTCTGACCATTTTTTTTCCTTTCATGTCTGCAGTCTCTAATCATCTCTTGTATCATGTCTGCAGTCTCTGACCATCTCTTGTATCATGTCTGTAGTTTCTGACCATCTATTGTATCATGTCTGAAGTCACTGACCACCTCTTGTATCATGTCTGCAGTCCTTGACCCTTTCTTGTATCATGTCTGTGGTCTCTGACCATTTCTTGTATCATGTCTGTAGTCTCTGACCACCTCTTGTATCATGTCTGCAGTCTCTGAGACCATCTCTTGTATCATGTCTGTAGACTCTGACCATCTCTTGTACCATGTCTGTAGATTCTGACCATCTCTTGTATCATGTCTGCAGTCTCTGACCATCCCTTGTATCATTTCTGTGGTCTCTGGCCATCTTTTGAATCATGTCTGTGGTCTCTGATCGTCTCTTGTATCATGTCTGCAGTCTCTGACCATCTCTTGTATCATGTTTGTGGTCTCTGACCATCTCTTGTATTATGTTTGTGGTCTCTGACCATCACTTGTATCATGCCCATTGACTATATCCTGTTGTGTGTCTGCTGTCTCTAAATATTTACTGAATTTTATGTGTGACTCTTGAAACCTCGCATATCAATAAAGATGGCCATTACTGGTTTATATGCTACAAGAGCACATTCACACCAGTGAATTGTAAATTTTTTTTTTAAAGCGGAGTTCCAAGGACAATTGGAATTTTTTTCTTTTTTAAACAATTCTTAAGTTTATAAAATTTAATGTAACACTCACTTGTTTTGTCAAATATATCCCCTGGTGTCCGGTTTCGTATGAAAAACGTAGTTTTAAAATTTCTTACGGGCAGTTTTCATCTTGCTTGTGAGCACGTGAAGCCCACAAGCATACAGTTCCTGGATACGGTGATGCTGAGCTACCAGCATGTACCGCGTGTTCCCACGCATTTACAGTATGCATGGCGCAGAGCGCTGTAAACTTCCACGTTGCCATCACAACGGGCGTCAACGTCGGAAGTGCCCGCCCCGTTGGCAACAAAGAGAAGAGATTTGCGTCACTTCTGGTTTTGCGAATCTCGCAAGAACGAGCGGTGGCCATCCGCACTGACTCCTGGAAATAAAGACACATAGCTCCCAGGAGACCGGATATGACGGCCATACCCACGGGTGGCAGAGACCGGAAAGGCCTCTGAAAAGCCTCCTAACAAGGTAACCCTTAGGAGAATTTTTTTTTTCCATTTTAGAACTATTGAACTGTGTAAATGCTGTTAATGTAAAGTAGTAAAATCGGGTGAAACTCCGCTTTAATCAGATATTTTTTATTACAGCTTTTTCAGTCATTACCAGGACAACATACAAACACTGTTCCCCTTGGCTTCCCACCCACCCTGCTGCACAAAAAAACAAATAGCACAGTGCTAACAATTAGATTTCTCTGACTTGGAATACAGTAGAATGAGGTTTAGGTTCTTACAAAAATTGTTCTCCTTGGCTTCCAACCCACCCCGTTGCATACCAATACAATAAGATTTCTCTGATTAATAGAATGAGGTTTAGGTTCTTACAAAGCATAATAAACATTTGTTGAAATAGGTGAAAAGAATAGAAAAAAAATTCAGGTTCTGTGAAGTGAAGCGATTGAAAAGGAGTTATGTGTTGCTTTAGCATAGTAATGGCGGTATAATATGACCTGGAATAAAGGTTAAAGAATTGTTCAAATAAACAACCAACTTTGTATTTTCTAGCTTTATTTTGAAATACTTTTTTTTAGAAATACTTAATTTACAAATACTTATAGCATTGTCTGCTTACACAGCACTTTACATATTATACATTCCAGACATCCCAACCTGCAAAAACTCATTTCAGGGAGGTTTCAAACTCATTTCAGGGAGGTGATGCTTTGTGCCAGCGCCGCCCCCCCCACTCCCCCCAATAAAATGCAACCTCACCAGTGCCAATTAAATGCAGCCTGATCAGTGCCAATTAAATGCAGCTATACCAGTACTAAATGAAATGCAGCCTGATCAAACAGCTGCTGGGTCTGGGCTACTGGCCATGGGGTCTGGCTGCTAGGCCCTGGCTGCTGGGGCCAAGGGTCTGGCTGCTGGAGCTGGGCTGCTGGTCCTGGAGTCTTGCTGCTGGGGCCAAGGATCTGGCTGCTGCAGCTGGGCTGCTGGTCCTGGAGTCTGGATGCTAGGGCCAGGGATCTAGCTGCTGGGGCCAAGGGTCTGGCTGCTGGAGCTGGGCTGCTGGTCCTGGAGTCTGGTTGCTGGGGCCAAGGGTCTGGCTGCTGCAGCTGGGCTGCTGATCCTGGAGTCTGGATGCTAGGGCCAGGGATCTAGCTGCTGGGGCCAAGGGTCTGGCTGCTGGAGCTGGGCTGCTGGTCCTGGAGTCTGGTTGCTGGGGCCAAGGGTCTGGCTGCTGCAGCTGGGCTGCTGGTCCTGGAGTCTGACTGCTGGGGCCAAGGGTCTGGCTGCTGGGGCCAAGGGTCTGGCTGGTGGAGCTGGGCTGCTCGTCCTGGAGTCTGGTTGCTGGGGCCAGGGGTCTGGCTGTTGGGGCCGGGGGTCTGGCTGCTGGTCCTGGAGTCTGGCTGTTAGGGCCAGGAGTCTGGCTGCTGGGCCAAAGGTATGGCTGCTGGAGCTGGGCTGCTGGTCCTGGGGTCTGGCTGCTGGGGCCAGGGGTCTGGCTGCTGGTACTGGGGTCTGCCTGCTGGGGCCAGGGGTCTGGCTGCTGGTACTGGGGTCTGCCTGCTGGGGCCAGGGGTCTGGCTGCTGGAGCTGGGCTGCTGGTCCTGAGGTCTGGCTGCAATGGGGCTGGTGAGCCATCCCAGTCAGAGAATTTCCCAGAAGGAAGGGGGTGGGCTGAGGCAGAGGGTGGGACAGCCAATACTGCTGTCCCCAGCCTGCTGCACAGGTACTTTTTTGGGGGTTGGTCCGGCCGATTCAGCAGGGAAGGAGGGGGGTGGGCGGAGGCAGAGAGAAGACTGTGATCTGCAGGCTGTAGCAATTAAAAGAAAAAACTTCCCCAGTCAAGCGGACTATTTCTCCACTTTTGGGTGCCGCTGCGCAGTGATCTCCTCTGTGACAAGTACATGACAGTCCCGGCCTGCCCAGCGGATTGATATAGAAGGGACCGGGACTGTCATGTACTTGTCGCACAGGAGATCACTGCGCATCGGCACCCGAAAGTGGAGAAAGAGTCCGCTTGACTGGGGAAGTTTTTTCTTTTAATTGCTACAGCCTGCAGATCACAGTCTTCTCTGCCTCCGCCCACCCCCTTCCTTCCCTGCTGAATTTGGCCAGACCAACCCCCAACAAAAGTACCCGTGCCCATGCAGCAGCCAAAGCAGGCTGGGGACAGCAGTATGGGTTGTCCCTCCCTCTGCCTCAGCTCGCAGCGCCTTACATCCATCTGTCACTCAGCCACAGACAGAGCGGCTGTCCTCCATTCGGCCGCTCGAGCTGCTCTGTCCATCTGTGGCTGAGACAGACCCAGCCGGGAGATTGCCCTGCGCTCGCAATGCGGGAGACTCCCGCGGCTTGCGGGAGACTTGAGATGTCTGACATTCACATCAGTCCCTGACCTCAAAGAGCTTATAATGTAAAGTTTACTGTATATCTAACATAAATGTATACATTCCAAGGCCAATTTAGGCTGACCATCCACTATTACTTTTTTCTTAGTTTGTCCTGCAGACTAAATTAAAAAATTAAATAGATTCCTCCATCCCTGCTACACCGCATAGATGGACAAATCTCCCACTCAGCTATTGTGTTCTGACATCCGCTGTCAGCTGTCAGAATACCTGAATAAGATTGGATGCAACCGCTGTTCCTCCAACAATTTTAAGCATGCCTCCTTCAATCAAAAGATGTCAGACAGGAGGGGGCCAACTTTAACCACATTTTGGCTAGTTCATATCTCACAACTGTCCCTGATTTCGAGGAACTGTCCCTGATTTGGAACATTGTCCCTCTGTCCTCATTTGTCCCTCATTTTGCTCTGATCCAGTGGCGGCAATCTGTCTGTGATCTGCGCCCAGAGCCCACCCTTTTTTTGAAGCCAGAGCCTCAGGCTTTAATCACGTGCTTCTAAAAAAAAAAAAAAAAAAAAAAAAAAAAACCCCATTGGAATCCATGCGTCCGACACACTGCATGTAAATTACAGGCAGGTGCATGGATTAGGGGGGTGGCACCCATGCGCCCCATATGGACGGGCTGCTGCTGGTCTCATCTATATACTTGTATATAAAATGTACTATTTATATATTTTTTTTTTAAAAGGGTATATTTATTAACCGTTTCAGCCCCGGAAGATTTTAACCCCCTTCCTGACCAGAGCACTTTTTACAATTTGGCACTGCGTCGCTTTAACTGACAATTGCACGGTCATGCAATGCTGTAATAGAGCTCAAATAGAGCTTTCTTTTGGTGGTATTTGATCACCTCTGTGGTTTTTATTTTTTGCGCTATAAACAAGAAAAGAGCGACAATTTTGAAAAAAAAAACAATATTTTTTACTTTTTGCCATAATAAATTTAGAAAAAAGAGAGATCCCCCTTCATTGGGACTTTAAAGGCAACACACACTTGGATAGTACAAAAAAGTCAATTTTATTGAATATACATAAAAAAACATATTTGATCAAACAAATGATCGATGACTAAAAACCATCAAAAAGAGTTGATACAGAAAAAATATACATACAAAAAAAGACAAAACAACAATTTACATGAACAGTGTGACAATGTAATAAAACTCTCCGGTAAATAGTGATCCCCAGTACCCAATGCATTTCTGGTTAAACACCTTCATCAGGGGTATAGGATAGGAGTAAGTATAGCCACAGCAGAGCGGGGAGACGCCATCCTCTGGGACCCATACACACATCTGCATGGGATGATACATACATAGAATTCTTGGAACCCCTGATGTTACTGACTGGAAGCTTTATTTAAAGCTCTGACCAGTTATTACTATTGGCTATTGGACAACGCCCCGTGAGGCCGCCAGAATCCAGTCTCTGCTACCTAGCAGATAGACATCTAACCTGGAACGTATTTTGTTCTATTTACCGGTTCCTGTTTTGCGCCCACCTATGCCCCCTCTGGTACAGCTGCTTCACCTATTTTTTCCTTTATTGGAATTACTTTGCATGTTGAAAACATATTGTGACTATACTTACTCCTATCCTATATTCCCTGACGAAGGTGTTTAACCAGAAACGCGTTTACTGGAGAGTATTATTACATTGCCACACTGTTTATGTAAATTTTTGTTTTGTCTTTTTTTGTATGTATATTTTTTCTGTATCAACATTTTTTGATGTTTTTTAATCATCGATCATGTTTGATCAAATATTTTTTTTATGTATATTCAATAAAATTGACTTTTTTGCACTATCCAAGTGTATGTTGCCTTTAAAGTCACAATGAAGGGGGATCTCTCTTTTTCCTAAATGCATAATAGGGATGTGGCAACCACACTTTTTGGGATGTGACATGATGAAACCCTCCTTTTTTGCTTTGCTATAATAAATATCCCCCAAATTACAGAAAAAAAACACATTTCTTCATCGGTTTAGGTCAATATATATTCTTCTACATATTTTTGGTAAAAAAAAAAACGCAATGTGTTTTTTTATTTGGATATATATTATAGCAGAAAGTAAAAAAATAATTTTTCATTTTAAATTGTCAGTCTTTTGATCAAATACCACCAAAAGAAAGCTCAATGTGTGGGAAAAAAAGGACATCAATTTTATTTGGGTACAGCGTCGCAGGACCGTGCAATTGTCAGTTAAAATAACGCAGTGCCGTAACGCAAAAAATGGCCTGTCGGGTAAATCCTTCCGGGGCTGAAGTGGTTAACTGAACAAGCTGAAGTTGAAAGCTGATTGGCTACCATGCACCGCAGAACCAGATTTTGCACTCTCCAGTTTTAGTAAATCTACCCCACTGTCTGCTGTAACCAGGCACTATTCTGGCACAGAGCCACCTAGTGGCGAACTAACTAACTAACTGCACCCGCCTTCATGTATGCATGTGAGATAGGGACCTTAGGGACCTTAGATTAAAAGCTCCTTGAAGGCAGAGGCTGATGTGACTACAGTATACAATATGCAAAGCACTGAGTAATTTGCTGGCTCTATATAAATACCTATAATTATTAAATACATTTACTTTTCACATTAAATGCTAGTAAATTAGGTGAAGCTGTGTTCACTTCAATCATCCAATCTATTGCCAGCAAAAATCTTGTTCTTTTAATTTCCCTCACTTATGATTGGGTGGTCAGGCTCACATTATTTACTATCATTCACGTTTCAAAGTGAACAGCCTCTACAGTTTTGGCAAAACCCTAAAGTGGATGTGAATATTTGAAAAAAAAAAAAGATTAAAAAGAAAATTGTAAAAATTAATGAAAAATAAAATAATAAAAATTAAAAAAAAAATGACTGACACCGTTCACTGCCCTCACAAAATGTAAAAGAAATACAAAAATGAAATTGTAAAAAATAATTAAAAATCAAATAATAAACAAAAAAAATTACACTGTCTATTGCTCTTCTGACACCATCCACTGCCCTACTGACACCATCCTGCACACACTACCCACCACCATATACTCCACACTCTTCTCCTACACATACTACCCTCTGCCATAGATTCTGCACTCCTCTCCCATAGCTGATCATTATATTAGTGTCACTGTTGAAGTCAGTGTCAGTTAAGCAAGCCATAGATGATTAGAATCTTGCCTTGTTTAGCAGGGACTGGCTAAGATTCGAATCATCTCTGGGTGCAGCCCTGAACTCTGCACCTTGTACATAGTGCACCCCTGAACTCTGCACTCTGTACACCAGTGGTTTTCAACCTTGTCCTCAAGTACCCCCAACAGGCGATGCTTGCAGGTTTTCCTTTATCTTGCACAGGTGCTTTAAATCAGAGTCAATGGCTTGATATTTTGGACAGCTATTTTATCTAAGAGAAATGGGGATACTTAAGGACAGGGTTGAGAACCACTGCTGTACATAGCGCACCTCTGAACTCTGTACATAGCGCACCTCTGAACTCTGTACATAGCGCACCTCTGAACTCTGCACATAGTGCACCTCTGAACTCTGCACATAGCGCACCTCTGAACTCTGCACTCTGTACATAGCACACCTCCAAACTCTGCACCTCTGTGCTCCTTTGGTAAGAATAAAATACAAAATATGCATTGAAAAGTTTTTTCTCTATCTTATCTTCTTAACATTTGGTAGTCATATCCAAAAAAATTCTAATGCCCTGTGCACACGGTCGGATTTTCCGACAACAAATGTTGGATGTGAGCTTGTTTTCGGAAAGTCCGACCGTGTGTATGCTCCATAGAACATTTGTTGTTGGAATTTCCGCCAACAAATGTTAGAGCAGGTTCTCAAATTTTCCGACAACAAAACTTGTTGTTGGAAATTCCGATCGTGTGTACACAATTCCGACGCACAAAAGTCCTTGCATGCTCGGAATCAAGCAGAAGAGCCACACTGGCTATTGAACTTCATTTTTCTTGGCTCGTCGTACGTGTTGTACGTCACCGCGTCCTTGACGTTCGGAATTTCTGACAACATTTGTGTGACCGTGTGTATGCAAGACAAGTTTGAGCCAACATCCTTCAGAAAAAAATCCACGGCTTTGTTGTCGGAAAATCTGATCGTGTGTACAGGGCATAAGAGGTATCTTTTATTTATCTCATGGAAAAAATGTAAGAAATAATGTACAGTGGGGCAAAAAAGTATTCGGTCAGCCACCAATTGTGCAAGTTCTCCCACTTAAAAAGATGAGAGAGGCCTGTAATTGTCATCATAGGTATACCTCAACTATGAGAGACAAAATGTGGAAACAAATCCAGACAATCACAATGTCTGATTTTTTAAAGAATTTATTTGCAAATTATGGTGGAAAATAAGTATTTGGTCACCTACAAACAAGCAAGATTTCTGACTCTCACAGACCTGTATCTTCTTCTTTAAGAGGCTCCTCTGTCCTCCACTCATTACCTGTATTAATGGCACCTGTTTGAACTTGTTATCAGTATAAAAGACACCTGTCCACAACCTCAAACAGTCACACTCCAAACTCCACTATGGTGAAGACCAAAGAGCTGTCGAAGGACACCAGAAACAAAATTGTAGACCTGCACCAGGCTGGGAAGACTGAATCTGCAATAGGCAAGCAGCTTGGTGTGAAGAAATCAACTGTGGGAGCAATAATTAGAAAATGGAAGACATACAAGACCACTGATAATCTCCCTCGATCTGGGGCTCCACGCAAGATCTCACCCCGTGGGGTCAAAATGATCACAAGAACGGTGAGCAAAAATCCCAGAACCACACGGGGGGACCCAGTGAAGGACATGCAGAGAGCTGGGACCAACGTAACAAAGGCTACCATCAGTAACACACTACGCCGCCAGGGACTCAGATCCTGCAGTGCCAGACGTGTCCCCCTGCTTAGGCCAGTACATGTCCGGTCCCATCTGAGGTTTGCTAGAGAGCATTTGGATGATCCAGAAGAGGATTGGGAGAATGTCACAAATCGTGTTTGGAGGAGATAGAATGTTGAGTTGCAACCAAAGAACACCATACCTACTGTGAAGCATGGGGGTGGCAACATCATGCTTTGGGGCTGTTTCTCTGCAAAGGGAACAGGACGACTGATCCGTGTACATGAAAGAATGAATGGGGCCTTGTATAGTGAGATATTGAGTGCAAACCTCCTCCCATCAGCAAGGGCATTGAAGATGAAACGTGGCTGGGTCTTTCAGCATGACAATGATCCCAAACACACTGCCCAGGCAATGAAGGAGTGGATTCGTAAGAAACATTTCAAGGTCCTGGAGTGGCCTAGCCAGTCTCCAGATCTCAACCCCATAGAAAACCTTTGGAGGGAGTTGAAAGTCTGTGTTGCCCAGTGACAGCCCCAAAACATCTCTGCTCTAGAGGAGATCTGCATGGAGGAATGGGCCAACATACCAGCAACAGTGTGTGACAACCTTGTGAAGACTTACAGAAAACGTTTGACCTCTGTCATTGCCAACAAAGGATATATAACAAAGTATTGAGATGAACTTTTGATATTGACCAAAGACTTATTTTCCACCATAATTTGCAAATAAATTCTTTCAAAAATGAGACAATGTGATTGTCTGGATTTGTTTCCACATTTTGTCTCTCATAGTTGAGTTATACCTATGATGACAATTAGAGGCCTCTCTCATCTTTTTAAGTGGGAGAACTTACACAATTGGTGGCTGACTAAATACTTTTTTGCCCCACTGTATATCATACAATCATTCCATAAACACATACTACATAGACTGCATATATAAATTGAGGGAAATGCTTATAAAATAGTTTATCATTTGCCAATAAAAAAAAAATATGTCCCTGAATTTTATTTTAAAAATCTGGTCACCTTATTGTTATGTATCATACCACACTGAAAGCCATGTAACATCAGTGACACCACAGCTCTCCAGATATAAGTTATAATACACAGGATGACATCACCGTTCTCCAGATGTATTATATTATACAGGATGACATCACCGTTCTCCAGATGTATTATATTATACAGGATGACATCACCGTTCTCCAGATATAAATGATATTATACAGGATGACATCACCGCACTCCAGATGTGTTATATTATACATGATGACATCACCACTCTCCAGATATAAGTTACATTATACAGCATGGCATCACCGTTCTCCAGATATAAGTTATATTATACAGGATGACATGACTGCTTTCCAGATGTGTTATATTATAGAGAATGAGATCACAGTTCTCTCGATATAAGTTATATCATGCAGGAGTGACATCACCATTCCCCAGACATAAGTTATATTATACAGGAGTGACATTGCTGCTCTTTAGATATGTTATATTATACAGGATGACATCATTACTCAACAAATGGAAGTTATATTATACAGGAGTGACATCACCATTGTCCAGATATGTTATATTATACAAGAATGACATCATGGTGATCCAGATATATTACATATATATATATCTATCTATATATATATATATATATATATATATATAGATAGATAGATAGATAGATAGATAGATAGATAGATAGATAGATAGATAGATAGATAGATAGATAGATATAGATATAGATATATATAGATATATATAAAAAAATTTTCCCAGATTCAGGACGTGGGTGGCAGGGTGGACTTTTCAGTCCATCGGTCACTTTGTCGGGGGCTGTGATCCCAGACTCCCAGACCTCCGGACCTCCCTGTAGAAGCACCTGAGTCCTCCTGCCAAGCATGAAGCATTTTGCAGAAAATTAGAGCTAATTAGAGGCTGCTGGTGGGATAAGCTGACAGAGCAGGAAAATGCAATGGGACCCCCAGGGGGCTCATTCACCTCGCTAGAGGGAGAAAACTGCAGTCATTGTAACTGTGAGGAGGACAGAGGACACTAAATGGCCCATTCTTCCCCTAAAACAAAAGGCCATGTGAGATGTTTATCCAAGGATGGGAGCGGCTGTCCGCCATGTCAGGGGGAGCCGTGTTCCCGGGATAGAAGTCCCCCATACATTACATACATTATATTATTATTTCCACAGCCTGACTCCCCGCATCTTTCAGACAATGAAGAGTTTCCTGGGACTGGAGGGCCCGGGGCTCCGGGTGTAACCTGAATAGAAAGAAAGTCTGACACTGTGAATAGAGCTGTAATTACATAGTAGACAAGTCCTGGAGGGGCAGAACTTTCCCTTCTTCTCTCACTGGCAGGGAGGATGGGAGGGACCCTATTACGGAATATCGTCTATATACCGACAACACGGCACAATGTGCATCACATCATACAGTGCAGACACTGACAACACGGGGGTATGCTGAGATCATAGCACCAAAAATAACAAACAAAACTGTATTAATAATGCTGTCTGCTCCTATAAGTAAATAAGTGAATGATATTTAGAATGCTATGTGCACTGTGTATTATAAACTGTCATTTCTTTTTTTTACAGTGCTCAGTGCTGCTGATTTCCTGCAGCCTCTTTTCTGCCACTTTATGTCTACACACACTCCAGTGATGGCTGCGTGGCATTTTTGAGGGTGGGTTTCCTAATGGTGGCAACAGTTGTACATGCCCAGATAATGACAGTCCCATGGAATTTTGGACATTTTATCTTATAAAGTGTATCTGTACCCAAAATGTTTATTTTGTTTCATTTTGGATGAAGTAGAGAAGAATTAGAACCCCATTGGGGCTCGTTCACACTAGCGATGCTCTCTGAAGGGAGATCCGCATTCGGATCACTCTTCAGAGAGCATGTGACAGATGAATGGGTCTCATTCAGGTGACAGGGGGTATAATTCCTGCTGCGGTCACAAAGCCAAGTGTCGTGGAATGTGTACACCCCTGCCCACTGCTTCTGCAACTAGGGTGAATGAGCCCTCAGATCAGCCATAGATGGATCAAAATTTGGCTGGCCTAATTTTGGATCCATCTATGAGCAGGCTGGTTGTACTGCAAGCAATCCATCAGTCGACTTCAGTACAACCAGCCTATGAATAAGCGCCACAATAGGGCGTGAAACGCGTTAGATATTTTTCCTGTATTTCCCTGTACATGAAGTGACTGCCTTTGGATTTTACTTTTTCATATCAATAAAGATGCCTTCTATGGTGTGTGGCCGTCCAGGATCCTCTGCTTTACAACCAGCCTGCCGGATTTTTTAGTTTCATCACTGCCAGCGGTGATCATTGTATTCTGATGGCTGAGAAACCTCCCGCTGGCAGAATGCAAAAGGGCTGCAGGAGGGATTGAGCGACTTTCTTATTTCAGCATTTTTTGGCTGTAGATACACTTTAAATGTTTTACCGATGCAGCTGTATGGCAGTTAGATATATGCAGAACGAACAGAAACATTTGTTTAGTTTAATTTTGGATAGATTCGTTATGTCACCAATTTTGTTTTGTTGAGTTGTTTTGTCTATTCATTTTCTAACAAATTCAAAATTTTCAGAACAATTCGAATTTGGATTGATTGGAAAATTATTAATTGATCCGCATTCTATGTGAAGAATAGTTGGTTGTTAAGGAGCGGGCCCCAGGAAGCAGGTTGCCATGTCCTTAACAACTGAAGACTCATCAGCTGTCAGTGGGTTTCCCTGCTGACAGCTGAATGTAAACAAAAGGATGGTCGCTAATTAAAAATTCTGAAAAAGCAGTGTGGAGGTCCCTCCCCAATCCATACCAGGCCCTTCAGGTCTGGTATGGGTTTTAAGGGGAACCCGATGCCTCGCAAATTGAAAAAAAAATGGCATGGGTAACCCCCCCACAAAATCAATACCGGACCCTTAGACAAGCATGCAGCCCGGCAGGCCATGAAAGGGAGGACAACAAGCGAAGGTCCCCCCCCCCACCGAACCATGCCATGCCATATGCCCTCAACATGGGGGGTTGCTTTGGGACAGCCTCCCCCCTAAGCATCTTGTCCCTATGTTCATGGGGACAAAGGCCTCTTTCCCACAACCCATGCCTAGGATATGTGGGGATGTGGAAGGTGTCTTCTCGGAATCTGAAAGCCCATAGTACCTCGACTCATTCACCAAAAAACCCTCAGGGTCAGTTCACACTAGGGGCGGCACAACTTGCAGGTCGCCTCACCGAGGCGACCTGCACACGACTGCCACGGCGACTTGCAAAACGACTTCTGTATAGAAGTCTATGCAAGTCGCCTGAAGTCGCCCCAAAAGTAGTACAGGAACCTTTTTCTAAGTCGGAGTGACTTGTGTCGCTCCGATTAGAACGGTTCCATTGTACAGAACGGGAGGCGACCCCGTGTGAACTGGCTCTCAGTGTTAATAAAAGCACAACGGTTTTTGACAAGGTCTTTATTAAAAAAAAACATAAAAACGCCAACCTGAATGCTAAAATAAAAAAGGAAAAAAATGCTGCCACATGACTGTTTCCATCCAGGGAAACAGCCGAATGACAAGTAAACATGAGGGCAGGGGTTAGCCGGTGACGTAACTGGGTGACCCCGCTGAGATATCTACCTTTCATTCAGCGAGTGTGCTCAATAGTCACAGTTACTCTTCCACTCCTTGCAGGAGATGAAGCTGTATTAAAAAAAAAGTGCATAAAAATAAATAAATCCAAAATGAAAAATAAAGAATAAAAAATAAAGAAACACAATAACAAGATCAAGGTTTGCCAGGGTTAGTGTTAGGGTCAAGGTCGGGGTGAAAGGTCAAGGTCGGGATCAGAGTTCACGAGCAGCATATTTTGGCTAGAATAAATAAAATATTTAAATTATTATCAGTGTCAATGTGCGCCATTGTTTCTGGGCTGTACTATGAGTACAAACAATGACTAACACACACATATGTGGTACAGTATCTCACAAAAGTGAGTACACCCCTCACATTTTTGTAAATATTTTATTATATCTTTTCATGTGACAACACTGAAGAAATTACACTTTGCTACAATGTAAAGTAGTGAGTGTACAGTTTGTATAACAGAGTAATGTCTAAACTGGGCCCAAAGTGTCAATATTTTGTGTGACCACCTGTATTTTCCAGCACTGCCTTAACCCTTTTGGGCATGGAGTTCACCAGAGCTTCACAGGTTACCACTGGAGTCCTCTTCCACTCCTCCATGACATGAGCTGGTGGATGTTAGAGACCTTGCGCTCCTCCACCTTCCGTTTGAAGGTGCTCAATAGGGTTTAGGTCTGGAGACATGCTTGGCCAGTCCATCACTTTTACCCTCAGCTTCTTTAGCAAGGCAGTGGTCATCTTGGAGGTGTGTTTGGGGTCGTTATCATGTTGGAATACTGCCCTGTGGTCCAGGCTCTGAAGAGAGGGATCATGCTCTGCTTCAGTATGTCACAGTACATGTTGGCATTCGTGGTTCCCTCAATGAACTGTAGCTCCCCAGTTCCGGTAGCACTCATGCAGCCCCAGACCATGACACTCCCACCACCATGCTTGACTGTAGGCAAGACACACTTGTACTCCTCACCTGGTTGCCGCCACACACGCTTGACACCATCTGAACCGAATACATTTATCTTGGTCTCATCAGACCACAGGACATGGTTCCAGTATACGATATACACTATTTTGGGCCAGTTTTGTTTTGATAATAAAAAAAAAAAATCAGGAGATATCTATTACCATTTACCACCAAAAGAAAGCCCAATTTGTCCTGAAAAAAAACAAAGGTATAATCAGGGCTTTTTTTTCTTGGAGAACAGGTGCTGGAACTCCCCCCTTTTGGGTCACTTCCTGTCTCTGCCCCCTACCCACCTCTGAGCAGCACCCCTTGGTTCCACCCCCTACCCACCTCCCAGTACAGCCTCTTTTACAGAATACCAAGTATAATTTTGTTGTGTCCAGTAATTTGTATGGAATTTGTTAAAAACTAGAAAAGCAGTAAAGTGGATCCCCCGCAGCAATAGACCCCTGCAGCAACAATACATTTCTCCAGCAACAACAGACCACCCAGCAACAATGGAACCCAACAATAGGCCTTGGCAGCAACAACATATTTCCCAGCAGCCAGCCCAGCATCAACGGGCTCTCCAGCAGCCAGCAACAATAGACCCCTCCCTCAACAGTAGATCCCATCCAGCAACAATTGAACCCCCAGCAACATGAGCCCCCTCCCCAGCAACAATAGGTCCCCCACCAGTAACAATAGACCTCCACAGCAACAATAGACTGCCACACAAAAGTAGATGCCCTCCAGCAACAATAGATCAGCCAGCAAAACAGACCCCTCCCTCAACAGTAGGTCTCTTCCAGCAACAATTGACACCCAGCAACAAAAGGTCCCCCTATAGCAACAATAACAGACCTTCCAGCAACAATAGATTCCCCACAGCAGCAGCCAGCATCAATATTCAGTGAAGGAGGTGCCTGAACTGCATTCCCGATAATAAAAAAAAAGCCCTGGGTATAATCTACCTGGATATACAAAGTAGTTGTGACAATATGTACAGTTTTACTAACACATGTCAAAGTTGCAAAAGTGTGCTTAGGCATTAACATTTGTTTTACCCTTAGGCATGAAGGGGTTAAGTAAAAGAATATGTACATATGCACTCACATAAATAGAAAATGCCTTCAACATACAGAGATCTGCTGCTGCTTCCACTAACAGGCCATCACTGCTGCAATATGCAAAACTGGTTATACCAGTGAGCACTATGGTGTTTTCTCTGTTTTATTGAGATTGAGATCCAGAGTTTATATGGACCACTGAGCAGTAAGAGAAGCTCCTAGGGGCTGACATCCTGACCGGGGGGCTGCATTTTGATTGAATCCATCTCTCTGAATTTTGAATTTTTGTCCTTCATGCAAGTCTTGACCTTTGTTGCAAGGGTCAATCTGCCAGGTGAGAGCACACCTTTGGGGGATCTGGTGGAGGATTGGTGTCACCCATCTGCAGTACGAATAGTGACTTGGATGAGCGATTTTGGGGTGGAGGGACTTGACTGGCCTGCACAGAGTCCTGACCTCAACCTGATAGAACACCTTTGGGATGAATTAGAGTGGAGCCGACGAGCCATACCTCCTCATCCAACATCAGTGCCTGCCTGTGGAAGTGGTATACCTGGATTTTGCAAAAGGATTTGACACAGTTCCCCACACATGGGTCATGGGTAAGGTAAAGTCTACAGGCTTGGAAAGATCAATTTGTAAATGGATAGAAAACTGTCTAAAAAACAGAATTCAGAGTAGTGGTTAATGATTCATACTCTGAATGGTCTAAGGTTATCAGTGGTGTACCCCAAGATCCAGTGCTGGGACCCTTACTTTTTAATACCTTTATAAATGATATTGGGTCTGGGATTAAAAGTAACATTTCTGTCTTTGCAGATGACACCACGCTATGCAGTGGAATAATGGGGGTTATTTACAAAAGGCAAATCCACTTTGCACTACAAGTGCAGTCGCTATAGATCTGAGGGGGACATGCAAGGAGAATAAAAAACAGCATTTTAGCTTGCACATGAAAGAATGATAAAATCAGCAGAGCTTCCCTACATTTCAGATCTTCCCCTCAGATCTACAGCAACTGAAATTCCCAGTGCACTTTAGTGCAAAGTGGATTTGCATTTTATAAATAACTCCCATTGTCTCCAATTTACAAGCCGACCTCAGTGCACTGTCTAATTGGGCAACTAAGTGGCAAATGAGGTTTAATGTTGATAAATATAAAGTTATGCACTTGGGGGCTAAGAATATGCATACATCATACATACTAGGGGGAGTACAACTGGGGGAATCAATGGTGGAGAAGGATCTGGGGGTTCTGGTAGATTATAAGCTCAATAATAACATGCAATGCCAAGCTGCGGTTTCCACAGCGAGCAAAGCCCTTTCTTGTATTAGGAGAGGTATGGACTCCAGAGAGAGAGATCATTTTGCCTCAGTTCAAATCATTAGTAGGACCTCATCTGGAATATGCAGTTCAGTTTTGGGCTCCAGTTCTCAAAAAGTATATCGGAGAACTAGAGAAAGTGCAGAGAAGGGCAACCAAACTGATAAGAGGCATGGAGGAGCTCAGCTATGAGGAAAGATTAGAGGAACTGAATTTATTGACTCTTGAGAAGAGGAGATTAAGTGGGGATATGATCAACATGTAGAAATACATAAATGGTCCATATAGTGAACTTGGTGTTGAGTTATTCACTTTAAGGTCACCACAGAGGACACGGAGGCACTCTTTATGTCTAGAGGAAAAAAGATTTCATCTCCAAATACAGAAAGGTTTCTTCACAGTAAGAGCTGTGAAAATGTGGAATAGACTCCCTCCAGCGGTGGTTCTGGCCAGCTCAGTAGATTACTTTAAAAAAGGCCTGTATTCTTTCCTAAATATATAAAATATAACTGGATACTAATATTTATAGGTAAAGTTGACCCAGGGAAAATCCGATTGCCTCACGGGGGATCAGGAAGGAATTTTTCCCCCTGCTGTAGCAAATTGGATCATGCTTTGCTGGGGCTTTTTTTGCCTTCCTTTGGATCAACTGTGGGTGAAGGATTGTCTATATGGGATTGTATTATTAATATTATTATTATTATTTTTTGGTTGAACTGAATGGACTTGTGTCTTTTTTCAACCTAACTATGTAACCTCACAAATACGCATCTGGAAGAATGGTCAAACATTCCCATAGACACACTCCTAAACCTTGTGGACAGCCTTCCCAGAAGAGTTGAAGCTTTTATAGCTTCAAAGGGCCAACTCAATATTGAACCCTACGCACTAAGACTTGGATGCCATTAAAGTTCATGTACGTGTATATATATATATGTGTATATACACACACACTGAGCAAAATTATAAACGCAACACTTCTGTGTTTGTCCCTATTTATCATGAGCTGAACTCAAAGATCTATGACTTTTTCTATGTATACAAAAGGCCTATTTCTCTCAAATATTGTTCATAAATCTGTCTAAATCTGTGTTAGTGAGCACTTCTCCTTTGCCGAGATAATCCATCCTGGATTTGTGAGCAACTATTCTCAAAAATGAAGCACATAGAACTATGACAAAGTTTTATTAGTCAGATAGGTACATTACCTATATTAGTGATCGTTAACTTGTGATTTTTCTGGCTTTTTCTGCTCATCAGCTCTCCTTGTGTATGTTATGTGCGGCCCGAGACAATTCCTCTTCTTCCAATGTGGCCCAGGAAGGTCAAAAGGCTGGACACCCCTGGTGTAGGTCATACAGTATAGTGCTTATGTATCCTGTTGCCGTTAGCTACTTTTTTCCTAATTAACATTTTGTTTATGATTGATGGTTCTTATGTATGAACATTTGTTGCGTGATCCTGCACTTCTGGGTCTGGGGCGCGCATGCTGTACACAGCGGGAGCTTATCGGCAGGTACCCGTTGATCCTTTGATACTGAGGGAGAACGGAGGTCTGCCTAAGTAAACAAGGCAGATCGCCGTTCTATCAGTAGGGAAAGCATGGATCCTGCGTTCCTGCACAGCAGGGCCAAGGATCCATGTCTCCCCCTAGTGAAAGAACCTCCCACACAGTACACTAAAACATTGACTAGGCGCACATTTATTCCTTTGATTGCCCCTGATGGTAACCCCTTCCCAGCCAGTGTCATTAGAACAGTGACAGTGCATATTTTCCTGACAGACTCCATGGCAGCATACGTATGGGTTAACCCCGCCTCCTCTCCACTCCTATAGGACCCCTCTCCCATAAATTTGTGCTCAGAGCCAGAGGCTGCGTTCCTTATTTTGTCCTTCTCCTAATGACCAGAATGGTTGAAGTCTTACCTTGGATAAAGTGTCCACGATCAAGGCCTAGTTGTTTGGCTAGCTGTGCCCCAGAAGATATATGACGTCTACAGCAATCCCCAGCCATTGGCGGGGGGAGAAGGGCGATGGATGCGCTGCCATGTAAAATCCGTGGCTGAAGAGGGGGGATGGATGCGGCACCATGTGGAATCTCCAGCAGCCCCCAGCTATGAGTGGGGTGGAGAAGGGCTATGAATGAAGTGCCATGTAAAATCTCCAGCAGTCGCCAGCTATTAGTGGGGTGGAGAAGGGCCATGGATGTGGTGCCATGTAAAATCTCCAGTAGTCCCCTCGGGGGGAAAACTCGGTAGTTCAGGAGGCGGAGCTGGTGGTAATTTCCATGATGAGGCTTCATTTAACATCATCCACATAGTAAGGATGCTCTCGCTAGCTTTGCCTAAGTGAGCGCTATGGCCCTGGCCTTGGCTTGCTGATCCCACCTCTAGCAGGCGTGGTGCAAGATCCCTTTGAGGGGCATCATCTTTTGGCAACAAGCTGAATAGCACCATAACCCAGGCCACAGTTGGCAAGTCGGGGCTTAGCTTCAGGACCAGCGCCTGCTAGTCCAGAAAATGACATCGACTGAAGACAAAGTTCAGGGCGTGCGGGGGTCATGAGCTTTTACAGACCAGGTCAGGATTTTAGGAAGAGCTGGTGAAGAGGCCAGTTATCCCCTCAAATGTCTGCTAAGAGAACCTGACCTTGGGTATCCAAGAAGCTGAGTTTGGGCCTCAGACTGTTGGAACATCAAAGCAGTCTTTTCAGGACACGCATGGTCTTTTTGATGTCCTCCTCATCTCAGTTTCCACAGATTTACCTCACTCCGAGGTAAAGAGGCAAATACTCTTGTATTACGTAAAAGTGCTGCTGTGCCAGTCCCAGAAGGCAGAAGATTTCAGGGCATGTACTTGCCCCTCTTTATGGCCATGAAGAAGAACGGCTTGCAGAGACTAGTTATAGACATCACGCACCTAAAACTATTTTCATCAAAAAGGAAAAGTTTTTGATGGGAGCCCTGTCCCTGATCTATAGGGGGTCCAGCCAGGTGAATGGCTTGTTTTCATAGACCTAAGATGCTTATATGCATCGTTACTTCAATGACCTTCTCCTACTATCCCAAGACAGAGGGCAGCTGCTGGAGCCCGGAGCTCGGGTCTTTTCAATGCTCCTCAAGTTTGGCTGGCTGTTGAATCTCGGAAAGAGCCACCTGAAGCCCACTCAGGCTCTTGTGTACCTCGGGGCTCAGTTTGATATAATCAAGAGGATTATTGCTTTGCATCTGGCCCCCGATGATCTGCAACAGAATGCTTCCGGCCCTGTCCTCTTCCCACCTGCACACCTTTCAGTGTCTAAAATTATCGGCACTATGGTGTCTTTGGATCCAATGGTCCAGTGGATGCTCTGGAGAATGCAGTCCTTCTAGAAGGGGTTTCTCCAGCAGTGGGAGCCAGGAAGCAGAATTCAGGTCCTCTACATAGCCTCAGTCATGAGGGAGAGCCCTTGGAGGTGTGCATCTGTGTGTCTGTGTAAATCCAGGAAGTGAACAGGCAGCAGCTTCAGATGCCCACAGTTAAAATGGATGCAGCCAGACTCAGTGAAGGGAGATTTCTGCAGCATATTTGGCAAGTACAGAATCACAGTATATATAAAATAATATGCAAAGTGGTTGGAGGGAAGCTTCAGAAAGGCAAAGATGTTTTTTTTTACAAATTATGTGAGCAGACTGAAGTTCCTCTTTAAGCTTTCTTTCTTTTATTTTCATCCTGTGATCCAGCCAGTAAGTCTGTTGTTTTTTCAAAAAAACAAGCTCTAAAGCAAATGTATCAGTAAACCATTTAGCAATGACGGGTGCTTACAAGGATCAGCTTTTATTTATGTAAAAACTTTTTTACAAAAGGAAAAAAAAACGTTTGCTGTAACTGCCTATAACGTATAAGCTGGAGTTTGGCTTCACTTAGTGTATCTAAATGTGCTAATCTAACCCTCCCCATCCTGGACTGACAATGGTGCTGTCCAAAAGTGCCCCCTGTGCTCCTTCATCCGGAATGGGGGCGCTCTAATACAGGAGGTGTGTTACTGGTCAGATCACCAGGTGAAAAAAGAGTGAAAAGCCTAAAAAAAAAGAAAACGAATGCAGCCACCACATCTAATGATTGCTAAGCTGCAATATACAGTATCACATTTTTGGTTTTGGGTTTAATATTGTTTTTTTAAAAAAGAATGACCGTACCTTTAGCTCTTATTGTAATATAATTCTAATTCTCATCATCCTCATCCTTTATTCTCCCTGTATCATCATTACCAAAAATTGACTGACAATAAACTACAAAAATAAGATGGAAAGAAATAATGATTATCTCCTCCTTTTAAAGGGACAGTCCTTCAATTGATCATTTCAGTTTTGAGCATGTCATGTCTCTTAAATCCTTCCCAGCATCATACACCTTCTATTAGCTGAGCCAATGAGATCACTTCATTTGGAGTTCCTGGCTCCACCCACCACTGTGCCATTCGTTCATGTTCAATGTGTGGTCATAGTGATACAAGCCTTAGTGTTGGCAGTTGGCACCTGTGTTCATTATAATGGAGCGCTAATCTATACTGAGGAGTCCTGAACTATGCACATATCATTGTCAATGTATGCAGTGGAGACCTCTGTTTTATAACGTTCAGGCGTATTAACACTTGTGGTTGGGGGGGGGGTGGGGGGGTGGTAAAAACATACCTTTTTTTTACTGCTCCCCAACTTAAGATGCAAAGTCAGCCAGCTGGGGGTGTACACATACTGGGGCTGCTGCAATAATTATTCCCCATCATGTTCGGCAAGCAGCACCACCGCTGAACATGACTCCTTCAAGTGAATGGGGCCACGCTGCAACTGCATTTGCCACATAATGTTGCAGTAAGATGGTGCAGCATTTACATGGTTAAAACAGGCACTTACTGCTGGTTCACACAGGGGCAACACGACTTGCAGGCCAACTCACCGAGGCGACCTGCACACGACTTCAGCGGCGACTTGTAAAACGACTTCTGTATGGAAGTCAATGCAAGTCGCCTGAAGTCGTCCCAAAAATACTACAGGAACCTTTTTCTAAGTCGGAGCGACTTGCGTCACTCCTATTAGAACGGTTCCATAGTACAGAACGGGACGCGACTTGTCAGGCGGCTAAGTCGCCTGACAAGTCGCCCCTGTGTGAATCGGGGCTTAGGCTTGATTCATATCTATGCATGTTGCTTTTGAGCATTTCTGCAGTGCTTTTTGCGGTGCTTGCCGCGTTTTGCAACATGCGTTTTTGCCGCGTTTTGCGTGTTTTTTTTTTTTTTTTGCAGTGTTTTTTTGTATACTGTATACAGTGTTAAAAAAAAAAAGAAAGAAAAAAAAAACACAAAACGCGGCAAAAACGCAATAGTTGCGTTTTTGGATGCGGGTCCATTGGATTCTATTACATACAAAACGCTGCATTTTGCATGAAAAAAAAGTCCCCGACCCTTTCCAAAAACGCAGAGGCACAAAAATGCATTGATGTGAACATGTTCCATAGGAACCCATGTTAAATTTGTTGCAAAATGCATCAAAAAACGCATTAGTGTGAATAGAGCCTTAGGGCCTGTTGAACTTTTTTGATACGTATGTCACTATATTTTACATGCTCAATAAACGTTGTTCCTGATTTAAAAAAAAAAAACAGGCAGTTAGGAAGTGACACATTAGGATTGATTTACTAAAACTGGAAAGTGCAACATCTGGGGCAGCTGTGCATAGAAACCAATCCGCGTTTTTTTTTTTTTTTTTGTCAGAGTTTAATTGAACAAGCTGAAGTTAGAAGCTGATTGGTTTCTATGCAGAGCTGCACCAGATTTTGCTCTCTTCAGTTTTAGTAGATCAACTCCATAGCTTTCTCACCCATCTGTGAAATGCCTCTGAAAAACGATCCACTGTGTATCACTTTTCAGATGGGAATCAAGCAGTGCCGCTAGAGTAAATCTAGCCTAAGAAAAGAGTTTTGACTCCCTTGGCTTGTTGGCAGCTCCGGTGTTCTGGGTTTTCATACCGCGCTGTGAGCGTTCAGCGTTATGTCAAGAAGTGGAGCTACAATTTCCATTGTATTGGGAGCTCATATGTAAGACTTGGTTGCCCCCTAGTGGTGTATGGTGGATCTGACATGTGGAGAGAAGGAGCTCACCTCTAGATGATGTCTGTGAAGGTTCTCATGTATCCAGGCCATGGTATATCTAGTAGTGTCATATTTAGCTGTTGTGTAATGATGAGGCGATATGTCATCTCCTCACCAGCTATATTAACCACTTGCCGACCAGCCGCTGTCCTTATACGGCGGCAGGTCGGAACTTTCCCGCAAATCGCTGTAGGCTCCTTTAAGGAGCTGTATGGCAGGGGACCCGATGTCCGACGGGGGGACCTGATGTTCAGCAGGGGATCCGATGTCCGCCTGACACCCACAATCATGGGAATGAGAGCCAGAACAGGGATCTGTCAATGTAAACATGATGATCCCCGTTCTGACAGGGGAGTTAGAGAGAGATCTCCTGTTCCTAGTGATTAGGAACGGCAATCTCTCTCCTCCTCCAGTCAGTCCCCTCCCCCCATACAGTTAGCAACACTCCCAGGGAACACACTTAACCCCCTGATCGCCCCCTAGTGTTAACCCCTTCCCTGCCAGTGACATTTATACAGTAATCAGTGGCTATTTTTAGCTCTGATCGCTGTATAAATGTCAATGGTCCCAAAAAAAGTGTCAAAATTGTCCAATGTGTCCGCCGCAATGTCACAGTCCCGCTAAAAATCGCAGATCACCGCCATTACTAGTAAAAAAAATAAAATTAAAATGCCATAAATATATCCCCTATTTTGTAGATGCTATAACTTTTGCGCAAACCAATCAATATATGCTTATTGCGTTTTTTTTTACCAAAAATATGTAGAATACATATCGGCCCAAACTGATGAAGAAATTCGTTTTTTTTTAATTTTTTGGGGATATTTATTGTAGCAAAAAGTAAAAAATATATTTTTTTTTTTTTCAAGAATTGTCCCTTATTTTTTGTTTATAGCACAAAAAAATTAAAACCGTAGAGGTGATCAAATACCACCAAAAGAAAGCTATATTTGTGGGAAAAAAGGACGTCAATTTTGTTTTGGTACAGAGTCATACGACTGCGCAATTGTCAGTTAAAGTGACACAGTGCCGTATCCCAAAAAATGGCCTGGTCATTAAGGGGGAAAATCTTATGGTCTGTAAGTGGTTAAACTTGAAAGTGCCGACCCGCTGTGCCGCAACCTTGTGCGGTGCATAGAGTTGCAGGGCAGTTTCGGCATGGCCCTATGTTCTAAAATGGGACACGTTTGGGAGCAGGTCCACCCATTGAATGTGACGTGCGGTTTCATTTTTTTTCTTTGCTTTGCGACATTTGTACAGCCCTGAGCAGCTGCATGTACTTGTTTATGTGGGCAGTTTGGGGGGATAAAACCACAACTCAACCATTTGTTTTTACCACCCTCTGACCGCATGTCTGCACATGCCCTAATGAAAAAATTTACAGAGAGAACTCAAACAATGTAGAAATCATTTTTACCTTCCCCTGCCAATTAATTAGCAGTGGAAAATCAGCTTCTTCTATTTAAATCTGAACTCCAAGCCAAGTAAGCTGTCTAACCACTTCAGGCCCCGGTAGGATTTACCCCCCTTCATGACCAGGCTATTTTTTGCGATACGGCACTGCGTCGCTTTACCTGACAATTGCGCTGTCGTGCGACGCTGTACCCAAACAAAATTGATGTTCTTTTTTCCCCCACAAATGGAGTTTTCTTTTGGTGGTATGTGATCACCGCTGCAGTTTTGTTTTTTTTTGCGCTATAAACGAAAAAAAGGCCCACAATTTTGAACAAAAAGCAATATTTTTTACTTTCTGCTATAATACATATCCAAAAAAAAAATATATATAGAAAAAATGAATTTATTCATCAGTTTAGGCCAATATGTATTCTGCTACATATTTTTGGTAAAAAAACAAAACAAAAAACGCAATAAGCGTATTGATTGGTTTGTGCAAAAGTTATAGTGTCTACAAAATAGGGGAAAGATTTAGGGACTTTTTATTTTTTTTTTTAATTGTTTTTACTAGTAATTGCGGGGATCAGTGATTTTTACCGTGACTGCGACATTGCGGCGGATAAATCTGACCCTAAGTGACACTGTTTGGTGACCAGTGACACCAATACAGTGATCAGTGCTATAAAAATGCACTGATCGCTGTATAAATGGCACTGGCAGGGAAGGGGTTAACACTAGGGGGCGATCAAAGGGTTAAGTGTTCCCTAGGGAGGTGTTTCTAACTGTCAGGGGTACGGATTGACTGGGAATAGAGAGAGGTCGCTGTTCCTGATCACTAGGAACAGCTGAGCTCTGTCTCCTCCCATGTCAGAACAGGGATCCGCATTGTTTACATAGGCAGAACCCCGTTCTGCCTCTCTTTACTGCGATCGTAGATGGCTGGCAGACATCGTACAGGTACGTCAGTTTGCGCAGCCAAGCCACCTTGCCACAGTATATATGCGGATGGCAAGTGGTTAACCTAACAAAGGATAAAAACAAAGGATTTAAACAAAACTGAAATAACTAAACAAAATTTTGGACAAAATTTAAACCGTTTTCTAATTCGTTTTGAATAATTTTCGAATTCCAATAGTTTTTAAATTTGATTCAAATTCGAATTTGCGAATACAATAAATTAGAATAGAAAATAAAGGAATAGAAAGGAATATATAAATGAATGGAATACAAAAGAATAGGATAGAAAATAAAGGAATAGAACAAAAAGTAAAGGAATAGAAAAGAAAATAAAGGAATAAAAAAAAATAGAATAAAACAGAATAAAAAATAAAGGGATAGAATAGAGTAAAACAGAATAGCAGAGCGTTCCCCGCACTCGCTGTCACAGCCCCGTCCCCTGGGCTCGGGACTTTGATAGACAGATCACCCCTCCAATCCGAGCGACGTGTATCAAAATTTGCTGGCCAGGGGGTGCGGCTGTATGTAATGCTGAGCGGCGGGTACACACTGCTATTGACATGAAAGCTGTTCCAGTGATGTTCCTCGACGTTCTGATCATCCGGCCAGCAATCCTCTTCTTCACCTCTGTTCCCCTGCATGGTGGACACAGGTGATGCAGCATTGGTGGACGCAGGTGAAGCAGCATTGGTGGACGCAGGTGAAGCAGCATTGGTGGACGCAGGTGAAGCAGCATTGGTGGACGCAGGTGATGTAGCATTGGTGGACGCAGGTGAAGCAGCATTGGTGGACGCAGGTGATGTTGCATTGGTGGACACAGGTGAAGCAGCATTGGTGGACGCAGGTGAAGCAGCATTGGTGGACGCAGGTGATGTAGCATTGGTAGACACAGGTGATGTAGCATTGGTGGACACAGGTGAAGCAGCATTGGTGGACACAGGTGAGGCTGCATTGATGGACACAGATGAGGCTGCATTGATGGACACAGGTGAGGCTGCATTGATGGGCACAGTTGAGGCTGCATTGATGGACACAGGTGAGGCTGCATTGATGGACACAGATGAGGCTGCATTGATGAGCACAGGTGAGGCTGCATTGATGAGCACAGGTGAGGCGGCATTGATGGGCACAGGTGAGGCTGCATTGATGAGCACAGGTGAGACTGCATTGATGGGCACAAGTGAGGCTGCATTGATGGGCACAGGTGAGGCTGCATTCATGGGCACAGGTGAGGCTGCATTGATGGGCACAGGTGAGGCAGCATTGATGAGCACGGATAAAGTTGTTATTAATATTTATTTTTAGAACTTAATTCTGCATAAAACCTTTAAGTGTCATTTCATGAGATAATTTATGAGGGGCGGAATTACAGGCGAGGCCGGTTGGGGGTTGGGTGGGGCAACTGGTGGCGAGTAACCCTTGAGGCCTGGCTAGTAGCTCAGGACTTGAAATGTTGAGCCCTAGAATAGAAGATAAATGAATAGAATAGAAAAGAATGTAACCCTCTTCTGAAATTAAAATTTCAACTAGAATAAATTTGAATTGGAATAGAATAGAAAAGAATAGGTTAGAATAGAACGGAAAATAAAAGCATAGATTAGAATAGAACATAATAGAATAGAAAAAAAAGAATAAATACTACTACTACTAATACTGTACAAACATAACTGTACGACTAGTGTCCCATCAACATCTGTCTCAGTGTACCATTGCACAAAACCTCTGTAAGACTTGTGTACCGGCAACATCTGATGTGAAAGCTGGAAAATGTCCCGGGCAGGAAAGAATTGTCCAGTATTCAGGTGTTTAAATGAAACATATATGTGCTTTGTACAGGGGCTACTGGAGCTGACAAGAATAACAATCCAATATTCGATCTGTTACTAATTCCAGTCAATTCGAATTTGAAAACAAAATAGAAATGAGCACATCATATTCCTGCTGATGAAAACAATGATGGTCATTCTTCCTTTCTAAAAATGTTATCTCTAGATCAGGTATACTACTATAACCCCGTCAACATCTGTCACAGTGTACCTGTGCCCAAAAACATCTGTATTAGTAGTAGTAGTGTGTCCAATCAACATCTGTCAGAGCTGACCAGTGTAACCAAGAAGCTGTCACAGCAGGCAGGGTCCAGTGTACAAAAACATCTGTAAGACTAGTGTCCCATCAACATCTGTCACAGTGTATACCAGCGCACACCGAAACATCTCTCACACACAGATGCGGTTGAAATTTTTCGAATTTGGTGGAATTCAGAAATTCAAATCGAATGCGAATATGAACAAACGAAACAAAACTAATTCCAAAAACAAATTAAACGAATTTAACTCAACAAAATGAGTTAAATAACTAATCAAAACAAAACCAATTTTGTTCGTTTTGCACACGTCTATCACACAGCACAAATCTATCTGGCAGTACAGGAGTCTTGATGTTTCTCTGCTGCAGTTCAGTAATACTTATAGGTTTTGTCCCTCCCCTAACCTGTGATTGGTCATTGAAAAGAGAAGCAGGAGGCTCATGAGCCCATCTTTCTGCTACTCTGCTGTCCTCTCCTATCAGCATGTTCTGTGTTTTTTAAAAAAAGGGCACTGTAGCACAACTGATTGGCTCATTGTATGGTGTCCCAGTATGGTGTTCCTCTCCCAGTCTGAGCTCTGCTATTGGGGACTGGAAGAGGCTGATACCAGGTTACATCCAGTTACCAACATTACTTTTAATTAGAAAAAAAATGTGTGATTATCACCAGTGGAGTGATATTGCAATGCTGCTAAAGACTTTCCTGATGACAATACATGCCAGAGCAGCACAGCAACTTGTGGAGTGAATTCTGGGGGCTCTCTCTCCTGAACCCGGCACCAGAATAAGCTGAGCTTCTGTAAGGTGGAGTGATCTCCGTCCGTCTCCAGTCCTGCGCAGTCCATGCACTCCAGGGTGGCTCCAGGCTTTCTGGTTTGGTTTCTGGTGTCCTGCAGAGCTCCTGACAGTGGGAACTGCTTCCTGGCTCCTGAAGACGCACTGAGGCTCAACAGCTCTGGGTGGATTATATGCTTTTATCTTCATGCATCTTGTTAGTTGCCATTTGTGATTTTTAATAGTCTTTTACTATAAACTGCACTTAGTTGGCACCCTCTGCTGTTTCCTTTAGCAAGATGGGGTTAGCCGGTCACATCAGTCTCTGCTCCAGTGTTGTACAAAGAACACTAAGCCAGTCACATCAGTCTCTTCACCAGAGGAGCTTGCACTCTAATGTCCCACCACAGCCACACACTATTGTTATACATTTACAGCAGTTGGCGCCCTCTGCTGTCTCCTTTAGCATGATGAGGTTAGATAGTCACATCAGTCTCAGCACCAGAGGAGCTGTCACTCTAATTTCCCCCCGCAGTCACACACTATTATTATTATACATTTATATGGCTCTGACCGATTCGGCAGTGCTGTACAGAGAACCCCAGAGCCAGTCACATCACCAGAGGAGCTTACACTCTAATGCCCCACAGATACTGCACCAGAGGAGCTTACACTCTAATGACCCACAGATACTGCACCAGAGGAGCTTACACTCTAATGACCCACAGATACTGCACCAGAGGAGCTTACACTCTAATGACCAACAGATACTGCACCAGAGGAGCTTACACTCTAATGACCCACAGATACTGCACCAGAGGAGCTTACACTCTAATGACCCACAGATACTGCACCAGAGGAGCTTACACTCTAATGCCTCACAGATACTGCACCAGAGGAGCTTACACTCTAATGCCTCACAGATACTGCACCAGAGGAGCTTACACTCTAATGCCCCACCACAGTCACGTACTATTGTCATACATTTACAATGGATATAAAAAGTCTACACGCCCCTGATAAAATGTCAGGTTTCTGTGATGTAAAAAAATGAGACAAAGATAAATAATTTCAGAACTTTTTCCACCTTTAATGTGACCTATAAACTGTACAACTCAGTTGTAAAATAATACTGAAATCTTTTAAGGGGGGGGGGTAAAAATAAAAAACTAAAATAATGTGGCTGCATAAGTGTGCACACCCTCTTATAACTGAGGATGTAGCCGTGTTCAGAATTAAGCAATCTCATGTTAAATAGGAGTCAGTACACACCTGCCATCATTTAAAGTGCCTCTGATTAACCCCCAAAAAAGTTCAGCTGTTCTAGTAGGTCTTTCCTGACATTTTCTTATTCACATCCTACAGCAAAAGCCATGGTCCACAGAGAGCTTCCAAAGCATCAGAGGGATCTCATTGTTAAAAGGTATCAGTCAGGAGAAGGGTACAAAAGAATTTCCAAGGCATTAGATATACCATGGAACACAGTGAAGACAGTCATCATCAAGTGGAGAAAATATGGGACAACAGTGACATTACCAAGAACTGGACGCCCCTCCGAAATTGATGAAAAGACGAGAAGAAAACTGGTCAGGGAGGCTTCCAAGAGGCCTACAGCAGCATTAAAGGAGCTGCAGGAATATCTGGCAAGTACTGGCTGTGTGGTACATGTGACAACAATCTCCCGTATTCTTCATATGTCTGGGATATGAGGTAGAGTGGCAAGACGGAAGCCTTTTCTTACGAAGAAAAATATCCAAGCCCGGCTAAATTTTGCAAAAACACATCTGAAGTCCCCCAAGAGCATGTGGGAAAATGTGTTCTGGTCTGATGAAACCAAGGTTGTACTTTTTGGCCATAATTCCAAAAGATATGTTTGATGCAAAAACAAAACTGAACCTCACCAAAAGAACAACATACCCACCGTGAAGCATGGTGGTGGCAGCATCATGCTTTGGGGCTGTTTTTCTTCAGCTTGAACAGGGGCCTTAGGGAAAGTAGAAGGAATTATGAACAGTTCCAAATACCAGTCACTATTGGCCAAAACCTTCAGGCTTCTGCTAGAAAGCTGAACATGAAGAGGAACTTCATCTTTTCAGCATGACAACGGCCCGAAGCATACATCCAAATCAACAAAGGAATGGCTTCACCAGAAGAAGATTAAAGTTTTGGAATGGCCCAGCCAGAGCCCAGACCTGAATCCGAATGAAAATCTGTGGGGTGATCTGAAGAGGGCTGTGCACAGGAGATGCCCTCATATTCTGACAGATTTGGAGTGTTTTTGCAAAGAAGAGTGGACAAATATTACCAAGTCAAGATGTGCCATGCTGATAGACTCATACCCAAAAAGACCGAGTACTGTAATAAAATCAAAAGGTGCTTCACCAAAGTATTAGTGTAAAGGTGTGCACACTTAGACCCCTTTCACACTGGAGCGCTTTGCAGGTGCTATAGCATTAAAAATAGCGCCTGCAAACCGCCCAAAAACAGCTGCTACATTCATTCCAGTGTGAAAGCCCGAGGGCTCTCACACTGGAGCGGTGCGCTGGCAGAGCGTCAGAAAAAGTCCTGCCAGCAGCTTCTTTGGAGCGGTGAACTCACCGCTCCTCCACTGCTGCTCCCCATTGAAATCAATGGGGCAGCGCTGCAATACCGGCGCAATACCGCCGGCAAAACGCCACTCCGGCAGAGTTTTGCGGGTGGATTTAACCCCTTTGCGGCCGCTAGCGGGGGTTAAAACCGCCAAGCTAGCGGACGAATAGCGTCACTAAAACTACGGTAAAGCGGCGCTAAAAATAGCGCTGCTTTACCGCTGGTGCCCGGGCATCGGCAGTGTGAAAGGGGTCTTATGCAACCATATTATTTTATTTTTTTATTTTTACTTCCCTCCACCTAAAAGATTTCAGTTTGTTGTTCAATTGAGTTGTACAGTTTATAGGTCACAATAAAGGTGGAAAAAGTTCTGAAATGATTTTGTCTCATTTTTCATCACAGAAACCTGACATTTTAACAGGGGTGTGTAGACTTTTTATATCCACTGTATATATAGCTCACAGATCGGAGTAAGGGGCCGATCCCGATCCCGACCCCTTACCACGTGATCAGCTGTCAGCCAATGACAGCTGATCACGTGATGTAAACAGAAGATCGCCAAAAAAAAAGCCGAACACCAGCTTCTGTGCAAGGGACATCGGTCCTGAAGAGGAAGAGGCGAAGCCGCCTCATCTGTGCCCACCAGTACTGCCTGCCAGTGCCACTTGCCAGTGCCCACAGTGCCACAAATCAGTGCCCACCAGTGCATAAGTGCCAGCAATCAGTGCCACCTATCAATGCCCACGAGTGCCACCTATCAATGCCCACCAGTGGTGCCAATCAGTGCCTCATCAGTGCAACCTAGCAGTGCTGCCTATCGGTGTCACCTACCAGTGTTGAACAGTGCCCATCACTGCCACCCATCAGTGCCCATCACTGCCACCTATCAGTGCCCACCAGTACCACCTCATCAATGCCCACCAGTGCCGCCTATTAGTGCCCATCAGTGCCGCCTATTAGTGCCCATCAGTGCCACCTTATCAGTGCCCATCAATGCAGCCTATCGGTGCCCATCAGTGCAGCCTCATCAGCGTACATCAATGAAGGAGAAAAATTACCTGTTAGCAAAATGTATTAACAAAATATAAAACGGTTTTGTATTTTTTTTTTTTTAATTACGGCATTTTTTAATTTTTTTAACAAAAAATAAAAAACCCAGAGGTGATCAAATACCACCAAAAGAAAGTTCTATTTGTGGGAAAAAAATGATAAAAATTTCATTTGGGTACAGTGTTGTATGACCGCGCAATTGTCATTCAAAGAGTGACAGCGCTGAAAGCTGAAAATTGGTCTGGGCAGGAGGGGGGTTTAGTTGCCCAGTAAGCAAGTGGTCAAAGATAATGTCTTTTGCTTTCTTGTTTGCAAACTTTTTATTGTATAAATTGACAATATAAAGCAACAAATATTGAAGATAAAGCAATATTGAATGACAGAATTATACTAAGGTGGTGAAATTTCAAATATCTATATGAAGATATCATATAAAACTAGAAGTATATAATTATCAATATAAAGTAAATTAAAAGAGGAATATAAAATAAGAAAAGAATACATGTATCCGTAAAAAGCAGGGAGAAAAAACAAAGTAAGCCCAGGTTCACGCTGAGCTGCGGGAATGAAGTCGTGCGAGTTCAGATTTCAGGCCCACATGTCAGCCTCAATATGGCGGCGATTTCACAGGCATCTGTGCGAGTTTCTGCACAGATGTCTATGGAAATCACACCCCCGAAATCGCAAAAAGTAGTACAGAAACTGCTTTTTTAAATCGGTGCGGCGCCGCAAATGCAGCGTCGCACTGATTAGGGCGGTGCCATTACCGGCAATTGCCGCCGATTTGACATGTCAAATCGCATGTCAAAACACACCAATGTGAACCAGGGCTAAGGTCTATAAAGTGTGGATTGGAAATGATATTAGTCTGGCTGTCTGTAAAGAAACTAAGGTGTTGATTTAGCATCAAAAGAGGGTTTAGAGTCATGTAAGGTGTATAAAGTGCTTTCCGTCTGCAAAATTTGGTCAACTCGAGAAATCACTTGTGGAAATGGTACCACATCAGATTTCCAATGTAGAGTTATGGCCCATTGCATGGCTACACATATAGTATGGATAAGAACCCAGAGAATGTCTTTTGGTTTCTGGGCTGCAGTCAGCTATGCAATGCAGGGGCCTGCTTGATTTAATACAGATCCAATGAATTGTTTAGGCCTGTCCTATTACTACAAAGCTTTGGCAAGTCTAAATGAAATTGTACAACAGATTGTATAGTGTATGGCCAGATTGGATGGCATCTGGCTATATCGCCCTTACAGAGTGTGTGGGGGGATGTCGGACCATGACAGGACTGGTTCTCTGTACTTAGTAAAGCACTCACATTATGATGGTAATATACAAACACAGGAAATAAATAAATAGTAAAGTGTTGTATTAATGAGCCTTTATTGGGAGCTCTTAAGTTATTCCGTAAAGCACATCTAAGTGGACGGATCATGAAATCAATGGAGATGAATTATTCATGCAGATAGAAGTGCGGCTGCCATGACAGAGTGGACCTTAATGTAGTGATGTGGAAACTGCTGCTTTTTTAAGTATTAACTGGTATAACATGATGTGCATAACTGTATACATCACAGACGTGGTCAGACGACCGGCACTGCCTGAGTCAGGGGCAGTGTGGACACAGAGGCTGACAATCTAATACAAGACGTCTCTGAGTGTAATGAAGGAACAGTGTATGAACGGCGATGTGGTTACTTTGGGTTTCTGCACTGGGTGCTAGTGTACCCCCACCTGAGTATAGTGTACCCCCCACCTGTGTATAGTGTACCCCCACCTGAGTATAGTGTACCTCCACCTGTGTATAGTGTACCTCCACCTGTGTATAGTGTACCTCCACCTGTGTATAGTGTACCCCCACCTGTGTATAGTGTACCTCCACCTGTGTATAGTGTACCTCCATCTGTGTATAGTGTACCTCCACCTGAGTATAGTGTACCTCCACCTGAGTATAGTGTACCTCTACCTGTGTATAGTGTACCCCCACCTGTGTATAGTGTACTTCCACCTGTGTATAGTGTACCTCCACCTGAGTATAGTGTACCTCTACCTGTGTATAGTGTACCCCCACCTGTGTATAGTGTACTTCCACCTGTGTATAGTGTACCCCCACCTGTGTATAGTGTACCCCCACCTGTGTATAGTGTACCCCCACCTGTGTATAGTGTACTTCCACCTGTGTATAGTGTACCTCCATCTGTGTATAGTGTACCCCCACCTGTGTATAGTGTACTTCCACCTGTGTATAGTGTACCTCCACCTGTGTATAGTGTACCTCTACCTGTGTATAGTGTACTTCCACCTGTGTATAGTGTACCTCCACCTGTGTATAGTGTACCTCCACCTGTGTATAGTGTACCTCTACCTGTGTATAGTGTACCTCTACCTGTGTATAGTGTACCTCCATCTGTGTATAGTGTACCTCCACCTGTGTATAGTGTGCCTCTACCTGTGTATAGTGTACCTCCACCTGTGTATAGTGTACCCCCCACCTGTGTATAGTGTACTTCCACCTGTGTATAGTGTACCTCCACCTGTGTATAGTGTACCTCCACCTGTGTATAGTGTACCTCTACCTGTGTATAGTGTACCCTCACCTGTGTATAGTGTACCTCCACCTGTGTATAGTGTACCTCCACCTGTGTATAGTGTACCTCTACCTGTGTATAGTGTACCTCCACCTGTGTATAGTGTACCTCCACCTGTGTATAGTGTACCTCTACCTGTGTATAGTGTACCTCCACCTGTGTATAGTGTACCTCCACCTGTGTATAGTGTACCTCCACCTGTGTATAGTGTACCCCCCACCTGTGTATAGTGTACTTCCACCTGTGTATAGTGTACCTCCACCTGTGTATAGTGTACCTCTACCTGTGTATAGTGTACCTCCACCTGTGTATAGTGTACCTCCACCTGTGTATAGTGTACCTCTACCTGTGTATAGTGTACCTCCACCTGTGTATAGTGTACCTCCATCTGTGTATAGTGTACCCCCCACCTGTGTATAGTGTACCTCCACCTGTGTATAGTGTACCTCTACCTGTGTATAGTGTACCCCCCACCTGTGTATAGTGTACCTCCACCTGTGTATAGTGTACCCCCCACCTGTGTATAGTGTACTTCCACCTGTGTATAGTGTACCTCCACCTGTGTATAGTGTACCTCCACCTGTGTATATTGTACCTCTACCTGTGTATAGTGTACCTCCACCTGTGTATAGTGTACCTCTACCTGTGTATAGTGTACCCCCACCTGTGTATAGTGTACCTCTACCTGTGTATAGTGTACCTCCACCTGTGTATAGTGTACCTCTACCTGTGTATAGTGTACCTCCACCTGTGTATAGTGTACCTCCACCTGTGTATAGTGTACCTCTACCTGTGTATAGTGTACCTCCACCTGTGTATAGTGTACCTCCACCTGTGTATAGTGTACCTCTACCTGTGTATAGTGTACCTCCACCTGTGTATAGTGTACCTCTACCTGTGTATAGTGTACCTCTACCTGTGTATAGTGTACCTTCACCTGTGTATAGTGTACCTCTACCTGTGTATAGTGTACCTCCACCTGTGTATAGTGTACCTCCACCTGTGTATAGTGTACCTCCACCTGTGTATAGTGTACCTCTACCTGTGTATAGTGTACCTCCACCTGTGTATAGTGTACCTCCACCTGTGTATAGTGTACCTCCACCTGTGTATAGTGTACCTCCTTTAACATCAGAGTCCTCCCTAGCTCAGAATCCCCACGAGAGTCCCCCTTACATCAAAGTGCCCATCAGAGTTCCCCCTACATTGGAGTCCTCAACAGGATATCAGAGCCCATATTAGAGTGCCCAATGCATCAGGATCCCTATCAGACTCCTTAATTTAGAGTTCCCATAGAATCAACCTTACATCAGGAACCCATTAGAGTCCCGCCTTACATCAGAGTTCCCCATTAGAGTCCCCCCTCCCCCCACATCAGAGTTCCCATTAGAGCTACACTTACATCATGGCCCCATCAGAGTTCCCACTTACCTCAGAGTCTATATTAGAGTGCCCATTATTTTAGGGTCTCCATCAGAGTATCCTATCAGGGGTGACTTACATAAGGGTCAGCATTAGAGCCCCCCTTACATCAGAATCCCCATCACAGTCTCTCCTAACTTTAGAGTTCCCATAAAAGTCCCCTCTACATCAGGATCTCCATCATAAATTCCCCCTTACTTTAGAAAACCCATCAAAGACCCCCTTACTTTAGTGTTCCCATAAGAATCCCCTTTACATCAGGATCCCCATTTGAGTCCCCCTTACATCAGAGTTTCAATCAGAGTCCCACTTACATCAGGATCCCCATCGGAGCCCAACCCCCCCCCCCTCCCCCTTTACTTTAGAAATCTCATCAAAGAACCCTTTACTTTAGTGTTCTTATAAGAATCCCCCTTACATCGGGAAGCCATTAGAGTGCCCCGTTACATCAGAGTTCCAATCAGAGTCCCACTTACATCAGGATCCCCATTAGAGTCTCTCCTAACTTTTAGGCTGGGTTCACACCATTGTGAATTGGATGTGGGTTCCCTCGCATCCAATTCACTCTCTATGGAGCCGGTTCACATATCTCCGTAGTGGGTCCGCTGTGCGTCTTTTGATCCCTTTCAGGTCCAAATCGGAACTGAAACGGTGAACCAGGATGCACGGGACCCCTGCTGTGAGCCGCATGTGGCTCATATGTGAACCCAGCCTGAAGTTCCCATAAGCTCTTTACATTAGGATCTT